>NC_135722.1:89052566-89714817 GCF_964656455.1 Halichoerus grypus | reverse complement strand
TCTCTTTTCCTCTCTCTCCATATGTATATATATATGGAGTTCTGTTTCTTTGGAGAACCCTAATATGCCCCTAAATGTTGGTTTTACTGGGGCTTCATCTTAACCATTTTTTCTTCTCATTCCACATGCTGTACTCAGATAGTCTCACCCACTCCCAAGGCTCCAACCACCCACCACCCATATGCTGAAAAATTGCAAACCTTTCTCTTTAGTCCAGATCCCTCCCCAGCTCCAGCTCCAATATCATATATCCACTCGTCAACTTAATATCCTTCCTCGGATGTCTCCTGCACACACATCCCCCGCCCCACCCAAAGGAGATGGCAGCACTTTCTACACAGACTTACCTTTCCTGCACTGGTCCCTATTTCAGAGAGTGTCCTGCCTTTCACTCTGTTACCCAACCTTGGGGCCTCCATCTGATGCTCCCTAAATCCAGTTAATGCTCAAGGACAGTACCCTTAACCTCTTGACTCCCTCCATATCTCAACTTTACCCTCTATGTCTATTAGTCCTGCTTTAGGTCATTCTTTATCATCTCTTCTGTGTGTCTACTGCACAGGTTTGTATAGGCCTGTCTTTCTATGCTAGATTCTGTCTTCCTTCTGGGCAGGAATCCTGATTGATCTTTTCTTTTTTTTAAATCCTTCAATTCCCAGCAAAGTACTTGACAAATATCAGATACTTAAATGGCTGTTGTCTGAATGAATGATTGATTGAATGAATGAGTGACCTCCCTTGGAAGTCCATGGGAAGGAGAAAGGAAAACAGAGCATCTGATAAGAAGACCTTGGCATGACCCAGGAAACACGAAACAGAAAAAGAAGCTAATTTAACTTTTAGAAATAAATAAAAGGCAAATTCTTCTTGATTAAATGTGAAATGAGGAAAACAGAAACATGCAGTTACCTTACGAGCAAGGTAGCTAACATCCTAAGTATCCCCTGTGGGATAAGACAAGCTCTGCTCTAAGAGGTTATGTTTGCCTGTTTGTTTGTGTTTTTGTTTTTGCTTGCCATTTTCAGAAACGGAGTCTAGGACACCGAAGCAAACCCAATCTTTCTAAAGAGACCCTAGGGTATATTTAAAGTTCTCCCCACAGACGTAGCCTGGGATCTTAAGACTTCGATGCAAAAGACCAGCACAGAGCAAAACTCCTGAAGCTCAATTAATCAAACTCATCAAGATGGATTTGATTTGAGTTGTGGTTCCAGGCATCTGCTAACAGTCCAGAGACCAGACTGCTAAGCTGGCTCCTGGATAAAGACGAGGCAGCCAGGACATCAGTGAAGTACAGGATGGGAAGCTGCAAATTAAGGTAATAATCCAGACTACATAGACCCTACTTGTGGACAACTCCAGATTCTCCTTCCCTTTCACCTTCTTACCCATCGATTGTCCTCAACTATTTGGAAATGTCTAGGCAATTAAAAGAATTGGCTTTGGTAGCCTGAGTTCCTGATAGCACTGACAAAATCATGGCGATCTAGCCTTCCATCTTAGCTTTCTGATATAGCCTCTCCCTTACCACCTTCACCAAACACCCCCCCCCCACACACACACCCTCCATCCTTGAAAGTTTGGAAGCACTGCTGCTTACAAATGGGACCATTAAAAGCAGATAAATCAATGGGAAATGCATCAAAAGTCTCATTTATCATAAGACATGTTGGACAGAGTTTTGAGTTTTTTACATACATTTATTTTAGAAATCTGTTTATCTGTGCAACATTTCTGAACAAAATACTTTGTGATGAACCAGTCTCTCTACTTGAATCTATACGGAAAGCAATTAAATTCAAACCCCAAAGACAAAACACGATGAACGTCACAGCCATGGTACTGATGCGGCATTTCACGACTGCCCTTCTCCCTCTTGCAGATCAGCCCCTCCATAGCGCTACAAGGCAGACGCCTCCTACTCTTAGAACACGTGTTTCTCATGCTTCAGCCAAGGCAAATTCCCCGACTACTCCCTGAAGACTGCAGATGATGTGAGGCTGGCAAAATGTCTGAAGGTGGTTAGAAGAGCTGTCCCTGGAGTGAATGACCTTCCTCAGTCCTGTCAGCACATGAGACCAATGCTAAAGATGTTACACATACACCAGCTCCCCAGTCTGCACCTGTTCGTAGTGGAAGAGGCATGGGTGTGAGTATTTGCGTGAGGTAAGCTACAGGAAAAATGAGGAAGCCATTCTACTCTGTGTCATAGAGAAAGTTCCCTCAGAGCGAGCACCATGTCTCATGCATTTTTGTATTCTCAGCTCCTACTAGGTAGTGGGTATGTGTGGAAGCTGAGAGGGGGCAAGAACTCTCTCTGTGCAAAGTAGTTTCTTAAAAAATAGTCAACAAACGCAACTATTGAATGACAAAATCTGCACCTATAAAACAATAGACCTTAGCCCAGCCCACAGACCATTCCAGGCATGCTCATGGTTTGGAGTGAGAGCTACGTGGGCTCCTTGGTCAAGAGTGGTCAATGCTCAATAAGAGCACTATTGATTACAGTCAGTGTGCTCAGATCAACGTCCAAGGCCAAGCTGCAGTTGCATAGCGCCCCCTAGTCCCAAATACATGGATAGGCTTCAGATATTCAGTGAATGGAACTGACCAGTCTAACAGACTCTACTGGGAGTTTGCCTCGTATGCACTTTATTTCATGTCAGGTTGATCCTCCTAGAAAATCCCTCCCCGCGAGAAGAAGAGGATGAGCTTAAAGTCAAGAATTCTCTTAGAAGCACTCTGATAGCTTCACTTCAGCATTTCTACACAAGTGCCCAGGAATACACCCAGCAGCTTTACCCCTGAGGGCACGCCAACAGCGTGTGTTATAAAGTCCTGCAGGTAAGGATTTATTGGAACAGAATCAAGTGACAGACTTGGAACTAAGGCATCACAGACGAAGAAGACCCTGAGGTTCTGGGGAGATGTTGACTTTTATCAAGGTCAACACTGAGATTTATTGACCCAGGAGGTAAATATTAATGGAGGCTCAGGAGGTCAATATTTGCCCCAAGGAAAGATAAATCTTCCTAGTGCCCCCCAAACTGAGATCTGTATTCAGTAGATTCAGTTCCAAAATGAATTAGCTGCGACATAGATTAAGACACCATTTCATTAGACTGTCTAGGGCACTGGGAAGCAATATTAATACTAAGCACTCATGTTCAAAGTACTTTCCAAACATTCATTAAAGTGCACCATCTTCTGCCAGATGTATAAGCATCTTGTTCTCCCAACTCAACAGATGGATCATTAAAGCCAAGAAAAGGTTAAATAATTTTACTTAGGCTACAGAATAAACAGCACAAGAATGGGAAGATCAATGGGGATAAGGGCAGGCTGGGAGTTCTGGGGGAGGCTAGCAAAGATCTATAGGAGAGTGCCTTCATTAAGGTTCCCCATAAAATCATAAGTCCACTTGATTTCATTTCTTCAATTCAGGTAACTTATTTCCCGCTGTTGACAAATCTACTTGGGCTGATCCATTGTATTGCTTATTTACAGGGATGATTTTAGGTATTTACATATCATAAGCTCTAGTCTTTGAACATTGGTACTCAACTCTTAAGAGGAGTCCATTGGTGGTCACTGGGAGGGAACAGATTTGTGGACTATTCTTCTATTTGTACAATAGTTATCATTAGATTCCAATTCTCCAGACTTCCTTGACTTTCACAGGAGGGCCCTGAGATGCTGGGACTGAGAAACATCATAAAATACTAGCATGCAAGTTATTGGCATTTGAACACATGGATCCAATTATCCTTTCTTTTGTACTGTCTCAAAAGTGAATTTTAAACATTATAAACTTTTGATTATCTTTGCTAATGGGAGAGGACAGAGACTTGGATCCTCTAAAATACCAGCCTATCCAACAATCTTATCTCCTTCTGACTTTGGAATGTATTATTTTCCCGTGTATCATGTTGGCCTCATTCTGTTTTCCTCTGGATATTTAACACAAGGAAATAATGAGCAATTCCAGAGCCAAGGAAAGGAAATGAAATGAAAGTCAGAGAAGCGACAGCATGTGACATGTTCTGGGTATCAAGACAGCAGCCTTGATGAGGTGCTTTGTGTAATCCACAGACAGCTACTTGAGTTGATGGGGCTCAACTTCTCGAATGTTGAATTTTCAAAGTTATTTCAATCGCCTTTAAATCTGTTGGAGGGAAAGAGCGGGGTCTTAATAGCATGCCCCTTCCATTCGCTTGGAAAGGAAACAATTTGACTTGAAGAGATACAAACGGTTAGCTGATACCGGGGTCTGAAAAAAGAACGCAGGAGTCCTGACCCCCAGCAGTTAAGGTACATCATGGTTTTACCCTGCAATAGGATTTTGGAATTACTCGGGGAAGTAAGTGATACCAATATGATTTGATACTGTTACAAAAGGGTAATTTGATGGACAGGGTGGTACAAACGGAAGTGTTTACAGGGTTTAATATTTAATAATGTAAAATGAAAACGTCGGCAAGAGCAGGCAGGAGATGAAAAGATCTGTAGCAAGTCAGAATCTCCACCGACTGTCAGAGCGGCATGCATCTCCTGGGGGTCTGGATAAGCAAGGCACTGTTCTGCAGAAATTGTTATTTTGGGTGTATTGATTGTGTGTGCTCCAGTCAAGCCGTCAGCTTCTCCCTCCTCCTGTCTTTATTTTATTTTTTATTTTGAACATCACAGCATCCTACTAAACCTTCACGACTGCTTGGCCTTCAGACCCGAGGCCGCGGGGCTGTGGAGTGTTCGGTGGAGGAGACCAGGCATGGCTCATGCTAGCTTTGTCTGCTAGGGGCAGCTCGGCGATCCTCCTCTCGGGTCCACTCGTGGGCTCCCTGCCCAGGTGCTTGTGTGTCTGGAGTCCAGAGACATGCCACAGACCTTTCTGGTAATGAGCCCAGATGAGACACTGACCAACTTGCTCCTGTACACAGCACTTAGCGCTCTGTGACCAGTTGCTTCACATGCAAACACCTCAGCCTTCTCATCTGTGAAATGGGAATAATACCTACCTGACAGAACTGTCTGGAAGATTAAATGAGATAATAAACTGAAAACACTTGGCACGCTTCCTGGCACAGAGCGATTACTCAGTGAGTGGCAACTGCTGTTATTAATGCTCTCCCCAGAAACCTGTGGATTAAATAAGGGAGTGTCTGGATTCCAGAACACCCAGTCCTAAACCCAGCATCCTGGAATTTCTGAGCTGCAACGGCCCTCGAGAGGCTACTTCATCCTTCCACCTGCCCTCCCATCAGCCCAGACAGCTGATAATCTTATTTTTTTTAATATATTTTATTTATTTATTTATTTATTTTTATAATCTAGTTATTTTTAAAAGACCATTAAAAAGGTTCTGACGCTCTCTCTGACCTGGAGCCCAGTGTCTACACAACCCTTTGGCTGCCTGAATAACTCACACACCTCTTGACCTGTTCTGGGGAGAAGAGCAGGTAGAGAGAGGAGGCTGGGGTGCCTCATTCAGTCCCTCCTCCTGTGTCCGTAAAATTATTCCACTGCTATGAGCTGTTCCTCAGCAATTTTATTCCCCCCAATGCTCCTTTGCCATGTCCACAGATGTCTGCAAAGAACATGGCAAGTTCTCCCTGCCCCTCAAGCCTTGAGCGCAGAGGGCTCTGTACTAACGAGGTCCAAGTCCTAATAGACTGTGGCATCCCTTGGGACAAACCTGGCCTAGGGCCTCCCTCCAAACTTTCATATCAGGGGCCACCTTGCAATAATAATGATGATAAAACTTACATTCATGGTGACTTTTTTTATATCGAAAATCTGCTACATCTCACTGGATCTCCACGACCACCCACTGTGGAGATGAGGAAGCAGGTGTCGAGAAGAGCCAGCGGATTTGGTCAGGGTCCTAGCCTTAGAATGGAGAGGTGGTCGCTTAACCCTAAGTCTTCCAAAGCCAAGGCCTGGGCTCCTTCCTTCATTACACAGCAAATGAAAATGACAGCACTTCTCAACTGGGGGCGACACCCCCTCCTTCCCCAGGGACATTGGTTAATGTCTGGACACATTTTTGTTTGTCACAAGTTGGGGAGGAGGGCATCTACTGGCTACTGGCATCTAGTGAGTTGAGGCCAAAGATGTTGTGAAACACCACATTGCACGAGACAGCCCCAACCAAGAATTACCCAGCCCAAAGATATCAGCAGTGCCAAGGTTGAGAAACCCTACCCTAGACTCATCATAAGGGGGCAAAGAGCAGAGTCCAGTGACCTGTCAGCCCAGTCCTGCTCCCCTGACTGCCCTGTTGGGGTCTCCTGCTCTCCCCAAAGAAACTTCACAGACGTCGGCAAAAGACTTTGGGCTGCTCAGAAGAAAGTTAATAGCTAAACGAGGAGTTGCTGGATTTTACAAAGCCGCTGGTAAAGTTATTTTCATTTTGCTTTTTAAATTAGTTTGGGAGTTGGTGTTCTTCTTTACATAATTACAAGTTGACAAACATGGATCTGTATTTTTTTTAATTAACAGATATTTGTATTCCAGTTCTCCAAATTACATACCGCAGCTTGCACATTTCAGGACAGCTGCCGTGTTCCAGATGTGGGCAATAACCAGAACACGGTAATGGCAAAATGCAAAAGGAAGAAAGGAAAAAAGAAGAAAAAGTTAATGTATCTGGATGGAGAGGAGCAATTTCGGTCCATGTGTTTGGGACTTTTTTTATGGAGATGAATACCTTCAATTCTCCCAAATTTTCAGCTCAGTTTGAACATTTGGGGTGAAGCCGTCTGGGTCATTCAGTGCTGCCATCAAAGCCTCACCAGTGCCTTGTAAAAGCAGATTACAGATGAAATGGGGCGCATATAAATGTTAACCGTGTGCCGGAGAAACTACTCAAATTGCTCCGGTTTACAAGCACCCTATTAAATGCGCTAAGCTCCTCCCGAAGAAAGCTGCTCGATGGTGGGTAAGCGGCCATATTTATTATTTAGTCCATTTATAAGACTGCACCCCTTTACTCACTTTATCCTAGGAGAAGGCTCGCAGGAGCCCAAGAATCGGGAATTGGGCACACTAGGACCTTGCACTAGAAATGGGGCAAGCCCGCTGTGTGACTCTGGGAAAGGAAATGCACCTCTCTGGGACTCCATTCCCTCCTCTGTCAAGAGAGGGGTGCTGCTGGACAATCTCTGCGGTCCCTTCAGCTCTAATGAGTGATGATTAGATGTGTTTTTTGACAGTCTTATCAGATCCAAAAAAACCCTGCCTTATCCTTGAATCGACGTCTGGAGGGAGGGTTGTATCTGAGGACCAGTGCTCTGTGACCCACGCATCAGAGAACCAGGCTCACAGCACAGCCAACTTCTGCTGGACAGAAGAGGGCATGCAGGGGCCAAGTAAAGCCACCTCTAAATGTTGGAAAACAGGCTGGGGGCAAAAGAGTCAGGAGACATCGCTGTAGTCAAGGGAGATTCATTCATTCACTCATTCAGTAAACACTTGCCGAGTGCCTCCCACGGGCAGCGGGAATGGAGAGAGAAGACAGCTTTCTATCTTTAGAAACACTAGTCCTCCAGGGAGAGGAGGCTGTCCACCAGGGCAAGTACTTCAGTGTGGTGTGGGGAGCACTAAGATGGAGGGCAGCATGGGTGCTCTGGGGACTCCCAGAAAGAATAAAAGAAATCTATTGAGGAGCTGACACCTAAGCAGAGTCTGGAAGAATGAGCAGGTGTGAACCAGGGCAGAGGGAGTAAGAACATCTTGTCAGGATTGTGGGGCTGTGGGGAGGGGGATGATGCAACATGGCGTTCGAGGCACTGCAAACAATCCCGTAGTAGAATACAGAGTTGTCCACCGTGGCAAATCCCACCCAAGGGAATAAAGAGAAGAAAGATCTTTATGTAGAGAAAGAATCTTCAATTAAATGTGACGGTGGCCTTGAGGGTCTTTCATACCGTTGATGGTATAAGGCTAATTCAAGTTCACTGAGGAAGAGACATGGAGACATGAAATCCCTGACAAGGCTCATTTTTGTGAATCTACTCAAAGTTGGATATGAGTTCTTTCCAGGATTCTCTTGTTGGGTGGAGGATAGAGGCAGCAGGAGAGCATTCCTGAGTCTTCTCCTCTTCTACCTTCTCCCTACTATCGACTGCCCAGGGACTGCGAAACACTGGGGTCCAAATACATACACAAAATAACTTTGGAGGGCTGGCATTCAATTCCAACAAAACCAACGAGGGGAAACAAAGAGAGTTTGTGTCAACGTGATGAATGTAAGACTCTACCTGAGTCAGGACAACACAATACAAAAGAAAAGCTGGCTGAAAAGAGCCTCCTTCTACCCATGTCCCAGACAGCCAAGCTGCCCCAGCTTGAGACTGCCACCTGGGGATGGGACACTGAAGACACCTTCTACAGTCCATCCACCATCACCCTTGTGCCCTCAGGGATACTATGCATTTGAAAAGTCCTCTCTTCTTCCCGGTTTTCACTCTTCACAGCTCAATTAATTCCACTTGGGTCACTGTGTTTTCCATATTTACACACATTTCTCTTTAGTTCCTTTTTTATGTTTCTTAATTCCCTGGGAAAGCCTCTCCTTTTTTCTTTTTTCTCCCCCTTGCTTCTGTTCTCTCACATTGTCTTTATTAAACAGCATTCTAATGATTACAGACAGATACGTATAAAGCTAAGGGATAGGGCTCTATCAATTAAACAGAAAACCATAGGCTTGAAGCAAAACCAGACCGTACCATCAATCTTTAAGACCCTTAAAAATGTGCCCAGTCAAGCTCTCAAGAGGGTCCAGAAACGTCATGTAGGTATTGCACCAATCTATTGTCATATAACAAAATCTGATTTTTATTAAATACCAAATTACACAGTTTTTGAGTTTATCTTTGCTTATTCAATTACCGAACTGTAAATGAGTTTACTGATAATGTGACAGGAGTGTTTTCTATTTTATTTAAGATTACAAACATACAGCATTTCAACCACATTCCTACTTAGGTAAAAATCTGTGGACTAGTGAAGGAATCCAGTTTAATTTAGAACATTGTTTCCCCGAAAACAATGTTTGCTGAGTTCCAAATAAGTGATATCTAAGGAACTGTAGAAACGCTTGCGCATTAGAATCCAATGAGTATCTAGTAGGTGTCTACGCAGTGACGGAAGGACACACAGACACCGTGGTGGTGCTGTGGCCTCTACCCAGGCTTCGAGGCTCCCTCACCTCCTTCACTTCCAGTGGCTGTGAAAGGCTCAGACAGTCTTAGGATTTGAAATATTAAACAGATAATGCTTTACAATTTTTCTTTAATTTATTGTTTATCCCCCAAACACAACAACCTTTGCCTTCCTTTGTATCTCTTCATTGTCATCTCCCTCTAAGAAGCAGATTCTTATTTACGTGGTATTTGACTATTTATGAGCTGAATGTATAATCTACATTTCTGGTGACATAAATCCCAGAAACAAAACTGAATAAACATCATGAAAAGTACACTGTTTACACTGTTTGGGGGAAGTTAAACCATTAGTGAAAAATCATCAAGGTGTGTGTTTTTTTTTTTTTTAAAGATTTTATTTATTTATTTGACAGAGAAAGAGAATAGCGAGAGCAGGAACACAAGCAGGGGGAGTGGGAGAGGGAGAAGCAGACTTCCTGCCGAGCAGGGAGCCCGGATCCCAGGACCCTGGGATCATGACCTGAGCCGAAGGCAGACGCTTAACGACTGAGCCACCCAGGCGCCCTCAAGGTGTGTTTCTGATTCTTGAATGAAAGGGGTGGCAGAGGCAACCCATTCAGCGTCCCACTTTTCCCAGCTATACCTCGAGAATAATGATCTTTATCTAAAAGATTGTAATCGTTACAAATTGCTTGGAAACTCTCAAGAGATAACAGCTAGACAGGAAAGTGAGAGTCAGAAGCCACTGGGAGCTGGACAGGCTTTTTCTGTTCTGCTCTGGGTGTTGTCTTCCCATGATGTCATCTGACCTTTGGCATATCACTGAGACTCTTTCTTTTTTGCATCCATAAAAATAGGATCACGTTACCTCAAGTCAGCAATCCTATGAGGGGGAGTTACTGTAGTAAAAGCTCTCAACAGAACCATGGAAGTGAAAAAATATCATTCAGATTCTCTGCTTTGAACTCAACCGAAGGTGTTATGAAGGAAGGCACCCACCAATAAATGAACATCTCTAACCCAAATGAGCAAAGGGCACCGAGGGAGTCCTTCTGTATCTTTCCCTATGGTCCATCCTGTAAGGCTTGCAGGGAAGAGGCAGGGAAATCTTGTGATTTATCTCAAAAAGCTCTAATGATACACTTGCGGTGATCCTTCCAAATACGCCTGTTCTGTGTGACTTGGGCTCAGTACCCGTATAGACAGGATGGCCAGAGATGGAGCCCAGCAAATAAGAGCACCGTACGAAAATTCAATCAGTCTAGGATAGACAGATTCGTGGTAGAGAATTTATACAACCCTTTCTCCAATTTATGATTATAAACCCACTGCATGGGAGTGACACCGAAACTAATCTGGTTTCTTTTGCTTGGAAAGTTCAGAAGTCCAGGTGAGTTTGAGTGTATGACACCTCATCTCCTTTTTCACTGAAACATATCGCAGTGTGTAATTAATTTGTATGCATTTTCCTAGACCTGGGGATTGGGCAGAAAAGGCTTAGTAGAGAGGATTGTGCAAACATATTCCTTCACATGCTGTGTTTCCCCCCAAAGGTAAGAGTAAAAGCCCCATCAGGTGTGCCTGTGGTGGATATTATTCTTTTTGTCTGCCCTTCCTGTACTGGGGAGAAATTCACGATTTTATGAGTCTCAGTGGGAAACAGAGGCTCCTTCCTGCTCCAGGTAGAAGGTACAAAATTCCAGGTCCTGATTTTCCCTGCCTCCCTTGAAGCTAGAAGGCAGGACCAGGACATAGTCACTGCTCATCTGAGCAGCTTCCCAAACTCAGTCTCCCTGGATACTTAGTGATGCTGAGAAAAGGTCAGGCAGAGAATCCCTCCCCACAGAGCTGGTCCCTGTGGCGAGACCCATGCAGGGGTCAGCCATGCGTGCTGGCAGGATGATTTAGGGTTTTGCTCAGACCACCTCAGGGCCTGATTCATCAGCTGTTCTGGCAATGATGTGACCTGCCCAATATTCCTGCCTGTTTCTATCAGCCAGACGGCTTCTATTGCTTGCCACGAAGGCCCCCGACGGATCCGGTGTGAACATATCCTATCCACGCATGTCTGCACACACCACACCACATGCACCTTCTCTTCCTTGCCTACATATTCTTCTTTTCTTAAGTGGAAAAAATGTTATGCTACAGCTAGCTGAAAACAACTGCACAGCAGTGGGGGGTTAAAGGCCTTTCTTCATTTCCCCCCATCATCTACATAAAAAGTGACAGAGAATAAGGAACAATATGCTATTCTGATTGAGTTGATAGCCTTAAATCTGCCCTCCCTTTCACTCAAGCGGGACGCTGGCCAAAGTCAATGGGAAATATATTTCTATAACTAAGGGCAGAGCTGAACCCATAGAGACTGGAGAACAATTTAGCATA
This sequence comes from Halichoerus grypus, assembly GCF_964656455.1. Taxonomy (NCBI): domain Eukaryota; kingdom Metazoa; phylum Chordata; class Mammalia; order Carnivora; family Phocidae; genus Halichoerus; species Halichoerus grypus. The sequence continues at coordinate 89,703,265 of NC_135722.1, read as the reverse complement.
CAAACCTCTCCCACCGTCAATTCGAAGTTTTGAGGAAACAGAGGAAGAAAGGGAGTCCCGAGGCCAATCTCTGTCAGTGAGCGTGTGAGTCACGGGCTTCTGGGTAACAGGCTGAATGCCCCCTGGCATAAAAATCTGCTCATTTTTAGGGTGGGGGAGTCTTTTTAGAAATTCTACATCACCATGATTACTAGCCCCCCATTGCCAAGTTGAAGCTGACCCAAGCAATGTGGAGGTAGCCTCAGGGGCCCCCACTCAGTTTGAAAGAGAGAGCTGGCTAAAGCACACAGTCCTCTCTGTGAAGGCCAAAGGTCTGCAGGGTCAGTGGAAAGACGTCAGAGGGTGGAGCGTGGTCGGCTGCTGCCATGTGAAGAGCTCCTACTGCTCCTAAAACCACTGGGCTTCGGGCCAGACCCAGTTCTACTACAAAAGACCAGGATAACCCTGAGGAGGTCATTTCATCTCCCTGAACCTCAATTCTCTTGTCCGGAATGGAGCTTTCTGGACTAGGATGCAAGTTTAGGAGGTAGACAACTCAAGTTCAGGAACTTCAGCTGTCATTTAGAAGCTTTCAGACCTTGGGCACGTAACTCAATGGTGCTTCCATCCTGACATCTGTAAAACAAGGATAACAATACTTTTTACAGAGTTTGGAAGACTCAAGAGCAATGATATGTACAAAGTCTGCAACACACTGTCCAACAAAGCGGGATTCAATAAACGCTGGTTTCATTCACTCATTGATTCATTCACTGGTTGGTTGATTCATTCAACAAATATTTATCAATGCTCCCAATATGCCAGGGACCTTCTAAGTGTTGGGGATACAGCTATTTACAGGACAGAGAATGACCTTCCCTTGTGGTGCTCCCATTTTCTTTCCCTACTAGGAGAGTTAGGTTCATGTTCTGTGATCCTGCGGTCATGACCTCTTCAGTTACCCTGGGAGTTCCTTGAGGGCAGAGACCAGCTCGCTCTGCTTCCCATCTGTACATAGTAGGTGCTCAATGAATGCCCGGAGTTGAATTAAGTTACATACAATGTAAAATACTGCAGGTGTCATACCCACAACTGAAACATTCAATGCTTCTTCAGACCTGATCATCTCTTTGGATTTCAAATGTTTGCTTCTTACTCTTTTCTGTAGTGCATGTCACTGTGTTTTCTTTCTTATCTATACCTCTCTGACTCCGTTATCTCTGTACTGCCATCAAAGAGTTTTTCCAATATGTTCTATTTCTTCAACTGAATTTTAAGAACGTGGCAAGTGTTGGAGGTCACCTTAGTGAACCCCTCTCCCAATCAATATAGGAATCTCTTTTATGCCATCTCTTGCCCATTATTATCCAGTCTCCCCTTAAAGGTGGTTGGTGATGGCAGGCTGGCTGCCTAACAAGGCCATCTGCTTCATTTTCAATAAGCTTTCATTCTTGCAAGGTTCTTTCTCCAACCTTCGTGTAATTTCGTTAAACAAGTATTTGCTGACCACCTACTGTGTGCCCGACACCATATTGGAAACTAGAGATACAGAAATGAGAACACCAGTGTTCCTACCCTCTCCAATGGCTGACAGTAGAGTTGAGGACTTGTTGGTTAGGGTTCTGTCCTCTAAACCACATGGGAGACTTTGATATCTGAGAATGGTTATTTTATTCCTTCTAAGTCATGTTTCTTAAAATATGGTCTGTAGACCACTGGAATGAGAATCACCTGGAATGTTTGTTCGATTGTAATTTCCTGGGCTCCTCCTGGGATTAATGAATCGGAATCTCTACAAATCTAGGGATTGTAGTCACTGGAATCTGCAATTTAAACACACACCCCAGGTGATTCTCATGCACAATAAAGCTGGAGAACCCCTAAGTCTTGCCTTTTCTGCCTAAACAATGCTAAATTCTTCTACCCTCTGTCAGATTACATAACTCCCAGGCTTTTCACCATCCTGACTCTCAAAGCCTTCTTCATATCCCAGATGTGGTCACATCAGCAGACAGCACCGTGGGATTGCTAGTGTCCCCACTTGAACACAGCCTTTTCTGTTGATGAAGCCAAAACATCCATTATTTGTAACCATGTCACACTGCTGATTCATATTGAGATTTCAATAAATAAACCTCCTTCAATTAAGACTCTGTAATACACCTGACAGAGAAAGATTTATCAAATTTGTGAATAATACAACATACAAAGGAGAGGTAGATTATGAAATTATGTTGATTTTTTTTTTCTTAAATGAGATGTTAGCATGATTTGTTCTTAGCAAGCCCAAGGTGGTTTCCAGTGACCACGGGTGACTTTCAGGGTATTTATGAACCATGAAATTAATCTCTTGCAGATTTTTTTTCTGGAAGTCTATATGAAGTCAACCTGTCCACTGTTTCTAGAATCTACTCCCATCTATCCCTCCACTTTAAAGAAAACTGTGGTATTTCTCCAGACTCTATTTTCCAATATTTCTGAACAACTGCTCACTCAGAATGGTTCCTGGATCATATCTTCAAATTGTTTCAGTATCCTGGGAGGTTAATTATGTTGGGTCTGGTAATCAGATTAGCATCTCATCATCATCATCATCAACAACATGATAGCTAACATTCATTGAATTTTTAAATGTGTCAGACGAGGGTCTTATTTGCATCATATCTTTTAATCTACTCAACAAATATTTGACTTAGGTATACTTGTTATCTATTTTACAAAAGAGTAAACTGAGCCAGGAGAGGTTACTGGTGGCACCTAGCCCTTGATCCAGGTGACTCTCGACCTTCGCCTTATAGAGCCTCTTACGTGCCCATCCCAGGTTTTAGTCCTTTCTCAACCAAGTTTATTCTCCCTCATATATGAAAAGCGTTATAGAAGAGTAGTACCAAATGAGAAGTTGAGAAGTCCTTGGCAACTGGTTAATATTAAGCTCATTTCTCAAGAAAAGCTGTCCTTTTTATTCTTTTCCTTGGAGCCTAAAGATCTCCATTTTGTCATCTCTTGTGGTCATCTTTTTATTTTTTCTTTTTCTCCAAGCTTGGCTCATTCCATGTCTTTATGTCACCTGGTACCTTTGTTACAGACTCCTTCTCCTCTTCTGTCCCCACCCTGTGCTCAATGCCCCACCTTCCATCCATTGTACATGTCTTCCTACAACCTGAGCTCCTTGGACAGTTGTGTGTGAGGCCATGTTGGTTTCTTTAGATGTTGCCTCCTTCCCTTCATCAGGATAATTTGCATTGTACTGCCAAAGTAAGTTTTGTTGTTTGAAGCTCCCATCTTTCTGGATCTACCTTTTCTTTTGATCACCCCTCTTTTTATATCTTTCCTTTCTATCGATTTCAGTGATAGACCTACAGCCTAAGCTAAGTATCTGACCATGCCCAGTGTCCTGTTTTTATTATAATTCCTAAGATTAATATTCCTTTTCCTTCAAGTATCCCTGGCTGGGAAGCTCCTTGACTTCTGGCTCTGTGCGCAGTGCATTAAGTCACTGGTGCTCCCAATGGCCTCAATGCCCCTGGATGAGATACTCGCAGCTCCCTGAATGGGCTGCATTCCATGCTTCCAGGATTTAGTACAGGCCGTTCCCTCTGCCTGGAATGCCTTTTCCTTCCCCTAAGTTCCTCATCCACCTCCACCCCCCCTCTGTTCATTTTCTTAGCTACCTTCAACTCATCCTTGGAGCTCTGCTTAACGGAAGACATTTTCTTCCCACCAGGCAGGTTAGTACCCCTCTGTCTGCTCCCGCAGAAATAACTGTGTGCAGACCTTCCCCTGGCCCCCTTCTTTTTGCACTCTAATTGTTTGTGTTCTTATCTGTCTCCTCTTCTGTGCCCTGCACTCCTGGATACACAGGATGCACAGGCATACACTTGCCTTTCTGGAAGTTTGGCACACTTTCCAGTGGGCACAAGAAAACAACAGGGGCTTAGCAGAGGTGGGAGACAAGACTGAAGGGAGAGAATGGCAAAGGCACAACTCTCAAAACAACTTGCAAACACTGTCAAGCGCACAACGTCTCAGACAAGCAGCTATTAAGGTCCAAATTCACCTGGAACAAAAGACCCATCTATAACCACTATTTATCACGCAAAAAAATACTCCCTTTTTGTTCCACTGTCAATGCTCCACAGACCTCATATGTTTTTGGACAGAGGAGGAAGAGAGAGAAGGACAGAGGAATGAATAGAAACGAGAGTATGAGTTTCCTTTATTTATTTATTTTACATATAAATCAGCTAATCTGTTTAACATTCATATTAAAGTTGTAATCACCTTTGCACACATTAAAATACAAACTAGCACAAGTAATAGGCCTTAAGAACAACATTACAATAGCTATTAACATATAACAGCTACCTTATCAACTTACAACATCCCTATAAAATAATAACTGCATCCAGAATTGATTGGAGGGAAACTCATTCTCCCAGAGCACTGAAGCCTGACACAGAGTCTGGGGAAGCGGAGAGTCTGGCTGTTGTCTGGCTGACGCCAGGCGGCTTTAGGGTGCCGGCAAAAACCTGAGAAGGGGAGTCAGGAGGCTTGAGCTCTCTTTCACTTTGGCTCTATTACCCACTGGGGGTATGACCCGGGGCAAATTTCTCAACCTCAGTGAGACTCTATTTCCTCACCTGCAAAATGGAAATAAGGATCTTTGCGCAGTGTTTTTTTAGAGAATCAAATGATCATGAGGAAGTACCTGCCATATATAGCAGTTGCTTAATGAATGGTAGTGTCTTTCCACGATGGCTGGGTGCTGGAAGGGCAGGGGCTGAATTCACAGGATGTTGCGGAGACCTGGACATGCCGTAAGCGATTCCAAAACTTTCCCGCAAATTCATTTCATTTACTCATTAAACATTTGTTGAGCACTGTCCTAGATGATGAGATGGTATAAAGACTGGGAAAACATTGTTTCTTCTCTCCTTATGGTACTCACAGTCGAGTTGATAAGGTATCAAGTAAACACCAGGCCGGACAGGATGGAACACATGATACAACAGAATACACATATCAGGCCACAGGAGGACAAAGAAAAGAGCACCTCTGAGCTGGAAACAGGAAATAACTTCATGGAAGAGGTGACATTTGAGCCGAGCTTGAAATATGAAGAGTATTTCAATAAATGATGAGGAAAGAATATTCCAGGCCCAAGGAACAGCATAAACAAAGACATGAAGGTGCAGTATATCCAGGGAATACCTTTTTTTCCCCTAAAGCTTGAGAACAAGGAAGAGTGGAGAGAAGATGATGCTATAAAGACAGTCGGTGCCAGATTATAGAGTACTTTAAATGTGGGGTGACAGATCTGAGATACCAGCTGGAGGCATTTGGGCCCTAGTTTATAGACCAAGAGTAACCCCATGGACCTGGCTGAGATGTGGAAGAGTGAATTTGACAGGTGACCTAGGAAGATATAAGTAGTGAAGGACAGTGGTAAAGGATAACTCTGGAAAAAAGTGACAGACTCAAGAAAATGCTCTAATATTTGGGAAGAAAATGATGAGGATGAGTAGGGCAACAGAAGAGAAAATGCAGATGAAATTTGTCATGATGGAACTGGTTGGATGTGAGTCAGGAGGGAAGGGCTGGTGATGCCTCAGGTTTCAGAAGGAGGGATTGGGAATATGGGCCTACCCTTGACTGAGATTAGGACTCCAATGGGGGATGAAATGAGGAGTTTAGTTCTCAGATTGTTGAATTAGAAGTGACGATGAGTGGACATGAGAGCCTCATACAGCAGGAGACTAAATGACTCACAAGTATATTTTAATGGTTACTTGCTCTCGTAATTGCCCATTAGAATGGGTGCGAGGAGCATAAACTTGGAACTAACCAAGATTCAGTTAGGACAAGATAAAACAATTGGGGATCACTTAGAAATGTTGATTCCTAGTACTTCAGCAATGAATGATGGTATATCTAGAGCTCTACACTTCGGACAACTGGTAACCCAACTGAAATTCCTACAAGACGCTATTCTTACATGATGGGCCTACAGATTTTGAGGCTAAGTAATCTGAAGCCTCACCACAGGTCCACCTAAGAGGTCCTAAGAGGATGAGCTATTACTCAAGTCTCTTGATAAAAAGGGGAAACAATGGCCAGTTGAACCCCAGTGGGTCTTTCACAAGCCATTCTATCTTACTTATTCTTAGAGTTTAGCCCAGGACCTAGGCAGGTTATAGATGTTAATACTGAGGGGCTGAAATGACCAGCATCAAGTGATTTCCTTATTAGAGCCTCAAGAAGGACTGATGGCCTTCAGGCCCACTGAGAGTATATTGACTAATTGCCATGATCCCGGGAAATCGGAGGGAGAGACGAACCATGAGAGACTATGGACTCTGAGAAACAAACTGAGGGTTCTGGGGGGAGATGGGTTAGCCTGGTGATGGGTATTAAAGAGGGCACGTATTGAATGGAGCACTGGGTGTTATATGTGAACAATGAATCATGGAACACTACATCAAAAACTAATGATGTAATGTATGGTGACTAACAACATAATAAAATGAAATTAAAAAAAGAAAAGAAAATTAAAGTGAAATATTAATTAAAGATTAATCAAAAGTGAAAAAAAAAAAAACCAAATAAACCAGGAGGTGTGATGTGTACTAGAGCTATAGGACTCCAGACAGAAGACAGTCCACAGCATCTTCTACACCTGTACCTGTCTGGCTGAAACATGACTCCGCCCCTTTCTAACCAATTCTATGAAGGAAAGGCAGTTAGGCTTTTCTTGGTATGGGAAAACATCTTGCCTTTTATGGCACTGTTAAAACCATATGTCTGGGGGCGCCTGAGTGGCTCAGTCGGTTAAGCGTCTGCCTTCGGCTCAGGTCATGATCCCGGGGTCCTGGGATCGAGTCCCACATCGGGTTCCCTGCTCTGCGGGAAGCCTGCTTCTCACTCTCCCACTCCCCATGCTTGTGTTCCCTCTCTCACTGTGTCTCTCTCTGTCAAAAAAATAAATAAAATCTTTAAAAAAAAAAAAACAAAAAAAAAACCATATGTCTGAAAAGACCTCAAGCCACATACACTTGGGGGGGGCTGTTTTCAACACACCCCTTTAGTAGTGTAGGCTCCGGGCTTGGTGCCTAGAAGCTGTAGGGGAGGCCTCTATCTCCACCCCAGAGGGTGTCCCCCCTCCAATGCCCTGGGTGGCAATGCCTCGTGGGGCGGGTGCCTGAGGAGTTTTCTGAGCTTCTGCACCACACACTCCCTTGCAGGGACTCTGCCAGGGATGGCAGCCTTTAAACGCCTCATTAATATTCAAATCTATTCAAGTCATTTCAATTTGAATTCTATGCATATTATCAGATAGAACAAAATGCAAATATATACAAATTCATCCATATGAAGAAATAAATAGGGGGAGCTCTGCATAATGGGATTATAATCATTCTCTGGGCTTGTCTCTCTCTTTTAATTCCCCTGAGCCCCGAGGACCAGAGCTGGTTGTGATGCTCTCCTTGGGACTGTTTAGCAGCAACATAACCTTTCCTGGACACAGGCTCTTTGAGGGTTGAACATTTTATAAATCTATTTAAAGATGCTATCATCGTCTGCTGATTGTGTCTCTTCCTGGGCTTCCAAGGCAGACTCCCCGGGAAACTGGCAGGGTGAGTACGGGATGGGGGTGGACTCAGATGCCTGTCTGGGGGCCTCACATTTTGCTACTTCTGCAGGCCCTCGAGCTGGCGTCCGACACGGTCAGTCAGTCTGGTCCTCCCCGTACACCAAGGGAAGGGGCCTCACTGCCTCAAGCTTCCTGCAACATCTTGATGCATCTGGTGGTGGGGTGGGCAAAGAAGGGCTAAGCTTCCAAATTTCTTTAGCCGCTAACCTGAGGGAGACTTCATAAAGCCTTTAAAGTATATCAACTGAATCTCATGACCTAGATGATCCAACGTGGTGCCTAATACTATCATAATAGATGCTCTCCCTCACTCTGTCACGTGGTAAGACACACAAACTCATCCTGGAGCCTGCAGCCCCACGTTCACTGCCACGTTCACACAGTTTATATCCACTCCCCCGTGCCTCCTTTCTAAGCCAGATCCTCGGTCAAAAGCCAGAAACTCAACCAGGCATGGAGGCAAAAAGAGACAAATCAAAGTGCAGGCAGTAAACCTCCTACCCAACAGCAAATCACATGTAGACAAACACAGTGCCTATTTCTTTTGTCTTACACTATTGTTGCTGTTGTTGATCTCCGTTTCATTTCAATTACTCCAAAGATAGGAGGAGGCTGAGCTATATGCTATTTTAAAGGGGAGTTCCCATACTCCATGCTAATGAAGCCAAAGTAAATTGCTATTAAGAATCATTTAGTGAGGTTTAACTACAGAATCTAATAGATGCTCCCCCTAATCTCTCCCCCACGGGACCCAACGATAGTGGCATCTAGTAGAAGCTCCACTGATTAATGTAAGCATAATTTATACCAAGTCAGAGTATCATATCATAATAACCATTGCCTCCTAAGCACCTTTTACTTGATAATCCCAAAATGCTTTCTAAAGATAAATGGGCAGAAAGATCATTTTAGTTTACAGAAAGGGAGACTGAGGCACAGATTTCTCTCACAGAGAGGGAGGATAAGAATGAAACAAGATGAAACCAGAGAGGGAGACAAACCATAAGAGACTCTTAATCTCAGGAAACAAACTGAGGGTTGCTGGAGTGGTGGGGGTGGGGTGGGAGGGATGGGGGGCTGGGTGATGGACACTGGGGAGGGTATGTGCTATGGTGAGCGCTGTGAATTGTGTAAGACTGTTGAATCACAGACCTGTACCCCTGAAACAAATAATACATTATATGTTAACAACAACAACAACAACAAAAGAATGGCTACAATTGTTCTGAAAGGAAGGGGCGGGCACCCAGCTCCGTTTTGTCTTTTGTTCCTTCTGGTGGTGGGCAGAATAATGAGGCCAGAAAGATGTCCATGTCCTAATCCTTGAAGAAGTTCCCTTACAAGGCAAAAAGGACTACATCTGTGATCAAGCTAGGAGATCCTAAAATGGGGAGATTATCCTAGATTATACGGGTGGCCCGGTGTAATCCCAAAATCCGTGTAAGGGGGGGAGGCAGCTTCAGTACGAGGTATGACCAAAGCCAGAGGCTGCAGTGATGCTGGGAAGGAGCCGCAAACCAAGGAATGTAGGTGGCCACTGGAAACCAAAAGAGGCAAGGACACCAATTTTCTCCCGCAGCCTCCGGGAAGAACCAGTTTCGGCTGCGGCCCAGTGAGACCCATTTTAGACTTGGGACACCCGGAGCTAAAATACATTTGTGCTGTTGTAAGTCATGCAGTTTGTCTTGTGGCCCCAAGAGCCGCAGGGAATGAAAACCATCCTCACCCCGTCTTTCTCAGCTGGGATTTCTCTTCTGAACCAAAGAACCCAGAAAATAATACAAATAACTATTTTTTCTTCTCTCAAGGATAGCACCTAACGGGCACCAATTTAGATGCATAGTTTAGTTTATTTCATTAATACAATGGATGCCTTGGGGGCACTGAGCATCATTCTTCCAATGAACGGTGCCGAGAGAGGTGGCCTGGTCTCACCTGCTCCCCCAGAAAGCCACACAGTATCTCGCCTTGAAAACAGACTGCAGAGAGGCGAGGAGCAGCTCTCTTCTGTCCCTGGGCACCAGCACCACACATCTGGAAAGACAGAACCAGAGGATGGCAAACACCTCACCTCTGCGGAGTGTGTCATAGTAACGTTTCCTTCATGATGTTTCAAAGCACCACTCAGGAAGTAACTACTTCGTGAGGCAGCTGGCAGGAAAAGCCTGATTCCCTTCAGGCTCTGGGGGCCATGCCCAGAGCCATGCCATAGGTATGTGACAGGGCAATGGCCTCCTGGCCTCCAGTCCAGGGCCCGTGTCACGGGCTTGGGATGAGGATGAGGAGCTGTGGAGGGTGCTCTGGATCCTCAGGGTAGGATCAGACGGACAGGCTGACAGACTGACACTTCATGGCAGAGGCACCGTGGGGAGGGTCATGGCCAATGTGCCCAATGGAAAGGCTGCCCGGGAGGGAGCTTCCAGGCCAGTACAGGCACTGGTAGAGTCCTCAGTATAGGGGAGCTGTGATGTTCTCTTTAGTATGCCCCACTTACAAGAGGGAGAATTTGTGCCTAAGTTAGAACCAGCTTTCGTTACTTCACCAGCATCCCTGCCTGAGCGCCTCCTGAGTTCCTCTTCTGCCTCTCAATGGAGATACTCACCCCATCACACCCCGTGGGATGATGCAGGAAACACTCCCGGGGGCCCACTCCACCAGGCACCCTCTAAGCCTATGCTCTTCAGGGGCAGGAACCCGGGGGAGGAGACTGAGAGGGGGGCGGGGCTGGGAGAACCACAGGGCCTGGATTGGGAAAACCTAGGTTTTTGTCTTAACTTTCACACTTACCAGCTATGTGACCTAAAAGAAGCCACTTAACATAACTTGGTCTCATTTTTCTTATTTTTCCAAGTGGGGAGGAGAGTCGCCCATAATAAATGTGAAAGGGTTTGGGAAAGCATAAAGTGCCATATAAATGCAAGGGGGGATTAAATTATTATCACCTTTTCCCCAAGGATTACTTTGTGCTCATAGGTACTCTGGTTGCAGAAGGCAATAATAATGATAAGTAGATGTATTCTCTGATAAAGAACTTTCAGAGCTTGGCAAGGGAAATGCCAGGCACAGAAGGTAGAGGCTACCAAGAATCCCCGGTCACGTGCGGGCTATGTGTCCAAGCTGGACAGAGGCCCTGAGCACACGGAGATCCACAGGACCCCGCCCCTGCCTTCTAGAAGCTCACGATCTAGAAGGGAAGGCAGATAGGAAAAAGCCACTTTAATATATTGTTACAAGCACTACTAGGGGGTTTCCACAGAGGGCTGTGGAAGGAAGGAGGAGGGCACTTAAATTGAAGAGAGAGGTAAGGAAACTTCCTCCAGGAGGCAAAGTGAGTTGATCCTCAGGGTAGAGGTCAGCCAGGCCAACATGGCGAAGAACGGAGATCCTTCTAGAGGGAAGGACAGGCGAGAAAGCCAGGAGGTGTGAGAGAGCAAATCACACTCAGAGACGCCAGCAGCTGGGCTTGGCTGGGGCGAAGGGTGTGTGTGAGAACGGAGGAGAAGAGAGCTCTTTCTCCCGAAGGTGCTGGGACGCCGTCAAAGAAACAGACAACCATCCAAAGACAGAGCCCTCTGTGTCCCTGGAATCTGGCACATTGGCTATCGTCATGGCTAAGCTGATGAATGGAAACTTCAAAACCTTCTTGTGCACAGGAGTGTGCCTTCTGGATCAGGGAGAGTTCGAGCTCGGAACCCTACAGTCTTGTGGTCTCCAGGAGATTAACATGTCTGCCCTCTACACACCTCTCAGCTTGCTCCGTCTTTCTGTCTGTCCATCTGTCTCTGCTCGCTAGGCTGACAGGCACACGCACCTACGCTCCTCTCCCCCTTCTTCTCTTCTATCACTACGTCCTCCATCTGGGAACATGCACAAGGCATATAGAGCAGCCAGCAGGGGCTTGGGGGTGTCTTCGCATCTGGCCCCGGCTCCACCTCTCTCTCTCTCCTCTCCACTGCTGTATTCATCAGTTCCTGCATTTGGTTTCCCATTGGTGATCTGGGCTGAATAAAGAGGCCCAGAGGCCTAGTGATGAGAACATCTTTTTTTATGAATTGAAAAATAAAATGACAGTACGCAGCTAGTAGATCCCAGTTCGCAATGAAGTGAATAGCGATGTCTGCGGTTGTATTGACCTTGAAGATTTTTTTAAAAAATAGAACAAGAATTCTCGGGGTGCATTATTATATACGTTCTGAATCTCTTCACTGTGCCAAGCAGAAAATCCATCCTTTATGGACATGAGCATCTCTGGTGTACAGCGTTAACTTTAAAATAACCATTCTAAAGTGCAGGTGGAAGAAAATCTACGGCCGCTCTCGGCCACATTCTTCCATGTCAGCACAAATGCTCACATTGCTTTCCTGGGCTCCCCTGAGGTGGGACAAGGAAGCAAGTGACTCGCGTTCTTCTCGGTCGTGAGGAAAGCAGCGACATCAACAAGAGACCGGCAAAGCCATCCTGTTCCAAATTGCATGTTCCTGGCCTTATCAACCTGTTTGGTTTCCTGTGCTCAGGACCCATGGTGATTCCTGAGTCCATTCTCACCGTGCACATCATCCTGAGCTAGTAACGTGACATGGAAACTCTTCGAGGCAGCTCCCATGAGTCACCTTACCTCCTTTGGTTAAAAGCTGCTCTCCAGAGTGCTTGTACAGCCCAAGTTAATATAAGCAGTATTCACAGGGAGGGGAGGCCAGGGCAGGGAAGGGTGGGGGGTAGAGGGGAGGCAGGTGATCCCTGGGCCAAAATGCACCCACCAGATACTTTTATTTGTCTTTCTCTGGACAGGGCTCTACTAAGCGGTTGTTTCAAAACATCTCGATATTTACTTCGAGGAAAGTTGTGACCTCCATGCCCCACACGTTGGGGCCAGATGAGCATTCAAATACTCTGAACACTATTCCATAAAAAAGGGTAAACTGGCTTGGTGCCAAGCAAGGGCATTCCTATTTTGACTAGGAAAGATTTCTTTCAGTTCATATGGCTGCAACAGCCCATAGGAATGATAGAAGAATCCCGGCCCTGACTTCGCAAACATTTAAGGCAGACAAAATAACATAAGAAGACAATTTAACTGAAAAAACACAGCAGTACATATACTTTCACTTTCCTTGGCAAGAATTCGGTGGTAGGATCTTCGACAATGAATATCTGCTGATAATGAGAAGGAAATGCAGATTTCCTATTATTATTAGCAGGAGAACAGGGTCGGGAAGCAATAAGGTTTTCTGGATGGTATTTCTCCCAGTCTGATCAGCTCGGCATTCAGTTGTTTTCACCTGTCAAGGATGGATTTCTATCTGTGAATGCTTCTGCCCTGGCTTGATGAAGAGAAAACCCAAAGCAAAGCTCATGCCCGGAACAAGGGCCACCCACGTGGATTCGGAGCCCTGGCGACAGCTGACAATGCACCTGCCGACAAGAGCCGTGGGTTCCGCTGAAAGGCTCAGACTGTGGTATCGATAGAAGGAATGTTATGTCTTCCACACCGAGATCTGTCTGCCTTGCATTCTTCCTCTGTACTCCTCTGATTCAATCCAAAGGAGCTTTGAAAACGTCAAGGAAATTTTATGTTTTGCTAGTTTATCTTAAGTGCCTATCTTCAGCTAATACTATGATCCTGAGCATGGTCTGGGTAGAGACAGGCCATCTTCAGAAATGATTTCTGACACCAGGCAAGACGAACCTGCTGGAGCCAAAGTGAGGAGAATCGGGCCTGAACAGTATTCAGACTCTCGCACATTCCAAGAGTCCTTTCTCTCTCTCCCTAACGACTATTATTAATCATTTCAGAACCATGTGGTCTCCAGACATTTTTACACTTCTAGACTTGACAAAAAGGACGGTTTTGATGTCCTGCAACGCCTTTTTGTGTAGAGCAGCTCCGTTCTTCCAGCGCGGAGCTAACACCAGGCTCACCTCTCCCTCAGCAGAATGGGGTTTCTTCTTCTTCTTTTTTTTTAATCCACCGAAGGAAAGTTAGGTGGTGATGTGTTCTTGTTAAGAAATCAGCATCTGGCTTTCAAAATGTTCAGCTAAACTGGAGCTGGGTTGGGGAAGTAACAAGCACCTGCTGGCCACAGGGCAGAGCTTCGTGAATTCTTACTCAGCTTCTGTCTTCGGGGACGGTCTTTTCCTCCATTTTGATCGGCTCTTCATCGCAAGCCCTACAAGTCATGAAGGAGGAGGACCACAGGCCAGGCCAGGGGTTCTGCAGCCTACTACCAGGCACACGGCAGTGGTGGCACCAGCGTGAGGGGGATTCCTCTGAAGAGAGGCGCAGCAAGGGACCAGGGGCGTGCATGCGAGTGTCCGAATGGCCGTCCCATCTCTCCCCAGGAAGGAGAGGCAACGTTATGGAGTCTGTGGGCAAATCATGGAATCTCAGCCTCAGCAGCTTTCACTGGCCAGTGGGCTGACAGTCCTGCTTTACTGGGTTGCTAGGAGGATGACAGAGGGGAATGCACGCAAAGCTCAGCAAACCTGGCTCTAGGTCTCCGTGACGCCTCCCCATGGCTGGCTCCATGTCAGCGACCAGGAGGCAGTCTGGTGGCCAGACACACACTGTGAGGTCGGCATCTGGAGACCATTACAGGTTTCGATTCTTTTCTATTCTCACCATTTCCCCTCTCCCCGGTTCAGCTTTCCATCGAGGGATTCCCAAAATCCTAACAGAGCTCGTGTTTGTGAAAGAAGAACGGGGATCAAGTTGGCCCACCCGAGGGGCCAGGAAAGCAGCGGAGCCAAGAGCCCATACCACGTGGGTGTAACATCTTTTTCTATGGGGAGGAGATCAATCTCCATTACTTTTAGCAACTTCTCATATAATGCAGTTCTATGTTTCCTCACTGACCCGTGCAGCCTCAGATCTGCAGTTTGAAATAAGGCTTTGCAAACTTCAGGCAAAAAGTTTTCTTCTCTGATGCGAGATGCTCAAGAAGTCACCTGGCATGTGCCAGGGGCACTGCATTAATACAATGGACAGAACAATCCTACCTTCTCTCCCACCCCACTGGGCACCCCCTCCCCCAGGAAGACAGACAGTGTGAGGACGGACAGATTGGGCCGGTGGCAACTCACCTTGCTAGTAACAAAGTAGCAAAGGGCTCTGATGGGGAGTCAGGTGTGGGAGGCCACTTGGGTTTGGGCAAACCTCATCTAAAATCCTACTGGCAAGCAAAACCTAATGGATATCAAATAACGTCCTGGGGTGTCGGACAACATAAACGGCCAGTCTACCAGCCACTTGAGCCATACAGAGAAGATAAGGAGCGGGCAGCTCCAATGATGGCCTCACCCTTCCCTCTCCCCATGTCCCACTGTCTTAGTTAATGCTGCACACAGATTGATTCCAGGGTCTGAGACACATCTTACTTGCAATCTTCAAAAGGTGAAAAAGGCAAGCTGCCACCACCAGCCGGGCAGGCGGTGGGCTTCCAGTGCCGGCCTTAGGATCCGGTTACCTTGCCTGGTAAGTTGCGTTCTGAAACAAACAACCACCGCTGATGGTGATTTATTTTAATGGTGTCTGTTTCTGTCCAGAGATGAAAACAGAGTAGCACCTCTTCAGCCTGCCTAGGAGATCAGGAATAATGAGACTAATTTTAGCATCTGTTTGGCTTTTCCAGCAGGGGAGGGGAGCAACAGCAGAAATATTGGCTCCTGGATCGTTAAAGAGGCAAACTCCTGGAGAGAGGGGCAGTGGGCCCAGGATGGGGACTGGGGTGAGGAAGCCGGGCTCCTGGCGCCTGGCCATTCCTGGAGGGGGACGGATGCATTCATCATCCACAGGAGAGACACCAGCCTGGGAAAACACCTGCCACAGGGAAATGGACAGGTAGCTGAGGTCTCCCCTGCTCCCTCTTTTTGCAGCTCTTCCACACCCTTGGACATTTTTATTTGTGCGCACCTACCTTTGCTCAGACGTTGCCCTTAGCACTCTGCCCTCACATCCATCAGAAAGAGCAGAAAGCACCTGAGCCTCCGGGGGGAGCTGCTGCTAATCTGGAAGGCTTGCTCTTTCCCTCCATGCCCTTTCCATGCTCCAGGCTCAGCTGGAGCATCATGGGCAGAGGAGGGCCCCGGGCACCCGGACTAGAGACCCTGGCTCTTCCTGCGACTAAGGGTCGCCCTGAGCCTCAGCTCCGCTCACTCCTGGGCTTTGCAAGCGCTGCTGCTGCCACCATCAGGCTGATGCAGGAACTGCAGCGCTCCCCAGGTTTCGCATCCCAAAACATTTCCACCTGCTCCTGCCTGATGTGGACCCAAGGGAAGAACAGGCCCTCTCGCTCCCGCCCGTGGCCCCTCACGCAGGTGCAGCGTCCTCTGTAAGAAAAAGGCTTCTGAGGCCAGCTCTCTGATGAAATGGGACTCCCTGTGAATGTGAGGTGGACCCAGCGTCCTTCAGCGAGGTGTGGACAAGTGCGGGTCCTAGAATATGGAGGGTAAAGCCACTGGGAGGTTAATTGGCAATTTCTCTCTCTTTGTCACGAGGTCAGGAAGGCAGGGAGGGTGGCATCGCTTCTCCTGTGGTACCCGGGGAGGGTCTCCAGGAGAAAGCTCTAGGTTTCTGTCCCCCATGGTTGCCTGCATGATGAGCCAGCCGGGTCCCAGTGTTACTCTGGAACAGTCAGAGCTCCCAGCATCGCCAAGGGTGACAGGTGGACTGTCACACTGCACCAGAGCCGAGTCACCTGTGACACTTGCAGGTGACTGACAGAAATGGGAACTGACATGCATTAAAGAACAGAAGGACAGGGCTGGGATTTTTTTTTTACTGAAACTGAGGAGTGGGTGGCTTGCCGGAGGATGTTTCTCTCGGCAGTGTCCCTGGTGACTCAGTGGTCATTCAGGGCCTCACTCAGAGAGGAACAACTTTCTACTCCAAATAGTTGGGATCTCTCCTCTGCCCTTCCATGGGGGCCTGTCAACCCCTGCACGTGTGATGTCAGAAACACTGCTTTCTCTTCCTTTCACTGTTTCTTGCCATTCATTCCAATATTTCAACATTTATTCAGAGTCCTCTATGTGCTGAGTAGCATGCCTGGCACCAGGGCGGGTGGATAAAAGAAACGGATATTTTAATCAACCAATTAAGAGAATAAAAGTTCCTGCCCTTGCCTTTTTTTTTTTTTTAATTGTCAACACAGCCACAAAACGAACTACCCAAGCAACATCCCCTTGATTGCTATTCAGCCCAAGAGGCTGGCCTGTCATTTCCCCTGGAAACCTGTGCCCTCAAGGTAAAGCTGAATGCCAGAAGATGAAGGAACCAACTCAGAAAGAGTCTGGAATCAAAAGACAGAGCTGCAAGGCTAGGTCGTGGTTTGAAGGTCAGCTCCCTGGTTTTCATGAGAAATCCTTAAAATCCTTTTCTATGCCTAGCCACCAAGGATTCCCACAAGCTAGAAGAACATGTTCCATATTATGCCACAGCCTAGGATCTTCTCATGCATTTTTCAGTGTGGATGATTTGGAGCTGCCACATCTACCAGCATCTTGAGAAGCATCAAGGCATATGAAAAAGTGAAGCAGATGAGAGTGACTTTGGTCGAGGACATGACCTTTCGGAGCCTATGACAGTGATCACAGCTGCCTCTCATGCTAGCACAGTAATGAAATGAAGCAGTGCTTGTGAATGGTACTCTACAGCCTGTGAAGTTTTACACCAACACTCATCATCATCATCTTCATCCTCAAAACATTATTACTGCCACCACTACCATCACCCACAGCCAAAAGGATTTGCCTGGCACTTACAAGAAAATGTGCTGGACAAAGACATCTGTAACACATCATCTATCTTCTAGGAATTTAATATCCAGAATCAATAGGTTGTTGCTAATAGATAATACTCAGGGAGTCGTAGGGTTGGAGAGGATTTGGATGACATCTAGTCGACTCTTTGATCCGCTGCTTGGGAACTGACTCTTCCATTCTTGGGGGCCCGAATTCTACTCTTAGAGCACGGTCAGCAATGGGAGACTGTTCAGTGGGCTAACCTTAGACACTAGAATTAAATATCGACAGTCTTAGATCCGTCACTGCCTATTTCTGGCAGAACAATGCGTGTATTTGCTTCGCTGTTGAGCTTGTCCTGCCAGTCCCCACCAATTCCTGAGGAGAACAGGCCCAAGTGTGGGACACATGAGTAGATCTGATGACGTTCTTTACTCTTGGTACTGGAGACTTATAAACATTTCTAACATCTTCTGAGTGGAATCACCTGTCTTGTAACCTTATTTTCCCCAAAGCCAGCATAACTTAGCTTCCTCTTCAGAACAGCAAAGAAATCATTAGCAAAATATCTCTAGGCATTTCTTATTTATGTCATCCTTGTTCTTGTCTCCCTTCCTGGTTTACCATTCATCCTCAATGTTAGGCGAGCCTCCCTGGGCCCCAGAAACAGGTAAATCCCATTCCTCAGTGCACGCCATACAACTAAGAATCCAGTGTGCACTCAGTCGTCCCTGCTTCTGTGTGCTCCTTGGTTCCCCACCACATTCTTTATCCAACACATTGTTCTTAAGTATACATCTACCTACTATTCTTCTCTGCCTCCTTCTGGAATGTAGACCGACAGGGAAAGTCAGTTCCTCCACACTTACGCTCTTGCTCTATTTTCCACCCCTTTACATACTAGCTATGAAGGAAGGTGAGCCGGAAGGAATGGGTATATTTCCATTCAATTCTACATTTTTAAAGCTCCATATAAAAAACAGGGCAAACCAAGAAGAATAAGTAACAAATGGATTCTTCCCCTCTTTTATCCATAGGACTCATGGCACAGAGAGGACTACAGATCCAAAACCTACTCACAATGTTTCTAAGGAACAGACTTAACTCTGATAGTTAAGTCATCAAAACATTTAGCATGGTATTTATGACAAGCTGACCCACCCCTTCCCAAGCTTCTCACTACCCTCAACACACTCCTATTCCAGCCACCCACACTACCCATTGCTTCGGAACAGATGGCATTCTGTCCTGCCTTCTTTCCTTTGCACATGCTCTAAGGCAAGCCTGAAACACTCTTTTTTGTGCTTCCCCAGGAGGGCTCCCAGACATCCTTTGAAATCAAGTCACTGCCTCTCTGCGGCCTTTCCTGATGCCCTCGGTCATTTCGGTGGCTCTCAGAATACTCTTGACAACTCTGAGCCCATCACGTAACCATCAGCCAAAGTGTCTGCTCCCTGACCAGACTGAGAGCCCCCCCTGGGGCAGAAATACTGTTTTAGGGGTCTTTGCATCAGAAGTCCCTGGCATGGTGCCCACCACACAGTCGGCCTACCATGAGTGCAGGCTGAGTGGCCAGGGGCTGAGCTTTGGTGTCCTCAAGGGCTATTTGATCACGAAGGAAGGACGAAGAGAATGTGGCCCTCTGAGACTGTATGGAGCCCCTGGGGAAAAGTGTGGAATGACGAATGGAAGCCTTGGTTGTCACTGGCTGTAAGTCAGTGTCAGATTTCAAATTCCTGTTTTCTAGGCATGGGTTAGAAAGAGACTGAACTTACAACAACTGTCGAGGGAACCCAGGCCAAGTAAGCAGACCATCTTGATAATTCAGCCTGATATTCATACATCTTTTTAATACTCACAACCTGTATCATTGCAGTTTGGGTTTCAATGTTCCAAAAAAACGGCCTCGGGCCAGTCTACCTCACTCTGCCTATGAGGACACCCGCACCAGGTGGAAGAGCACAGTGAGATCTCACCTCCCATTTCAGGAAGATGGAGGATTTTTCCAAAGCTCTGGACAGGACGACACTTCAGCCGTAAGCTGTGTGTGTGTAGAGTGGGGTCACAGATGGGAGGAGGTTTGGAGAGGGCATGAGAAGGCTTTGAGACTGCAGGGGTTGGGGGGGTGGGGAACTTTCCCATGACATGTGGGAGGCCTCTACGTTGGCTCCTTCCTTGCCTTTTTGTCCAGGAACCAGATGGAAGGGTACGCACCTCTCACTCTCCCTGCCCCAGCCAGGGCTGCAGCTGAGTAATTCTGCAGGGAGCAGGATTCACCCATGCTGGCCACTATTTCCAGGCTTTGACTTGTTACCAGTGTACCCAAGGGAAGCTGACATTGATTTAATCCTCGCAGTGGTGCTGACTGTGGACTCACGGAAACATTGTATGCTTACGGAAGACATTTGTTTCCAAGCAGCTTATGCTAAATCGCCCTGATATAAAGGAAACACTTATCCAATATTGACATTTACTGACTTCTAGAAATATACAGCCAGAGTACTCATTTTCACACTCAGAAGAGCAAAGGGAAAAAAGCACAATGTTTGATGCCTAGCTCCTTCAGGGGCTCAGAAGCAGAAAGTTAATGGAAGTTCACGTTAAATATGGTGGTGACGATCCTCATCCTAGGGCAACACCGTGGATTCTGAGAGAGCGTGGAAGGTGGAAGCCCTTCCAGGCTTAATCCTCAAGCTCTGGCAGAAAGCAGGACACAGCATTCTTGGTGTGACTGTGTGAAAAGTATTAGGATGATCTGCACGTCTTATTGGACGTGCACACCCAACTGTGGATCCTGGTTTTCCCCTGGGGAAAAGAAAACCATGCTCAATGGCATCTATGCTCAGTGCAGTATAGACTCCCCTCACTGGAAATAAAACCTCCTCTATTTGGAATACAGGGCGAACTCATCCAGCCGGGCACGGGATCCTGCCTCATTTTGCACCTCACTCCCTGTGGGCAGCAGTGAGGGGACATGCAACCCAAGGGAACAGACCTCCCCCACCACAAGAGCCCCATCCCGACCCCGCTCCATGAACACTGGGGTGCCCCCTGATCTTGCGGGGAGACTAGGGCCCCAGTGGCTGTGCCACCAGCACCACCATTAAAATCAGGATTGCTGCAGTGGTGGAGTCCAAGTGTGAGTTCCGCGACCTTCTCTTGATCTGACAGACCCTCCCCACGGCTGAATCAGAGTGTCCCCATTCCCGGCACAAGCAGGGTACAGGGCCTCACTCTTTCGGGTTGACCCCTATTAAAACTGCCTGGTTTTTCACCTAAAAGTTATTTATTTCAGCATTTTAGAAGGATAAGGACTGTAGCTGAAGAAGGATGCCTCTTGCCCATGTGACACCCCCCGCCACCCCCGATTTACAGGAGACCCTAAAATGAATGCTGTTGGCCCTCCTTCCCACGCTTCCATCACAGGCAATTTTCTTTTCCTTGTTGATGTTTCCAAAACAGTTTATCTTTTTATCTCCTTGGAAGAAAAGTACTCTGCAAATCAAAGGTATCATTAGTATTGTTATTATTTTGCTATTGAAATCTCTTGAATTCACTTTGGATTATTCATGTGCTTTTTTGGGTCTGCAATATAATGCCTCCTAAGTCACCCCCACTGGGCTGAACAAAAAAGAAAAATTGCATCTTCAGGCCTAATCCCCTGCTCCACCCCGTCTCCTGCTGGCCCTGGCTCCCACCAACACAGGCACACCAGGGAGAGCTGCTCCTTGGTACCATGCCTAGCTCCCTGCTGCCATGTTCCAAGGGAGATCCTCCTTTGTAACCCAGGAGGGAGGCCCCCGCGGTATCCTGTAAGTGCAGTGCGCAGGCGTTGACCCCACCCCGCACCCTTCTCCCCCTGGGGAGTTTCTCTTCCTTCCTCAATAGGTCTGGCTGGCAACAGAGAGCTCCCTGCTGGGTAGCAGACGCTGAGACCACCCCCATGCCCAACAGACGTGTCCCAGTTCCCTTCACCCAGAGGATTTGTTAAAGAAGTGGTCCCACACCCTTGGCAGTGGTACACTGACCTTCCAGGACAAAAGAAAGCATCCTTCCTCCTCTAGACAAGACGTCATACCACTTGGGGTGCCGGTGGGAGGAGCGGCGCACTTAATACTTGCCTCATCTTTTGTTATGTGACAGTTCTGGGCAAGGTTACATGTTTGCTAAGTTGCTGTTCACTCCCAATTTCTTGTTTTAATGCCTTCTCAGTCTGTCCCCCTTATGATCCCCCCCATTCTTCTGGCTGCCTCTGATGCATTCCTGGTATCTTCTGGTGCCCCTCTCCCTCCCCCAGGGAGCTTCTCGCAAGTTAAGGCGTCTAGAAGTTGCTCCTTCCTCTCCAAGCTTCCTGTCATCCCCATGGCTTCCCTCATCCTAGCTGGGTCTCTTCACTCACAAGACAAGCCCCGTGTCTGCTTCCGGCTCTTCTCTCCCCTTGGAAAGTCATGTCGCCACCAACCTCTGTCCCTCAGGTAGCCATCGGACAGCCCTTTGGGAGACTCCTGCCAGCAGGACAGGAGAGCAAGTCACTTAGATTCTTCCCAAGGGAGAGGTGACGTCCCGGATGAACCCTCAACTCAGGGACTGTCATTGACAAGTAAGTTCTCATTGTCCCCCCAACACGTTCAGAGCAGCCTGGCACGCGGGAAAGTCCAACGAGAGATCTGGGTTGGCCAGAGTTAGAGCTTTCGGGCCCTGCAAGGTTATGAGCCAGACGGGACAGTCTAGGAATGCTAGGGGGAAATGTCAGTGAGCAGGGAAGAGAACACCTTTCCGAAGAGCGTCTGAGTTCAAGGCACCAATTTGTATCACTGCGCATTCCCCAGACTGTCTCAGCTGGGCAGCAGGGATCTCCCATCCTGCTGGCACACTGGTCCTTCCTAGCTACTTAAGACGGGGGGAGGGGGTGCAGGCTGGTTGGCACGGCTCTTGAAGATGAAGGAGGGCACAGAGGGAAATAGTTGTGGGCAAACGGAAATGATAAAGGGAAAAAGATATCGCCAGTTCTAAGTTTATGGATGACAACAGAATTGATTCCTTTTCACCCAGGGGCAGAACATGCCTCTTCTTTGCAGGAGGCAAATTGTGCTGTGACATTATCCCTCTCTGCACAAAGCATGGACAAGCGGTCCTGACAGCTGATGGAAGAGGCATCCCCAGCAAGGGAGAAACCCACAAGCAGCACACACTGGCGGCTCGCCATTTCTTTGTGGGGAGCCAGGCCCGGGGACGTTGGCAGGGGCGGAAATGGAGGCATGCCATTTGGTCTTTCTACTGCCACCTTAGGAAAGATAAATACATATTTAATCTCCAGCTCCACGAAAAGCCCAAACTTTCAAGGGAGAGGGGACACAGCGCATTGCTCACATTGATTATACTTGGAATTCACTCTCTAAAGGGTTACGAGGACAAGTAAAAGTGAATAAATATCAGACAAATTGGGAGAGAACAGACAACTGAAAGGGACTTTAAGAGTTTTGACTTAAATGTTTTTGCCACGGAAGCCTTCAGAGAGCTGTTTGGAGCTCTCCCTCCGTAGGGGGACTAAGACAACGGGAACAGGAAGCATGAGAATTGTGTTTCCAGAAACTCTAAAATGACACATAGGCTCCCACTGGGCAGCAGATGGAGGTGTCACCGGAGTGCCAGATAAAGGCCTAAAAAGAACCCTGCACATTTGTTTTCTCTGAGAGGAGAGGCATCCCTGAGTCCCTGCACATTTCCTTGGAAAGCATCCCAGGAGGAAGCGTGTGCGCGAGGTTGGAGCGGGAGGGTTGTCAAATGGGTGACTCGTTAGGGCATGCCAGGCAACTTCAGTCAGGGGGATGTCTGCGGGTGTCGCCTGGGGCCTGAGGGCCAGTCCTCTCACGACCTCTTGGAAGTGGATGCACTCTAACTAATAACTTGAGAAATATATGGTGCTAGGTAGAGGTGGGCACAGTATAGGAACTGATCATATAGGTGTAGGGTCAAAGAGAATCCCCTGGGGAATTCACAATACTCAGGACAACAACCACATTAAAACACATGTCTACGGATCAAGTCAAAAGGTAACATATCACAAAAGTCCATAAAAAGCATCCCACTTGGCCCTTAATTCCTGTCATCAGATGCTGTCTATTCACAAAACCTACAGTGTCCAGTGATGCAGGGTATTTTGACTGGCTACATCCACTCTGTCTCATCATCTTTCTTTAGACCTATTTTGGAGCCCCGTGGGCCCTGACAGCTACCGTTGGGTAGGGTGGGCAGTGCTGGCTAAGCTCGGAACACTCAGGAATCACAAGGAAGTAGGCATTGCAGGATGCTGTGGTTTCTTCCTAGTGCTCTCAGGGCTAAGGGTGGATGAAACGGAGCGTTTAACCTCCATAGGTAAATATTTAAAGATTCATATGAGACAGCGAGGAAACAGCTCTGGTACTGAGAAAGGGATAAGCAAAGCAGAAGATGCATACTGTGATGATTCAGACAGCCAAAGAAGCACTCAGACACCAAAGGCTTCTTATGCCAATCTAGAGGAGAATCACACCTCCAGCTTTCCAACAACACACGGGCGGATTAAAATGTGCGCGGGTCCCATGAACATTTGTGGAGGGGGGGATGGTGGGCTCCTCCTTGTAGGGATTCTACAGGCAACTTCCTGAGTAAATTGGGAAGAGGCAAAGGAGCATGGGAGTGTGAGTGTGAGTGAGTTTGTGTGTGTGTGTGTCCATAAGCAAGCACACAGGCATCCAAGAAGGAGGGCAATCTCACAAAATGGTAATATAACCCAAACTGTTTCTGTACCAGTGTTCTGAGATAGTTCTTATTCATTCAGCCTGAAAACTCTAGGGAAGGCAATTTATCTTCCTGCTGCTGTAGGGAGCCCTGGTGAGATGCACACTACCATATGAATACATGAGTGTGTGCGTGTGTGTGTACACATTGTAATTACATACAGGCGTGGGCGCGTGCACACTGTTACGGGGAAAGGCCCCCCCCGGTTTAATCAGGATGGCCATGAGCAAAGTTTGGTAAGGGGGAAATCTGCAGTGACCGTAAGTACCAATGGAAGAGCAGAGGAAGGAGGCGTGGGGTTTTTGCTTACATTTGGCTTCTCCTTGACAGGGAAAGAAAAAGAGACATGCTGTTTGCTTGCAAAGCCAGCCACCCATGGCGGTGCTCTGCTTTCTTGAAAACTTTTACCCTTCATTTAATCAACAGATGGACAAGCTCTGTTGTGGATTTTTCTGAGAGTCCTGTCCCTCTCGGAGCCGTGCTGGCTGGCACAAATGCTGCCTCAGATGGCAGAGAGCTGCTTTACTTCTCCCCTTCGAACTCAATTCCACAGGTGACTTTTGATGCCTTTGGCTAAGTAGGCACTCACCGTCCCTCCCCAGATCGCCCTCCCCTCCCTCCACCATGCCAGCCCCTCCCCCCCCCCTTGCGGGCTCCCTTTGGCAGGGAGCCAGCCCAGAGGTAGCAAAGTTCTTTCGGGGAGAAGTCCACCAGCCTCTCCGCCCCTGCTAGGCTGCACAAAGTAAACAATCAGCACCAGGGGTGACATTTCACTTTAGACCCTGAATCCGGGGCTGTGTAGGATTCACAATTCAGCCGTATTCAGAGAACCCGATTCCATTCAATGAAACTCTTGACAAGCTTTCTCCCAACTACCGCAAATTACCCCCACGGTACATTCTGTAATTGCGGCCCGTTCTGCAACCGAGCAAAACCGGCACACACTGGCTTCTGAATCCACTCCTGCAAGTCAGACCTTATTGGAGCTGAAATATCCACCTCAACAAAGCTCTCCTTCCCGACCCTCTCCTTCTCCCAACCTGAGTCTGAAGGAGAGGAGGTGCCCAGAAGTTCAGCGCGGCATAGCCACACAGATACTGCCTCATTAACATCCCGGGAGCATAAAGAACTCATTTGCATCGGAGAGTTTGAGCTGGATGTTGACAAGTGAGAGGAGAAAGTCACCCCTCCCACACCCCTTCCTTCCAAAGGAGAAGAAACAGTACCATCTTGTTGCATTGGCAAAGGCAAAGAAGCCACGCCAGAGCATCTCGGACGCATCGATCGGCTCGAGTTTCCGAAGCCGGCCCACGCTCCTGCCCTCAGCCTCCCGCGCCCCGCCAACCCAGCCGACTTTCTTTGCAACTCCGGCCGCCCGCGCGGGGGGTCCTACCTTGACTGAAAAGGAAGAAGCACACGAAGAGCAGATCGAGCTGGAAAGGTTTCATTCCTCAGCGCAGCAAGGGAAAGCCGGCGGGGCAACTTGGGTTGGCAGTTAGTTTCTCCTCCCGGGCGGCTCGCCGTGCTCAGCCTCCGCCGCGGTCCTCCCGGGTTCGCGCCAACCATCGGGCTGTCCGTGCGTCCGTCCCTCGGCGCGGCGCCGCTCTCCTCGGGGCCTCCGGGTCTCTGCAGCCTGCCGGGGCCAGTGGCCGGGCTCCTAGCCGCCGCGGGAAGCCGGGCTCGTCAGCGACGTCCCCGCTCGGAGCAGATCCATTCTGTGGCTCTCGGCAGCCGGGGCGCACGGCTTGGCTTCCTCCGGCGGCGGGCTCCTCCCACAGCGAGCTCGCGAGCGGGCGGGCGCGGGAGCCAGTGACGAGTGACAGAAGGGCTCCTTTCACTGAAGCTGGGGCGGGGGGGCGAGGGAGGGGGAACAGGTCATAATTAAAGAGGAAACACTTGGAAAAAGGAGATCTGTGCAAAGCGGAGGGCGGACGGGGAGGCTCTGCTCTCTCTTCCCTTCTCCTTTCCCCCCCCAAACAGGGGGAAATGCAGCTTTTGTCACCATTATTGGCCAAAAGGCATCTTGAACAGGGAGCCGACTGTGACTTTTTGTCCACACCACATAATGTTGTTCAACGGGAGTGAAGTTGAGGGGGACTATATGCAGGCACACGCATTAAAATATGCGTGCCCTGCCTTTGCACGGGGGATTGGGAACTGGCTGAAAGGGAAACAGCGAAGCAGCGAGGGGTGGGGGTGGGGGTGTGCATCTTTCCCCGGGAAGGACTTGGCCAATGTGTGATTGCAGCGGGAGCCTCAGAGTTGGGGAAGAGATAAGCACGTTTTACATTTTTTGGAGACTTTCCTAGAAGGGGGAGGTAGGTCATAAAAACCCGAACGTTTAGACCTTAGTTTGCTTTGCAGTAGTCCTCCAAAACAAAATGAAGGAACTAGAGGGAAATCAAGCAGGTCTGTGACACATGCCCATTTATTATTATTACCATCCTGGTTTGTGCATTTCCCAACAAGGAGAGGGGAGTAGCCTGTTTTTGCATTTGCAGCCTCTCCTCTAATAAGGGCTCCATCACTTTCAGAGTGTCTTTTTCTCCAAGAGGTGTTGTGAATCCTATTGCGAAGGAGAGGCCAAGGTCATAGGCAACTGCCTGGGAAGAACCTTCAGGTCTTTTACCTGTTGTGAAGCCCACACTCGGATCAAGCTCTGTTTTTCTCCAGGATAACAAACAATTTCTCTAGGTCTGTTTCCTTGGTGGACATTTAGATATACCTGGGATAAGCAGGCATTGGGGGAGCTAAAATCCCAGGCACAGACCATGCCTTCTGGAACTCACAGTTTATTGTGGAAGCAGAGTATACACGTGAGATACAAACTATAAGGATAGTTACAACTGAGTATAATATGCAGCATTATACAGAAGAAGGGGGGGCTAAAGAGTAGGGGGAGAAAGCTGGAAGATGCTCTCTTGATGAGTGCCTTTCAGTACAAAGTCATTCATTGCTTTTTTCAGTCACTGGACCTTGGGGAGGTCTTTGGGAAACTCTTAGCCTTCTCTCCATCAGTATTACGTACTTGGGGGATTTTACTGACTTCAAGGCACATTCCAACGCCAAGTTTCCATGTGGATGTTAACTTTAAAAATGTATCCCTTGGTATTGATGAACAAGAAAAGAGAAGTAGGGCCCCATGAGAAAAGTGTGTGCTGGTAGGGGCTTACTTGTATCTGGTAGTTGATATCAAAGATCTACAAATTAGTAGGTGTCTGCTTTGTTGACTTTTCTACTCTTAACTTAATAGTTTAACTGCATCCCTTAGAGGCTGTTAAACAGATCAAAGGGAAATCTGTAAGCAAGCTTTGGGGGAGAAAAGAAATGCTGAGCAACAGAAACCAAGAGGACCCAAAAGAGACACACCATCAGCTAAATTAGCAAACAAGGTACAGAAGCAAAGTGTCAGCACAGCCTCAGCCCCGCTGACTCGATGACAGAGAAGACAGTGAAACAGAAGAGGCAAATCAGAAACACATACGCAAGATGAATGATGATTCTAAACAACCTATGTCAGACAACATGGTAAGAGTAAGAACATGGCATGTAGAGTGCTTTAACTTTAGTAGGAGCTCTCCATTAAACCTACTGGGTGAGGGGAGAAATTTAAGGTCTGGGCACCATTCTTAAGGCAAGCCTTGCAGTGAATAAGACTAATATGAGAATGTACACCCTACCTCACAAAGCAACACTGGATGTTTTAACTAACATTTATCCTTTAAGCTGCTGTTTGATTTTGACTGCTAATTCCTAAGTGGCCTGGGGCCCAGATTTGCTTAATTCAGCCCCCAGGGAAATATTACAAAACCAGGGTCATGAAGCTAGTGAACTGTGCAATACACGCAAATCAGGCCCACGTACAGGCGTGTGCGCACCACACACACACACACACACACTCGATCTTGGACAGGAGAGGGATGGTGGGAATCCGAGGTTGGAAGGACCTTGTTTCACTCTCCCACTGGTCCCTGAGACCGGCCTCACGACCCTCAGACTGGCTCTGATCCCCCTAGCCAGCTGGGCCTGTTCCCTTCTTCCCCCCTCCCCCTTCCGCCCCCCCAACCCCCTTCCGCCCCCTCCCCGCAGCCTCCGGGCTCCGGCAGAAAGGAAAAAAAGCTTGGATTAAGTGGTGAGCTGCCTGCCTCTAAAAGGACCGGGAGGCGTTTCAAGCCTGAGTGCCGGAAAACCCACGGCAATCTTCGGCAGCCACCACGTGGGGCGGCGAGAACGACAGCGGTACCTGCAGGACCCACAGCCGGCCGGGCTCTGGCGCCAGCCCCGACGGCGGCCCGGCCATCTCCGCCTCGCCCCTCCTTGGCCTCACCTCCTCCGGGGGCTCGGTTAACCTCCTGGCGCTGCAAGGTGCCTGCGCGCAGTTCGCGGGCGAGGCGGGGGGCGGGAGGCGCGGACGGCTCCACCTGATGGAGAAGAGTGGAGAGTCTTAGACCTCGGAGCGCGCAGCGAGGCGAGGCGAGGGGAGGGGAGGGGAGGCGAGGCGAGGGGAGGGGAGGCGAGGCGAGGGGAGGGGAGGCGAGGCGAGGAGAAGGGGGGGAGGGGAAAGAAGGAGAGGGGAGGGGAAAGGAGCGGCGGGGAGGAGGAAGACCGCCCCCCCAGTAGGAGCCTGCGCGTCCCGAATGCGGGACGCGAGGCACCGGAGCTTGGGGCACGGCCCCGTGGAGGTGACAGCCCTAAAGAGACAGCAGAAAACCAAGCACTTGGAAAACTGCCCGAATTCTGGTTCTCTGCACATCCAGGCTCCAGGTCTCTGCTGCGCCCACCGCGCAAGCCGGGGTCCCTCACCAGCAGGTGGCATCCTCTCCAGCGTTTCTTCTCCTGGACCGTAACCGGGGCGGCCGAGTTCATCAGTCCCCAGCACCGCCCCCCCCCCCGCCTTCCGCCCCCCCCCCCCCCGGCCTTCAGTGCCCAGTCCTGTGTCCCTTGAACCACCCGGCTCTGGCGGGCGAGAGCTACGCGGAGGCCGGAGCCCGCAGAGAATGAGGGCTGGCTCCAGATTCTGCTGCTCGCTGGCCAAGAAGCTTCGGAAGGGCCAAGTCTCCGCAGGACTGCTTCCAAGCCCACCCGGCAGCAAGCGTGCCCCCCAGAGTTTTCTGAGGTCTGGGACAAAGAGAGTGAGGCAGGAGGGGTCCAGATGCAGCAGTGTGGGGGGGGAGGGGGCCCTGAGCGGCCCGAGTTCATTACAGACCACGCAGACCCTAGCTCATCACTACTTTCCAGTGACATTTCCCTTGGCTGTTAGTTCGACGTCTGTAATATTTATTATTTCCTCCATTTGGGCAAAGGCCTGTGTGGGATACTTAAGAAAAGACATGTGGAATGAATACACGAAGGTCTTCTAGTTGGGAAGAAGTTTGTCTTCTAACTGGGAAGAAGCAAACACAGGTGGAGACATGGAAACCAATTTATGAAACATCTCATTGGCTTTTTAATTACACAGAAATTGCCCTGGAGGTCATCTGTCAGGCTGGATCCTTTCTAGATGGGTCTGCCTAGGCTCACTTGCCGGAGGCCCTACAGGAAGCTGATGGGGGCTGAGATGCAGCCCAGAGCCCCAATCTTGGGGTCTTGTATTTGTATTGCCCTGCCC
The DNA here is from genome assembly GCF_964656455.1 of Halichoerus grypus. Lineage (NCBI taxonomy): Eukaryota > Metazoa > Chordata > Mammalia > Carnivora > Phocidae > Halichoerus > Halichoerus grypus. The sequence continues at coordinate 89,673,509 of NC_135722.1, read as the reverse complement.
TCCTTACTCTCCCACACTGCTCCTGGTGGCCTGGCGCCCTCTCTGTCTGCTTGTGTTCCTGAGGTGCTGTTAGCCTGAATAAAGAGAGGGAGAGGGAGAGGCTGTTTTATGAGACAGGCAGTCATCATGAGTGGAGAATTTCCTGTTTAATGCCTCTTCACAATATTTATTGCACAAATACATTATAAACCACATTTCCTTTTGTTTTTCATATATCCTGCCAGTGCTGGCTAGTACTTTCTTGTCCAGGGATTTAAACACATCTTGAACGGGCCTCTCCTGGGAGTTTAGGGTAATCCGGCTCTCCGTCCTGGGTAAGTTAATAAGAGCTCAAAGCCGCATATACTTCCAGAGACCAAAAGGCCTTCAGGGGTCCTTCCTGGGTGGCACCCTGTCTGACCTGGACAGTGACAATCTTCTGGCCGATTTCTTTTTCATTTTCTGAGCCACATTTCCTTATCACAACTGTGGAGGTGGGTCATAAACCCTGATCCCTGTGGTCAGTCTCTCCATGGGAGTGCAGAAGGGCCCAAAGGACCAGGTCTTCAGCTTTTGGAAGCATCCCCCAAAGGGCAGGATGAATCTGTCTCCCCTGATTCCCCTAAGATCAAGCCTGAGGGAGGGGATCATGGCACGTCTATGGACCGGGCTCTGTCTGGCCTGGACACACTGTAACCACTTTATGAATCTGGGCATGTCTTTCTTCGTCTATGAAAATGACTGGTTTGAGACAGCGGCTCCCCAGGATCCCTCCCAGTCCTGAGATTCTGTTGCCTACTCTCCAGAGGCTACCCCTCTCAGACTGGAGAGATTTGGAGGCGCTCGCACGGTGCTCCCAGTGTCAGGGCAAGTGATTGGGAGTGGCTGATCCCCACCCATGAGAAAACAGTGGCCGGTCTGGAATCCCCATAGACCCCTCTGCTCTCGTTGGTTCCAGCTTTCCCCCAAACTGTTCCGTGTTCCTCCTGCTCTTAACTGTCCTCAGTCTTTCTGCAACTTGCTTCACTGGTGCTCTCCCTCCTCTCCTTATTTTTCCCAGAACCATGCCCCACCATGCCTGGATTCTGGGTTCAAGAACAGCTTTTCTTCAACGTACATCCTATAATTGCCCTAGATGCAAACCTTTTATTAAAGTAAGGGAAGGCTGAGGCCAGAGTGGCTAGTTGTACAGGCTTCCCTTGAAAGGCAATAAGGACCGTGACACCTTGTATTTTTACCTTGGTCTTAATACAAATCCTACTCGACTGGAAAATGGGCCTGCTTGTGAATCTTCCTCGATATCTCGGCAGCTCCATGAGGGTAGGAGTGGGGCCTCCCCAGTTCACTACCTGTGCACCAGCTTTTGCCCTGGTAGGTGGTAGGCACTCAACACATAATGTTGAATGAATGGGAGAGTTTTACCTAGTGCCCCACATCCTATTTCCTGTTTTCTGAATCCAATTTAACTTCTTCTCCGCTGTGTTATTAAACCATTGTCAAACATCTGGCATGTGCCTGCCACAGCTCTGGCTGTATTTTATGGGGATGGGTAATGAATTGAGCCTATATATAGTTTGCAAAATGTGGAACACACTTTAAGATGCATAGCACTATAGAAATAAAAGATATTTTTATCTCTTCAGCATCACTCTGCACAAGGAGACAATTCTCCGGCAGCACTGTTTAAGAACAATAGACCTGGTTAGCCTTGACACACTCATGCACGCAGGGCACTGGGTATTCACTTCACATGGGAGCAGCATTATCTCTCCCAGCAAAGGCCTGGAGAGTATAATTTACAGGGAAGAAAAGATATGAGAAACGTTATGAAAGGAGGTGGCGGGGCCCCCGTGCCTTGTCTCGTCACCGGCGAGTGCAGAGGCCAGGACCTCTGTCCACACTCCAGGGATGGCAGGGAAGACGAGTCCCAGCATCCCTCTTCAGAGCTTGGAACAAGTCTTGTGTCATTTCGGAATGTGCCATGTGCTCTTTTTGTGTACATGAATAGGCTAATTGTGGAAATATGGAAAGACAAAGTGAAATTCCACTTGATGACTCATTTGTGGTATTCAAAGTCTTAGAAATTATGCTGCTTTTTATCCTTCTCCCCCATTATTCTTTTTCACGACCCCTCCCCACACAAACATGCACACACCCCCTGGGCCGATCAATGGTAGAATTTAGTAAACCTTTCTGGCAGCCCAGAGAACAGGTGCACCTCACTAGAAGCCTCGTCCAGCTTCCTGCCCAGCTGACAAACTTTCCTTTCTCTTGTTTACTTATTGTGTAGGGTACTTTCCCTTCCCTCCTGGGTTTCTCTCTGCCTCCTCCCTCCCTTCTTTTTTTCCTTCCTTCTGTTCATATAAAAAAAAATCTATCTATAGATAGATATAAAAGTTGCACATCCATCTTTATAAAGTTATGTAAGTTTATGTATGCTCAGACATGCACACACACACACACACACACCTTTTCTATTAACATGCTACAAATGGGCTTCCTACCCTAAATATTCTGAACTCTGGAGGCTGAGATCCGGTATTTATCACCTCTGTCTGAATCCCAAACCCCCTCAACTCATTGCCTAGTTTCCCCAATGTTCTACCACATGTGTCTGTTTGAAATGCAGTTCTGTAGTATCTTTCCCATGCTTAAAAATGTGCGTGCTCCCTATGATAGAATATAAACTCTCCATCGTGTTATAGGGGGTTTGTCAAACCAACATATCTTTTCGGCCTACTGCCAGCCCCCCTCCTTCACAACCCACCCTTAAGCCAGACTACTCTTCATGGACTGCCACCTTTCCTTTTCCATACCTTTCTCATCATTTCCTCTCTTGGTATGCCTTTCCTCCTTCAACTCACCCCTTTGCCTAATAAACAGGTGCCCATTGCTCAAGAACCAGTTAGACTCTCATTCTATGAGAAGTTTGCTTCCCTCCTCCTCCCCTCAGTAAAGAAGGAGCAGCTTATTCATCTAAGTTTCCACAGCATTTATGAGCTCTTATTATATCTCTATTAACAGTTATAATTACTTATTTACATGTCTACCTTCTACACTCTATGTGAGATCTTCAAGGTCAAGGACCATTTTGGGGAATTATTTTTGCAGAGTGTATTGCTCAATGCCTGGCATATAGTCATTGTTTGCTAAATGGCATCTAAACACAATAAAATTAGGCTGAGAAAGTTCTGATGTCCTTCCTAGGACTATCCAGTCTCAAGCTTGAGATTTTCTTTCTTCATCATCTGATGCTTTTAGACCCCATGAGATCCAGGAACTTCCATATCCGTCATCTAGAACTTGGCATATCTGAAAATCTGGAGGGAAAGTTTCTGAGTACACATGTTGACCCCAAGTCTCAGGCAAATATGGGAAGTGGTGCCATCCTTGTGTATAAAACACGGCCCAATGCTAGCTCCTGTATTAAAAGACCAGCCAGAGATCCTGGTTATTCAGATTGCTTAATTGCATGGCCCCGAACCAGAGAAGCTAGCACACTCCATAACAATTATATGGACACAGGTTCAAAGCACATGAGGAAAGCCAACATTAATTTCCCCAAACTCAGTCCAGTTTGAGTTGAGTTGATTGTTCAGTGTTTTTTTTTTTTTGTTGTTTTTGTTTTTTCTGTTGTCTATGTCTCTTTTCTGTCTTTTTTTTGGTTGCTGTCTGTCTGAGGGTACCAGCAGGAAGAGTAGAAACTCCGTCTCCAGCTTGCTTCGTTGTGCCAGCCCAGCTCAGTCCCCCTTGATTTTTTTTTTAATCCTTAGAAATGGAGAATATAGGAAAATACAGCTGTTCTAAGTGTGGGGTTCCTGGGCCAGCAGCATCAGCAGCCCCTGAGAACTTGTTAGAAAGGCAAATCCTTCGGCCCCACCCCAGACCTCTGGAATCAGAATGCCTGGGTTGGGGCCCAGCTATCTGTGTTTTAACAAGCCTTCTGATAATTCTGATGCCTGCTAATGTTTGAGAACCACTGGCATTAGAATTCCCATGGACCATCACCCAGCCTCAACAATGATCAAGCCATGGCCAATTCTGTTTCATCTCTCCTCCCTTCCTCCCATGTCACTGGATAATTTTGAAGCAAATTCAGACATCACATCCTTTCATCCATACGTATTTCAGAACGCGATAAGGGACTTTAATGTGGATGAAAATAATACTTTATAGTATACATTGGTTAGATATCTGAGCCAGACCATTCATCTTTAGACATTTCACCCTTCAAATACATTCCACAGCTTCTGTATGGTCGTTCTTGGCCAAAAAAGACAGCTCAACAAGGTAAGACAGAGAAATATCTTTTTTTTTTTATTTTTTGGATTAAGAATTTATCATTCAGAAAAGGAGGAGTCTGGTCATTATGATGGGGAAGAAAATTCAACATCAAAGAAGCAAGCCCCAGTTGAGACCCCTAATGAAATGATGCACGTCTTCACCTTGAAAGAGGCTGACTCCTTACAGTTTATAAAAGTTTTAGGCTACGTCCTACTCATAGGCTCTGGGGTCTGATTGTTCTCGCAGAATTGTGATAGAGTCGCAATTTCTATCCATATTCCTTTGCCTGATCTTCTCTATGGTTCACTTTCATTTGCATGAAAATGGGCCAGAGTTCAGATGCAACCCGTGCCCAGGACCTGATACTCCCTGAGAAGTATGGGAGTACACCCATGACTTTGTCCTTATCAACTGAGTGTGCTAGCTTTCCACATTAACCAGCCAGTCTCATCACAGCAGGACTCTCATTGTCTGGTCCCCTCCGGTTTTATCATACCGCACGAGTACTTATTAGGCTCTGAGAAACTCAGGAGATTATTTGCTCCCCTCTTCAGATGTCTGTGGCAAAAACTGACACTTGCATGGAGCATGATTTGATAGCAATATCTGCAAAGTGTCAGGAAGGGGAGGGGATCGATACACTTAATTTACTTGGAATAATTCATTGCCTAACCTGAGTTTTCAGCGAGGGCAGACAAATTCCACACTAGACTAACTCACCCACCTGGATCGAGAGCAGTACAGTGAATCCATCTTTTGAATGAGATGTAAAACTGAGTTTCTTGCTTTCATTAATGACTCCCTTGGCCCTTCCTTTCTTGAGACGGGGTGTTCATTCAGACAGCCATTTTTCAAAGCGGGTGATGTATGCTATTGACTGAAAGTTCCTTTGTTATCCCCACCTGAGCTGATTGTTTTCACTCTCTGCCCTTATATTTGGGTGTGTTGCTTGCTCAGAGGTTGTCAGTTTGGAGCTATATTCCACGTCAAGACGAAGGAATAATGCAGGTATTTTTCTTTGGTGGAGAGTGGTGGGGATTTTTTTTTTCTTTTCTTTCAAAGCTAAACCAATAGGAAATCTGGTTGTCATGGGATTGGAAATTACAAATAAGGAAAAATTGCATATGGTAGTCTGGGGGAGATCTTCAGGATGGTGTACTGAAGTCACAGAGTCCCTTTGAGATAACACTGAAGAAGCATCTAGATTTAATGGCTTCACAATGATCTCTTCACCTCCCATCTCATTTATCTGGCACTATGTACAGAATGACTTGAAATGGATTTTCCACGTAGTAACCGTGATAGCCCATGAGTTCTGAGTTTTTGAGATAATCCACTGGAGTGTTCCTCCTTTATTAAGATACAACCATCCATGCCAAATGCTTACTATTGGCCAAGTGGCATTGCATTGACACAGGACAGGAAGGGGACGGGAACCATGGATCCCAGTTGAAGCAGCTCAAGGAGCTTGGGGAGGAGGGAGGTAATTATAAGGCACCTTCAGATAATTATGCCATTACTATATAATTATGAAGTGCCACTTTCTACTTTAACTACCTGAAATTCAGAGATCACTCAGCAACGGGCTCTCTACTGAGCTTTGGCCTGCTTCCTGACGGGGAGGGAAAAGTACACAGTAAGAAAACACCGGGCTCTAGAGGGGCACAGAAAAGTCCTGAGACAGTAGCCTGAAAAGGTCAGGAGGTGAATTTCCATTCTCCTCTTTTATCAACATTTCCCGCTTTTCTGTACCTCATTTGAATTATCTATGATGAGGCAAAGAATACATCTCTTTTTCTCTTGCTTGTCAACAGGTTGTCAGAAACAAAAATCAAGATATAAATCTCTGTGAATTATTTTTCATCATCCTTTAAAATAGAAGCGATTGGGGCACCTGGGTGGCTCAGTCAGTTAAGCCTCTGACTCTTGGTTTCAGCTCCAGTCGTGATCTCAGGGTCGTGAGATCGAGCCCCAAGTCAGGCTCTGCACTCAGCGCAGAGTCGGCTTGAGATTCTTTCCCCTCCTTCTACCACCCCCTCTGCTCCTGCCCCTGATCCCACTCTCTCTCTGCCATCTTAAATTAAATAAAATCTTAAAATAAAATAAAATAAAATAAATAGGAGAGATTGATCAACAGGTATTTGTTGAAAGCTTACCTTTCTTAGGACACTCTAAAGAACGCGGAAGATTGAAGACACAGGTCCCTGTCCTCAAGTACCTCCCAATGCAGGTGAAGACACAAATCAGACACATTGTTTGATTCAGCCAACCACTTATTCATTCATTCAAATACTCACGTGGCACATTTATTGAGCACCTACCTACCGGTGCCAAGCATTAGTTTGCCGGTGCTGGCAGCATAGAGATGAAGCAGATTTGCATTCTGCCCTCAAGGAGTTTGGTCCAGTCTAGTAAGACATAAAGGACAATAGCATGAGCTTTTGAGATAAGCTGACAGTGATCCAGGGACATGGATGCTGTGAGAAGGCAGTGTCTGCCGTGGGCGGGGTGGACAGGGGAGATTCGCGAACGCCTCGGCTGGAGCGGGAAGGTTCAGGGTTCAAGTCTGACCTGAGTTCCGGCTGGGTTAGAGATTGATACCCACTGCCCCCTATTTTCCACTTCATGTTCCATCTCCCACATCACAAGCCAGAAAACTCGATAGGAGAAGCATAATTGTAATAGAGAATGAGATTAATTCCTAATTTTGATTTCCTTTGAATCATTTTTGCTTGACTGAGTCAAACTTGCTGTGGAAGATGATTCATTACTATCTATTTTAAATCATCATCAGGAAGCACAATGACACCCCAACATGATAGAGAATGTATTTCAAGTGAAGAAATCTAAATTTTTTTTAACTTAAAAAAATTGATTTGGGTCTTCCTTCTAGAACATGAGGGAAAGAAAAGACCTAAAATTTTTTTTTTAAAAGAATGCACTACTGATGATTGAAGTCATATATTACTTATGTAAGCAAAAGCTAAAAGAGACAATCTCATTTAAAAAAAAATCAAATATTACAGCATACAGAATAAAAAAGAATCCTTTCTTTCACCAATCCTCACCCCAAGTCTACTCCCAGAGGTAACCACTATTAGCAGTTTTGTGTGGACCCTTCTAGACTTCATTATGTGTTTATACACACATCTAAGAACAAGCACTCTATATGTTATAGCATATAACCTATATGGTTATGGCATAAATGGAACCACACATGATATATATTATTCTGCAATTATGTCTTCTTTGCTTTTAACAATATATCTCTTAGATTCCAAAGATAGTCAGCTTTAATATGCCTCAAGAAAACAGAAATGGAAGTGTTCATTTCCTTTTGTTCTCTGCTTTCCAAGGGAAGACTTGTTTCTTTCATTCATATCTGATCCAGGCTTCCAGTGAAGCGGTAATTGTCCTGGCCAGGGAAAGGAGGCACAAGGGAAAAGGTGAGGGCACAAGGAAAATATGAGCCACACTGAGCCTCCAGGTTTTTAAATCTGACCCAAATATACGAAATGAAAACAGGACCAAAAATTAACTCTTGAAACACACAGGCGAACAATGATCAGCAGACCTCAGGGAGTAAGACAGCCTTCACCTTGAACTAATCACTATCAAGCCCAGATTTGTTCATCACTTTCTATGCACAGAAATGAACAAGTGCTTTAGTGGTATACTTTCCACACTGCCCCTTTTCTGCAAAAAGAAAGAGAGAGAGAGAGAGGAAAAGCAAGAGAAAAAGACTATCTCTGCCCTCTACATGCGTGAGACTGAGTTTCTCAGGTGCCCCTCTTGGGGCGAATTTGGGGACTTCCTTCTCTCAGCCCACCCAGGAGCACACAAACAAAGCAGAAAAGGGTTTGTCCTGAGTTCGAAGAGTGACCATCTGATGTTTATTAGATCAGCTCTCCACATTCAAACCTTTTGACTCTGGAGAGGGATGAAGTCTTGGGGAAAGCATTCTTTAGTTTATTGGCTTTTAGATCCAATCAACCAGAGATTTTAATATCCTTTGGGCACATATCCCCTGCTCCCCTCCCTAGGACAGCTGTCATTTTTTGTATCAGAGAAGGAGGTTAATTCTTGAATGCACAGGTTGTAGAAACAGACACCAGATATGAGTCTTTGGTGCAGATTCCCTCAGTCCTTGGAGAAGGCAAGGAAAACACTACCCAGGGCTTCTCCAGAGACTATCATTGAGAGCATGTTCAAAATTCAGGTTAGTTGTTTTGCTGAAGAAGTTTGCTGCAGATCATGGAGCAAGGGCCTAGGCAGTCATGCCAGTCTATATCCTAGCATAAAGTAACTTAGTTGGGAATCTGACGGAAATTTCCTAGACTACATATGGAGGTGTGGGCATGGTGAAGGGAGCCAATAGGAGCTGGTATTGGGGCACTTAGGGACAAGGAACAGTGGTTCAGCCATTACTGCCCTAGCTATGAAGTAGTGAGTGGAGGGACCAGTGTCCCTGGAGCCTCTGAGAACTGAAGCATGGCGAGGGGTGGGGGGTGCTTGGCAGGAGTTCTAGTCCTAGAGGGACAGGCTGCCTCCCGTACCAGGACCTAGCCCTGAGGCAGAAAGGACGAACTGGAAGAAACACCACCCCTTCTCTCCCTCCCATCTCTTTCTGGTGACTCTTGATGGCTGAATCCAACTGGACATCAGAAGGAAAAGGAATCTGGAGATGAATGCCACCGAGTCAGCACCTCAGGGCACAGAGCAAAGTGAAGACGTTCCGAGAAGGAATCTGGGTGGTGTGATGGTGGTAGGGGGATGCAGAGACTAGCCATCACTTCAGCTTAATAAAGATTCAACCTGGAAGCGAGAACAGGGCAGGGCAGAACAAGAGCTTCAAGAGGCTCAGATCAAATCAAAAAGGCAAAGGAACTGTGGTCCATGTCATGCTCATGAGCTTAGAGCTTGAAGGATGCAGAATAAGCCACTAGTCACTGAATTGTAGACTCCCAATCCTTTGGGTGTAAACACGATCACAGAGTCCACAGGTTGGAAGAGAATTCCCAGAATTCACCCTTCGGCCTCCAAGGAGGTAGTACTAGACTATTCCAGGGGGATTAGAGGTCACAACCTTTTCACTTACACAGTTTTATGAGATGTTCATTTTCACCTATCATTAGCCATGCAAGCAAAATGAAAAAAAATTCAGTTATAAACACCAAGGTATTTACTATGGGACACAGAGCATTTTAAACTTTGTGCTGGAGATAAACAAGATATGATCCTGGCTCTTCTGAAGCTTACATCCTGCTGAATGAGGCAGATATATGCACGGCAAATGATAATTCCAAGTGGGATGTGATTAGTACTTTAATAGAGATAAATAGAATATGTTATGAAAGAATAGAAAAGTTGGAGGTTAATTTTGACTGCATTTGCGAGCATGAGGATGAGCGGAGAGATATCTCAGCTGGGTTTTAAAGAAGAGGTGAACTTAAAGAAGTGGTGGGAAACACAGTGGGAGAAAACAGCACCTGCCTGGGAGGGCACGGAAGCTCTGGGCTGGGCTGGGATACGGAGCTGGTGGCAAGGGGTAGGAAGAAGTGGGACCAGAAAAGTTGGTCAGGGTGGAACTGGAGAATATCTGAACAATAGCAGTAAGGTATTTGGGGCTGAGACAGCCAGTTACCTGTTGAGTATTCATTATCCTTGTACCCTTACTAACAGAACCCAAATTTTTTTCTGGGTGGCATTGTAGCCATTTAAAACTACGAACCTCCTCAGCTCCCTTGCAACTAGAGGAGCATCATGTGACCTAAGTGTCCCCTACAACAGGTCAGTAGAATCCCACTAGATGAGGCTTCTGGGAGAGCCAGCGTATGACTGATCAAATGGGACTCACATGGCCCATGTCTTTTACCCTTTGCTTTCCTCTCCTTCTTCCTGTCTAGAATGTAAACTTGAGGCCTGGAGGCAGAACAGACATCTTGTAACCATGTAGCAAAGACCCATGCTTGGGAGAAGAAAAGGAATATGAAGGAACCTGAGTTCTCTGACTTCCCTGGAACGGCAGCACAGTGATGAGATGCCTACCTCTTGACTTCCTTTTCTTTCTTTTTTTAAAGATTTATTTATTTATTCTGGAGAGAGAGAGAGAGTGCACACACATGTGCCGGGGGAGGAGCAGAGGGAAAGGGAAAGAGAGAATCCTAAGTAGGCTCTACACCCAGCGCGGAGCCCAACGCAGGGCTTGATCTCATGACCCAGAGATCATGAGCTGAGCCAAAATCAAGAGTCAGATGTTTAACTGACTGGGCCACCCAGGTGCCTCCTGACTTCCTTTTATGTGAAAAAAAGTGAACCTCAATTTTTAAGCCTCTATAGTCATATTTCTGTTAAATGAAGCTGCATATCCTAGTCCAGTGCTTGAGTGCTTGAGTTTACTCTATAGGATATGTGGCACCACTGTAGGCTGATAAGAAATGATCTGGATCTGGTATTAGGGGGCTTTGCTTTTAGCCCAGCTCTATCCCTGGACATGAAAAGCCATAGGATAGAATCGGTATTCAGTGGTCTGACTGCTTTTAGTCCAGCTCTGACCCCTGGTTAGCAAGGTGACCCAGGGTGATTCACTTAGCCTTTCTGGGAACAGCGTCCTTGTTTATAAAATACAGGTTTTCTTAGAAGATCTCTGAAGGACCATTGAGCCCCATTGTTTCCCTACTAGAGCAGCGTATTAGGACGATGGTAGGAGGTAATATGGAGACTGCCCACAGAAATAAGGGCCCAGAGCAGGAAAGCCAATTATGTGCTTTTTACACTTACAGAGAAAGAAGGTAGTGAAGACTTGAACTGGGGGCATAGAGATACACAACAAAGAGTTGGTTGTGCAATCAATAGGTCTCCCAGATTGATTGGATGGAGGCTGTGTGCCAGAGAAGGAGAAGCTGTAGCTGCCTTATCCAAAAGGTGAATAAAACACAAAGGATGTAAAAAGACTGTGTATTCTTCAATATTACAAAGATTTCAAAATAGATTTTTGGAGACGTTGAAAGAGTGTGACCTCATCTAACACTCTTTGGAAGTCATAGATACAGAAGCCAACAATAATAAAAATAACTTCGATTCATGCCCCACGTTCCCCCTCAAGAACCCAAAGCATGCTTGTGTAGTTGTTATAAGTTTATCGGTGTGATGCCCTTGCATGATGAAGTGGGAAGACCCTGTCACCTCTCCCCAGTAGGCTGGCAGAGAATCCACAATCTGGGGAAGCAGGGGTCTGTTTAAACAGTGCCAAGGCAAGTCAGCGGTAGAGCTGGCTCTCACAACTGCCCACCTCTCCGCTGACCTGGGCTCCTCAGGGCCCATGAGACGTGAGAAGAGCAAAGATTTGGGTGCTCCCTCCCCCAGCTCCGTGCTAGTTCCAGAATGCATAGGCTAATAAATAATCTCTCTACCTCATTTTATTTCTCATGACACTTTGTCTTCCTCTCTGGAGCCAAATCTGGAGGCCCTAGAGCAGTGGGATCATACCCAAGGCTTAAAAATTCTACACGGAAAACGAGAGTAAGGTGTCTCGGCCTCAGTTTCCCTGCTGCTGGGGTGCTGAGAAAGCACTCTGACCCCCGGAGGCGTGTTTCTTTCTCGGCTGGCTCTTCCCATTTGTTTACAAGCTGGCTTTGCCCATTCTGAGAAGTCGGGTCTCCACTCCCACTTTTGTGAACCTACATCTCCGTGCGGTCCCATCGCAGACACAATTCCATTCACAGACCTCTCTTGCAAACAATGGGGGTATAACTGGTATATTTTAATCCAAAAACAGCATCCAAAAGCGTTCTGCAATGCCGCCAAGCCAGCACTTTTAGAAGCATCTGACGATATTAATTTCAGGCTATTTCCTGAGGTTTGCAGGAAACTAAAATGCAGAAAGTGCTGTGGCAAAAAATTAAAGCTTCATGGGGGAAAAAAAAAGGAAGATTGACAGGAAACGGGGCTTCAATAGGACAGCTTGCAATGGGTAGCAAGTAGCGAGGAGCGCTGCCCTCCTTTCTGCATATCAACATATGCGTCGGGAAAAATAACTCTTTCTCTTGCTTGCAGATCTGCTCTGGGGAACGGGCCTTGCCTCCGAGTAGTAGGTATGTAATGACTGGGGTAAATACAGCACGCAGGGCCCCAAGTCCCTCGGACTGGGTTGTAAATCATTGCTGGGGGCCAGACTTTTCCATAAAGACAAAGTTGTACCCGATTTTCCTTCAATAAAAAAGAAAATCTAGGGCGCCTGGGTGGCTCAGTTGGTTAAGCGACTGCCTTCGGCTCAGGTCATGATCCTGGAGTCCCGGGATCGAGTCCCGCATCGGGCTCCCTGCTCGGCAGGGAGTCTGCTTCTCCCTCTGACCCTCCTCCCTCTCATGCTCTCTGTCTCTCATTCTCTCTCTCAAATAAATAAATAAAATCTTTAAAAAAAAAAAAAAAAAAGAAAAAAGAAAATCTAAGGAGATAGTAATATCAGCTTTTCTACAACCCATGATTATTTTGTGCTACTTGATTTCTCCACAATTCCCCTAACCCCAACCCCCCTGATTTCTAACATTTGAATCTGATGGTTTAAATTCAGGCCTCTCTGGAAAGAAATTCCTTCTAAACCTCCCATGTGCAATGATAATTTGAAGCGAATTCTACCCCTAAACATACCATCTGTCCTTTTAAAAGCATCTTTCTGGGGCGCCTGGGTGGCTCAGTCGTTAAGCGGCTGCCTTCAGCTCAGGTCGTGATCCCAGGGTCCTGGGATCGAGCCCCCACATCAGGCTCCCTGCTCTGTGGGAAGCCTGCTTCTCCCTCTCCCACTCCCCCTGCTTGTGTTCCCTCTCTCATGCTGTCTCTCTCTGGCAAATAAATAAATAAAATCTTTTAAAAAAATAAATAAAAGTGTCTTTCTTTGTCTGGTTTTCTTTCTCTTCTGATGATCCAGTGCTGGTTTTCTTGGCTGTTTCCTGCACAGAGTTGGCCTTGCTTTGAGGGTCTCTTCCTGTTTCTCACCAGTAGGTGGACGCGGACCTGCTCAGCACAGACAGGTTTTCTAGCATGTTCACTAGGAAGTCCTATGCAGTCGTAGGAGATTCCTACGACTGCAAGTGGGCCATTCGTTGGTTACCCCCAAAGCCCACGATAGGAGGCCGGAAGGACACGTGCCAAGCCTTCTGAATTAAAAACAGTTCCATTGCTCCCAGATGTCTTTGTCTGTTGCTATGGGGTCAGCGTGGAGGTGCTCGTGGGAATGTGGATGTGTGGGTAACACAGGGACACCTTGGATCTTAGGGACAGGCTAAAAAGTCATTGCCAGCCACGAGGAGGCCTTGGGGACTCCCAAGGCTGGACCTCTGGAGGTCCACCCTGTTGTGCAGGTGAGTTTAAAAAGCAAATTAGTCAGGTGATCGGGGAGTGGAGAACTGCTGAAAGCACCCAGACTGCGCTGTGCTGAGAGACCTCACATCCCTGAGCTTTTCTCTGCTCGTGCCGTGGTGCGGCCCAAGTGAGGCTATTGCTTGTCTTTACTTTTTTCAAATTTGTAGGTGCAAGACATGGCCAAATGCCACCATGGATAGTGTTAAACCTATCATGCTTTGTTGTTATTGAGTCTAGGTGAGAGAAGAGGTGGTGAGAAACAGTGCTACCTCGCCTTGTGGAAGTTTTAATATGGGCAGGGAATCAGATGCAGCACCTGTGCGTGCCTGTGGAGGCCCCTGGAAGGAGACTTCTCCCTCAAATATCCCAATAACCATTCGAGGTCTGTTACTGTTATGATCCCCATGATATGCGGCTCAGGCAGGTTAAGTATGGTTTCCAAGACCAAGGGGGACTGACTGGGGCGGGGGGCATTAGAACTCATTCTCAGGGAAGTGTGTTGTTAACTGTACATCATTCTACAAACTTGGCCGGTTATTCGTATTCTTGGGCAGGAGGCGGGAACACATCCTGAGGGATAACAACAGTAATCGGGGCCCACTGAGCGAATAATCAGGTTAGAATAAGACTTTGGAAAAGCCACTGGGATTCCTCCAGACTTTGTTCCTCTCTGAAGGGGCCCAGATTGTGTCCCTGTAGTAATCTGGATCCTGACATCTCCTTGGAGAGCCACAGCTATAAGCGAGGGCATGAGGCCGAGGGCACGTGGCGGCCCTCAGAAGCACCTGTCGAATGCAGAAGGGAGTGCATGGGTGACTTCTTCTGGAAGTGGACATTTCGGAGGGTGAAGGGACCTCTGGGACCACCGAACCTTGAAGACTCAGGCAGATTGTGGGAAGGTGTACCCATGGCTCCTGTCCTACCTCCCTGCTCAAGCTCGGGGACAGTTCGTCCTGGCTTGCTGGTTATTGGCAAAGATGTTCAAGGCTATTAGGGGAGCAAATGGAAAGCTTTTTCTGAGCTAAAAAATAAGTGTGGGTTTGGCCTATTGATCTGAACACAATAGATAGTTCTCATAATTCCAACGCCTGTGTTGTCCGGCACACAAGGTTTTTGCCAAATCACAAACCCAGTAAATACAATTTGGCAGTGTGTGTCAGGGGTGAGCCAAGGAGAAGAGACAGTGAGGGGGGCTCAGGCTCATCAGTGTTTGGAGAGGTAGCTTTCAAGATTCTAAATACTGTGTCAAAAAGCTGGTATTCTCTGAAGGGGGGGAAATCGGAGGGTAGACGAACCATGAGAGACGATGGACTCTGAAAAACAAACTGAGGGTTCTAGAGGGGAGGGGGGTGGGAGGATGGGTTAGCCTGGTGATGGGTATTGAGGAGGGCACGTTCTGCATGGAGCACTGGGTGTTATGCACAAACAATGAATCATGGAACACTACATCTAAAACTAATGATGTAATGTATGGTGATTAACATAACAATAAAAAAATTAAAAAAAAAAAGCTGGTATTCTCAAGCCTGCTTTTCTAGAGCAGATTTGGACCCGTCTGTCTTCCATTTTGACTAATGATTCGGAATCCTGGCTTCCATAAATATCTATGATCTCGTTCTCTCTTAGGAAGGAGCCTAGTGGACCTTGCTCTTGGTTTCAGATGCTCTGGGAATTGACATTTGTTAACCTTCCATGCGGTATCCTAACCAGAGCTGGGAGCAGAATACGGAGCCCGAGGTGGAAGGGACCGGGGATGGCAGGTCTTGCAGTCTGACTGGTGATCGAATCATCTCTGCTCTGTGATCACCTTCTGTTTGGGACCCAGGGAAAGTTATTTTCAAAGCTGAAACCATTTGAAGTAACCAGTGGTTGCTTTTTTTCTATTCTCATTTCAGGTGTGTCGAGTTTTAGTCCAGAGCGGTTGCAAAGGGACCTCTCCATCATAAATTTGGAACCCTCTATCATTAAGGATTATTTCACAGATTCCCTGAAAGTAAAAGAAAAGCTGGGGAAGGTAAAAATTTGATGTTTTCCAAATGCTTGACCTTGCTAGCGCTGCACTTCCTGGGGGAATGTTCCCCTTAGAATTTGTCTCTTCCTTACTTTCCACCGCTCCTGACTTTCTAAGCCTCAGCCCAGGCACACCCATCCTTTAGGCTGGAATTCTGTGAGCCCCAAACTTCCGTTCTTGCTCCTTTAGGTCATTAAATATTCCTATTAAATCACAGGGAGACACGAGGCACCGTCTTGCACAGAGTCCGGGACCTCAGAGCTCACCATAAGGGAGGAGAAGTCAGCAGCTGGAGTAGTCAGTTCACGACCGGGGAACACACATGACGTAGATCTGCACCGCCTAATGCAGTAGCCACTCTCTACGTGCTGCTCTCTGCATGCAATTAATTCATTCACTGAGTTATTTTTTAATTTTTTAATTTGAGTGTAGTTGACACGCAGGGTTCCATGAATTTCAGGTAATCACAACATAGTGATTCAACACGTCTATATGTTATGCTATTCTCAGCACAAGTATATCTACCATCTGTCACCAGACAACACTATTACGATAAAATCAACTGGATTCCCTGTGTTGTGCCTTTTATTCCTGTGACTTATTCATCCCATAACTGGAAGCTGGTACCTCCCACTCCCCGTTACCCTTTGTACCCATCCCTTTAACCCCCCTTCCTTCTGGCAACCATCAGGTTGTTCTCCATATTTATAGGCCTGATTCTGCTTTTAATTAAAATTAAAGTAAAAACACACTTCTTCAGTGATTCTAGTCATATGTGAAGTGCCCAGTAGCCACATGTGGCTAGTGCCTACGATGTTGGTATAGATTTTATAGACCATTTCTAACATCACAGAAAGTTTTTTTTTTGAAGATTTTATTTATTTTTTAGAGAGAAAGAGTGCACAAGCAGGGGAGGGTTAGAAGGAGAAGCAGACTCCCTGCTGAGTAGGGAGCCCAATGTGGAACTCGATCCCAGGACCTTGGGATCATGACCTGACTTGAAGGCAGACACTTAGCTGACTGAGCCACCCAGGCGCCCTAACATCACAGAAAGTTCTGCTATTGGACAGTACTGATCTAGTCTCTTTACCCGATCACTTTTTTTAAAGTTTTTATTTAAATTACAGCTAGTTAACATACAGTGTAATATTAGTTTCAGGTGTACAATATAGTGATTCAACAATTCCGTACAACACCCAGTGTTCATCACAACAAGTGCCCTCCTTATTCCCCATCACCTGTTTCCCCTGTCCCCGCACCCGCCTCCCCTCTGGTCACTATCAGTTTGTTCTCTATAGTTAAGAGTCTGTTTCTTGCTTTTACTCTCTCTCTTCCTCGCCCTCATTTTTTTTCCTTTGCTTGTTTGTTTCTTAAATTCCACTTATGAGTGAAATCATATGGTATTTGTCTTTCTCTGTCTGACTTACTTTGCTTAGCATAATACTCTCTAGCTCCATCCACATTGTTGCAAATGGCAAGATTTCATTACTTTTTGTGGCTGAATAATATTCCAGTGTGTGTGTGTGTGTGTGTGTGTGTGTGTGTGTGTACATACATACACACCACATCTTCTTTCTCCATTCCTCAATTGACAAGTATCTACTTGGGCTGCTTCCATTTCTTGGCTATTGTGAATAACACTGCTCAGCTGCTTACCCGATCACTTTTAAGCTGACAGGCATGGGAACAAGATTGACAGCCAGGGTTTGTCCCATATGGATGACAGTCCCAGAAATGGTCAAACTTTTGTTTGATACCAGTCATGCTTTCCAAGAGAGCAAGCCAGAGATAACTTCTTCGCAAAATTAATGGTGTTCCCATCTAGTCCTGATGAAAAATTAAGATGCTTAGGTCCATTTGGAAATATGTGAGTGGACATCAATCTACCATGACTGCTATGGACTGAATTGTGTCCTTAACATTCTTATGTAGAAGCCCTAAGCACCAAGATGACTGTGTTTGGAGGAGATAGGGCCTAGGAAGAGATGATAAAGGTTAACCGAGGTCCTAAAGGTGGGGCCCTAATTTGATAGGGTTGCTGCCCGTGTAAGAAGATGAGACTCCTGAGCTTGCTCTCTTCTCTGTGTGAGGACACAACAAGAAGGCAGCCTTCTGCAAACCAGGACGAGAGCTCTCACTAGAACTAGATCGTACTGACAGCCTGATCTTGGACTTCCTGCCTCCAGAGCTCTAAGGAAATAAATTTCTATTGTTTGAGTCACCCAGTCTATAGTACTCTGTTATGGCAGCCCGCACAGACTAATACACCAAGTTTGTATTTGAGTTGTTGCAACTAATAATGGCTAGCATTTGTAGAGCATTTTCAAAGGTGATTTTACATATTTTATTTGCTCTTCACAAAAACCCTTGAGGCTGGTATTAATATTATGATTTTACGCATGAAAAAAAAAAGTGGCCTGAAAATTCTAATATTATCACAGGTCAGACTGAGTCTAGAAAACCAGGGCTTCTGAGACCCAGCTCTCCAGCTACTCTGCCATATTATTGCTTTAGAGATCTGCGATGATTATCCCCTACAGACGGCACCTGGCTAACTGAACATGAGGGCTTATCCACGACTCCTCTCACATTGAATCTTTGGGTCCAGTAGAAATAACAGAAAGCCCAGGGACATGGAAATCATTACTGCATGGGCAACAAGGGATGATGTCCCAGAATACTGAAAATATCTTTCTACAAACATGTTTAAAAAAAGAGATAGAAATTGGAAACAAATATGAACAAAAAAATCTACAGAAGAGGAAATTCAAAGAGCTGATATACATTTTAAAACTTTGTAAACTCGTGGAGTGCCTGGGTGGCTCAGATGGTTAAGCGTCTGCCTTCGGCTCAGGTCATGATCCCAGGGTCCTGGGATGGAGCCCCGCATCGGGCTTCCTGCTTGGCTGGGAGCCTGCTTCTCTCTCACCCTCTGCTGTTCCCCCAGCTTGTGCTCTCTTGCTCTCTCTGTCAAATAAATAAAATCTTAAAAAAAAAAAAACACTTTGTAAACTTGTTAGTAAAAAAGAAAATACATATTAAAGCAAAGAAAGGTCATTTTTACACCCATTTGATTAGGAAAAAAAAATAAGGTTCTTGTAATATTGAGTGCTGAAAAGAAAAGAGGAACTTTCATAAACGAGATGGGAGTATAAATTAGTGCAGCCTCTTTGGAGAACAATTTGTCAATATCTAGTAAAGTTAAGATATAAATGCCCTATGATCCAGGAATTGACTTCTGGATGTATATCCTAGGGAAAATCTTGCACATGTACACAAACCGATAGGATCAAGGATATTCATTACAATCTTATTAGTAATTGCAAAAAATTGGAAATAAGCTAAATGTCCATCAATAATGTGCTGGGTAAAGTGTAGTCCATTCATACAAAGAAATATTTTCTAGTAGCAGAAACAAAACGAACTAGATTCAAATATGTCAACATATATAAATCTCAAAGCACATAAGGCTGAGTGAAAAGGGCAAAGTTACAAAAATACATGTGCAGATGATATCATTGATATAAAGTTTAAGGAGAATTGATACTAAATTGTTTGCGAGTATCAAACAGTAAAAGTATAAACAATATACAGACGAATTTCAACTGCAAGATGGTGGTTACCTTTGGGGAGGAAGGGAAATGGGATGGGGGGGTGTTCAGTGTTATCTGTAAATTTTTGTTTTAAATTTTTTTTCTAAAACAAATAGAGAAAAACTCCGCTCAACATGTTAGATCTGAGTGGTACATAGGTCTCTGTCAAATGATTCTCTGTACTTTTCTGCATCTATACATTTTTCATAATTAAAATACTCAGAATATTTTGAAAGTGGGGCGCCTGGGTGGCTCAGTCGTTAAGCGTCTGCCTTCAGCTCAGGTTGTGATCCCAGGGTCCTGGGATCGAGCCCCGCATCGGGCTCCCTGCTCAGCGGGAAGCCTGTTTCTCCCTCTCCCACTCCCCCGGCTTGTGTTCCCTCTCTCACTGTGTCTCTCTCTATCAGATAAATAAATAAAATCTTTTTTTTAAAAAAAGAATATTTTGCAAGATCAGAATTATCCTGATCATTTAATATCGGCACTCACAAACCTTGACCTAAGCTTGACGGGCTCCAGAGCAAACACAAGGGCAGACAGAGGAACTCAGAGAACCTGCTTTCCAAGGACCTCTAGCAGGTCCAAGTAGACATCGCAGTCTCGGGACCAGGCACAGCACTCACGGGGTGCTATGCAGAGACCCAGCAAGGAGACAAGATCTTATGTTCAGACAGTGTGACAGGGTTGGGAAGAAGTCTCCTCAGTTTTGCCTCTCTTCCTACTGGTTTAGGCATCACCACCTCACCCATGACTCATTTCTAGTAACTCACATAACGTCTTGAAAAACAAAGCCCAAACTAAGACTTAGAACTAATTTTTAAAACAATTAATGTGAGACTCAGGCAATTATTTTCTTGGGTCTCCAGAAAGCTCGGCATTGCTAAAAGTGGTTTGTTTGTTTTACGGGGATAAAAAGAAGCAGAAATTTAATTAGCGTTTCATGATTCACCCAGCTGACACACACCTTTTCTTTAAAAAACAAACAGCCGAGACACCTTTACCATTTAACACACCCCCCTTCACTGCTGCCGTCCTTCTCCCCACCCCCATCTCAATGCTCTCTCAGCTGCTCAGAAATGTTGTGTGCTTAGAGATGCAATCTTTCAGTTACCTTCTTAAAATATATCTTTTCTAGGTTCTTCCTTCATGTCAGCGGACTTAATCGCTTGAGTAAATAAATGAACATCTATTGAGCAACTATTATGTGTTAGATTCTTGCCCACTACTTACTTCATTCAACTTGGATCCTTACAGCAATCCTTCCAAACAGACGTAATCATTCCTACTTTCCGCATTGCGGAATTGAGAACACAGAATCCCAGAAATGGTACGTGGCTAAACCAAGTTTGTAAGCCTAGAATCTGATTAAATAGACCTGGGATTTGAAAGCTGCACTGGAACGCAAAGTCCTGGGTTCCAGTCCCGGGTCTGCTACTAATTGTGTGACCGTGTAGGTCATGGTTCTTGCCAGAGCCCCAGTTTTGTCATCTCTGAAATGTATGGGTGGGACTAGATGATGTCTAAATTCCCTTCCAGTTCTAAGATGTTTTTGTTTGTTTGTTTTGTTTTTTGCTGGCCTCTCATTATACAAAAAGAGACAGCTTATCTTTACCACCTTTCTTTCTTTTCCTGCTCTCCATGGAGAACAACAACTCAAGGAAGAAGCTGACCAACTGAAGAAAGCTCAGCGAGCAAAAGATAGGCTGGTGGACCAAAAATTCCATGAATCCATGATTTCTCCGGGCAGGACACATATCTGGACTCTCTGCTCTCTGAAACCCTGGCACATTTGGAAATCAGCCTGTGTTATTATAATTACTGAGTGTCTATCCAACACAAAGAATAGAAATCTGAAAAAGGTCCTGAGCCCATAAAACGTTGAAAAACAATGCCTTGAACTGCGTCCACTTGCATTACTTGGAAACATTCTCAATTCAGAGATGAAGGGACCTCCTGTTCATAAGATGAAGTGGGACTGTTGGCTTTTTCCTTCTGGCCATTTGCCCACCAGGCCAGGTTAACATCAGGACTGGAACAGGACAATTCAGAGCCCAGGTGAGGACGTTTTAGACCTGGGAGGATAGCCATCTATTTCTGTCAGTGGTAATTCTGGCTTTAGTGACACGTACGGGGTTGAATTTGAGCTGGGTCCTAAATAAAGGGGAGGCACATTTGGATGTTGTGTCAGAAGGTGGTGAGCACTGAGTGGAGGGGCGGAATATTAAGGCCCAGGCAGGTCTTGATAAAGCTCCAATATATGCAGGAATGAGCCTCACCTAATGACAGGGCAAAAGGAAATAGAACAGAGGACACAAAGCTGGTATACGATGAGAAATCATGTTAAATTTGTTAATGGGCAATATAGTATGGCTGTTTAAAGTTACTGGCAGCAGGCTATTTGGGATGGAATTCTTACTAGCTCTTGATAAATCATTTCCTTATCTGTCATGCCTACCTCATGGGGTTGTCAGGATTAAATAAGAACATTCCTATAAAGCTTGTAGCAAAGAAAACTAAGTAAGTATTAGTTATTGTTAGCACGGGGTTAGGGATCTTGGACATTGCCTTTGGGGGAAGCTACCGAAGGTTCTGAACACGGGAATGATGATTTTAGGGCATTGGCAAAGCACAACTGAATTTACATGGAGACAGGACACAAGTTTGGAGGTCATTGCAATGATCTGGGCATGAGGTAATTGGGTCATGGCTTGGAGTGATGTTAATGAAAATAAAAGGGAAAGGGTACACATGACAGTCATTTTAGGATCTTAAAAGCTGGTGAATAAAGGCAACAAATGATAGAGATGAATAAAAGATGATGTCCAGTTATTGGGCTTGGCCTGCTGGAAGAGTGGAGTCATTGAATAAATGGAGGGGACCGGTTTTAAGGGAAAAATCCAGTTGAGGTTTATTTATTAATTTTGAGGGCATGGTGGGTCTTGCAAATGGAGCTCTCCAGGTGGCCGTCAGAGGTGTTCATCCATGGAAGATAACTGACCGCATTTATTAGTTGAGGATCCATACTGTGTTCTCTAAACTTCTTGTGTGTACTTATAGCTTTCCCTACCTCATACCTCCTATAGTAGTGTTTATTTAATATTTTACTTTAATTTGACTTAGCTGATTTATTTGGTTTCATCTGAGCAGTAATATCTGTGAAATCTCAGGCTTTATGTGTTAGTTATATTTCGTCTAATACACATTAAAGTAAACTAACTGTTAAAATAGAAATCTTCATTCATATACCTTCTAAAATCATTCCCAGTACCATCATTGCTATACGTGATTTATACATTTTGTGAAACATGGATAAAAATGAAAGCTAAAGCCATAAGAAGCCTTGATTTTCTCATGGAAGTAGAGTAGTAGGAAGATCGGCAAGTTCTAGTGGGGGGACAGAACATGGCTAGAGAACTACAAAGAAAGAAGGAAGTATAGGAGAGCCAGAGAGTATGATGCCATGGCAAATAGGTTGGGGGCAGGGTGAGAGGGCTTGTTGTGAGAAGTTTCAAAGAAAGGGGGGTAAAAATGCTAATATCCAGTAGAATGCATTTTTGAAAAAACCGTGGTATCTAAATTAGATAGCCAAGGGAAGGTCAGATTCTGCATCTATTTTGAAAGTGAAGTCTGCATGCATGATTTGTCGATGGAGTCAACGTGGGGTATAAGAAAAAGAAGGGACAAGAATATTCCCAAGGTTTTTGGCCTGAGTCATGGGAATATTGTAGCTGCTATTCACTGAGATATGGAAGACTGTGCATGGTTCAGGTTGGGGGGAGAGTGGAGATCAGCAATTCCACTTTGGACATGTCTAATTTTGAGATATATATTAGTTTTCCAAGAGAGACTTTAGAAAAGATAGTAGGGTAAATGGGCTTGGAGTTAAGGGCTCAGGATCAGCTAAGAGGTAAAATTTAGGAACTGTCAAAATATGTTATAACAAAATTTGCAAAACTAAATGTTCTCATTGTATCAGTTAGAATAGATTTAGTTATGCTAGGTGACAAATACTCCCCCTGCCACCTTCCCAAATCTTAATGGCTTATAACTTCCACGTGTTTTTTTCTTGTTTATGCCATATATCCATTGTGAGTTGACGGTGAGTTCTGCTTTATATTTCTTCACCCCAGGACTCAGGCTGACAGAGCAGGAAGAGGACAAGGAGAGCTCTGGAGAGGCTTGCATCGGCAATGAAATGTTCTAGCTCAGGAGAGGCACGTGTCACTTCTGCTCACAGTCACTGGCCAGACTAGCCTCAAAGCCGAGTGTAGGAGGTGTCAGGAAGGACAGCAAGAACAGTCCCATCATGTGCCGGAAAGCCAGAAGGCAGGAAGATCTGCGCGGTCGTGGTCTCAGCAATCACCTAGAGAGCAGGGGTAGCAAAGGATGAGTTTTGGGGCACTGTGACACTGAGGTTGGGAGGGGGCGAGAAGGAACCAGCAGAGACTGAGAAGGAACATGAGGAGGACTTGGATCCCCAAAAGCCAAGTGATGCTTTTGCCACTTGGATTTAAAGGCTTCACAGCACGAGATGACCAGTAGAGCTGAGTAAAGTCCACAAGCCCCACAGCAGAAGACAAAGGAGAAAGGAGCCTGAGTTCCGTTAAGAGCAAGGTGTAGTTGGTACCTTACACCACATCAGACCAGAACCCTTGTGAGGCCGTGAGCAGAGAGATTAAGAGCTCCAGTGTTCAGGTGACAAGGACCTGAGCTGGGTCCCCAGCTGTCACTTAGTATTATCTTCACAAATCTCTTAATCTCAGTTTCCTCATCTGAAAACAGGCGGTGACATACTGCCTAGTCCAAGCCACAAGGGGGACATTCAAGTGGTAGGTAGTGTCCCTGTGCTGGGGGGAGGGTAAGTGCTACAACCATCCTGGAAAACCGTGACAACATCAGTGAAAGCTGAACATACACATAATCTACGCTCCAGCAATTACAATCCCACATACTTACCCAATCAGCCTGGAAACATATTTCACCAAAAGGCATGTTCTGAAATGTTAATGGCAGCAGTACAGTTGACCCTTGGACAACACAGGAGATCGAGGTGCCAACCTCCCCTGCAGTTGAAGATCTGTGTATAATTTTTGACTCCCCAAAGACCTAACTGCTAATAGCCTATTGCTGATCAGAAGCCTTACAGATAACAGAAACAGTCGAGTAACACATATTTTGTATGTTGTATGTATTCTATACTGTCTCTTACAATCAAGTAAGCTAAAGAAAAGAAAATATTATTAAGGAAATCATAAGGAAAAGAAAATACATTTACGGTACTGTGCTGTATTTATCAATACCGTAAGATTACGTCATTTGTGTACGAGATGAATCATCTGTCAGTACCTACATTAATACTGTCTAATGTGATATAAAGCCCTGCAAGATGTTTACATGTATTACTAACACTAGACATCACAAATTAAAAGATAATATGTGGTCTGTAAAGTTTGTGTGTGTAAATTTTGATAATGTTAACTTTTCATAAGGCATTTGTGAGTATTTTAAGGTAGTAAATGATAGATGATATCTGTAGATAGCTTGTGCACTCTTGACATATTTAACTTTTTCTTTATTTTTTCAGTATTTCTGTGCTACGTGGTTCATTTGGGAGCTTTTTTCAAATTGTCTCAAATCTCAAAAATATTTTCCAATATATTTATTGGAAGAGATCTGCATAGAAGTGGACCCGTGTATTCCAAATCCGTACTGTTCAAGGGTCAACTTGTACATAAAATAACTCCAACCAGGAAACAACTCGCATACCAGGAGCAGACTGGATCAGTGAATTGTGGTGTAGTCTCAAGGTCATACTACGCAGCAAGAGGAATGAATAACGTAAACACAGCTCAGTGGGTGGATCTCACAACATCGTGCTGAGGGACGGCAGACACTTAAAGAGTACATTCTCTATGATTCCATTTACACAGAGGACAAAAACAGGCAGAACTAAGCTCTGTGAGTTAGGATAGTGGCTACCCCTGGGACGGAGGAGGGAGTTACCGAAAGGGGAAAGTGGTACACTTTGGGGGTGCTGGACATGTTCTCTGATTGGTGCTAGGAAATGGATGTATTCAATCTGGGGATATTGAACAAACTAGACACATGATATGCTCATTTCTAGTAAAAAGATTTTTTTTTTTTTTTTAAGGAAAAAAAGAAAAGAATCTGGTGTATTTACTTTTCTTCATTGGTGGAGACGCCTGATCTCGCTTATCTTTTTAATCACCAGTTGCCGCCTCCTCTGTCAAAGGGACTGGTTTAAGCCATGCGAGTAAACATTTGTATAAATGGGGATGCGTATCATTTTGGCTTGATTGGCAGTTTAATTAGGCACATGTTCTTTCACAGCCATTGTAATTAGATTGGTGGAGAATCCAGAAATTCCACGTTGTTACATTTGTCTCTTGAGTGCTGATTTATTTTTTTTAAGGATTTAATGTACTTATGAACCCGATTGTGTCCTTGGCATGGAGGAGGCCATGTGCATTGTGGGAAGAGGCTAATCTTGTGTTAACAAGGAAATTGTGATGCAAACAAAGAGGTAAAATCGGGGGTCGGGGTGGGAATGCCTCCCAGTTCCCAACCTTTTCAGCTGAGTGTAGGTCCTTAACAAAACAGGGTGCCTGGAACATGAAACCCAGCCCCAACTTTAAGAGCCCCAGCAAAAAGCAAGTGAAAGTCTTTGCCAGTTTTATAAGGCAATCTCTGGCTCCCTCTCCCTTGCTTGCTTTTTTTCTTTTTTCTTTTACTGCAGCTGATGTATTTTATTGAAGTGATGTTGTAACTCTAATGGTTACTAGGAATAAACACAACCCACATCAAGCAGGGCTTCTCCAGGAAGGGTGAATGTAGACTCAGAAAAACAAATTGAGGGGCCATCTGGTTCCTGCCCCTGGCTCTGGGCCAGGTTGTTTGGAAATCATTGCTCAAGGACCCACGCACCTGAGTTGGGATGGCAGGTTGGTGATGAGGATTTGTTCTCTCCCTTTGCCTACTCTGACCCTCTGGATTCAGCCTAGATTGTCTCAACTAGTTAATTTAGTTTTGCATAATTAGGAATTAGGGAATGTCTTTTTATTTATTTATTTATTATTTATTTATTTATTTTTATTTTTTATATTTTAAAATATTTTTATTTATTTTTTCCAACAGAGAGAGAGACAGCGAGAGAGGGAACACAAGCAGGGGGAGTGGGAGAGGGAGAAGCAAGTCTCCCGCGAGCAGGGAGCCCGATGCGGGGCTGGATCCCAGGACCCCGGGACCATGACCTGAGCCGAAGGCAGACACTTAACGCCTGAGCCACCCAGGCGCCCTATTTATTTATTTTTTAAAGAATTCCTTTTTCTCTTAGACATTTTTGCTTAATTTAGGGGAGGTAATTAGAATCCCATTTTCTCCCAGAGTGAAGTAGGTGTTTGGATATGTGTTTGTGTTTGAGATTTCTATGGAGATTTCAACTCAAACCTACACACTTTATAAATATATGTTCTTTCAATATTAGTCACAATATATTACTTTGAATGCAAAAGCCAAATATGGTTAAGTTTTAGATATTAAATTAGATAATCCTTAAGAAAAAATATCAACACGTGGGTGAAGTTTATTACTATTTCTTAGCTATTACTTATCACATCTTGACCTAACTTGGATCTTATCCCTGATTATCAGGATACTTCTCTCTAAATCACCCTCAACACTGACTTGAAGATAAAGGCGATCAGTTTAATTCATTGAACATTTACTGAGTGCTTACTATATGGCAGGCATTGTACTGGGTAGTAGAGATAGGGAAATGAATAAGAAACTGATCCTATGTTAAAGGGGCTCAGATTTAGACAGAAGGACAAACATATAATAGAATCTGTTAGAGGATAAAAGTAATTGGGAGTTAGTACAGAGGATGGAAGAATTGGCTTTAAAGGTGGGAAGGATTCTAAGAAAAGCTTCCTGAAGAAGGAATTGGTTTTGAAGGATGAAGAGGAGTTTTCAAAGTAGGCTTGAAGACAGGATGAGTGCAATGGACATAGGTACAAATACTTGAAGCAGCCTAGCACGTGCTGGGAACTAGATGTGGAGGCTTGATGGGCAGGTAAGGGCAAAATATACCTTGGCAGAAATCTTGGACCTTATTCTGTAGGTAATGGGACAAGCATGGGGGTTTCTATGTAGGTAATGTGATTGGATCGCTCTGACAACATGTGGAGGATGGACTCAGGGTGTGCTATGGAAGATAGGAAGAATAATTAAGAGGTTGTAGCATTAGTTTAGGCTACTGATGATGAGAATTTGGACAAAATGTTAGTATGTTTGGAATCAAGACTATAATTTGAGAGATATTTAGAAGGACCAATAGTACTTGGTGAAGAGATAAACTCAGGTTAGCAATCTAACCTCCAGCTCACCTTGCAATCTTTACAATCTTCATGGGGATCACTGTGCATGCACTTTGGGGCCCAGGACATCCTGATCCTCCGTGAGCTGAGCACGCCCCTCTGCTGGGACTCCAAGCGGATTGGCTGTGGGACCTCTGTACTTCCCAGCTCCTCTTCCTCTGTGATTCTAATCCCACAGCAATGTTATGCAGGCAGTGAAAACCCCCGACTCAGTCTCTTCAAACCCAGGTTTCTCAGGTACTTGTTAGAAGACGAATAGAACAACCTGAAATTTTTTCTCTCCATCTGCTCTTTGAGCCTTGAGCTGGCAGCCACTAACTAGGTATAGCATCATTTAAATACTTTTCAGAACAACATCTTGAGCTCATGATCTGACTTACTTTACAGAGTTCCATTTATATGCCTAAGTACATATTAGAATAGAATCTCTAAAAAACACATTTCACAAAACAGGAAACTGAGCAATTCACGAACAGATAGTAATGGGTTTGTTTATTTTTTTAATCATAAATGGAAATGTTTCTGAAAAAATCCATTTTAGCTGTAGCAGCTAGGACACTTTAGGTTGCAAATAACAGAAAAATGAACTCAAACTGGATTAGGCCCCAGAGGGAATTTATGAACATATGTAGCAGGGATAAAGGCATGGCTCCATCCAGGCAAACAGTGTGGTCGGATGCAGGGTCTACTTCCTGGCTCTCTTCTCCAGGTTGGCTTCATCCTTAGCCTCCATCCATTCATTGCAAGATGGTGGCCAATAGCTCCATGTCTATAAACACACCTGGTTTAAGTCCAAGGACAAAATCAGAGCCAGGAGATTTGATGCTCCGCAGAAAGAAGAGGAGCTCTCCCTGATAACGTGGACTGAGAATGGTGGAGCAACTATTCCTCAGAGGAAGTTATGAGTGGTGGTCGGAGAAGGGAGAATGGATAGGCAAGCTGGTAAAGGCAAGAGATATCTACTCTTCTAGGAAATCCAGAAATTCTGACAGGAGCATGAGATTCGGTGCTTATTGAGTCTACTGCTTCATTTATAATCTACTTGGCAATTCACTCAATGATAGGTACACAATAGGTGCTCACGAAATATTTGTTGAATGAGTGAACACAGCGTGTTCTTCATGTCAGAACTGCTATCTGGTTGCCTGAAACTGAGAGAGGTCATTGTACAAGAGACATGGCTCTGGGGCATAGGTGCCATCCCTCAGATATTCCACAGCCCTGGCATAGAACTCTCGAGTTGTACTCTGGTTGTCTGTTTACTCATCTACCTCTCTCACCTTGACTCTAAACCCTCTGAGGTCAGGGCCTATGTATTCCTCTTTGAATCTTAAGGACCCAGTATCACACTGGTACAAAGCCTGTTCTCACTAATTATTTGTTGCATATAGGCCTGTACCCGTGTTTGAATGAGCACACGAATGAATGAATGAATGAATGAACAGTTCAGTGGCAGCTGTCTTGAATCTTTCAGAATACTACGGCTTCTCTCTCACTTCAATCCTTGCACTCAATCAGTATACTCTTTTTTTTGTAAATTTTTTAATTTAAAAATTTTTTAAATTTATTTTATTTAAATTCAATTAATTAACATATAGTGTATTCTTAGTTTCAGAGGTAGAGTTCAGTGATTCATCAATTGCATATAACACCCAGTGCTCAATCCATCACATGCGCTCCTTAATGCCCATCACCCAATTACCCCACCCCCCGCCTACCTCCCCTCCAGCAACCCTCAGTTTGTTCCCTAGAGTTAAGAATCTCTTACAGTTTGTCTCCCTCTCTGTTTTCATCTTATTTTATTTTTACCTCCATTCCCCTACGATCCCATGCTTTGTTTCTTAAATTCCACATATGAGTGAAATAAGTCAATCAGAGAAAAACAATTATCGTAAGATATCAATCAATATACTCTTATAGCAGTGATGCTCAAACTTGTTTGCACATTTGAATCACCTTGGGGTTGGAGCTGGGGTCTTTAAAAAAATTCTAAAGCCTAGGGCACACATCAGACCAATTAAATCACAATATTTTGGGGTTATACCAGGCAATAGCAATTTGAAGTTCCCCAAGTAACCCCAATGTACAGACAACTTTGGAAAACTGCTCTGTGGGTTTACTCAGAAACTTGGTACATTACAAAGGACATCTATGATTGTCTTTTCTTGTGGGCACCTCTGGTTATGGCAGTGTAGTCCCAGGACCATCCCACCTGGCAGGGATTAGGCAAGAAATCTCCTGAGCTTTTATAACCAGGCCTCAGATATGTCTCCAAGGACAAGGGAAGGTAGGGAGGGGATGCTTATTAGGTTCTAAAACTCGAATTTGTGGTTGCCTTAATCATCTGTTTCCCTTTATTCATGGCAGTGCAGAAGCGTGAGCTGGGACAGACCACTTATCATAATAGCCAACAAATTGGATGCCTTCTCTTGGTCTCACTGGCCTCTTCAAAGATCAGGTGATGTCAAGAGCCTGAGTGAATGGAGTCATGGTTTTGTGTCTCTCAAACACCCATCTCTATCAAGATGAGGTGGCCTACATCCATTGAAAGCAAATCTTAGAATTTTCAGCTATCAACAAATCTGCAAAAACCATGGATCCAATCTTGTTGCCATTAGATCCTTGCTATTCATAGTATAATCAATGGATTAGCAGGGTGGGCTTCCATTGGGAGCTTCTTGGAAATGTAGACTCTCAGGCCCCACCCCAGATCTACTGAACAAGACCCTCAGGTGGTATGCATGCACATTTACATTTGAGAAGCACAGTTCTAGACTACCTTGATGGGAAAACAGAAAAAACAAAAAGTTTTGACACTTTCCCCATTGTTCAGAAAAAGTCTAAACATTTTTGCTCTGTGGGACTTTGACTATTTTGTATCTCTACTGAAAAATGCCCAAGGTGCCTACATCCTTTGCGTATGATAAATAGCCTTTTTGTTAGGGTTCTCAAAACAATGGCAATTCTTCTGTTAATGTTTTGATGCCTGGTCTTTGCATTTGTCTAGAATTCTAGAATCCCTATTGCTAACTGTATTACTCTAGGAACTACAGTGAAGTGGGAAAATAATCTGAATGGACCTACACTGGAGGGTTCATGTCCTCATCATATTTCTCGTTTCTGTCTGTACTGTGATAGTACCTGGGTTTAGCAGAGAAACAAATGATCTGAATGAAAATGCAGTAAATATAAATCTGTTCTTGGGCAAAGGGATTATGAAACAGCCAGGAGCAGGGCATAGTAGTGTCATTTGCTTGATTTGTGAAAAGAGGAGTTTGGGGAGAACGGAAGTCAGAGATAAAAATGTAAAGCTAACTCCAGGCAGAGTGGAAGGGCTGGTAGGAGTGAGTGTGGTAGTGACGAGTAGATCAGGGAAAGTGGGATGAGGGTGCAATAGTAAATGGGGTTCCATCCTTCTTGAATATGGAATCCAGGGAAATGAATTTCCACCAGTGTTGCCTTGAAAACCTGAGGGATTGCACATGGAAAGCCCTGGCATTCTTGGAGAACCTGCCTATAGGAGCTCATCAGTTTGATGGGGAAATGAGCTGTAATAAGAAGCTGGACTTCAGGGGCACCTGGGTGGCTCAGTCGGTTAAGCCGCTGCCTTCGGCTCAGGTCACAATCCCAGGGTCTTGGGATCGAGCCCCGCGTGGGGCTCCCTGCTCAGAGGAGGGCCTGCTTCTCCCTCTCCCGCTGCCCCTCTGCAGCTCCCCCTGCTTATGCTCGCTCTCTCTCTCTGACAACTAAATAAATAAAATCTTAAAAAAAAAAAAGCTGGACTTCAGTATTTAGAATCTAATCTGGATTTAGTTACAAAGCTCAATATGTATGTATTCGTCGGCTAGAGCTGCTTAAACAACAGGCTTTTATGTCCTCGCCATTTTGGAGGCCAGAGTCTAAGATCAAGGTTTCAGCCAGGACTGGTTTCTTCTGAGGCTTCTCTCCTTGGCTTGTATATGGCCAAATTCTGACTGTGTCCTCCCATGCTCTTCCCTCTGTACATGTCTATGTCCTAATTGCCTCTTCCTGTATGGACACCCATCATATTGGATTAGAGCCTTCCCAAAGGACCTCCATTTAACCTTAATTACCTCTTTAAAGACCCTATCTCCTAATATAGTCACATTCTGAGGTACTGGGTGTTAGGACTTCAACCTATGTATTTGGGGGTAGGCAATTCAGCCCATAACAACAGGTAAATTACTAAATTAGAATCATAGAATAAAAGGAAAGGAATCTAAAAGATCACTTAGCCCCGTGTGTCCATTTTATTTATAAGGAATTAGACCCCATTAGAGATGAAGTGATTTGTTTTAACACCAAGGTTATCAGCGCTAGGACTAGAACCTAGGCCTGTCCTGCCGCTTTCCACTCCCTCAGGCCTCCTCTCCCTTGGACAGTCTCCAAGGCAATAGAAGTAAGACTTACAGGGGATCACTTCTCAAACTTAAATAAGCTCACAGATCACTAGGGGATCTTGTTAGATGCAGATTCGGATTCCTTAAGTCTAAGGAGGGGCTTATGATTCTGCATTTCCGGCAAGCTCCCAGCTGTGGCTCTGGACCAGCATCACCTGGAAGCTTGTTAGAAATGCAAATTCTCAGGCCCACGGCAGAATTACCAAATCAGAAGCTATTGTGGTGCGGCTTAAGAATCTCTGTTTTATTAACCCTTCCCTGAATGATTCTGATGTGTGTTCAAGTTTAAGAAGCTCTGCTCCAGAAAAATTGTCTTTTAACTTTGCTCCGCCTCAGAATGACCTGATGGGTTGGTCAAAAGGGCAAAAGCCAACTGAATCAGAATCCGCGATAAATGTGTTCGGGGGTGATGGCGAGAAAGACGAAATATCTATATTTTCCTAAACAACGTCTAGGTAATATTGCTAGGCAGCTAGGTTTGGAAACCACTCTTCTTGACTGCACTGTGGAATTGTCCAAGTTGAAATCAATCATTATAAAATGTTCCATTTATAGTCAGTTGTCCAGTGAGCACTTTCATTAACTGAGAGAACTTCCTTTTTCCTCTCTCCTCATTTCATGAGCCCCCAACCTCCTTCTTTTTCAACTGGGTCATTCTGGACCTCAGATAACACCTGCCATTAGCAGAATGTCATTGAGCTGAATTTCATTATGTTCTGACACATTTGCTCTGCAAGTCTGTGATGTTCTGTGGCTCACCTTTATGTTAAATTAGTTCTCTCCCCCCCTAAATTATTAATAGCTTGCCCTTTTGTGTTATCTTTGTCCTTTACCATCCTGAATGCCCCCTCCCCACTTCTGCTGCACCTCAGCCCCACGAATTTGCAGGTTTGGACAAGACACGTTTGGGATAGCTTTCTTACACTGTATATAGCCAGGGCACATCATAATGAAGGCAGAGACAACATCAGAATGGTAAAGATGATGAAGTTTGATAATACTCAGTGTTGGTGAGGTTATAGGGAAACAGGCACTCTTATGCACCATCAGGAAAAGTCTCAATTGACAGACCCTATTTGGAACGCAATTTGGGAGTATCTACCAAAACAATTTTTTTAAAAAAAAATCACATATGCTTTGGTTCAGCAATGCTATTTCTAGGAGTTTATCCTGCAGGAACACCCATACAATGCACAAAGATATATGGATAAGAGTGTTCATTGCTAGATTTTTTTGTAATGCCAAAAGAACTAGAAGCTACCATAACAGTTATCATTAAAAGAGAGGTTAAATCAGTGTGGTTTACTTGTGCAATGGCATGCGTTAACTAAGAGAGGTAGCTATGTAAGTACTGAAGAAAGCTGAAGGACAGGGCCAACCCAGCTGAGAGTATTGCCCAGAGTGTCCAAGTATAGCCTCTCCAGAAGGGCTATCTCAGGGAAGCCGAGTTCCTTAAACAGCAGCTCATGGCTCCAAGAGAGTGTTAGATGAACAAGGGGGATGCTGCATGGCCTTTTATGCCTTAGCCTTGGAAGACACACTGTCACTTCTGTAATTCTTTATGGGCGGAAGTAGTTATAAGCCTACTCCCGGGATATAAACTGTCCCCTTCAGAGGGAGAAGTATCAAGAATTCTTGGCCATGTTTCATAACCACCACACCACTGTTGCCTCTAGGGAGGAGGGGGTGGAGGAAGTTTTTGCTTTTCATTTTATGGCCTTCTATATTATTCGATTCATTTAAAAATTGCTTGTGTTACTTTTGAGATTGAAAGAGAGATAAAATAAGAAGAAAGTGTTTGGAGAAAAAGTGAGGCCAGTGGTAGAAATTTGCAAGTGGAGAGAGGGATGGAGTAAGAGGAAGAAAGGAAGGCAGACCTGGGACATGAGGCACACAGCGGAGACAAATAGGGGATTGGTGAACACGGAGGGTAGGAGTTTGGCTCTGTGCTGGTGCTGGGTGTACGGGGTATCCTTCTGCCAATAGCTCCACATTGAGTGCCCTTGGAAATACTACTCACCTCTAAGGAACAATTTGAATATCATCTCTTCTTGTGTGACCTTCTTAGTCCGCTCCCAGGTACAGTGGTCCCTCCCTCCATTGTATGTCCATCATTACCTTTGTGTGATAGACCTGCAAATAACATGTACCAGCCCCACTCTTTTGGTTACTTGAGTATACTCCAATGCCCCTCCCCAAACTGTCCTTAAAGCCTGACATATTTTGTTCATTTTCTAACATTCCCACCTTGCTTAACACCATGTTGTACAGTGGACAGTGGGTATTCTATAAATATTTCTTAAATTAAAAAGTCTCTTATTTAACAAACACTTACCCAGTATTTACTATGTGCTAGGTAACGCCCTCAAATATCAGCTCATTTACTCTCTCATAACAACCCTCTGAGACAGGTACCATGATCACCCTCATTTTACGGAAGACAAAATTGGTGCACAGAGAAGGTAAAGAACAAGGTCACACCCTAATAAATGGTAGAGCTTGGAGATAAGTCAAACAACTTGGCTCTAGCTTCTGTCCTCTTCCCATTGTACTTCCCTGCATCCATGCATAATATAGCACATTTCTAGGTTTCTCCATCTGAGAGTCAAGAAGAGCATCTCATTATATTTTGTAAAATGTACCAGCAACCTGGCAGAATTGAAATTCCAGATACCAACTCTCTGGACGGCTGTGCAGTAAAAGTAGAATGGTACTCAGGGTGGTGATTAGAGTCTTAGTCATTTAACCTTCTCTGTGTCATCACTGACTTCAGCCTAGACTAGACAAGGCCTCCCAGGAAGATGCAAAACTCCTGGAACCATAATCAATGGCCCAGAAAGGTCTATAGGGAGTACATTATAGAAACGTCTGAAGAAGTAGCTTAAAAGACGGGAACAGAGTCTCAGAAAAGTTCTGGGATGTGGGTAGGAGATAATTTGAAAGAAATAATTATGGATGGAGTGTGGAACAGTTTTGTGGTTGAAAACTCCCAAATAATGAGGTCACAAATTTATTTTTACTAACTTATCCTCCTGATGATTTCAGAGCTACTATCATATGAAAAAAGAGCAAAAAAGTAATTCACTTCAGTGTTTATCTGGCCCCTATTAGAACAGAGCAGGGAACTTGGGCAAGCTACCCATTGCCAAAGAGTTACGAAGTTGGAAGGAAATAGGGCAGTTAGTTTCATGGAGACCAATTCAGCTTCACTGGGTTTAATTTAGAGGTAGGGACCGGTACAAAGTTTCATCAAACACAGAAATGCTTTTTAGGAAGTTGTCCATAGACAATAAAAATATAGAAGTGTTGAATATTAGCCCCCTTGCTTGCTTACCACTTTTTATCATCTAAACAACTCGGTGCTAATTTCTAACATTCAACATTTATGGACTTCCAGGAACTCATAAATGTCACATCAGGCTGCCTCTTGGTGAATTTTTAATCAAGGGGGAGAATTTTAGCTACAAATAGACCAAGAATCAAGAGACCCAATATTGATCGGTCAAAGTGGCACTTATGAACTTGAGGTTGGAGTAGTTTGGATAAAAGGATACTGGGCTTTTGATGGCCCCAGAGCCATCTTTTTCCATCAGGTCCAGGTGAATATCAGATCCCCCGTGAGTAATTGAATAGCAGCAAATAATATGAGGTCTACTGAATGCCTGTACTAATAGCTGTGATTGTGAGAAAGAAAAGCTGAAACTCTGGCGCAGGCCCAGTATCATGCCAGCCAGAATCCTATAGGTATCACACTCCAATACCAAAGCAGATTGTACTGTTATTCCCCACCGAGGGCAGAAGTTCTCCACGGGTGGAATGGGCCAAAGCCAAGATGCTCTGGTTATTCTGCTCTGTGCGAGGTCTGGCCCTTAAGTCTGAGGCCTTGAATCGTCCCTGCTGAGACACAGAGAAGTGCTTGTTATGTCAGAGACCACTCAGCCCAGTGAATGATGTCTCTCACTAATGCCAAGCC
The DNA here is from genome assembly GCF_964656455.1 of Halichoerus grypus. Taxonomy (NCBI): domain Eukaryota; kingdom Metazoa; phylum Chordata; class Mammalia; order Carnivora; family Phocidae; genus Halichoerus; species Halichoerus grypus. The sequence continues at coordinate 89,637,492 of NC_135722.1, read as the reverse complement.
ATGAATCATTGGTCTGTGGTACTGTAAAATTAACATGCGCCGCTATAAATAACTCATCTGTAATGGGCTGTCATTGATGGCTTTTTGGAAGGTTTGACTCAGGAGTAAGGGTTTTAATGACTGTAATTGAAATTAGATGAAAAGCATCAGTATTGGGCTTTTTTCTGACCTATGCGAGGACAAATTCCATCATATGTCAAAACAATTATGCTGTGTCCAACCCGAGGGACACAAGGCCTTGGCGCCTCTCCTCCAGCACCTTCTGACAGCGGTCCCTTGGTGAGTGACGGGCACACTCGTGGCTCCTGAGTGCTGTTCCTTCACAAAGGGACTTAGCTGAGCCAGGCACGCTGGGGGAGCAGCCCCCTCCCCAACTCCCAGGTTAGAGCTATTGCCGGCAGGAAGAGTCACTATTATGGATAACAGGGCCTTCCCTTTGTGCAGCGGAATATGGTTTAGCAAACTACTCTTTCGTGGCCATTTCTCATTCCATTCTCACCAAGGCCCTGGGAGAGAGGTCATATGTTATTTCTATCATCATTGTTGGGTATCTGAGACAATGGAGGCTCAAGGTCACATAGTTAGTACGTGATCAAGCAGGAACTGGGAACCTCTGATCCAAAGCATGTCCACACTCTAGGCCTTCCTAACCACGAGTCTAGTGGTTGGTGTCAAATGCCTCCCTCCTCCCGTCTGACAAGCGTGCTTCTGGCTTCTGTGAAATACTTGGCCTGAAGTCATTCCAACAGGTCTTGCTTCTCCATCATTAGCAGGAAAAGAAAGACAGCTCAGGACGAAAGCTAATGTATGTTTTTGACTGACTGACTCAGATTATGAACAGCTTTTTCTAGTACAGTTTGAGTCATGAGTGCAGGTTCTAAACAAGTTAGTGAAGAATTTTTGAGACAGGTTAGATGGTGCTTCAGTGCTCTCTTTTCATTTGGCTTCTGGTGTGAGACGGAGCTTAAGAGTTTCATTTCAGGTGATGCTGGGAATTAAGGGTTTCAGGCTTTCACAAGGAAAAGGCCCCAGATCGGAGCTCAAGACCCCGAAGGACCCTTATTCTCTGAAGCCCAGAAAAGCAGATGCAGCTCTGCATAGAGATTTCCTGGTCCCCAGCATGTGTCCAACGAAGTCACTGCCAGGCCCTTCAGCCTTGTGGTGGCTGGTTGCCGGCCTTGCTCTCAGGAGGCAGAAAACCTTAGAAGCTGTAGAAACCATATGCTTCAGCCATTATCTTCTGAACCTCTAGGCCCCAGACAATTAGAGTTGCTGAGCCCACGTGTGCCTCTAGCCCTAACATCTCCCCACTCTAGCCTGCGCCAAGCCAGCGGAGCTTTGCAAATGAACACGCAGCATACCTTTGTTCATACAGCATGTCACCATTCCCCACCTGGAGACAGCTCTGTAATCCTCCTGTGCCGAAATAACAGGTCCCACGTAGGATTGCGTACATGGCCTAATTACACGTAACAAAACATCTCCTCTCAGGAGAGAAGGAGTGTTTGGTAGTAAATTAAGAGATGCAAAACCACCGTGCCCGTGCTGATGAATCCAGTTCTCTAGCAATGCAAAAGGATCCTTGCGAAATGGGTGTGCAGTTTGATGATAATTATATGCCCACTGTGGGGGCTTTCCTTGTGCACTGGCTTTTCTGTTAGGGGAGGGAGTATGACTGAGATGTCAGAGCTGATTTATCCTATGTTGTGTTGACGGAATGGAAATTGCTTTGAAAAAAAAAAAACCACTAATACTTATTAGATGGGTAAAACACCAGGGAGCCCCCCTGCACGGGCTTTTTAGTACCTCTAGCTGCAATTCAGATGGGACAGCATCTGTGCAAGTCGAAACCTTTATCCAGCTTTGCTCTTAAGTATTGCAGATTTATTTGACTTTTCCTTACCCCTTTCAGCACCATGCTCAGAGAGCCACTCTGGGCTCCAGTCTATAGGGACCTTATTGATTAAAGGGAAGACAGAACAAACACATTAGAAAAACAGAAAAACATGCTTACAGCAAATTGCAACTACAAAGATAGACTCTGTGTGTGTTTGTGTGTGTCGGCTTCGGGGAGGGGCGCATGGATGGTCACATATATAAACTTTATGGTTAATCAAAGTGCCTAAGCTTCCAAACAAGATCTGTGTTTGAAATTTTGATTTGTCATTTTGTAGTGCCCACCTGACCTCTCTGAGCCTTAGTTTTCTAATCTGCAATATGGGATTAGTAATTAATTCTTTCCTTCCTACTTTAGGGGTTATTATGGAGATCATATAGGAAAACAGATGTGAAACTGCCTTGCAAACGGTAAAGCATTATACAAATGTCACTTTCCCTCCTATTAGCAGTGTCTAGCAGATAGCAAGTGTCTAATAAATGCACTAGTTGATGGATGGGTAGACAGATGTTAAAGGGTAAGAATGGAGTTATTTGAAACATTTAAAAAAAACTCAGAGGAGGTTTGTTATAAGTCATGGATTTTGAATAAAATTTTTAAATGGGAAGGGGTGTGGAGACTTGCTAGGAAGAGCAGAAGAATATTCCTGACTTTAGAGATGAGTGGGAATAGCATATGTCCTTGGCTAGAATCTAAATAGAGTAGAGTAGAAGTTGAAGGGAATTAGGTAAAGGATGGAGAAAAGGAGAAGAATTAATGCAAGGCTGGGAGGTCAGAGGTTAGGTGCTGAAGTGAAGCTTGTCCTCCAGCAAAGAGCTCATTGCATGAGCATCTATCCAAAGATGGGCATCCAAGCAAGAATGCACATCTATGCAAGGATGGGCATCCATGCAAAGATCGACATCCTTGCAAAGATGGGCATCCATGAAAGAATGGGTATCCTTGCAAAGATGGGCATCCATGAAAGAATTGGCATCCATTCAAGAATGGGCATCTATGCAAGGCCTACAGCATCCTTGCAAGAGAAATGCAGGTATGCAGTTGGTGATCTAAAAGTAGATAAAAAATACACATGTCTAGCTCAAGTACAGAATCCAGAATTCTAGTGCCTCCAAAATCTTTTGTGGTGATGAAAATTGGGGGTAGTGGAAAGGAGCTAGGGTGGGACGAGGTAGGATTGATCATGAACTAGAACTCTACCATGTACTAATGAAGTGCCTGTTGGGGAGAGTCCCATCCCAATCAAAGGAATGGAGAGTTCAAGGACTTTAGTCCAGAAATGGTAAAATCCCCAGGGAAATGGAAAACAGCTTGTGAACTTTCCAGGAGAGCCGTTCCCCCACTCCCCCATCCCCTTTAAGCATGTGTACTTCTACTGAGTTGTAATCCATAAAGATGAGAAAAAATACATTTCTGCTACAATAGAGGGAACTTCTGTGGGAACAGAGTTGTGTTTTGAATGTTTTAATATACAGAAATTGACACCCATCTACTTCGGTATTCAAAAGCCCTCTCTCTGGAATAGAATAACAATGCTTTCTCCTCTATATTTTCCTTGCATGCTGCCACGGAACTGCTGTTGAGAAGCAAATCCTTCTGTTGCAGTCCTTTATTTTTACCTCCCCCCACTTTGCAAATCACTTTCTTTCTCTCAAAGATTAAAGTGTGGCAAAAGCTGCTAAGCGACTAAGGAATGGACCCTCTGAGTCAACAGATCTGCCCCCCGTGTATCTTTGAGTCATAGCTGCTAATGTTTCTTGATACAATCCAGTTTTTAAAAAATTTTTCTTTCTTTTTTTTCCCCCTGATAGCTGAGCTTACAGAAAAATATCAGTGTTTGGGGATGGGAGATTTTGCCCTGATGCATGAACTGCCCTTACCATCATGGGGAGCTCCCAGTCAAGGAGCACGAATGTGAAGCACAAGAGTGAATATGACATGACGTGTTCATTTCTTGGTGCAATCTGGATATCCCTTTGCTCCTACTGCCACATCACTGGTGAAGGCTGTGAATGCTACCGAGTGCCTCCATGAGTTCCAAGCAGCCATTTACCTATGGTGACCACCCCTTCCCTGCATGTGCACATCATAGTACAGAGAGGACAGTGGAGGTTCAAACCCAGATCCACCCCTTGCACTGAAGTCTTTGGACAGGTCACTCTGAACCTCAATTTCTCATCTGTAAAATGGAATGAAAATACACAACCGTTGGAAGGTATGGATTGTTGGTAAAGAGTGATAACTTATCCGTGTTTGACACTTAAGGGTCTTTCAATAGATATGAGCTCAGTTTCCTCCTCTTTCATTAAAAGCATCTCTCTCTCTCTCTTTCATTTTCTCTGCACAGGCATAGACTCTGTGGATGGATACAGAAGAACCTGGCGGCCCTGATGCCTTCTAAAGAGATCTGATAGAAGAAGGTGATTTTACTTTTCACCATCCAACTTTTTGTTCAGTTTGAAATTTCTGTCATTAGCATATGTTTCTTAAAAATATTAAGCAAAATATATAATATAGAAACTCTGAGTTCCTCAGTATTATTTATTATTATTTTTTTCCAGCATCTTCTCTATCTTCTCTTCCTTTCAGGGTTTGGCAGTATCACACTGAACAGTTACAGAAAGAAAATTCTCTAAATGTTGATTTCTTTTTTTTTAAAGATTTATTTGTTTTAGAGAGAGGGAGGACAGAGAGCACACGTGGGGGGAGGGGCAGAGAGAGAAGGAGAGAGAGAATCCCAGGCAGACTCCTCACTGACTGTGGAGCCTGTCATGGGGCTCGATCCCACAACCCTGAGATCATGACCCTGAGATCATGACTCTGAGATCAGGACCAGAGCTGAAACTAAGGTTGGAGGCTCAAACAACTGTGCCACCCAGGTGCCCCTCAATTTCTGTTTTGACATGCCTAGTGTTGACTGTGGGACTTCTTGAGTGCAGAAGCCCTCCAGATACAAGAAGCTCTGGGAAATCCTTCTTAATAAAGGATTGGACAATTGAATAGCCATTTGGGAAAACATAAAAATAGATCCATATCTTACACCATCTTCTAAAATATCCTCCACATGGATCAGAAATTTAAATGTGGAAAAAAAAAAAAGAAGAAAAGAAACCACACAAGTGAGTGAGTTTCTTTATAATCTGAGTGTGGAGAAAGTCCTTCCAATCATGATTGAAAATCCAGATTTAATAAGGAAAAAGACTGATAAAAGTTACATATTTAAAAAAATATTTAAATATTTTTTAAAAATCCAAAATTTTGCATAGCAAAAAAAAAAAAGATCCACACAAATAAAGTCAAAAGAACAAACCGCAAACTTGGAGAAAGTATGTGCAATATATATCACAGAGAAAGGGCTAATAGCTCTGTAATACTAAAGAATATTTGAAAATCAAGGAATGAAAGTCTGAAAACTTGAAAGAAACACGTCTGCAAAAGAAGCAGACATTTCAGAGAACGATATACACAAAGTGTCTTTAAACATTTTTAAAAACTGCTCAAAGTTACTGTTAATAAGAGAAATGCAAAATAAAAGTACACTTTGGTGCTATGTTTTATCTGTCAGGTTGGCAGAATTCAAAAGGTTGACAATGCACACTTTGACCAGGCTGTAGGGAAACAGGCACTCCCATAAATTGTGGATGAGAAAGTAAAATGATCAGTCTCCATGGAGGAAAATCTGGCATATTGAACAAAACTATGCACTTACTTTTTGAGCTAGCAATTATTCTTTTTTAAAAATTTTTTATTGTTATGTTAATCACCATAAATTACATCATTAGTTTTTGATGTGTGTTCCATGATTCATTGTTTGTGCATAACACCCAGTGCTCCATGCAGAACGTGCTCTCCTTAATACCCATCACCAGGCTAACCCATCCTCCCACCCCCCTCCCCTCTAGAACCCTCAGTTTGTTTTTCAGAGTCCATCGTCTCTCATGGTTCGTCTCCCCCTCCGATTTCCCCCCTTCATTCTTCCCCTCCTGCTATCTTCTTCTTCTTTTTTTCTTAACATATATTACATTATTTGTTTCAGAAGTACAGATCTGAGATTCAACAGTCTTGCACAATTCACAGTGCTCACTAGAGCACATACCCTCCCCAGTGTCTATCACCCAGTCACCCCATCCCTCCCACCCCACCCCCCACTCCAGCAACCCTCAGTTTGTTTCCTGAGATTAAGAATTCCTCATATCAGTGAGGTCATATGATACATGTCTTTCTCTTTTTGACTTATTTGAGCTAGCAATTATTCTTGTTGGGATTTACCCTGAGACACATTTCCACAAATATGAACCACTTGTGATAAGGTTATTTATTGTGATGCTGTTTGTTGTAAGAAGACATTGGAGTCAGCTTAAATGCTCTTTTATAGAAGATATGGTGAATAATCTAGGGTATATCCACACTAGAGAATATACACAATGTAAAAGAGAATGAAGAAACTCTCTATGAAGTGATAGGAAATGATTTCCAGGATATGTCAAGAGGAAGAGGTAAGACGTGAGAGAGTAAATGTAGTAGGTTACCTTTTATGTAAGAGGGAAATGAGAAAACGTGTACTTATTTCCTTGTATTTTCAAAAAGGAATGCAAGGAATGCCTGGGTGGTTCAATCGGTTAAGCGTCTGCCTTCAGCTCAGGTCATGATCTCAGGGTCCCGGGATCGAGCCCCACATTGGACTCCCTGCTCAGCGGGGAGCCTGCTTCTCCCTCTCCTCCCCACTTGTGCTCTCTCTCTCTCGCTATCTCTCTCTCAAGTAAATAAATAAAATCTTTAAAAAAAAAAAGTAATGCAGGAGGGATGCCTGGGGGATACAATGGACTCTTGGATTCAGCTCAGGTCGTGATCTCAGGGTCACCAGATTGAGCCCTGTGTTGGGCTACATGCTTAGCATGGAGTCAGCTTAAGACTCTCCCTCCTTCTGCTCCTCCCCCTTTCAAAATAAACAAATGAATATTTTAAAATAATAATGCAGGAAGCATGAGCCCGAAACTAAGGAAAATGTGAGGTGTGCGAGAATAAGGGAGCAGGGATTATTAAAGGTGATAGTGAGACTTCTTGGAATACATCTTATCATATAATTTTGACTTATAAATCATATAAATGCTTCCTATATTTTAAAATAAAATTAGATCAGTAAGGATAAATATGAAGCAAGTCTTTAAACAGAATATGTAATGAAACAAAGGAAGCCAACCAAATACCAAATTGATAGCGCAACCTTACAGAAAATAAATCATTAACTCAAAACATTCAAGCACAGTGTTTCAACTGTATATTCTGAGTGGGTTATAAAAAAGAGAACTGTAAGGACACTTTGAATTTACTTAGTAGGTCTGCTGTCGGTAAAGTATTGGTACAGTAATTCCAATCATTTTGAGTGTATCGTAGGACTAAACAAATGAGTTAAACATATTGATGGTGATAGGAACCAGGCAGAAGAGGGTATAGAAATATACGATAGATAGGGAAACAGGAGGAAGACTCCTGTAATGTTGGCTTTGAATGAGAGGAATCAGTCTGAACTCAGGTTTATCCCCAAAAGAAGTCTTTGAAGTAAAACTCCAATAGCAATTAACTCACTGGGAACCCAGATCTTATACCTAAATATCATTCGCCGGTGAAAGAAACCCAGGCTTGGAATCAAGATCAAGTTTCTGAGAAAAAAAAAAAAAGGAAAGAAAAAAGCAGGGCTCCTTGGAGAAATGGCTAATTACAGGTCTGGAGCTTGAGACATCTTGTTGTATAAGAAACCAAAGAATATAGTTCAAAGACTGAGGTGGCTCATGACAAGATCCCGGAGCTGGCTCGAAGGGTTTCTCGCAGGTCAGACTTGAGATGGTCTGAGTGTGAAAAAGAATAACAGTGGTAATAGATTATAATACCATGAAAAAAATGAGTCCAAAGTGATAGTGCAAAATTCAGACAAAATTTAAAAATTAAAAATAAAGTAGCACAATCCACATGACATCCATAATCTAGTCACATTGCACCAATGTCAACTTCTTGGTTTTGATAATGTACTGTGTAGGATGTTATCACTGGGGGAAGCTAAGTGTCAGGTACACAGAGCCTCTGGAATATTTTTGTAACTTCTTGTGGGTCTATAATTATTTCAAGACCAAAAGTTAGTCAATAAGCATGTATGTGTGTGGATGGTGGGATGGTGTTCTTTACAGAAGAATGCTAGCCTGTCTACATAGAAGAAGTGATAGAATTCGAAGAATCACCATTTGCAATCACTAGTGCAATAATTCATGCAAAGACCATTAATGACGAAATGATAAATCCATTGAGGGCAGGCTATTAGAGAATCGGTTATTCACATGGTCTCACCCCATAGATTACTTATTATCTACAATGGTGGGAAAATCTGGCAGACATCACCTTAACCAAGTGACAGAAAAAGAATAGCCTGCCTGACTGCCTCATTCATTCTTGCTCCAGAGGCTTCCATGCCTTGTGGGAATCATTATCAATGCTGAAACAAAAAGACATTATGAGCTTCCTGATAGAGAGGGGATGAGAAAGCTACAATATGGGCGCCTGGGTGGCTCAGTCGTTAAGCGTCTGCCTTCGGCTCAGGTCATGATCCCGGGGTCCCGGGATCGAGTCCCACATCGGGCTCCCTGCTCGGCGGGAAGCCTGCTTCTCCCTCTCCCACTCCCCCTGCTTGTGTTCCTGCTCTCGCTATCTCTCTCTCTGTCAAATAAATAAAATCTTTAAAAAAAAAAAAAAAAAAAAGAAAGCTACAATATGACCTATGTAGTACTTATACCACAAATGTCTACGCTGAATTTGATAGTGAAGAAAGAGGCACCCAAATCTAGACTACAAGGTATTCTACAAGGCACTGGCCTGGATGCCAAAACTGCCCATCACAAAAGACTAAAAAAAAAAAAAAGAAAAGTAGGAGACTGCGTAGATCAAAAGACTAACCAGATTAAAGAGAATGATAATAACATGGAACAGATGATTCTTGATTGGATCCTGGATCAGAAAAAGTGTTATAGACTGTTACTAAGACAATCAGGGGCATTTTTATATGGGCAATCTATTAGATGATATTACTGGATCAATGTTTTGGGAGGTAAATGTCTTGGGAGTGAAAAAAAACATTGTGTATATGTAAGGTAATGCCTAGTTTTTAGGAGGTACCTGCTAACGTGTTTCAGGGGTCAAACCTCAAAATATCTGTAACTAATTTTCAAAAGGTTTAGCAAAGTGTTAAGAGGCATCTCAAGCAAATACAGGAAAATGTTAGCAATGAGTGAATGGAGTGGAAAGAAAGTATATGCATTTTTATTCCTGTTATACTTTCAACCTTTTAGAGGTTTGAAAGTTTTAAAAATAAAAACTTGGGGATGATATAGTTAGCTGACATTGGTTCATCCATAAACTCTCTTTTTCCTGTATCCAAATTGGAATTCCTTCCCTTGCAGTTCATCCCTTCCCCCAAATCTTAGCATGATATAGCAAGAGTTGCTTGGAGCCTCATGGCCCACTGGGGACAAGGCTTCCAACGAGTCTACAGAGAGGCCTGGCCACCAGCTGCCACCCCTGGGCTGTGCGGCCACACCAGCCGGGACCATTATGAAAGCTGTTTTGGCTCACCACTGAACCTAAGACAGTGTCTGGGGAGTTATGGGCCCTTGGTGGCCTAAGGCTTGCTGAGCCCTTCAGCCTTAGAGAGTTGGTCCCTAAGACATCAGCTGGTGTAACATGATGTATTTCTGCTCAACAGCAAAACCTGCCTCAATCTTCCCTTTAAAGTGAAGGACTGCAAGTAGAGTTGATTGTTTCCAGGAAGATCTACACCAGTAACTTTAGGATGGGTCTTCTTGTTTCTGTGGAATATTCAAATCATGAGTCATGATCATCTAGCCTGCCAATAAACCAACCAATAAGTGCATCCATTCAACAAATACGTATGGGGTGGTCTGCATAGTGCTGTATTTTGAAGCTGCAAGAATACATAAGCACAGTCCGTGCCAGCAAGGAGTTTATTGTGTTTTGGGGAATGGAGACAAGAGATCACTGCCACATAATAACTGGTAAATACATGATAGCAATTTTCATGTGGTAGCCTTGAGCCACCTGAATCAGGAGGGGAAGGCATGAGAGAACGTTTCCTGGAGAGGGTAAAACATTTTCCGTCAGTTGTAAAACCCTTTCTTTTTTGTCCTCAGAGGAGAAAATGAATCAGGAGCTAGGATCCACAGTAGGGGCAGTGGTGCAGAGTGGTTTCTACAAGCTTCATTCGGCTACTTTTAGTTATCTCTGTATTCACTGGGGCTAGGGTGACCACCTCATCCCTATTTGCTTGAGACTTTTCCCGTCTTAGTGCTAGAAGTCCCGAGTCCTGAAAAACCATGAATCCCAGGCAAGTTGGGACAGGTGGTCACTCTACAATCCTCCCACCCCCACCCCAGAACTTTAGTTATGAAGGATCGGGTGTGAAGAACAAATCGGATAACATGCTAGCTCTGAAGTGCATGTGGAGGTAATAGGAAGCAATGGAAACGTTTCTCCAATTTCCATACAGATCAGACACACAAAACAAACCTGGTGGCTATTAGGATTATTCTTTCTCAGCTCTGCCCCCTTGCTCCTGCTCTTCCTTCCTCTTAGAAGGTCCCCTCTCTGCACCCCATCCACACACTCAGATCCTATGCATCCTCCAGTCCCAGCTGAAATCACATTTCCTCTTGGAAATCTTCCCCAGTCATTGTAGTTGAAAGTGATCTTCTCCTCCTGAGAAATATAATAGTGCTTATTGTCTCTGCACTCATGTGTCAACTCTTATTTTAGAATTAGAAAGAGCCTCAGAGAAATCATAGGGAATCTGGAGATTTATTCATTCAGGTGTAATGCATTCATTCTTCCATTTGTTTGTAACGCGGCACCAAGCATTGCGGTAGGCACCGGGGATTCCAAGATGAGTGGGGTTCTGCCCTTGCAGAGCCCACAGTTGGCTAGGTGAGATGGCCAGCTACGTAGGTAATTATAACACAGTAACACATGCTGTGATAGAAGCTAGGCATTGGCCAATAGGCATCATTGGAACATCAGCGGAATGGCGGACACTGTGTTATACATGAAAGGGTTACAAAGCCCTTTAAGAGACTGCGATCAGATTAGTGTCGAAGCAGATCCAAAAGCACTCTATTTTAATATCATGTGGTAAGTGTTACCAAAAATGTAAGCTCAAGGTCTCTGAGGACACAGATGAGGAACATTGAACAAAGCCAGGGATTGGGTTGGGGAAGGCTTCTTGGAGGACCCGGTAACTGAGCTGACCAGTTCAAGGTCTGGGAATAAGATGGTGAGGGCAGTGGGGACAGGGAGGAATTGGCAGATCAGAGATACATTTAGCAGAGCAAATCAGTAGAGTTTGTGATTGATTGTAGCTGCAGAGAAAATAATCTCAGACCTTCTTGTATCTTCTGGAAGTTCTTGTCCAGGACCCTGTACTTGGTGGGCATTTAACATCTATCTGCTGATTGATTTAGGGGAGACAGCAGAATCTAGAAAGGTGTGTGGTTTGATTACCCAGGAGGATCTTATAGCCGAAGTTTCTTATAGCCATATTTCTATGACAAGTTCTAAGACAAAAGGTTAAACAATGTGTCCCAAACTGAGAAATGTTACTGAAATCTTGCGTGCACGTGCGTGTGTGTCTGTGTGAATTATAACATAGAACAATTTTAGGAAATGCTGTTGCAGACTCTCCTTGAGAGGTAGCTGTGGCATGAGGGAAAATGGGAGGGTCCAACAGGAAAAATCCTTCTCTTTATGCTTTTGTCCTATTTCCTTATTCTCTCCAAGTCCCATCCTCATCCTTTTAATAATGAGGAAGAGTTAAGTCAAATTAAAATATGTGAGTGTCCTATCTTCTCAGGCTCTCTATTCCAGTACATGCTCACACTCAACACACACACACACACACACACACTCACACACACACACAGATTACGTGTTTGTTTGTTTGTGTAGAACTCACCTGTGCTTTCTGTAGTCAGGTTATAAATCCTCGTAGTTGGGAGTGGCGTGGACCCCCACACATGGGCTTTACTACATACGCCTTGATGTTGGCCTCCAGGGTCACAACCTCCACAGCCCGGATTTGAAGAGGAGGCGCTAGACATTCAAAGGTACAGGGTTCAAAGGTACAGCTCCCATCTCAAGTTCCTTGCCTCATCCCTGAATTCAGGGCTGGGAGGGGTAGGAAGATGGAGTACGGGGAAGAGTTTCCCTTCTGCCTTGGCATCTGTGCCAGAGACTTCCCAAAGCCCTTCTCAATCTGTTCCCTCCTGTGAGCGCCTCCCACCCTCACGCCTGCCCGCTGGGCACTCTTGCAGCATCAGCAACCCTGAACGCTGGTCTTCCGAAGCCAGCCGGGCCAGACAGCTTCGGGCCCATAGGAGGCCTGGCTGGGTGGGGAGATAAGGCCGGATCGGGGTGCTCCAGCAGAAGCTGGGTCCGGGAGGGCACCTGCTTGTGTCCGATCCTGTTGCCTGGGGCTTCTGAGAAATACAGAATCTTTGGTTGTTAGGGTGATACTAGGTCACCTAGGGTGATCCCAAGGTGACACCTTGGGATACTGTGGCTAGGACCTAAATGATGTGCCTAAGTGATGAAGAGCATGGTGCTGATCTAGGAATCAGACGTGGCCCAGTGCTCCCTTCTGTGCCCGTCTCTGGCTCACGGCATGGTTTTCCACTACATTGGTAGAGTATTAACAAGCCACAACACACACAGAATATTAATTGAGCACTTCCAGGAGGGGGTTGCTGGGTATGCACCCTACAAGACCATTTTATTTAATTCCACCGACATGCAGGACGAGACATTGCTGTCCGTGCTTCCCGGCGGAAGAAATCAAGGCTCGGGGAGGCTGAGGCCCCTCATCCAGGGCCTGAAGCCCGGGACGCAGCAGTCAGGATGTAATTGCAGTCTTGCCTGGCTTCGGGGCCTCTCTTCTCCTGTCTGCCACCGCATGTACGAGGCCTTGTTAGCACTGGGCCATGGAGGGTAGTTATTTGTATCAGACCCCTATCGTATGGACCCTATTAGATTGTCAACTGGTTCAGAGTAGAGACCATGCTTATAATTGTTTTAGGACATAGGCTCATTACCTATGAAATGGGGATAATCTTTCCATTTCTTCTCAAATGAGGCAATTCAAATAAAGTCCACGGGAGCCTTTGGAATTTGGGGGAGAAAGTGGATCCGAGGCCCGAGGTGGGAAGATGAGCCCATGCGGTCCCCCTCGAAGGACACCCTCTGTCTTCTGAATGCCCTATTAGAGCTTATTCCGTTCTCCTACAGATTCCTCCTGGAGCTCAGTGCCAGATAAACAGTCTCTCAAATTTCTTACATATTATGAGGCATTGCAGATGACTCCGTATAATCAAATATGCCATCCCACATCTCATTTGTAATTTCACAATTTAGCTCTCTGCGCCATTTAAGCACATATAGAGCCTCTAGAGAAATCCTTATTTTTTCCTAAAGCTTTTATATGTGAGCTTTGTGCTGATTTTGGTCTTTGCTATGTGTAATAAGATTCTCACAAAGTTTTCTCATTACGAAAGGCTTTATAAAATTTAAAGAACGATGGAAATGAGCCCCGGCCTAATCCAAGTCAAGGTAGGCCAGGGAAGCATCAAGCAGGAGGCCCAGATGAGGAGCTGAATGTTCTTTTCCTCTTCATGTCTATTCTGTTTGTGTTTGGTTTGCGTGTGTCTCTAGAAAATGCTGTGACTTCTCTACAATTGTGCTGTGCTTGGCAACTTACAAAGCATATCTCGTGTGTCACATTTGACCTAAGCGTCATAACCACCCAGCAAGCGAGGCAGGGCAAGCATTATTATCCCCATTTTATAGATGAGAACACTGAGGCTTGCTCGTGGATTGCCCAAATCCCTGAAGCTAATGCTAATTATTAATTAATTAATGACCTGCCTGTCTAGGGATCAAACATGGATCTTTTGATTCGAAGTTCAGTGCCTCCCTTCCTAGAGGCCATCCTTTGTAGTTGCTGAGCTAAGATTTCAGAGATGAGATTGTGACACGTGGATGATGCTGCCTATTAGTTCTTGAATCCATCTATCACTTCCCAGCCCCACCACTGCTCTCCAAGCTACAACAATGCCACATCTCACTTGGGTCCCTGCCAGAGTCCTAAGTTGGTTTCCCTACTTTCAGTGTTGACCCACCCATGTCCAATATCCACAGTGTAGCACAAATAACTTTATTAAACAAAAACGTTCTCATGATGCTCAGCTTCTTTAAACACTTTTATCGCTCCCCGGGTCTCCAGAAAAACATCGCAACTTCATAAGGTGGCCTCCAAGGGTCGGCAGGAACGGTGCTGCTTGCAACCCCACACCTGCCTCCTTTCACCCCCAATTCCCAGAATCTAAGTGCTGGCCCCTTCCCGTCACCAGACTCTCTTCTGTTTATGATTCATTGCCATCTTCCCTCTGCTTTTTCTTCTTCTCTTCGTAATGGTCAATGCTTTTGGAGCAGTTTGTAACCACCTCCACAAATGAAAAACCTGTTTGTAAATTATGACTGTTATCAGTGATAGTAACATTCATTTTTGTAGCATGCGCTGGAGTTTGTAAAATGCTGATAATACTTTGGATAATTAGCATAGTAACTGAGGGGGGCAGGCATCCATTTTATAAATGAAGACCCTGGGGCTGGGGGATGTTAAGGGACCTGCCCTCCTGTGCGTCACAGGCAAGTGGCAGACTCAGCGCTTGGAAATCAGGTCTTGAGATTCTATGTAACTTGTCTGCATAATTCTTATATAACTTGTCTGCATCGTTCAACAGCTCCTGGAAAGCACTTGGGGCTGGGTAGTAAAGGAGGCACTGTAGAAAACAGCCTAGAAGGACCCTTTTGTGAGAAGTGTTCTGGGGAGAAGAAGAGGCAAAAAGAAGGGGAGGAAGATGATGCTCCTGGGACAGACGGCACGTGGGCTCATTAATCTCTTCCAAACAGCCTCTCATCTCCCCTATCTCCCTGTTGACAAGAAATAAGTCAGAGGGGAATTTGTGTGGTAAACTTTCACCTGCTGGGACATGCTCTCTGGAGACAAAAAAAACACAAAAAACATCACGAGTGGACAGACTTTGCTGTTCGATGCTGAGTCATGGGGGTAATTCTTTTCTCTTGGAATAATTGGAGAATAATTCCTCCTGGGGAAAATATCAGTGTCTTTGACAGTGTTGTCGAAATGACATGGATGCCAGGGACAATACAGCTCCAGGTAGAACCCCCAACATACCAAGAGCCTTTCCTAACTGATTTGCTCATGCCTCATGTTCTCACGCCGCTCTTTCTGTAACAGATGGTAACACACTGCAGGTGAGTCAAAGACAATGGGGGCATCGTCCTCCAGATGGCTAACAATAAGCCATTTAAAGAGAGGAGGAAAAGTACCCAAGCAGAGAGAAAAGGTGGTGTGAAGACACTGAAATCGTAAAAAACATGGCAGCTTCCACAGCAATTTGGAGGATGGAAGTTCCAGACCTTAACCGTCAATTGAGCTGTGGGAGGCTGAGAAAGAAGAAGAGTGGGGGATGGCTCCCAGGTGTCCAGAGCAGGTGGGGAGGTGACAGTGTCACTTCATGAGCTGGGAGATTAAAAAGCAAGTTCTTTCCCTGCTTCTTTCCTCTGTTCTTTCAGATCTAATGATCAGCACATTTGACAACACCTTGAACTTGATGTGCCTGTGGGTATTTATGTCTGGGACGCTGAAGACAGCTTTGGTCTGGAGATGTAGGTTTGGGATATATCAGCACACAGATGGTAACTGAACCCATGGGTGGAGGGGGTCACCTGGGAGAGAGCATGGAAGGGGAAGACTCCTACCTGATGTGGCCGAAGGACATATCTGCCATCCCAAAGTTAGAAATGGAGACAAGAGAAATATAAGTGACACCGTTGTAACTGGGAAGGCAACAGAAATGTGTCCGATCTGAAGAGCGAAGCGAGGACAAAATAAAGCACAATCGGAAGAATCTAGGAGAGAAAGAGGTAGTTATGAGGCCAGGAGAAGAGAAAGAAGGTTAGGTGAGGGGCAAAGAGCTGGGTGGACAAAGTGGTTCAGTTTATTGTTGTGGATTCTCTAGACTTGAGAGACCCTTCCACATGTTGCCTGGTATATGCTTGGAAGATGGTCACGGGCGCTCTGGAAAGCAGTGCCGAGCTGGGCACTATGATTCCTGACACCGTCGGGTGATCCCTAGGAAGCTAGTTTAAAAGAAAAGAGCCTTAAGATTTGTGCTCTGATGAACACCTTGTGTCCTGGCTTAGTTTCCCCAAGATCATCAGTTTTTGGGATGCTGTTGACAAAGTCATTTGTTGATATCAAAGCAGGGAACGAAGCATAAGTTTCTTTGGCCCCTTTGCAAACAAAACGCTCCACAGGTCTACCATACAATGAAGAGTCGCCTGCTCATAGTCTATGTAGAGTGTGTGGTACCTCTTGGAAACAATGAATCCGCCTCCAAACACCTTGGTGCTGTGAGTGGTTCTTTGTTAGAGTGCTCGGACTTCAAATATGCCTCTAAGTCTTACACTCATGACCTTTTGAGGTGTAGGGATCAGCACTTCTAAAAGTCTTCACGAACTGATGGTTACCAGAAGGGAAGTGGGTGGGGGAATGGGTGACACAGGGAATGAGGATTGAGGAGGGCACTTGGCTGATGTATGGAAGTGTCGAATCACTATATTGTACACTTGACACTAATATTACACCGTATGTCAACTAACTGGAATTTAAATAAAAACTTATAAAAAAAGTCATAGGGTCTTCCATCCAAGGTCCTGATTGTGCTCTAGACCATGCTCTAACAAACATATCTTTTTTTTTTTAGGTTTTATTTATTCATTTGAGAGAGAGAGAGAGAGAGAGCACAAGCAGGAGGAGAGGCAAAGGGAGAAGGAGAAGCAGACCCCCCTGAGTTGGAAGCCTGACGAGGGGGCTCGATCCCAGGACCCTGAGATCATGACCTGAGCCAAAGGCAGATGCTTAACCATCTGAGCCACCCAGGCGCCCCCAAACAAATCTTTAAATCTCAGTTGCTTAACCCAGTCAAAGTTTATTTGTCAATGATGCCAAGGTGAAGGTACGGTCCATGGGCCAGCAGCATTGGCATTAGCTGGGAGCCCGTCAGAGTTCAGAGTCTCAGACCTACCTTAGGCTCTACATTTTAACAAGATCTACGTGAGGTGTATGCCCATTCACATTTGGGAAGCACTGTCCTGGATTACCGAAGTCTCCTTGATGGGTGAGTGGGGTGTGTCTCATATAAGAGGGAGAAAAAGAAATTAGACTCAATGAAATAGAAGTGGGGGAAACAAAGAGAGGCATTCTCATCTTTTGGGAAATCATTGAACTATACCAAACTATGTAAAGTCTATTTCTAAAATCCCAGCACACTGGTACCAGCGCCTAGGCTAGGGGAGCCTGCCTTGGTCCATGACCCATTGCGCTGTTGAGTCAGATGGCCCCTCTCCCACACTTGCTTCCCGGGCGCCAGATGCCAGGGCAGGCTGACTTCATTTCCTCGGCTTGCCTCTTTGCTCTTGCTGCTTGAGCACACAGGTGGGAAGAAGAGGGACTAATCAGCTACAGTAAGTCCTATTATAAAATCTGAAAATCCAGCACAATTTTTTTTCCATGTGGCACCCCAAAGTGCTAACGTTAAAGGGGTGATTACTGGCCCTTTATTATCCTCATTTTGGCAAAGCTGTATTTTCTCCCCCACACCTATGTTCAAGGCTAATTCTGTGTTATTTTCTCCCTGCAGGCCTGTGCCGAGTGCCACAGGGAACCGCGTTTAGCAACACCGAGCGGGAGAGGCAGAGAGCAGCGCTAACTTCACGTAGGACTTGGAAATTGGCTTAGTCTGATGGCAGGAGATCGTGTGTTTTTATGGTGTTAACTGTGAAGGGGTGAAAAGCAGCCAATGCTCAGGAGCACCAACGCAGCTCCTTCCCAGGAGCCCTGGTGCTCTGTGTTGTGGGAGAATCTGCTGGAAGGAGTGCTGAGAGAGAAGGGGGAGGCTGTGCTGTGGTAGCGTGGGCTCTGAGGAGCGGACGTGCCCGCTAGTGTGCACAGCTTTGGGCCGAGTGCAAGGGATGGGTGGGGACGGCATCCTGTGTCGGAGGTAACCAAGAAAAGGAGGTGAGGGTCGGCCTTTCTAGGGCAGAGCCAGGTTAGACACCCACATGTTTACCCCATAGGCCACCGAGACCAGAGACTGCCTGGTGCAGAGGGGGAAGGCAGCAATCACATAACCAGTCTGGGCAGAAACTTCTGATTTCAAACCACTATTCTCTCCCTTTTCTTTTCTTTCTTTATTTTTTAAGGTTTATTTATTTATTTTAGAGAGAGAGAGCAGGAGCTGGGGTGAGGGGGGCCAGGGGAGGAAGGCGGAAGGAGTGGGGGTGGTAAGAATCTCAAGCAGATTCTGGGCTGAGCATAGAGCCCAATACAGGGCTTGATCGTGCGACCCGGAGATCATGACCTGAGCGAAACCAAGAGTTAGACACTTTTTTTTTTTTTTTTTTAAAGATTTTATTTATTTGACAGAGAGAGAGCACAAGCAGAGGGAGAGAGATGGAGAAGAAGGCTCCCTGCTGAGCGAGGAGCCTGATGTGGGACTCGATCCCAGGACCCTGGGATCATGACGGGGCAGAAGGCAGACGCTTAACCAACTGAGCCACCCAGGCATCCCAAGAGTCAGACGCTTTAACTGAGTGTGCCACCCAGGTGCCCCTCTCCCTTCTTTTAAGGAAGACTCAGTTTCCCACACAATAACCATTTTCCTTCTTCCCTGTAAAACTCTGATTTCATCCCAAGTGACAGGATACTGGTAAAAAGATGATGTTTTGGGAGCACCTGGGTGGCTCAGTCAGTTAAATGGCTGCCTTCAGCTCAGGTCATGATTCCAGGGTCCCGGGATCGAGTCCCACATTGGGCTTCTTGCTCAGCGGGGAACCTGCTTCTCCCTCTCCCTCTTCCTCTGCTGCTTCCCCTACTTGTGCTCTCTCGCTCTCTCTCTGTCAAAGAAATAAAAAATCTGAAAAAAAAAAAAAGATGATGTTTTCCAGCCTCCTTTTGCAGGGAGGCATGGCTCATCAGACCTGAGCAAGGGCATTAGGTGGGGCTTTTAGGCAAGCCCTTTGATGGGGCTGACTCAGCTGGGGGCAATTCTTATGTGCTCTTCTTCTTTCTGCCTGAAATGTGACATCTGCTCAGATCTAGAGGTATATATGAAAACAGAGTAACATCACTAGAGATAGCAAAGCAGACATTTAGGAGGATACTGACTTCTGGATGACTGCCATCCCTGCCTATACTTGCCTTCAGGACTTCTGCCTAAGAAGCCACTTGTTTGAATTTTCTGTGTATGTGGGAAACTCAGTTCTAGGTCACTCACCTCTCCTGCATGCTCCCTGTATCAGGTGGGGCAAGTAAATCCAACTAGACTGACAAGCAAAGTTCCAAATCTTACTGGCTTCACCCAATGCAAGCGTCATTCACACTAAGCCTAATGCGGCAGTAATGGGTTGCAGGCAAGCTTTCTGGGACTAAAGGGCCTGTGCTCTTCCATCTCTGCTGAACTATATACGCTCCATGTCCTCTCTATGCAGGCAGCGGGTGGGGAGAGTGAGCAGGAATAGCATGTGCATGATTTTTTTATGGGCTATGCCAGTGATACATGACCCTTCCACAGAGATCTCGTTGGCCAGAAGTCAGTCACACGGCTGCAAAGGCAGCTGGGAAATGTCATTTGGTTGTGTGCTCAGGAGGAAACAAAATTGAGTTTTGGTGAATATTCATAGTTTGCCAAGCACATCCTTTCAAAAGAAAGAAAGAAAGAAAGAAAGATGAAAGAAAGAAAGAAAAAAAGAAAAAGAGAGAGAGAAAGGAAGGAAAGAAGGAAGGAAGGAAGGAAAAGGGAAGGAGGGAGGAAGTAGGATGGGAAGGAAAGATAAAAAGGGAAAGATCAGCAAATGCTCAATTGTTCTCTAGATATAATTAAAGCATGTTTCCTGGGACACAAAATATGCCAATGAGTAGAAAGAATGAAACCATGCCACGTGATAAACAAAGAGATTTACGTGTTACCCAGTGTTCTCCTCTTTCAGAAGGATTTTATTCAGTGCCCGCCATGTTCAGAGCATGGTGGTCGCAGCCCACGGGTTGGGGCGCAGCTGCCCACGGAAGCCAGCAGGGGTCACAACGCCACCCTAGGTCAGACCGGAAGAGGCTGTTTGGACCAATGTTACCGGCTCTGGAACTGGATGGGTCTCACTCGGATCTGGATCTTCTGTTGTCACTGGAACTGGATGGGTCTCACTCGAATCTGGATCTTCTGTTGTCACTGGAACTGGATGGGTCTCACTCGAATCTGGATCTTCTGTTGTCACTGTCCCTGAGCAAGCAGATTCCCTTTTCTGAGCTTTGGTTTCCCTGTTTCCTCACCTGTAATGTAGAAAGAATAATGACCGTCCTCTGGGCTTCTCTCTCTCCCTTGACAATCAGAGGTAATGCAGTAAAGCACGGGGCCCAGAGCACAGGCTCAGTAACGAGCAGCTGTGATTTTTATCTCTTTCAGACTTCTCTTTCATCGGCTCTTTCTTGTCTACAGAGTAAAACTTCACAGTTTGGCGTATGAGGCCTTTCTGTCTCTGGCTCAACCTATATTCCTGGCATCACATCCTGCCGCCACCTTCACTTGCTCTGCATTTCTCCTGGTGTTCCCTTTGTTTCCAGTGTGGGGTCTCTCAATCTGGGTACTATTGACATTTGGGGCAGGCTAGTTTTTGCTGGGGGGACTGTTCTGTACCCCAACAAAAGCCAGCCCCCCCCCAGCTATGACAACCAAAAATGTCTCCAGACTTCACCAAATGTCCCACGGAGATAAAATCACCCCTGGTTGAGAACCCCTGTTCTAACATCTTTCATTCCTTTCTCTCTCTGTGAAACACTGCCTTATCCTTCAGTGCCTACCTATCCTGTCTGCCCACTGTAAAGCCTTCTCCGTCTTCTCTAGGAAGAATGAAAAACTAATTGCTTTCTCCTCTGTGTTCTCAGGGCCCTTTATTTGTATTTTTGTGTTAGCATTTACTTCTTCTATTATAACTTATCTGTCCATTAGACTTTGTGCTTATTGAGTGAACCTGTCTTGCTCATCTCTTTATCCCTGGCATCTAGCACAGTGTCCATCACATAGATTAAAAAAAAAAAAAAAAAAGCTAATGGAGTACTCGGATGGGTTCCTGGAAACGTATAACTGATGACACTTGGTTCTTTCACAACATCTGGTTTCAAGGGGGCAATGGAAAGATGCTCAGGGTGTTAGAAAGGAAGAATGAATAGGATGACCAGGGGCTTGGGAAAGACACAGAAGTCTGGAAGGAAATCTGGAGAACCTCCATCTGCTTTGGGTATAGAAAACACAAGTGCATGAAAGAGCGATCCTACGAAATACCAAAAACCTTGGTAAGGTCTAAATGAGCCACTTGAGGCAGGGTCAATACAGAATTTCAAAAAAGGGTAGGCCAGGGGGCTGGGCTGACTGGAAAAGAGAGGGCTTCTGATTAGAGCAAGGCTCCCTCTCTGACCGTGTATATTACCATGACAACCCATGCCTCACCCTGGCTCCGGTCCAACCAAACTGCCCTCCTTGCTGTTTCTCAGCACCCAGCGTGTTCCCACCTCAGGGCCTTTGCACCTGTTGGTTCCTCTGTCCGTAATGTTTTCCCCTGGATGCCTAACTTACTCCCTCATTGAATTCAGATTTCTGCTCAGATGTCAGGCTATTGGACCACTGGATCTATAATAATATCCTTCCCAATTATTCTCTACTCCTCACCTGGTGTTATTTTTATTCATAGTACTAAATAATTACCTGCTTGTTGTTTATCTGCCTCTTCACTGGATGTAAGTTACGCAAGGACAGGATCGTTTTGTTTCTTTCATTCGCTGCTGTATCTTCAGTGCCTAAAACAATGCCTGGCACACCCTAGGTGCTCAACAAATATTTGTGGAATGAGTAAATGGATGAATGAACGCATGGAGTTTGTCTTGAGTTGGACTTGAAATGAGGTCAGAGGAGTGGAAGATGTGAGTGTGGAGCCAGCAAGTGGGTGTGGACGGAAGGGGCTGCAAACTCGGGGATTCGGCAGGACCTACTAATCTCCTCTCGAGGTGTACGAGCGAGCCGGGACCTTTCCTCCAAAGCTGACAGGCATCAGGGAGGGCAGAAGGATTTCCATTTGGCCGGCTACTTCTGCTAAGGCAGACGTGTTAGCAAAGATAATTGTAAAATATCAACTGCCATGGAAACACTTACTAATACCAGGGGCTGGTGCTCCGATGGAGCCCGAGGCTCGCTCTGGCTCAGATGAACAGCCAGCAGTTTGCAAGCATGTCCAAAGCACTTGGATTCTTGGACCGAAAATCACAGTCCTCAGTACACAATGATTTAGTGCCTTCTGTCAGAGTGTCTCAAAGCATGTCACCAGCAGTCACCCTGCCCACGTCCTTGGGAGGAGGTGGCACTGAGCGGCGGGTGCTTGGTCCAGTTTGTTTTTGACTAATATGTTTTGGAAGCTCGTGTCCTGTTTTCCACTATCACAGATCCAGTTTTCCTTTCTTTTCAGCCTGTCTCTGGGTTGTTCCCTTGCTCTTCCCCCGCAGCATCCAAACCTACTCCCACTTGGCCATTCCGGATTTTCGCAGCCCCATGAGGATAAGGAAGGCGGTGCCGGGATGCGGCCAGTACTGACACGTTGGCCCTTTTATTGCCAGTGGGAGACATCAGAGCAGGGGCCTCCCTGCCCCGACTCAGGTAGGGGTGGGAGAAGGAAAAGGGGCCAGGGAGACGTGCTGGGGGGCCGTTTGCTCCCGTGTGGTGCTCACTCTGTTTCCCAGGCAGGCGGCCTTTCTCTCAGGGGAGCGACAGGAGAGCTGGTCGGGGGGACACAGAGGTGAGGCCATCAGGTGCCAGAAATAGGAACCACTGAGGACAGCAGTGAGTCATATTGGCCTCTCACATTTGTCCCTGAGGGAGGGAGGGAGGAAGGAAGGAAGGAAGGAAGGAAGGAAGGGAGGAAAGAAGGAAGGAAGGAAGAAAGGGAGGGAGGGAGGGAGGAAGGAAGAAAGGGGGGAAGAAGGGAGGAAGGAAGGAAGGAAGAAAGGGAGGGAAGGAGGGAGGAAGGAAGGAAGGAAAGAAGGAAGGAAGGAAGAAAGGGAGGGAGGAAGGAAGAAAGGGAGGGAAGGAGGGAGGGAGGAAAGAAGGAAGGAAGGAAGGAAGAGAGGGAGGGAGGGAGGGAGGAAGACTAACTCACATAGGTTCTGCATTCAGAAATCAGAAACCTCAAACTCTTGAAGCCTTTCCCTGTAAATGCTGGTTTCTCTCTCTCTCTCTTTTTAAGATTTTATTTATTTATTTGACAGAGAGAGACACAGCGAGAGAGGGAACACAAGCAGGGGGAGTGGGAGAGGGAGAAGCAGGCTTCCCGCCGAGCAGGGAGCCCGATGCGGGGCTCAATCCCAGGACCCTGGGATCATGACCTGAGCCGAAGGCAGATGCTTAATGACTGAGCCACCCAGGTGCCCCAATGCTGGTTTCTCTTAAGGACATTCCTGTGCTCTCTTGCTTTGATGGTTTGAGAGCAAACAAATCTGTTGCCTTTCACCAAAATACTTTAGAGACCCAGAACAGGTGAAGTCCTCACCCCTCATATACATTCTAAGCAAATAGGGACTGCATCTCTGCTTCTCACGGGGCTGGGTAGCTGTGTGTCCACAGGGCTCGGCACAGGGGCTTCAAAACTACCCCTGGATTTGGGTGGTTCCAGAACAGGAGAGATTACTCCCAGAGCACTAGCCTCGACACCCCTCTGGGC
This sequence comes from Halichoerus grypus, assembly GCF_964656455.1. Lineage (NCBI taxonomy): Eukaryota > Metazoa > Chordata > Mammalia > Carnivora > Phocidae > Halichoerus > Halichoerus grypus. Next base: position 89,613,647 of record NC_135722.1, on the reverse strand, counting down.
CTGCTCGGCACCCAGCCCAGCTCAGGAGTTGGGCTCCGCTGACAGGTGAATCAGTGCAGGGACCCCAGGCCTCTTGCCGGCCCCACATGTTTGTGCCACTGGGCACGCTTGCCACGGGCCAGGGCCGGGGGCTCCTTGCAATTCCTGTCAGCATCTTGCTTTTGGTTTTAGAGACCAAAAGTGGAAGGTGGAGGGAAGAGAGACTGAAGACTCTAGGAGAGCACACTGGAAAATCCTGGGAGAGAGGAATGGGGGGGGGGGTGGCTTATCTGACTTGCCCAGCGCACCCCTCTTCTGTGTCTGCCCTCTGCCACCTCCTTCATCCCCAGGCCGGTCCCTTTCAGCCCGAACCCAGCTCCCCTGCCTGTCTGCCTTACCCTCTCTACCTGCTCAGAAACCCATCTCCTGCTATTCCTTTGATGATTTCTCCTTAGTTGCCACGAAGAAGTGCTCGTATCAGCAAACAGATGGCGGCTGAGGCATGTAGCATAAAATATATTTATCAAGGCAAACAGCTGTAGCCCATTTCATTCCACAGATTTCTATTAAAAGTTCTCCAGAACTACAAGCCGCTCTGAGGCGGCAATCTGAAGGCAGCCCAGGGAGCACGGCATTGTGCCGCCCTCCTCCCCCGGCCAAGAGAAGGTGGCCAGGCTCCAGAATTCTCTTTTGCCGGCTTCAATTAAAGTGTGTCCTCACCTCTTCTGCCTCAGTGGGTGGAGGGGCCCTTCCAAGTGCTCCCAACTTCCCTGGGCTGTGATAAACAATGGGGACTGGGGAGCCCTGCAATCCCTGGGGGCTGTGAGGGCAGAGTGACCTCTCTGTGCACCTGTCCTGTTATCCATCCCACCCCCCACCCCCCAGGGTAAGTCCAGCCGGAGGGGAGGCAGGCGGCGCTGGAGACCATCAAGTGGTCTCTGTTCCCGGCCTCCAGCCATCCTCACACTCTTTCTCGCTGTGCTTCATGCTTGCTTTTTTTGTTTTGTTTTCTAATGGCCAGGACGTTGCTGTGGTCTCTCTTTTATTGTGGTTTGAAATTGGGAGAGCTGGGATCTATTCCAGACTCTGCTGTTAATTTGCTTTGAACTTGGGCAATGCATTTCATTTGGGCTCTTTGTTTCCCCTTGGAGGGATGAGATTGGATTAAAGGCGCAAACTCAAGTGCATTTGTGTGCTAGGCCGGTAATGCAGGTGTGAATGGCCAGGTGTAGCCAATGCCCAGGGGCACAGTGTGTGCCTTCCTGAAAGGGATTCCTAAACTCAAGAGCACTTCAAATTTGTGGGCATACAATTGGTACGTGGGCTTCTAGTCTGAGACCCCCTAGATTCAATGTTTGTGGACATGCCATCAAGCACTAATTATCTGTAATAGCTACTGGCTGATAGGGTGGTCTATAGGAAAACTACTTCTTGCATTTTTATTTTATTTTTAAAAATATTTTATTTATTTATTTATTTGAGAGAGAGAGAGGGAGAGCATGAACAGGGGAATGGGCAGAGGGAGAGGGAGAAGCAGACTCCCCACTAAGCAGAGAGCCCGATGTGGGGCTCCATTCCAGGACCCTGAGATCATGACCTGAGCTGAAGGCACTTAACCGACTGAGCCACCCAGGCGTCCCGCATTTTTATTTTAATAGACTTACTTTTTTAGAGCATTTTTAGATTCATAGCAAAATTGAGAGGAAGGGATAGAGAGTTGCCCTATGTCCTCTCAGGTATAACTTCCTCCACAAGCAACATCTCCCCCAGAGTGAGACTTAGTTACAATCTATGAACTGACATTGACCCATCATTAGCACCTCGGGTTTATAGTTGGCATTAGAGTTCACTCTCAGTTCTGTGCATCCTATGTGTTCGGACACAAGTATAATGACATGTGTCTACCTCTGTAGTGTCATACAGAGTATTTCACTGCCCTCAAAAGCTTCTGTGTTCTGCCTAGTTATCTCTTTCATCGATCCCTTTTGCATTGTTTTAAAAGAGGGACAATGAAGTACGTAAGTGGAGACCCTGAATGTTCTGCGTATCAATATGGGGACCACCCGTTGTCTTGAGAAGTCATGTAGTTTAGTGGGTCAGAGATAGGGACTCTGGAGTCACACTGTCTGAACTCAAAGCCCAGCTCTGCTTCTTAATGGCTGTGTGACCTCTCACCGATTATTTAACAATACCCCAGTTAGACCTTGGGTAGATTGTTGAAATATACCTCAGTACCTCTCAATTTCTCCAACTAAAAAAAATGGCAATAAAAATAGCCCCTATTTCATGGAGTTATTGTGAGGATTAAATTGATCCGTCTGAATAATTCATCTAGAATTATGCCTGACGTGGAGTAAGTGCTCAATAAATGCTAATTGTTATTTATTGAGATGACCTTCCGGCTTTGGTGTGTTGTCACCAAAGAGGACAAGCATGAGTACTTTTGTGGCGCTAATATTTACGAATAACCAGTGACTGGGGCAAGGCTTATCTCCTCCATCAGACATCAAAAAAAAAAAATTCTTCTCATATATGATACGCATATACATGCATCATCTAATTAGTTTGCTTGGAGGGAAAGAGGCAAGTAGTGTCTTCCTTACGTTACAAAGGCAGAAGCACACATTCAAAGAGGTCACCTAATTTGTTCAAAGCCACCTAGCTAGCTAGTGTCAGTGTTAAGATATGAGTCCAAGACAGTGGATTTCCTTGACGGTGGTCTCTCCACTTCACAGGACTGCTTTTCTATATGTTAACTAGTTGCTTGTGAGTGTGGTTAGTTAACATATTAGAGCCAGGAGAGCTCTGTTGATTTGCAGGGTTTCCCAAACTTGCCCAAAGCATCCCTTCAGGTGACTGTCCAGAACCCTGATTTTTGGGCCCCAATCCAAGCCTATGAATCCGAATTCCCAGAGGAGAGATGCAATAATCTGTGTATTTAACAAGCACCCCAGCTGATTCTCATGATCAGAATAGTTTGGGAAATAAACCTTGGACCAGAAAATTCTGCCAAGAAACCTCACTCGTCAGCTTTGCACTCGACATTGGAATACCTGTTTTTGGAAGATGTGATAAGGTAATGAGGAGGAAGGCAAAGAGTGTGGCTAGCTGGAGGGACCAGAAGGACAAAGCAAAGTCTAGGACTTATTAATTCAATTTTCCCAATAGTTATTGAGTTCTTATTTATGAGTGAGGTGCCTTGTTAGGTCCTGCATGTCAGGTTGAGAATGTCATGGAAAGCAAAAGAGCCAGCTATCAGAATTGCAGAGCATTTAGTGGTTTAAAACAATGAATGCGCTCACTTGTCTGACCTACTTCCAAGGAAGGGTACTGACACCAGGTGAGGATGTTATCTCTCAGTGTCTGATAGATTATGTTCCATCGAACATTGCAATTAGCTTTAAGCTACTCTTTGGTCAATGAGTCTTTTGGGAATATGTGTAGTACAACAGGGCAAGGTGCCAAGAGCTTGGTGTACAGAGAAAAGGTTGTGCCCAGCCTCAAGTAGCCTTCAGTTCAGTAGGTGAAAAAACAATTGGAATATGTCATTGCAAGATGTAATTCAGCGTAATTATCACTCCCTAATTATAGCGCTACAGGTAATGGTTGGCTCCCTCTTCAGTTAATGGTGTATTAACTTCAGGAAGTAGGGACAAATCTCCATGCCCGCCATCATGCTACCATGAGTGCTTTCCTGCTTCTGCCCTTTCGCTCAAGCTGTTTGAATGTGCTATGTTATTCCCTCATTCTCAAGCTCCACCCATGAAAATTCTACCAATGTGTCAAAGCTCAAGTTAAATCCCATCAAAACAAAATTATGTCACTTCCCTTTAGTAAGGCATGGCCTACACATCCTTGGAAACACCCAGTGGTTCCTACCTCATGATCCTATGTCCTGCCCTACAGTTTGTTATAAGCCTGGAGCTGGTCATACTGGAGTTTTGCCAGTGAATAGTAAGCATACAACTTCACCCAGAGCAGGTGTTAGATAATCATGTAGTTCACCAGTTAGGTTATTTGCAGAGGACATAGGTATGATGAACCCCAGGCTCTAAGTTTGATTCCTGAAGGTAGTCTATGTTAGCTGGACATTTCAGGTTGTACTTGATGGAAGCCTAATTCAAATCATTTTAAGTAACAAAGGGACTTTATGACTCACAGAACTGAAAAATCTGTGGGGGTAATTTCCTCAGCTTCAGGCACAGGTGGATCAGAATTTGTAAATGTTGTCAGGATTCTATTCATCTCCCTCTCTTACCTCTTTTTTTCCCATGCCAACTTGAAGCTTGGGTGGACTATTCTCATGTCGTGGCAAAGATGAGCCCTAACATCTCTGGGCTTCTATTCTACCCACTCAGCAAACTCAGAAGAAAGAGAGAGCCCTAAGAAAGTCCAAGGTCCGCCCCTCATTGGGTGTCTGATTGGCCACTGCTGAATCCAAAGGTGATTGGTTCTTCGCTCCACTGGAGCCACAAGAATGGAGATTGGAGACAACTATACATACATTTCTTATGGGGAGAGGGTGGGTGCTGAACAGGCAAAAACAACAGATGTCCCATCCAGAGTTATTTAGCTTTCCATAGGAAAACACTCGAAACAAATTACTTTCTTAAACACTGATTTCATTTCTGATGCTAAACAGGCATTGTAAAAACTGCATGCATTAATCATAAGATGAACCAGTCCCAAAGCATGTGAAAAACTCAGAGCAACTTGTCTTCACTATGGAATAGACACCTCGAATTACAACCTATGCAAATTTATCGTAAGGAAATAGTCGGAGGTGCATACAAAGTCAAGGCTGTTAATTGCAGCCGTGTTTGTAGAAGGATAGCTGCACAATTGGAAATGATATAAATCTCCAAATTAGAGAGATGGTTAAATACATGATAGTACCTTCATTAAAAGTGATGTTCTGGAAATGTACTTGATATAGAAAAATGCTCAGGAAATCATGATACAATGTAACACAAAAATGCAGAGATACAAAGGTATTTGTATATTCCCATCCCTAGTTTGTATGAATATACACAGAAGGAAATACACTGCAATGCTAACACAGAGTTTCATCTTTGAAAAGTAAAAGCACCAATGCATTTTCTTCTCCTTTATATTTTTCTGTTTCCCAATTTTTGCCCAAGAACACTATTATTGCATGATGGAAAAAAAAATATGTTTTATATTTCTAAATTCATGCCTCAGCCTCAGTGCAATTGAAAACGCATTCCATTGGACTTATGGTGACTGCAAAGTGGGACAACCCATTCTCTCTGGGACAGAGCCCAGATTACACACAGAGAAGAGCCTTGCAGCCTGCCCTGCCCCAGGCTAGGCAGGAGGGCACCACTTGCTTCTTTTTCTCATGGGCCAGCTTCCCTGTTATTTCCATATGGGTAGCATCTTCATTTGCTGCTCACTTAGCCTTGGGGGCAGATAACCACCCCTCCTTAATTTATTAATTGATGGAAGGAGAAAGGGAGGGAGGAAGAGGAGAGAAAGAGCACATGCACGAGAGAGAGAGAGAGAGAGAGAGAGAGAAAGAGAGAGAGAGAGAAAACCAAAATCTTTACCCCCATAGGATTGCAATAAAGGAGCATATGTATCAACTAAAAAAATTTCTTGGCGACAAAAGCTTTTTAATTGAACACAGTCTCTTCAGCCAACTTATGTAAATTCTATCCCAATTTTGGGCATCTATTTTGAGCACAGAGAGAAGCGGTATGAATCTTGCCCTAAAATTGTGCTCAACAGAAGGGGTGACACCATATGGATGCCATGTTATCAGAGCCTGTCACCTGCTAACTGAGATGAGAAATTACAGGTTATAATCGCCTTCCCGCTGCCTGAGCAGCCCTGGTGGGTGGGGAGCACTTTGGGCATCAAAGTGTGGTGAGACAGCCTAACACTTGCCTGGGGCTCTGTAGCCACAGGTGGCTGGGAGGTCGCAGGGTGAAGGATAAGGTGAGCAGCAGTCTTTGCATGGGGGACAGTGCTTGTTTCTACTTCAAAGGAGCTGGGTTTCCTTCTCCTCTGCTTAAGTGGGAACCTAGCTCATTCTGTAAACTATTACCACCTGAGAGCCAGCGGGGGACAGTATAGACTGACCTTGAGTGACTTTCCCATGGGACTCAGGAAAGTGGAGAAGATGGGGAAAGAGATCAAAGAGGATGATGGACCACTCTGAGCATCCCCATCTGTGGGAATTCTCTGCACAAACACCTCCCTCCCCCCGCCCCCCACCGCCTCCATGTCTCAGGAGAAGGATGAGTTTTGGCACGTGACCACGGGCTGTGCAGGAAGTTGCCTGCAAGTCAGATTACAGAATATGGGGGGGGGGCGGAGCAAGGGACGGCCGGTTGCCTGTCTTTAGTCCACAGGTAGCTTCTAATGAATCTGGACATTTTTTTCTGTTGTTTATTTTTATTTTATTTATTTTTTACCTTCCAAATAGTTGTTAAATATGATGCAGGAAAAAATAAAGTGGGCACATTTTACATGTAGTTTCTATGCATAATTTTTCCCCTCAAAGTCACTCCAATTCTTAGGCTAAAGTCAGGGGACAATTCAATTTCAGCTGTTTATTATTTCTCTTTCCTTGCCCCTTAGGTAGGCTCAAACTTTGTACTGGGCAGTTGAGTGCACAGATGTCATGTTGATGTGCTAACCTTGGAGGATTTGAGTAGTAGTGGGCATAAGATGGTGGGGTGGCCAGTTCTAGAAATAGGTGCTCTCAGAGGACAGGGCTCTGTGTCCCCAGTGCCTTGTAGAGAATCTGGCACAGAATGGTTAGTAAAAAATGTTATTAAATACATGGAGACACAATTTCCAGTTCTTTCTCACTTTTGCTTGAGGAGCATACCAGAAGCCAATTGGACTATCTTTGAAAACTGTTGGGTCCCATAATTAAACAGGCTAGGAAGTTAAAGATCTCAAAGTCCATTGAGGATTTGAAGACCTTTTACTTTACCAACATTTCTTAGTTTTCTCTTTATAAAATGGGGGTGCTATAATGAATGACATATATCAAGTGATTGGTTAACTTAGTCACTCCAGACTCCAGTATGCTCATTGATCTTGTTTCTCCTTTGCCTGGCTGAAGCGTGTTGGGTTTTATGAGAAATAATATTTTCTACCTAAATAACTCACCTGGTCTATAACAGATGTTGCCCTCCCTCCCTCCCTCCTCCCTCCCTCCCTTCTTTCCTTCTTTCCTTCCTTCCTTCCTTCCTTCCTTCCTTCCTTCCTTCCTTCCTTCCTTCCTTCCTTCCTTCTACCATAAATACTCATTGAACACTTACTGTGTACTAAGCACCATGATGTTTATTTGGGAAAAAAAAAAATGAATGAGGCATGCCTGACTTCAAAGAATTTATAGTTTAAGGAAAGAAGCAAACAACCAAATTTATAGTTGTACTAGCTTGATACATGTTTATATGGACATATGAAGGGTACAATGGGAATACAGAAATGAGATCTCTAAGTCAGATATCAACTCCAAAATAGTAAAAGAGTTTCAAAGACGGCTTATCAGATTTGTGTGTGTGTGTGTGTGTGTGTGTGTGTGTGAGAGAGTGAGAGACATGAAGAATGAAGGAAAAGTAACAAATCATACAATAAACTGTGTTAGGTATCACTTACTTGAGAAACCATCTATGATACTTTCTCCTTTCAAAGTAGTTTTGAGGAAAATTGAGCAAATGTATGTAAGTACTTATCATAATGCCTGATTCATAAAAATACTCAAAAATAGTAGTTATGATGGTGGTCATTGTAGTAATATCATTATACTGTTATATACAGTTCAGTTCAATGAACATTTAAGAATACCTAGTAGAGGCTAGGCACTGTATTAAAGCCCTTAAGAAACATACGGTCTAGTAAAGAATAAGGATATGCAAATGATTAATAAGAATATAAGATAGTATGTGCAAAAAGAGAAATATGAAAAAATGTTAGAGAAGTAGTATAGGGAAGGAAATGCTTAAAATGCTTGTGATAGTCTGAAGAAAGTTTTAAAGGATGAAGAGGAATTTGCCATATCAACCAGGAGTGGGAGGGAAGGGTGCGGCAGGTGAAGGCTTATCCAAAGAACTTCCAGAGGATAGAGGAGAACAGTTGTTGAAGATGGAAAGCCTGTTGGCAATGGAATAACGTTTTTAACAAATTACTCTGCAGTAAGGAACCACTGTACCCATATTTCTATCATCAGGCTCATCCATCTGTATTGTAACTTTTTCATATTTGAGTCTCCAATAGGGTTGTGAACTCTTTGAATGAAGAGTTTCTTGTCCTTTTTACCTGGTGTCTAGTATATACTTTGTGGTCAATATTTGTTGAATAATGGATCAATTAAAATTAATTCCTAACAGGAATCCCAGATGTTCCTCTATATGTCCTTGGCGTTTTAGAGAGTTGGATACCCCCACCCCCTATCCACTGAGGATACTGAGTGGCCACTTGCCATATCTGCAGAGAAGGAACCAGGCTGAGATATTTTAGCTGTCCTAGGTAGACTGGCCATTTAACATCAGATCATCACCTAACAATAAGGTTTTATGTGGTACCAAAAATGAGATGATTGAAGTTGGCCTTGGGAAATTTTCTCACTGTTTATTACTATTATTATTATTATTTTGCTTGTTTCTTATATACAAAGGACAGCTGACAGGGTTGGGTTGGGAATTAATTCTAACTAGAATGGATTTGCTAAGAAATGAAATCTGAAAGCCTTGACGAAAGGTAGTTTTTCAGTAAATAAATATGGGGTTTAGACAAAATGGGATAGGATTTCAGTCTAACGGACCAGCTTTGACAACTGGTACCTTGGAGAGCCCCAGGGGGGCACAAAGGGTGGGAATCCTCCTCTGTCTGCAAAGGCAGAGGTCAGTGTGCGTGACTTTTCTCACATACGACCTTGGAAAGCAGGTATTTGAGTGACTGCTCTTCCCTCCCCATAGGGCAGGTTTCTATGCTCTGGAGGAGGTCTCCGAGGATGCCTGTGGATGCTGCCCATATAGTTTAAGCGTCTCGAGGGCAGGAAGGAAGTAGGTATTCATTTCCCACTTTCTATCTCCAGTGCCTGGCTCGGTACCTGGCCCATAGGTGTTCCCTAAATATTCATTGGACTGAAGGAATAAAAATAAGAATTAATACTTGCATAGAGCATACCCTGTGCCAGACATTGTTTTAAGGGCTCTGAATGTATTAATTCCTTTTTTATTGTTTTTATTTTTATTTATTTATTTTTAAAGATTTTATTTATTTATTTGACAGAGAGAGATACAGCGAGAGAGGGAACACAAGCAGGGGGAGTGGGAGAAGGAGAAACAGGCTTCCCGCTGAGTAGGGAGTCCGATGTGGGGCTCGATCCCAGGACCCGGGACCATGACCTGAGTCAAAGGCAGACGATTAATGACTGAGCCACCCAGGTGCCCCTGAATGTATTAATTCCTTTTTTAAAAAAGATTTTATTTCTTTATTTATTTATTTAGAGAGAGAGTGCACGAGTGGGGGGAGGGACATAGGGAGAGGGACAGAGAGAATCTCAAGCAGACTCCATGTTGAGTACGGATCCAGACACAGGGCTTGATCCCACGACCCTGAGATCATGACCTGAGCCAAAATCAAGAGTTGAAAGTTTAACTGACTGAGCCACCCAAGCGCTCCTGCATTAATTCCTTTTACCCCTGCAACAGACCTATGAGGTAGGTCCCTATTTTGGGTAAATGCCAATGAAATGATGGTAAATGAAGCCAGCTGAGCACCATCTGCATGCAGCTCCAGGGACGGTGGCCATGACCTGGGGCTTTCTCTTTGGCTCAGTAAAGGGCAGCCTATGGTGGAGGTGACATCTTTATGGTTGCTCCCTCACTCTAACCACTTGTTAAGCAGGGAGGGTTATCTACCAGCTCTAGGTGATATGGGCCAGACAGAGAAAAGTTTATGATAGCCATTTGTATAGCTGCAGCAAAAGCCAGGCAGGTCTCAGGCTCCCTGTTCCATGATCACATGGATGGTAAACACACGCCTTTCCTTGAAAGCAAAGCCTTCTCTGAGCTGAGCCGCGGGGCTGAGTATGCAAGGGAGCCTCTGGGGAAGGCAGGTCACCCTAGACAGTTAATGTAAACACAGCTGCGATCCCCAGTGGAGAATGGTCTCTTGTAGCAACTGCTGGGCCAGCAGCTGGTCAATCTCTTGCAGTATAGCTGATGGGAGAGAGTCAGTTTTCTTAAGTGTCTTCTCTTCCAGGAAAAGCCCCTCCCTGGATCTGAGGGGCAGGTATGGACTGGCCTCCGAGCAGGGAGCTGGGAGATAGCGCAGGCCCTGGGTCTTGCACCTGCTTCCCTTTCCCCAGGAGACTGAAGGAGCTCAGGGAGGCTTTGAACGATCTTTGTTTGGCATTAATGTTTTCTTCCTGTGGCTCACCTCACCTTGGTGGACAACAGAAATGTACTGCCAGTTTTTGATTATCCAAACCCAAGGATGGAAGCAGTGCATTATCCCAGAGTGGGCAACCCAAGGCCAATTTTGACTTTGGGATGCATTAACTCTTTTATTTCACTTATGTAGCACAGACAATTAGAGCCAGATGGTAATTTATTCCAAGATCTTTATTTTACAGTGGGGAAAGGAAGGATTAGAAAGGAACAAATATGATGACACTGTTTCATTGGGTAACAGCTGACCTCAGTCCATTGCTCATTGCATTAAACTATCATGCTTTCCAGATATAAACAAATGTGTCTATAGCAAACTTACTCAGAGTCACTGCCCTAGATGATTAGGGTGAAGAATGTTCTGTGAATTCTTCAGTCAGAAGAATCCAGAAGTCTGCATGTCCCTTGTCAGAGAAATGGGTTTGCCATCCGGGCAGAGACCGGGCAGAAACTGGGCAGAGACACTGATGGTGTCTCTGGTCTGCAGAGCCTGGGGGCAGGGGGGATGGGGATGTGGGAAGTTTGGGCAGGGTCTTGGAAGTTAGCTAAGCCCAGGTTTGAATTGCAGTTCTGCCACCTCCTTACCTTCCTTGTGACTTTAGGCAAGTAAATTCACTTTCCTGAGCCTTGGTCTCTTATTTTGAAAAAGTTAAGGACATATGCTATGGCTCTGTTCCCTTTGCCTGTCAGCACTGGTCATGGATGGCACAAGATGTGGAGGTGGGTTGTCCTCCATTGTGTCTTACTTCGTCCTCACAATTTTTTTTTTTAACGAGATAGATACTATTATCGTCTCCATTTCATAGAAGAGAGCCTCAGGCTTAGAGAACTTGAGGGTTAGAGGCAGGCCTCTATTTGAACTTGGATGCTCTACATTGAGGCACTAGGCACTGGGAATCCCGAGATGAATGACAAGTTGAGTGACATCCTGAGATGAATCTTCTCTTTGAGTAATTCACACTCAGGCCAGAGAGACAGACAAGTAAGCAAAGGGTTATAATATAGTGTGTTGAGGGCTTTTCAGGACTTGGGAAGGAGCACCTATCCCGGAGGGGAAGACCAAGGAGGGCTTACAGGAGGATGTGATGCCTCCACTGACTTGAAGGACAAAGAGAAATCATCTGGCTGCCGAAGTATGACATTCATATCCCAGGTATTTGGGAGAGATGTGAGAGTTCCAATAACCTGGAGGTGCAGACTAGCTGAGCGTAGTTTGAGGATCCATAAATAGCTGTGAGCAACTGAGAGTGGGGGGGTGAGGGGAGTCAGACAGCAGTCTGATCATAAAATACTACATATGCTATGTGAGGGACCCTAACACAATGGGGACCTACGGAGATTCTTAGGGACATCATCATATTTGACTTTTAGAAGGATGACTACCTACCTCTCAGGTTGTCGGCAGGGATGGCCACAGCCTCACCACCAAACCTGTTTCAGCATCATGGCTGAGCATGAAACTAAAGTAATATACAGGCAGCTGACAAGCAATATGTTTCCAAATCCCCGCCCTAGATGTTTCTACCTTGGCTACCTGAGATCTCCCACCCCTTCCCAGCCTTATCGCAGACACTAAGCCTTGTCTGGGAAGACTGTAGAAGGCTCAGGTTGGACTGGGAAAAGGCAGAAGATGATAAACCACCCGGCGGACCCTTACATCTGCATGGCTCTTCCCCTCCAGGCTCGGGGAGCCTGCACGTACTAAGGGTGTCTCACATCCGGGTTGCCATCCATCTGACGGGGGTACAGCCCCATTGGCCTACTTGCTGGAGGTGCATCTGCATCTCTGCTTAATTGAATTCTCATCCTTTAAGAATATATTTTTGTACTGTTGCCTGGAGGCATTCAGGTAATGGGTGCATTTTTAATAAACCCAGGAAGTAAATAACTCTTTTCTCCCAGAGAAGCCAGAGGGACTACAGCTCTAGTGCAGCTTTGAAAACGATGATACCAAGAATGGGACCAGGGGACATGCACACGCCGACTGTTCTCAGGTGGAGGAGACCCAGCTGTGCCGGAGTGCGTGCCTGCGTTAGCCTGGGAGGGAGCAGAGCTGGAGAGGCCCTTTGGGGACACCTGCGGGTTCTCATGCTGCCAGCTCAGCCCCTCCAGTGTTGATGAAAACAGACTATTTGCAGCTGTGAAAACAGAACCTGCATGCTGGGCTGGTAGGACTTTCGGTGGGTTCCCCACCTGCTCCCACCTCCCCCGCATCTCAGGAGTGAGGCCAGCAGTACAGAGAGTCTTCATTTTGTGTTGTGTTCGGACTCCACTACCCTTCTGCTGACCTGCCCCTGATGGCTTCCCTATGGGCAGGGTCTTCACCCCTCCCCGGGCTCTGCATCTCCACCTCTGCTGCTCCCTCAGGCCCCGACTGCCGCCCCTGTGGCCCTGCCCTGGATGCTCATTTATCATCACACTTTTTCTCCAGCCACTCTTTCGGCCCAGAATGTTCTCCATGACTTCCGTGCCAGCTCTGTATGCTCCAGATTGAGTTTCCTCATCTCTTTGCCCACACTATGATAAGTTCTTCTTCCCTCGAAATCCTATAGCATTTAAGGCTCTTACATTTGGGATATGCCACCTTGTGCTTTCATTTAGCTTTTTATGGCTGTGTAAACTCTTTGAAGGCGGATGGTTGCCTGGCGTCCCCCATGGAGCAGATGCCCCAGGCTTGTTTATCCCACAGAGCTGACATCCTACAGCAACTTTCAATGTAATCCTCAAGATAGGAACATCCTAGATAGAAAATGGCCCCTCTTACCCACTGTCATCCCCAGGGGATTAGTCCCTGGTCCCCAAACCCAAACCTCCTCTGCAACTTTCTAGAAAGTTCTCCGTTACCAGCGCTGCCAAACTCAGTGTGAACTCTATGGCTTGGTCTGAAGAATTCCAGCCTAATCCTAAACCTGTTTTCAGGTACGATGAGCATGCAGTTTAAGTGACAATAAAAGGGTGGCAGTTGTCTTGAGAGCTATGGCCTGTGGTCAGGTACTGTTTTCTGCCATACCCACCCAGATTCTTTCTGAGAACAAGAGAGGAGGCGAGCTCGGCCCTGATAATCTGCATGGTTCTCATTAGAGAGAAACCCTCCAGGCCTGGCACATCAGGAGATGGTTTGTACCCATTTCACGGCTGTGCCAACTGAGGCAGCCATGCCCCGACTATATTTCAAGGATGCTCAGATTTGGAATAAGCCAGGCTATCACTGTTACTCGCCGGATCTGACCTGTCACTCTCCTGTTTGGCTAATGTAGATTAGATGTAGATTAATTCAAAGTCACAAAAGTGACTCTTTGAAGTGGAAGGTTGTCGGATGTGGGGATTATAGACTTTAGTTTCTAACGAACCTTAATGGCGCCCTTTCTTCTTCGTAAGATGTAGAGCGGCCCGTCCAGAACACTCTATGCGAACCTCTGCAAAAGCTGCCGGCCACAGCTGTAGAAGCAGATCTAAGCACGTGTCTGGTGCCTTTTGCCTAATAAATGCCCTCTTCCTTGCTCCCTCCTTCTGCCAAAGGCCTCCCCTCCACTGTAACCTCCTCTCATCCCTTTTTGCCAGATATAACAAGGTCCCTCTGGATCCTTCTTTCAGAGAACAGAAATCAGGAAAGGGGATGTCACAGGGTCCCACTGTCCGCAGCGCCTCATCCTCTGAATCCCAAAGAAAGCTCAGCGGCTGATGGGAAGTGATTTATAATCCCAAACACAGTTTCTTTTGCTGTTGGTTCCGGTTTCCTGCACCACAAATCGTTTTGCATATTAGCATTGCGTTGACGACATTCAAAACAGGTGTCCTGCCTATAGACAGCTGCTGAGGCCCACTGAAAGCTTCCAGCCGAGACCCCGGGTACGTGAACCCTCCTGATAAGCTTCAGAGCGGGTAAAATCATCATTAAAGGAGAATTGACTTGTAAGTACGTGCAAGGTTCTAGTCATTGCATCCTAACCACAAAGAAAAGCGAGGCGGCGGCGGCCAAGGGAATCTTTTTTAAAAAAATGTATTCAGCAGAACAACAGAAAAGAAATTGCCATCTCAGGAAAGGTGCATGACACAGTTTGAAGATGCCAAGATATCAGACTGTTTGTATTCTCCTGGAATTGGGGGTCACCGCCTGGAGCTGGTACCTCTGAGGCAGGATGGCTCGGAAGGCTGGGATGAGGCAGGGCTTAAGGTCCTACTGTAGAAAGAATGGGGTAAGAACTGCTGTTAGGGGAAAAAAAATGGCAAAGAAGCCCTGGGATATCAGATCGGAGCCAGTCTTGCTAACAATGGACCCCAATATGTCACATCTCATAATGTTGGATCCTGAAGAGTCATTTTGAAGATTTCTTCCATTTAAGACAAAATGACCTAAAAAATTTCACAGAAACAGGCTGGAACTCAGAAACAGGGTGAAACGTAACATGGCTCTGGGTGTGACTTTCCCATGCAGACCCCTGTTTTACCCCCTGAACCACTCATGAGCACCAACGAGGGCATAACTTCGTCTTTAGCACGATCCCGTTTGACAGGGAGACCTGTTACCCATTTTACAGATGAGTACACTGAGGATCGGGGCAATTATCACCTGGCTCAAATCACACACGCAGCTCATGAGAGGCAAAGTCAGGATTTGCGTACAAGCTGCCAACTCTAAAATCAAAGGGCTTAAAGTTCTTTTCCCCCTGAAGAATAACATGCAGTTTATTCTGGAGCCCTCACAAAGCAAGAAAACAGGACATAGACAAAGCGTCCCGCACAATCCACTACTTTTCTTTCCTATATAGAAATGGCAAAATGATATTGCAAAGGTGGTGGGAGGGAAGTAGATGTTCTCTGATAAGCCATATATTTTTTTTTTTTCAAATTTCACCAGTTTATTGAGGTATCATCGACACAACACAGGGTTTGTGGGCAGGCCGATGTGTAAGGCATAGGTTGGTGTGATCCTTCTACACAAAGCCTCAGACCCAGAGGCTCGGCCCTCGTCAAGTAGTTGTCACCTGCGCTCTTCTTGCCCGTGGTTAGGAAAGGGCGTGGTAGGATGGAGAACTCTCCAGAACTGAAGCCTCCCCGTGTGGGAACAGACTCTGGGCTTAAGCCTCTTTCATATAATTCCTGGCTGCCCCCCTGCCCTCTAGCTGGGCTCTAGAATCTTAGAGGAGGGAGGGACGGCAGGGTCACCCGGTCCAGGCCCTTGCTTTTATAGATGCAGAAGTCAAGGCCAGGACAGATAAAGAGAATAATAGCTAATGATAAAAAGAATGCTAATCTAGTTCTGCTGACTTGAGGATGCGGCTTTTCATGACAGGCTCTTCACAAGTCTGTGCCGCAAAGCTTTGTCCTGGTTTTTTCCCTGCTGGGTGTGGGCATCTGGGGAAAGATGCCACTTCTCTTCAGGAGAAGAGGATATGTGTGGGGCCCTTAGGCCCACCAGCCTGGCCCTATGGTGATGGAGCTCCCGGTCTCGGCAAGGCTCCTGCAGCCAGAGAGGAGCCCGTCTTATGAAACAAAGAAGTCGGGGGGCTCCTCACAAAGCCAGGCATTGGGACAACTGGGGAGAACTCAGCTCAATCAGTCAATATCTGCTTGTGAGCCCATATAGGCACCAGACCACAGGCAACCGGCCACCAGGGAACTCTGACAAGAAGTGTATTGCAGATAGAGTCTTGAAGATCTTTCTGTGCAGTGAGGAGGCAAGACATCCTCACGTAGGAAAGGAAAGGGACAACCCACTGGTGGAGAGTCAGTCCGTGACCACTGGAGCTCCCTGGGCATGGGGGTCCTCAGGGCAGCATCTCAGAGGGGCAGGGCTTAGGAAGATCTCTACAGGGACAGCATCCTCCCTCAGAAGGGAGGGCTGAGCTCTTCCCTGGGCATGGGGGTCCTCAGGGCAGCATCTCAGAGGGGCAGGGCTTAGGAAGATCTCTACAGGGACAGCATCCTCATAGTCAGAAGGGAGGGCTGAGCTCTTCCTAATACCACACTTGTACAGCTACTGCCAGAGAAATTCATGGTGAACCCCCCTGCCACACTAGCAAGAGACTCTTCCCCTCTCTGCTCTACTGAGACTCACACTGTCCATGATGGTGGCACTGGATGGCTTTTCCACTCCTCCCGGGTCTCTGAGGGCCATCCTGAGCATCACACTGTGCAAGGCTTTGGGGTGTAGAAGGCTCGTTAGTATCCATTACCATAGTGCTTCCCCAGCACAAGCTTGGGAGGTGGGTGGACGATACCCAGGATTAGAGCAGTCAAGGACGCTAAGGTTAGGTAGCCTGACCAGTGAAAGACAAGCTGGCTTTACACTTGGGTCTTCTGGGTCCTTGCATGAGAACACACAGCCTCTTTGCCCACATCCTCCATGCTGATCACACCCTCCTTCTCATGAGACCAGGTGAAACCTTAGCCAGGCTCTCAGGTGACAGACTAGCCCCAGGGGCAGACCTGGGAAGGATACCGGGGATCACGTGATGTACCCCCTTCCTGAGACGGCAGCCTCAGCACAAGTCCCTACCAAAGCCCATTGGACAGACGGGGGCGCTGGGGAGCACAGCAGGTGTTAGTCAAGGAGCAGAAGTAGATTTGCTTTTCCAATAATCCCACATTAATTAGTGTCATTTGAAAAATGGCCCGTTGCACACTTGCTTCTGCTAGAGCCCCAGTTGGCAATCCGGGAGACCGCCGCAGCCTCATTCCTGCAGGCTGAGTCTGCCCTGCCGTAGGAAAAAATGTAATTTTGTTTTAAAACCTTGGGGAGGCCTCAAGGTCTCTCTGATGGAGAGGAAAACAAAAAGAGAAGATGGTCTACAAGGTTCCTCCTCTCTTGTGCCTTGGCCCAGAGGCAGTAATTACATAGATCAGAAGTAATTACAGAGATTAGAAGTCGTGTTTAAAAAAAATCATCTTTCTCACGGGCCCCTGCATCCCTTGCTAGTACCCCATTGGGCTCCTGGACCAAGTAAAGACGGGGGGAGGCCCGTCCGGGCTCAGCCCATTCACACCTCACTATGGCATCTCCTCCGGACTCAACAAATCCAACTTCCACACTTCCCCTGGGATATTTTCCTGACCCCACTTCCGAGGGGCTGAAAGCAGCATTTGGGGGACTTCTAAATGAGAAGAGCAAGATAAGGCAATTTTGGGGGGACTGAGGGGCACCATTCTAGTAACAGCTACATGGAAATAATCATACGGATGGAATTGCATTGGGTCATCAAGGATAAGCCATGAGCCACATGCTCTTTGAAGCACATTGCCTTGCCCTTACATATTTGGTTCTACTTTATTAGGTTCTGTTATTGTTCCCATTTTAGAAATGAGGAAACTGAGTCTCAGGGAAGTTAAGTAATCAGCCACTGAAGCACTGGTCATCATGTTGGAGCTAGGATTAGATCCCAGGTCTGACTCCAAAGTCCATATCCACCTGGCTGTATTGGTCCCTTGGGGTGACTTGTCCCTTCCCAGGATGCACTTACCTTATCCCTGGTCCCTTTTCTGCTCCTTTTCTGGCCCAGCACCATTTCCCCCTGGGTCCAGTACCCTCGTCATCTTGGCCAGGGCCAAGGCCTTCCCCTTGACCTCTTACCTGGACAGAACCAGTGTTTTCAACCTTTCACTTTCCCCATCTCTGAATATCACTCCCTCGGGACAATGCTAGAAGCTTAGGCAGTGCAATGGCTATCAAGGTGGGTCCCCATCACCCTTCTTTGTCTGAGGCCTCTGGGGATGGAGAGGGGGTGGAGGGCTGAGGGACAGAAGTCCCTCCACAGCACCATATGGCCATTGCTTTCTACTATAGGGTTCACATAAGAAAATGTTTATCTCACTACTAAAAGCAAATGTAAAAAAAAAAATTCCTGTAGAGTACCCATGAATTAACCTAGGCCTATTTCTGTTAATAATTGGGCCCCTCCCAAATAACATTTCCCTTTCAGCAGAGACCTTTTGTTTGATGAGTTAGGGCAAACGGAAATTTCATTTGTGAATTTCAGATAGCATGGAGTGTCCCATAGGGTGTGATATTCATGGTAACTGGGAGTTTGGGGGAACCTGTAAATTGTGCCGCCCTTAACGAGGCTCGCCCATTTCCATCTGAATGGGCAAAAGGCACGTGGTGGTGGGGTGGGGCTGGGCAGCTTTCTCCCTGATCACATCTTATCATAAGCTTCAGCCTCTGTTCCCTGTCCTCCTGCCTCCTGGGGGGTTCAGGGTACACATGTGTTTCTCTCCCCTTCTCTCTTCTACCCCAAGCAACCTCCCACAGGCCACCTGAGCTCCTCCTCTCCACCTCGTCAAAGAAGAAAGCTGCAACCATATAATTATGATATCCTGGGGGTAATTTTAACCCCCAGGGTTAGTCATTATTCTAAAACAACCGATGCAATCCCCATTTGCCAGCACAAAGAGATGATTCTCACTAGCCTGAACTCACTGTCAAACATGCCAGGAGAAATAAAAAGGTGCTAATGCAATATAGCCCAGAAATAGAAAATAAGATAAGAGGCGACGCTTGAGATTTCAGGCTGGCGGGCGGGGGGGCGGGGGGGATAGCACAGGGTTCAGTTACCAGCAGAACTGTCAGACAGAGAGCCTCCGAGGTCATTAATACTGGAACCTTCATTAAGCCAAGTGGATAAAATTAAAGGGTGTTTGGTGAGGATTTAATTTTTCCTGGAGGTTTGCTGTCTCTGAAGGGCATTTGGGGCTGGCGATGAGGCCAAGGCAGAAGGCCCTAGAGTGGGGAATCAAGATATTGGAGTTCTCCTTCTTTGTCATCTCTTCAGCGAGCCCGCTAGGAACGGGCAGAGCCAAGCTGCTGTGAAATCAGTGAACCCAGTCTCCCCAACCCTAAGCCACGGCCTCTGAAACAGCCTGGGGTCCCCCAGGGCCCCACAGCCTGAACCTATCATAGCTCAGCCCCAGCATGGGGGTGGGGGCTGGGGGAGGGGAAAGGAGCGCTTCTGGCCGGGGAGACCTCCAAGGCCACGTGGCTTCCGAGGTCAGTCCAGGCACCCAGAGGAAGCCCCATGTGGTCTTGGGGGCAGGCAAGGAAACAGGTCTGGCTTTCTGCAAAGCTGGGAGGCAGGCAACGGTAGCCTTTGGTGGCTTCTCACCCCTGCTTTCTGCGGTCCTCCTTTACCCTGGGATGCTTCTCCCACACCTCATTCTAGTAGGACCTTTGTGCCTGTTGGTGGTCACAAGAAATCTAACATACGAATTCTCCCAATGTTGTCAAATGATTAGAGATTTTCTCCCAGAAATGTTTATGGTTTCAGAAAAACACTTTTTTTTCCTTGTTTTTTTTATTGTGATAAAATACACATTACATAAAATTTACTATCTTAACCATTTTGAAGTGTGCAATTCAGGAACTTCAGCACATTCATGCTGTTGTGCAACCATCACCACCATCTGCCCACAGAACTCTTTTCATCTTGCAAAACTGAAACTCTGTATCCATTAAATACTAACTCCCCAGCCCTCCCTCCCTCAGCCCCTGACAACTACCGCTCCACTTTGTGTCTCTACAAATTTGATGATTCTCCGTACCTCATGGAAGTGGAGTCATATGGTATGTGTCTTTTTGGTGTCTGGCTTGTTTTACTCAGCATAGTGTCCTCAAGTTCCATCCATGTGGCAGCATGTGACACGATTTCCTTCCTTTTTAAGTCTGAATAATATTCCATTGTATGTCACAAATGGCTAACAGACACATGAAAAATGCTCAATATCACTTGGCATCAGGGAAATACAAATCAAAACCTCAATGAGATACCACCTCACACGGGTCAGAATGGCTAAAATTAACAACTCAGGAAACGACAGATGTTGGCGAGGATGCGGAGAAAGGGGAACCCTCTTACACTGTTGGTGGGAACGCAAACTGGCACAGCCACTCTGGAAAACAGTATGGAGGTTCCTCAAAAAGTTAAAAATAGAACAACCTACTACCCAACAATTGCATTTCTGGTATTTATCCAAAGGATATAAACATAGTGATTCAAAGGGACACTGCACCCCAATGTTTATAACAGCAACATCCGCAATAACCAAAATATGGAAAGAGTCCAGCTGTCCATCGACAGATGAATGAATAAAGAAGATGTGAGATATATATATATATATATATATATAGTTGAGTAATATTCCAATGGAATATTACTCAACTATATTCCAATGGAATATTACTCAACCATCAAAAAGAATGAAATCTTGCCATTTGCAATGACATGGATAGAACTAGAGTAATATTCCAATGGAATATTACTCAACCATCAAAAAGAATGAAATCTTGCCATTTGCAATGACATGGATAGAACTAGAGGTTATTATGCTAAGTGAAATAAGTCAATTAGAGAAAGACAAATACTATATGACTTCACTCATATGTGGAATCTAAGAAACAAAACAGATGAACATAGGGGAAGGGAAGGAAACATAATATAAAAACAGAGAGGGAGGCAAACCATGAGAGACTCTTAACTCTAGGAAACAAACTGAGGGTTGCTGGAGGGGAGGTGGGTGGGGGGATGGGGTAACTGGGTGATGGGCACTAAGGAGGGCACTTGATGGAATGAGCACTGGGTGTTATATGCAACTGATGAATCACTAAATTCTACCCCTGAAACTAATAATACACTATATGTTAACTGAATTGAATTTAAATTTAAAAAATATTCCATTGTATATCTATACAACCTTTTGAAGCTAAAAAAAAACCCAAACAAACCAACCCTTATAATCCCAAAGGAAAATGTTTTAAATGATGGAATGCAGACATTGTAGTTGGTCAGTAGGAAAGATGAGGTAAGTGGCCCTTCCTCTGTTCTCTGATCTAAAAGCACAGGGTCAGAAATGGGGATCAGAGTTCCATCCTGACCCCACTCCAGGAGACTCCCTCTTAGTGCTCTCCTTCCTTCTTCTTCAGGAAAGACTGTAGTAATGATACCTGCCTGCCCTTACCCTACAAGGTGCACGGGGATGGTGATGAATGTGTTGAGATTCTTGAAGGAAAACAGGAGTCAAACTGGCTTTGTATCATGGCACCAATGAGCTTCCTTTGGAGCCTCAGTGTTCTGGGGTATTCTGAAGGGTTTGCAAGAGCCAACTCAATGAAAACAGGGCATTTTCTCTGGGCTCCTTCAGCTGAGCAGTAGCTGAGGTCCGGGAGAGGCTGTGCTTTGGTTTTGTTCACGTGGAGAAACAGAGACCTAGAGAGAGCCTGTGACCTTTGAGAGTCACGGCGTCAGGCAAGGGAAGGCATCTCCTTCCGCCGATCATGTGTGTCAGAGCTGAGGGCCGCTCAGGCCTCACAGGGAGCTCTTTGTGACGTCTGTGCTAGGATTTTCGTAGTGTGAATTAAATAATATCCTACCAAATGAAGAGCCGACGGTCAGACTTCTGCTGACACAAGTCTTTCATGTCCCCCTGATATGATATCCAAAGCCATGCCATTCAAAGTGTGATCCTGAACGGGCAGCCTGGGTCTCCCCTGAGAGTGTGATCAAGTGCAGAATCTCAGGCCTCCCCTCGGAATCATGGAGTTAGAATCTGAATTTCAATTTATTCTCCAGGTGATGTTTACATTAAAGCCTTAGAAGTGCCAGCCAAAGCCCCAGATTAGGCCCAAAGGCGATGGATACCAGTCTGGGGGGATCTCTTGGGCCTCAGTTAACTTCTTCCCTAGGGTGGGGACGGGGAATAGCACCGGCGCTACTGTTCACTGCGGTGCTTGGAAGATCAAATGACACAATAAATGGGAAAGTGCTCTGAGGAATACAAAGTGCTCGGGAAATGGACGGTATTTCCATGCTCATTGGCAGCTGGCCTGGCCCCACCCCTTAGCTAGGGAGTCCTCTTCATCTATCCAGCCAAATTAATCTATTTCTTTGCTCTTGCTCCTATACCCTCTTAGAAACAACATCAATTTTGGTTGCTTTCATCCAGACTGCAAAGAGTATTTGAATTCACATTATTGCCTTTAGTGAGATTCTCTTTTTTGCCTCCATTTTATTTATTTCTTTTTTTTTTTGACACACACTAGCCGTGGTGCCTGGGACGCGGTGCGGAGGAGATTAGCGTGGTGTTCAGCCACTGGCCATGCCTCTGAGGAGCAGAGCTTTCTGTTTATCTCTTAGAAGCAGACGTTTGGATTTTATCCCAGGGGGAATTTATCAGGGTGCCCTGAATTCATTCATTCATTCATTCCCATATCCCTCCCCAACCCATCCACACACCCACACACAGCTACATGTCAGCCACGGCAATGTGGTTTGCTGTCTATTTGGGAGGCTGTTTGTCACACAGAGCCATTTTGGGATCGTCTGCAGTTCAGCTGTCTTCCCTTAAGCACATTCTTCTGTTGGGGTTCTTCACCCCATCGGCGGCAGCTTGGGACAGCCCCAGGTCTGGCTCTCAGATCTAGCCAATGTGGGTTCCCTTCCCAGCCTCTCTCTCATCTGGTCTGGCACTTTCCAGAGCAACACCGGTGTTTTCTTTTTCTTTTACACGGGTGCTCATGCTAGGATGACTTGCAGTACTTGGAAAAAGAGTCATTGTCCATTTGTTCAAAGAGTTAGTTTTTCGGGCTTTTTAAGCATGAGTGCATGGGGGCCTGCAATTATATACACCCGGGAGGAATGTTGTAAATTTGTGGTTAAGAGATTGATTTATACAGTGATTGATTCACATTTTTGTCGCCATGAATGGCTGCACGTTTAGTGAGCAGGTATGAGCATTTATACACCTGTATTTATTCCAACATCTATTCATTCATTTAGTGCCTATTAGGCACTCATGTAGAAGGCGTGTTGAGTGATAAACAACTGCCGTGTGGGTAAACATGTTGGCTTTACTTTCAAGGACTTTCAGTTTCCTAAAAGAGGTGAGATACTATTTTGCAACTTTAACACCATGTTGATATGGGGGTCAGGCAAAAACAGGTAGATGGGATCAGATGAATATAACATGCTTTCAGCTGGAGACCAGGAACAACTTCTAGGAGGAGAGGGCGCTTGAGTCAGGGATTCACATCTGTGGAAATGGGCACTGCATCCTAAGCCAAGTGAGCTCCGGGAACAAAGGCACGGAACTAGAAATGGTAGTGTGTAGTGAATAGTAAGTAGTTCAGCCAGGCTGCAATGTTTAGGGTGGGTGAAGGGGTCAGTGGGAGATGGGGTCAGTTTGTGTTAGATCCCGGGGTGGTGGTGGGGGAGCTGAGGATGCAGATGAAGGAGTTTGTTTTAGGACTGAGCGAATCCGGAGACATGGAACTTTTTTAGGCAGGTAAGTAAGATGATCAGAGGAGTGTTTTAGGAAGATCACTGTGGCAGGGATTTGTAAAAATGAATTAAAGATTTGGAAGACTAGAGACATCAAAAGCAGTTAAGAGGCTATTACGGTAACCCAAAGGCAGATTTTGAGTGTCTGAATAGGGTGGTGGCAGAAGCAGATAAAGGAAATATCATGGAGCAAACACCGAGGAAGCTCAAAGTTGGATCAGCTGCAGAGTGGAAGACGAAGGATGATGAAGCTTTGGGACCTGAGATGGTGGAGGAGTCATCACAGACACGGGCAAACACTGAGAAGCTCCTTTCCTGTGTGATGCTGTACAGCAGGGACAGCGAATTTCGGTTGGGATGCATCGAGTATAAAGTCTTGGTGGGAACATCCAGATGGAGAAGTTCGGCAAGCCATTGACTCTTTGGAAGCCGTTCTCAGGACTGATTTCAGGACTGATGTTAAATTTGATCATCAGATTTATAGAGGTGATAGTTGAAGCCTTAGAAATGAATGCAATTTTTATGAGAGAACCTACAAAGAGAGAATTAAAGCACGGCTGGGGTAAATATTTATATTCAAGCAAAAGGAAGAGGAGAATGAAGAGTACCCCTAGCTCCCATAAGCACACATACAGAGCTTAAAATGCACACACAGCCGGGTGACTGGTCTATTCAATTCCATGGAGTTGAAAGAAAACAGGAGAGCTAGTGTGTCAGTAATCAAGGGAAAAGAGATGATCAATAATGTAAAATGCAGGAGAGGAGCAATGCATGAGGATGGATAAACAGCTGGTTTCGTTGGTGAAGGTGGTATGCTCACAGGCGTACCATCACGTGCACTTGTGGATGCACGTCCAAGTGTCCAGAGGGGGATGAATTGGATAAGCAAGAAATGGGGTGAAATTGGTAATGGGGGGAGAGCACTAAGTGGAATCATCATGTATTAGAACAAATGTATATCCAACTGAATATTTTCTTGTTATGTTGATTCCTCAAACCCTCAACTTGGTTCCAAACCTTCTGTCTGGTTTATTCAGCTCATTTTGCTTCATTTTCCGCTCCTAGTCTTTTATTAGGTACAAAATTGTCAGGTCACTTGCTTTGCCCCAGTTCTCATCTCATGTCAATGAGAGCCTTTCAGTAATTAGGCTCTTGATTATGAAATTCACTTTAAATAAAAAACTGGTCAAAATATTTAGCTTATTCCAGCCTATACGCTGAATGGTGGGCATGGTGCTCTATTGACAATTTGAATTATTCCCTTTAAAGAGGGGTGGTTGTGTTCCACTTACTTTTTTGTGTTAGGGATCTCCTTACCTAAATTTAGTCAAATACACAACTCATACTGAATGTGGGGAGGGTCTATTTTTGAAAGAAGCAACCAAGGCAAAGGATCATTATGAGCAAACAAATAGGATAATGGACTTCATCCTCAGTGATGTCCTATCGTTTTTCTTCCATTATGTTCCATCTCATTTCTTTTCTCTTTTATACTCTCATTTTCTTAAAGTTTAGTTAACGTTATACTCTCAGAGCCCAATCCCAGTGAGTAATGGCTCAGAGGATGCAACTCCAGTCAATACTTAAATGCCACTTCCCCAAAGATGACAAGGGAAGGAAAGAGGGTGAAAGGATCTGGCCTCTATTGGTCAGATGCACTTTATTCTCATAATTATTGTTTCAATTTAGCAGCTTCTTATCGAGCTTACTCTCCTCTGTGTCTGTGAGCATGCCCTTCCTCCCTCCTTCTTTCCCTCCTCTCTCTCTTCTTCCCTCCCACCCTCCCTCCTTCCCTCCCTCGATCCCTCCGTTCCTTCCTTTCCTCACTATAAAATAGCATGTTAAAGATTCTGGTCCTGAAATCTCATTCCAGTTCATAGAAAAACTAAATTCAAAGAACCTTGATTTTTTTCCCTCCTTTCATGGACTTTTTCATGAATTCTTGGCTGATTTCCCTTGTGGCATGTCAGGATAACGTGGTGTGTGTGTGTGTGTGTATGTGTGTGTTTGTGTGTGCATGCGCAGGGGATGAAAACAGGCCTTTCTTTGTAAGGTATGGAACAGGTACAGTATGTCACAGCTGGCTGACTAGTAATGGAATTCTTCTGTCGGAAGCTACTTTTCTGGATCCTGAACTGATTAGCGGAAGCAAATCCTACACTGTATGTGGGTGAAACTAAACCACATACGTCTGTGTATCTGTAGATGGTATGCACATGCACAGACGCACACAATTGTCATTAAAATCCGCATACATCACATGTATTTCTGATATATTCACTTCTACACAGTTGGAAATCCTCTCTGTAGTTTCAAAAAATAGGCAGAAGTTATTTAATAGGATGAAAGGGGTTTCTAAGAGATCAGTGATAATAGGGAGAATTGGAGGTCTAGGGTTCTCTTCTGCTGAAGAAGACACTGCACCAGGGCCTGGAAAGGTATAATGGCTCTTTATCAGGCATGTGCAAGCATTTCTCCAGGCCAGGAATGTTTTGTTTTGTTTTGTTTTTTTTGAGGACTATCCCCCAACCCCTTCTCCAACACAATTCTATTTTTTTTTTAAGATTATTTATTTATTTCAGAGTGGGGGGAGGGGCAGAGGGAGAGGGAGAGAGAGAATCTCCAGTAGACTCCCCCACTGAGCATGGAGCCAGACAGGGGGCTCAATCCCACAACCCATGAGACCGTGACCTGAGCCGAAACCAAGACTCAGATGCTCAACCGACTGAGTCACCCAGGCGCACCCCCCCAACATAATTCTTTTAGCAATTCAAACCCCAGTCATGATTTTGTAATAATTTGGTTGTGTGGCTACTTCCATCACCTCTTGCCCTCCTCGTAAAGGTGAATTGCCAGAAGTCAGGTCCTGGCGGCAGCTGCTATAGACCCTCCTTGCTCAGCGGTGAGGGCTGATTCAGCACTCGCGCTTCCTGACAGCTCAGGGCTGAACTCTCTGACCCAGCCTCTCGCTGGGCATCAGCTCCCTTCCTGTGGCTCCAGACAGAGGTGCAGGGGCCTGGTGCCTCCACAGGCCAGTGAATGAGCAATGAGCCAGTTGTGCAGCCTCAGCTTCTCATTTTGTCTCCGTCCAGACCAATTAGTGAAAAAAATGACACATCCAATCATGGTCTTACGGGGCGGCCCCCAAATGTAGGAATGAAGTGTATTTGGGATTTCACCTTTTATCAAGGTCATGTACTTCTCACAGACATTCAATGCAGGGCTTCCCAGAAGGCAGACCCACCCCCAACTCTCTAGTCCCTTCCTACTTTAGTTGCTGCTCCCCTTCTTCATGCTCCTTCCCTTCTAGGAGGGAGAGGGGGTTTGAGGTGCAGAATGATGAGGATTCCAAGGGCAAGTCTGCTGCCAAAATAATGTACTATGAGTGTAGTCCTGCTTGCCGTCCTGATCCTGAGTTTTGTCTCCCTTGTTGACCCCTCACCTATTTTGCTCTTGGCCAGTCTGAGGTAAAACATGGTTTGTATAAGAAGGGAGTCACAATGAAGCAAACTTTTCCTTCTCTATAGTTGATGCCAGGGCTGGGCTTTTCAAACCTTTTCTGTGACTGAGAGCCTCTTTCATGCTTCGACCTCGCCAGTGTTCATAACAGCCCTCAGAAACACTCAGCACACTACTTGTTGTTCTCAGCGGGGCCAACACCTCAAATGGGTCATTATTGTTATGTGGCCAACCCAAGCTAAGGCATTCATTAGTAGAAGTACAGAATCCTGACTGAGAGAGGTCATTTCCGTTTTCCATTGTAATAGTCAGGCCACAGCCATTTGCATATTTTAGGGGAGATGAAAAGAGGCTAGACCTCCTTCAGCCAACAGAACGCTGAGGGGATATAAATGCATTCTACATGAGTGTGGTTGAAGGAGTTGGAGTGTCTGGTGTTGCCATGTTAACTGTTAAGCATCACATGGGCTGACCTCTGAAAGAGATTGAATTTATTCTCCATGGCCTGTGGGTAGAATAGTTGGAGGTCAGGGGATAATCAGGGAAGAAGATACTTTCCAAGTAACAGATTTGGGCTCAGTAAGAGGAAGAATTTCTTTCTTTCTTTTTTTTTTTTTAAGATTTTATTTATTTATTTGTCAGAGAGAGAGAGAGAGGGAGAACAAGCAGAGGGAGTGGCAGGCAGAGGGAGAAGCAGGCTCCCCGCTGAGTAGGGAGCCCGATGTGGGACTCGATACCAGCACCCTGGGATCATGACCTGAGCCGAAGGCTCAACCGATGAGCCACCCAGGCGTCCCGAGGAAGAATTTCTGATAGTTGGAGCTATCCAGAGACGGAAGACAGGAGAGAGTGCCCCATCAGGATAACTGTAAACACAGGCTATATGGCCAGTCGATAGAAATATATGGGCATCGGATGAGTGGCTGGATGGAGAGTAGGTGCTTACACTGTACTTCCCGTCCTTGGAGTCTAGCTAACACAGCTAACAACCACTCGATCCAAAGAACAGACCCTCTGTAGGGTCATCCTACTTATGCCAACATGAGGCCCCAAGATGGGATTTTCATTCCCTGGCATTTCAGTTCCCTGGAGAACATTTCCACAGTCATTTTGATCTTTTCTAAGGAGAGCTCACAGGAAGTGTTGCTGGACAGCTGGACCAAAAATTAGGGGAGCAGAGGTGAGGCTTCATCCAGGAGAGGTAGGTGGCAAACTTCGCTTTCCATTAGCTCCACATACCAAAGGAAGAAATCAATGTGCTTAGCTGCAATTCAAAGCAATTAGTCTTTGCTCCCACATGTTCTCAAAGAATGACTTAAAGAAGCCCAAATAAATATTTTCCTAAAAGAGAGCAAATCTGTATTGCTTAACCCAAGGAATGCAAACAAATGTAATTAAAGTTAATACCCATAAATAAAGTAAATACATTAGTTGGGAAATGGATTAATTAGTGTTTAATTACTATCAATTACTAAAATCACTACAGAATTACTTGTAGAATGGATTGAATCTCTTGCTCCTATTAATAATTTCCATTGCTAATTGTATGCAATTGTATTTTCTTTTCTTTGGGTGCATCTCAGCAGAGCTAATAGGAGGAAGGAACAGCACAGTGAACAATGACAGGAACATTTTTTTTTTTCTTTGTTCGGTAAAAAACAAAAGTGGTTTGAAAAATATCTGCTGGGTTGTCAAAAGCCAGCTCGGGTGAGGAAGGTACACGGGAGGGAGGCTGTCCCTGTGGCACAGGGCAACCGCTCCACTCCCTGGGAAGGTGAGCGGCTGACACCTGTGGTGAGGCTTAAGCTAGAGGGTGCACGTGTGTGCATGCTCGCGTGTGTGCGTGTGCATCGAAGGGAGAAAGGTGGGTGTTGGGAGGCTCAGTGTCTCAGCTCACTTGCATCATCTTTGAAGAACCCATGGACCAGCTGGAAAAGGGGTGTCTCTGTACCCTGGGGCTGCCAGGTGGGGGAACTGGGTTGACATTTACCTGGAAGACAGAGTACACCACCTGCCACCTTCCAGGTGGAGAGCACATTTCCGATGTCATGCTCCCCAAGAACCATAACACCTGGTAGTGTGTGGGAGACACAGTTACACAGCCATGAAAGATTGAGGGGAGAGAGTAACTTTAAAGGGGGCCCATGCTGCCCACCCATGGACACTTTGATTTCCTTGTTTACACATCTTCCGCTCCCTCCTTCCCCGCCCCCTCTGCCTCTAACTTCCTAGGGCACAGACGCTCAAGCCAGACTATTCGGGCTTGATGTCAGGTTTCTCCACATGTGTGACGTTGGGCAAGCTGCTCAATTAACCTCTCTGTGCCTCAGTTTTCTGCTTATCTGTAAAAGGGGGAGAATAATAGTACCTGCCTCAGACGGTGATTGTGGGAGCTCAGATCAGGACCTGGTACCTTGTGTTCTCTTCTCTATGCTATCTTTTATCATTATTGTTCTCACATGGTGCTATGTGGAGCAAAGAGCCCGATGGGAAGCATATGATGTGGAGGTGAACTAGTAGGGGGTTGGAGGGGCAATTTGGGAGGGAAAGGAAGGTAGAGAGGAGGGATCGGTCCTTACGAGGTTGCTCTGCTTGCATGGAGGCACTGTGGACTCTTGCAGGATGGGCGGTGGTAACAGAGCCTGTGGTGCCCTGACCCTCTGCCCTTCCCACCTGTCCCACGACTTCCTGGGGTGCTATTTGTAGGCTCTTCCTTTTCAGGTTCAGAAAGTGTCAAGGCCTTAGCCGGATGGCTGTGTGCATCAGACCCTTCCCACAAAATCGCGTGTATCCACGTTCAGAGAGACCACACTTGACTCCCTGGGATGTGCTTATTCCTTCCCACATGAGCTGTGGCTTTCAACTCTGTACCACGTAGACCCTGCACTGGGGTCTCAAAATGAGGTTAGAATTCTGGGGAACACACGCACCAAGGGAGGGATGCCACCTTCAGTCAGTTCAACATTCACTGAATGACTGGTCAAGGGCAGGGTTGAAGAAGGCACCGCTGCCTCGGAGAAACTCACCCCTGTGCCGGACCCTTCTGCCCCCGTCCAAGAACCAGAATGACCAACACTGGGAAATTTTTGTCCTGATGGTTCTCGCCTTGCAATAGTGTTCCTGAGCCTTATCACTGAAGTTGACCCAGGCAAAATTGCCAAGGGTCAAGTGCAACTAATCTCTTGAATGTCTTCTGTGTTCCGGGTTATTTTATTTCCATTGCTAGTTCTTTAGTTCATTCATTCATTCATTCAAAGTTTAGGAGGTACTGAGGATGGAACACTGAGCAGGATCCATTCCCAGTCTTTAAAGACTGTGCCTGAGGAAGTGCTAAAAAAACACAGTGTGATGTGTACACTGCATAGATCCTATATTCAGAGGAGGGTAAAACAGGTGTGGGGTGAAAGGTCAGGGAAGCTTCTAAGATGAAGAAACCCCTTAGCAGAGACCCCAGTATAGGTGGGTGGAAGGGGGCATCATTATCCCTGTCTACCAGATGGGGAGACTGACAGTCTGAGACAAGTAAGTCGCATAAGATCACAGGAAGCAGGGGAGAGAGAATGTCAGAATTGAGATTTGAATCAGGGTCTGGGCCAAATATGAGCACATTAACTGCTCAGTCACATCACGCTCTCTTTTGTTCCTTTCCTTGTCTCCTTGCAGCAAAATTTCCCCACCTTCTCTGTTCCCTTTCCCTCACCTTTTTCTGTAACCCTCAGTACCTGTAGGAAAGGGCAAGATAGTCCGGCTCCCCGAGTTTGGCTCCTGACTCCAGATTATTTGGTGTGTAACCCTGGGTACACTTCCGAAGCTTTCTGAGTGTAAAATGCAATACCTGCCTCAGAGCTGTGGTGAGGATTTAAAAAAAAAAAAAAAAAAGAAAAGAAAGGAAGGAA
The DNA here is from genome assembly GCF_964656455.1 of Halichoerus grypus. Classification (NCBI taxonomy): domain Eukaryota; kingdom Metazoa; phylum Chordata; class Mammalia; order Carnivora; family Phocidae; genus Halichoerus; species Halichoerus grypus. The sequence continues at coordinate 89,582,612 of NC_135722.1, read as the reverse complement.
GGAAGATACTGTTGTAGAAAGCTCAGTTAGTGCCTGGCACATAGTAATTATTTGATAGATAATATCATCATTGTGGATGCTAAGCCTCGTTTTTAGTATCGGTTGATTGTTATTAGCCAAGCTAATGTGTTGCCGGCTGAGGCATTGGCCTATAAGCTACATTTGGGTTTGAGATGGAGATACTTGAAGACAGAAAATTGGTACAGCCCCTAAGTGAGGGCAACCCTCTTCTGCCCTTCCTGGTGAGGAAGAACACAGACTCGGAACAACATGCCCTTGCCCTTGTGGGGGGATCTGCTCTTGGCGGGGCAGGGATATAAACATGTTTCCACATTTCCAAACACCAAACTCGAAAAAAAAAAAACAACTCGAAGAAGTAATGCCGATAATGCACTGGGCCAAGGTTAATGGATTTGCCGCTTGTGCCAAAGACTGCAAGACACCCCTTGGGGGACAGTTCCAGAAACCTGGGCTCACATCTTCACCCTGTATCTCCCCTCTGTGCCGACTGAGAAAGAAAAGAAGCCCCAACAAGAAACCTGTCCTTTGAAATATCAGAGTCCAAGAGGTAAGGCTGAGTTGCCTTGAAGAATTGCCACCCCCAGAAGCTCCTCCAGACCCTCATCCTGCTCAAGCCTCCCTCACTGGGGAGGCTGAATGACCTCCGCAGGCGCCCTCTGCAAATGCGAGACCAGCGGTGGTCGTTGTTTTCATTTGCTGAAATCAGCAATTTAGTCCTAACTTGACAAGAGCCCGATTCTCCCCCTTCCCAGGCAAAGGCCCGCCCCGGGAATGATTGAATTTCACTGGATGCAATAAAACAAAGATCTTCTGCTGAATCAGGTAGCTAGCCTTGCAGGCCTGTAAATCATCTCCTTTGCTCTTTGGGGTGGAGATGTTATCTCCACCACCACCATGCCTTCCATGTTCCCTGCTATTGTCACAACCTCTCCTACTGAGGACACGACCCTGCGTAATACATCCTCTCCAAACTCAACATCCAGCATGACCGTGGGTCCGTGTTCATAAAACCTGTGGCAACAGGAGTTAATTTTACACACACATACACACACACACACACACACACCCCAGATTGCCAGATTTGGTCAGTCTCAAAACATCCCCAAGTTGCTCATCCCTGCACAATCATCGATGGGATTGAGAAGAGGGAATGCGGAAACCAGATCATGGAGAGAAATTCCAGTCCAGGTGTTCCCAAAGACTCAGTCCCTTGAATAGGAGAGCAAGGATTGTACAATCAATTCCCCAGAGACCTTTAGCTTAGCAGGGTGTGTTCAATAAAGGCTGTTGGTTAGGATAAAGCACAGTGCTAATCAGCCGAGAGAGATTTGCTTTAAATGAGAGTTTTCAGAATCTGATGTTCAGCGAGTGTCAGGCTTGGGAAAGAGGTGAGATTGACAGAAGCTAAGACCCCCCAAATCAGTGCTTCTCTATTTATCCCCGGTTTGACCTATTAGATGGCACTTGCTAAAGCCAGTCACTCTCCTTAAGAAGTCTGACTTTGTATTTCCCTGGTTAGCTCCAATGAAGAAATCGCAGAGAGTTGGAACACAGAGGGCCAGGGCTGGGGGTCCTGCTTTGCCTTTGACTGTGACCGTGATAAGCTGAGCTAAGCCTCAGTTTCCTTCCTTGTAAATTGGGGGGTGGGCGTGGTCTTGTTGACTAGTCTATCTCTAAGGCCTCTCCCAGTTTAAATATTTATTTTACTTCTAGGAGGCAGAGAACCTGGGGAGCTCCTCCCTGGGAGGAGAGAGGGAGAACCTCCTCTCCCAGGAGACCAGGGACTGAGAAATATTTTCTATTCCTGGACACGGGCCAACCCTGTCTGTGAGCTGGCCTCGGGAAGCTGCCGGGTTGTTTTGGTGGAGCACCATGAAGCAGCTCTCAAAAGCTACCCGGCAAGCACCGCGGCAGCAGAAGAGATGGCTCCTTTCTCTGAAACACCACGGTGCTCTCTGGACACCCCCACCCGACTTCAGGATCTGGTTGCCTATGTTCAGGGTACAGCTAGGGCACATTGTGTGACCTCGTGGGCTTGCTCTGAGTTAGGACATGACAAATGTGAAGCACAAAGGTCAGTGATGGGAGCTTGCTCTGGAAAGATTAGCTCCAGGAGAGAGAGGTGGGTGGTAAGTTCCTGGTGGGCTGGGTCCGGTCCGGTTTATCTCTGTGTCCACTAGGCCCCCAGAGTCGCCCAGCTGTGCTCCACACCAGCGTGCTCAAAAATGAACGTATGGATCATAAACACAGTTGGCTTGGCGGTCATGAGTTTCTGGCACCTATCTTAAGAGAGAGATCATTTGTAGGAGGAGAAACAACTGTGACAAATGTCTTCTTTGGTTCCCAAGAGAAGCTGCTGCAGAAGCTCCATCATGGCTCTTCAGTGAGGACGACTGTCTCCCCACAGAGCCTCAACTGACTGCAGCCCAGTGAGGGCAAGGAGGAAGCTGTGGGTCCAAGGGAGCAGGACCTCAGGGGTCTTCCTTCTCCTCAGAAACTGAGCCTGGCTTCTCAGCAGTCCTGGGTTCTCTTCATTATCTAAGCCAAATGGAGAGGACGAGGGCTTTGTAGAATCCCTGCATTAGAGGGAGGGAGACCTGGATTCTAGCCCCTTTTCTACCCTGGGGGGCCTTGGGAAAAACGTATAGTTGCTTGGGATCTTACTTAACTCAGCTGTAAAGTAAAAATAATCATAATAAGGCTCTTTCCTGCCTGAATGCAGGCCCAATCAATGTTATCTCACTGTGAGGAGTACTTCAGCCTAGATGTTGATCCCTGTGACCGTCAACCCTCACCCCGGAAATTCTACTGAGCTACCTGGCAAACTAAATTCTTGCAATGGCCGACCAGATGGTGAGGCGCAAGGGTGGAAACCTTCCTGGGACATTCTGAATGGATTCCTGTCCCCAACACTCCACCAGCCTCTGGCAATGAACCTTTCCCCATGTATGACTGTAATCGCCCTCTAACAGTTTCCAAGGCCTATGTAGCAAAGCCAGAACTCAGAATTCATTCCTCAGGAGGAAAGAATGGAAAAAAGATCTTTTCCAGGGGGCAAATGCAGTGATATGAGAAGCCTGTCCTGTTGAGAAGGTGGTTTCTGTGGTGAATTTTCCAGACTGTTAAAGGTGTGCCACCATCCCTGCCCCCTCCCCAGTGAGCCCTGATTCATCTCTTCTGAAAGCCAAGGATGGGGTGCTCACCGGGGTTCCTCCCAAACTGCCCTCACCCCGGCTCTTTGCGGTGTGTCCCTCCCTTGTCACCAACAGCCACTCAGAGGGGCCCACAGGCCACGCAGATGTGTGAAGAGCCAGCTCCAAAAGTAATTACCAAGACCGATGGTGGCAGGAGGACATCAGTCAGCACCGGACTGAGGCATCGGTCCCCATGACCCACCCGGGGGCCTGTCAGAAACAGAAATAATCTTAATGAAAAGGCACATTCCTCAGTCCTTCCCGTGCTGACCAAGCAAACTGGAGTGGAGATTTTAATAAGAAGATGGGACTCTCCTTTGGGCAGCGAATTGGCCCTGGGGGTGGGGATCGAGGAGACTTAGAAATAAAATCCTGGTGTATGGGAAGAACTCCTGACCCTCCCTCCTTGCTCTCCTTGTAGGGATAGCAGGATAAGGACGGGTGCCTTATATCCCCAGAAGTCAAGCAGGGAGCCATTTGTCAGAAACAGGACTAGCCCGTGACAAAAATGGAAAATCATAAAAATGTCATAAATGTGTGTCTTCACTGCTCCCCAGGTCCCTTTTCCTGCTCCCCCTTCCCTGCCACAGAGCTGAAATTCCCCTTCTCCTTCTCTGTTTTGTGTCTTCTTACCTTAACCCTGAGCAGCAAAGCCCAATGCCTGCCTGGCCAAGCTGCTTTTCACATATTTGTTAAGGGAAAGAAAACCTTTTCTGGAAGCGCCCCCCATCATACCTAGATGTAAATGACTGATAACAGGTTAGAGCTTTACCTCTTCTGGGACATCTGCTATTTAAAACCAGATCAAGGGGGTGCCTGGGTGGCTCAGTCGTTAAGCGTCTGCCTTCGGCTCAGGTCATGATCCCAGGGTCCTGGGATCGAGCCCCACATCGGGCTCCCTGCTCCGCAGGAGGGAGGCCTGCTTCTCCCTCTCCCACTCCGCCTGCTTGTGTTCCCTCTCTCGTGCTGTCTCTCTCTGTCAAATAAATAAATAAAATCTTTAAAAAAAAAACAAACAAAAACAAAAAAAGCCAGATCAAAGCAACATGGCAGGAAGTTCAATTAAATTAAATGGTGGGATTCCAGACAGCATTTGATTTTTTTCTTTGAGCGAAGGACCTGCTCCATCCCCAAAACCGAATCAGGGCAGCCAGCCTGTGGTCGGTCAGGGCCACTGGAATAAGGTGAGTGAGGGTTGCCCTCCGCCTTTGTCAACAGCAACTGTCAATTTTAATGCAGCCAAGGCCTTTTCCTGATGGGGCAGGTGAAAAGCCTACACTCTATTCTGTGCTTCCTGAAATCATTCCATTTAAATGCAGATTGGGAGCCTTCCTTCCTCTAAATGGTCACAGGGAAGACAGAGCAAAGTTGAAATGATAATTTCCTTAAGAAGAAAGGGAACAATTTGGTCCCTTTCCCTGTGGCATGACCTGTTATCTCTCTTTACTGTGGCAGTCCCTACCCGACGGCCCCTACCCCTTAGGTAGCCTTCCTCATCCCTGGTCACCCCAGTTTTTTGCATCCATAGGTTCCTTTAATTATGCAAATCCCCCAAGCAGCCAGGATCTTCACAGTTTAAATGGAAAGAATCCAGGCCTAGGTCCTGTGGTTATGGACCTTCGAGTTGTATTCCTGCCTCTCCCAGGATCTTGTACCAAAGAAGATGGTACACTGGCTAGTTTTCATAGTAGTTAGACGCTAGCTGGGTAGTTTGGCCCCATGTCCATCTGGCAGGGGCTGAAAAAGATTCTGATGCAAGCAGGGCCCGTGGCTGAGGCATCCACTGACCAGCCACTCTGACTCTAAGTTCACTGACGGTTATAATGTGAGAACCAGACAGCGCCCAAGGGCAGAGTCAGACCAGATTACCCCTTATAGCCTTGTCTGCTGCCAACCTCTACCTGCAGGAGGAACAGTAACTCATTTCCTGGGAAATTCTAACAGTTTGCCATGAGGCCCCTCCAAAACAAAGTGCTTCACCTCTAGATCTCTCTCCTAAGTTGCAAGGCCTCTGACTCTCTCAGAAGGAAAGAGGTCATGGATCTGAGAGAGTACAAAAATAAAACCCTTCATATTCCCTTCTTCCTCTGTCCCAGTGGCTTCAGGCTCTTGCTTGGGAGCATGACACTGAAAACAGAAATAGCTTCAAGAAGACTTCAGACAAGTTCATGGATAATAGAGCCAAAAATGATTACTGAAGGGAAAGTCAGAAAGATTCGAGCTCCATCCCTAGATGGGTCAGTCAGCGGAAAGAACGCTGAACAACGGGAGGCAGAGTGCTGGGATTCCAGTCCTGGTGTGAACATGAGCTGGTTGTGTGATCTTCCTCAATTCACTTTGCTTCTCTGGGTCTCAGTTTCTGCATCTCCAAAATGAAAAGGTTCATCTACGTGATTCTGTGCATTTCTAACGCTGACGTTCCCGGAGCCTGTGGAATGTACACCTGCCTGTGCACGTGTGCGTGCACGGGCAGGTGTGAGCACAGCTGCTGTAGGGGAGGAGAAGAATTTTCCTCTACCCTCTTAATTCGGTGTCTGGGTCCTGTAGGTTGAATTGACAAAAGACAGATTATGAGCAGAAAAACACACACATTTTATTAAATACTTTTACATCCACCTGGAAGCCTTCATAGGACAAATGAAGACCTGTAAGAGCGGTCAGGACTGGGAGCTTATATACCTTTTTAACAAAGAAAGATAAATTTGTAGGGAAGTGGCAAGACAAAGGAAAAGGGGTTTAGGCTTGCAGGGGTGGCAAATTGTGGCACAGTGACTAGGAAATATGTGGGGGGAACTAACTGAAGATCAAGATTATTTTGATAGGTCTGTTTGGGCAGATCCAGTTTGTTGCTGACTCCCAGTCTCCGGTGATAAGAATGTTCTTCTCTTCCCGGAACAGGGAGGGCACCTGTCTCATGGAAAATTTTATGACCTGCTTTTAGGTAGAAAAGGGGAGGGCAAAGAGCCCTTCCTGTGCTTGCAATTTCTCCAGTGTCTTCAGCTCAAAGTAATCAATATACCAAAGCGCATATTTTGGGGTGGCATGTCCTGACCTTCTTCCCTGCCCACTCCCCCTCTCCCAAAGGAACACAAAGGCCTGAATAGCCCAGGGAATATAAGGGCCTGCCCTCTGAATGGGCTGGCCTTTCTGCAAATTTTTTCTCTCTTTCCTTTCTTCTCTTCTCTTTAGCTGGAAGCCCAACCATCGGACTTGTGACAGAAAGAAAGGGGGATGAAGATGCTCAGAAATGCTTATTGAGACAGTGCCAACAAATCAAAAGAACATTTGACACAAATGGGGTATCTAGTTACCATAGATCTTATGAAGCTCATTCAAAGAATGTAATGAAAAAAACTCAAATAATGAATCATTCAGGGAGATACAAAGGATCACTCCCATTCTCATTTTTTTGTTCTTTTGCTATCCCGGGAAAGAAAAATGGATGGGAAATGAGAGCAAGAAGTAAGGGAATATTACAGAAAGGAGAAGGGGCAATAGTGAGAAGGAGGAAAAGAAGACCCAAGGTTAGAAGAGTATGAACAAAGGCCATGTACCTCTAAGAAATTCAATGTGGAGGAAAAGAACATAGGAGAAGATTTTTAAATCCATATTGGGGTAGGAGAATTAGGGATGGAGAGGGAAGTGAAGTGGGTGGAAGGGCACACCAAGGCCAGTTTCCCGCTCGGCTATTTTGCAGAAGGTCAAAGGAAATGGGTCTTTGGCCAGGTGGGTATTCATGGGACCCAGCAGGGCACTGCATGGTTCCTAGGACGCCACTGGAGCCAGCCTCACTGCTCTGCCTACCCCAGCATCTCAGCACCCAGTTCTGCTCCCACAACGTGGATCAGCCTATGCTGTATGCTTGACTCTTCAAACCTGTGCTTTCTGGACATCCCCTCTTCCAATGGGCTTTCCAAAAAGCAGGCACCTGTTTATGCTGTCTGTATTCTTGTCTTTGCAACATGTTGTGGTCTGGGGTGTGGGTCAGAGCGATCTGCCCTTGAATCAAACCCCTGTGGGCTGTTTGATTTTAGGTACTGTCGTTTCCTCCTTGATAAAGTAATGATAGTGATACTGTGTCCCTGGAAGGCAGATCATGGATATGTAAGGGTTTAATGCAGAGAGGTACTCAGTAAACCTGGGTAGCATTCTCTCCCAAGCCAGATCTAGCTACCAAGATGAGAAAGCAGCAAGAGGCCATGTGGAGATAACAACTTTCTAAATATGCGGGTATCCAGAATGCCCCATTCTGGTCACCAGTGTCGCAGGATTTGGATCCATAATCTCTAAATGCTTCTGTATGTATATATGATATGAAAAGATTAAAGGCAACTTCCCCAAAGTGGCAGGAGGCTTCTTGATGAACGTTTTAAAGCCTGTGAACCCTCGGGTATATTTGCTGATCATAAAATTGTGCTCATCATAAGATCAAGCTGTTCCCAGGAGAATGAAAATAGCTATCTCAAAGTTGCAGAGGCTCATGTCCTTCCGGGGAGCCCACAGACATCAGGGACAAACCCTGCTGTTCTCAGAGGGCGGAGCCAAACCCGCCCTCCCCCAAAATGGCTGCTTGCTACCTTTTTTCACTCCCTTCTTCAGAGGTGACAAGGTGAGCAAGAGAGAGACAGAGACACATGTAGACACTATGTCTTCTCTTACGTTCACATTTACATTTACTCTGTTCCAAGTAGAAGTGGCACATGGGAAACTCCCAAAGCGATGTTGGGTTAGGAACAGTGTGCCCTACCTGTGTGCCCTGTTAGCCTTCCCTGGGATGACCTGGGCTCAGGAGAAGATGGGACAGGAAGCCAAGGAAGAGAAAGAACGCAGCCTTCGTTCTGGGGCTTTTTGCTTCCCTGCAGAATAGTCCTTCCCATGGGAGGTGGTCAGAAAGAAAAAGGTCATGGAGAGAACAAAACTTAGTGGCATTTTATAGGATGTTTTATATTGTTTCCTTTAGTTTTTCTTCTATTAATGTGGATTATTTATTTGTCCTCAGCTAAAACACAAACATATCAAAACTCCTCTATTCTCCCTGAATTGCTACAGGATTACTTTTAATTGTAGGTGTGTTCATTTTATCTTCTCTCTCTTCCATTCAAAATCTGCTTATAACTCATTTCCTTCCATAAGTAAAACCCCTTTAAGTAACTTCATGAGGCTACCATTCCTCTATTTGCCCCATACTCTTAGTCATTAATTCTGTACATTTTTATGCTATAAAATTAGTACTATTAATATATATCATATGTATGTTTGTATGTTTTTATCATATATGGTTTATATGTTTCTATTTATTCATATGTCTGTATGTTCATATATTCTTTATATGCACTGATTTTATGTGTGTGTGTTTTATGTGTATACCTGTCCATTAAACTGGACACAGAGCCATTGCTAGCAGATTGTGAGGAGCCTGGGAAATTACCCCATGATTTCTGATTGTGAAATCAGAAGAAACTACAGTAGCTGTCTTAATCTAGGGAGGTCAATAGCAGGAAAGCAGTCATCTGGAACACATGTTGGAAGAAGAGGATATTACAAAAGGGTAAGAAGCTTGAGAGGATGCCAGGAGGGATGGAGGTTCCTGCTACACCTTATAGCCTACTTGCGAGTTAACCCTCTTTCTCTTTTCTATACAGGGGTCGGCGGTGGCGTGGGAGCAAGAATACGTGAAGTCTTGCCCATTGCTCATGTTTGCTTTCCTCGCGATTTTTTTTTTTTTTGATAGTAGTCTTTCGCAATGAGGGATGACAACCTCTGGGGCTGCAGAGAGATTGCTAGGGGTCATGAAGGTGAATGCATCCCAAGTATTGCCTGTAGACTGCAGCCTGAAAGTACAATTACTTTTCTGTAAAATTTCTAGAATTGTTTTTGGAGGTGGTTATAGAAAGAGGTGTTCATATTTTAAGAGTTGGGCATTACTCAGGAAGTAAAAGAGCAAAGTCTTTGTAACGACTCAGATCTGCAGTGGATTCGAGGTCTTGCTTTTTCTAGCTATGACTTAGATCATTCGAGTGACTTAAACTTTTTGACTCCGGACGGAATGAGGTTCAAGAATGCCTACTTTGGGAGGTTGTTGGCAGAATCAGATGTGATGTACAAAAGTGCATAGGTCATGCTTGGCACATCGTGAATGCTCAGTGGTAGCTATTGGTATAGTTCCTCATTGTACACTGTCTCTGGTATACTTCCATTTGTACTGATGGCCTTCGATCACGCTGACTTTTTTTTTTAAAGATTTTATTTATTCATTTGACAGGGAGAGAGCTCGCACACAAGAAGGGGGAGAGGGAGAAGCAGGCTCCCCGCTGAGCAGAGAGCCCGATGTGGGGCTCAATCCCAGGTCCCTAGGATCATGACCTGAGCTGAAGGCAGACGCTTAACCGACTGAGCCACCCAAGCGCCCCAACCATGCTGACATATTAATAATAGTAACAAATCCACACATCACTGCATTACAGTCTTGGCCTACCTTAAGTCCTTGATCTTGCCCTCATGGTGTTGTTTCCACCCCTGTTTACTCTATAGGCTTTCTTTGTGCTTCTGTATCCCACTGTCCATATGGGGCCCTCTGTGACACTGTGACCCTGGCCTGGTCCTAAAGGCGAAGACTTGAACCCTTGGGCCTCTCCTGGGGCCAGCAGGATAGGCCCCCATATCCTTCTGAGACGTTAATTCTTTCCATGGCCCCTACTCATTTATAGCTTGTGAAATGTCTCTATTATCTTTCCCTCTTTTAAGAATCATATATAAAATGAATCAAAATAGGGAAAGGGGGACAGTTGAAAACAGACCATGTGGAGAACAAGAGCCTGGTGAGAGCATCCCAGTTTTCCCGGCTGTCTGACTGGCCATGCTATTTAAGTCCTATCTCGTCCCCACTATAGTGAATAAATTGGATTGCTGAGTGAGAAAAAAAAAAAATGACATATTTCCCTCGTCGTGGAAGAACCTAAAAGGCTCTTTTCTGATTTTCAGATTCTGGTCATGCAGCCAAAACCTCTTCTTATCTACTTTTGAATATTTTTTTAACATCTCATGATTAGGTTTGATCTTCTTAAAGGCTTTGATTAAATACTCTTTGCACTTCCCGATGTGCAAGTTCATCATTTTCTGTGGGAAGATGTCTCGATGCCTCATATAGACTTTAGAATGAAAATGTTATTTTCACCCTCAAGCCATAATGGGCTTTTCATCATCAACATTATTATTATTATTATTATTTTATTTTTGACAGAGAGACAGGGGGGAACACCTCTCCCCGCCCAACTGGGCCCTCGGGGCTCCCCTCCGCAACCCTAAGGCGGGAAGCCAGGGCGGTGCAGAGTCGTGCTCCACCTTTGCCTCCCGGTTTGACCCACGGGCTCGTTAATGGAAGAACCGCGGCGTGCAAGTTCACGGGAAGACGTGCGCCCTCCCAACTGGAGGCCATCAGCCGCCCACCCGGAACGTCTAGGGGCTCCAACTGTGTCTCTGAGGGGCCATCAGCAGTTTCCAGGACGTGCATTTGTCCTTGTGCTAGCTGGGCTGGAGGACTCCAAGGGAGCCCAAGTCTTGAGAGCAGTTCCAGAATCTCAATAAAAAAAAAAACCCGCTGAAGTCTTAACTCTAGTTGAAGTCATGATAGCAGTTCTAGACAGGAGCCCACGGGCCCCACATGGCTTATTTGTAGCGTTAAAAAAAGAACCACAGTGGTCTCCTACCGAGGCCGCTCTTGAAGCCCAAAGCATGAAGATTTCAGCAGCAGCCCCATCGCTCCAATGTGGGGCCATGTTGCCTTCTTTTCTTCCCTAGATGCTTGGCGTGCATATATTGCTTTCTTTCCTGACCTAAAAGTGCTAGATGATCACGATGAAGGGCTGCATGTCCCATTTTTTCCCCCAGTGTGTCTATTTCACTCGGAACAATTTGAGGCACAGAGTAGAGACTGAATCCATATTTGTTAGTTAGATCTTGGTGTTGCCGAGGGAAACAACTCATTTGGCGCTGGCGACTTGCTCTGAGGGTTTCCACTTTGGCTGTTGATGTTCAACACGTGGCATCAGAGCTTCTCACCCGCTGCACCAGGGAACCAGGAGGCTGCATGAGCTAATGTCTAAGAAGCACTTAGCGCATTTGGCGCTCACACACGCGCGCACACGCACACACACACACAGCAGTGAGCTATTATTATCCCACCTCTTGGGCTTGCTAAAACGGAAGATTCACAAGCTCTCTCTGGCACTTCCTCCTAGAAATAGTCTGAGGATATATGTCCCCCTGCCTTTCATCCAGCTTTCAGCTTCCAATTCCATTGTCTGAAGTCAGAAAGCTGAGGTCAGAAATAATGAAGTGAGGGTTAACCAGATCTCATTGAGCCTCAGATAATTAAGGGTCCGAAGTCTGAGGAATCATTCATCTGTCTGGTCTCCATCAAATGCCAGACTATGTATTTTTTTCTATAGGACTTCTACCGTATTGGATAAATAAGGCGTATCGGTCACTTCACCCGTGACAACTGCCCCCAAACAGAGGTTGATTCCGTTGTGGTGATGGGAATAAGCTAATGACCAGGCAAGTCTACTCCTCGGAGGCCATGAGCTCCTTGGGCATCTGAATCTTAATCCTCATCCTCCTTCACAGTCTCACATCGGGGTGAGGCTCCAGACCTGCAGCTTGATTTTCCAAACCACGAGTGGGCACAGTCAATGACAGGGCCGGGAAGGGACACACACCTGAGTGATCAGGCTCCTTGTTTTCCTAGGTTTTCCTTGACTTCAGATTTAGATCTGACTTGGAATTCAGAGAAGGTCAAGGGCATTTGTTTGCCAACTCACCTGCTTATAAAGCACATATCATCCAGCATCATGATAGATTCTGGGATAGTTCAATTCCTAATCCCTGTGTGTACTCTGTGTGTGTGTGTGTGTGTGTGTGTGTGTGAAAGAGAGAGAGAGAGAGGCACTGATTGCTGGTTTTGAAGCCACCCAATGTCATGGCCTTTTTCCTAGCCTATGTCTTATAGTGCAGTCCAGCTGTGCAGAGTCAGGATTTGAAACAACGGACAGTCAGCCTCACACAGTTAACAAAGAAAAGGGCCCCTCCCTGCTTTTCCTACTGTTCTTATTTTCCCCAAACTATTTCTTTCCTTCCAGAGAAAGAGGAAATGAGCAAAGAAGCAATTAATTATAATTATATATGTGCCGGAGTATGGGAGAACTAGTCACAAAGAATTTTCAAGTCCCCAAAATTGTCTAATAAAAACTACCCAACAACGTCATAATTTTTGGAGGAAGTTAAATTTTTATAGAGTTTGGTGATAGGAAAAATTTTTCTAAAAGTGAGTGTTCTTAATCACTACACTGTCACTTTGCAAAGTAACTGTGGAATTAGGAATAATTACACTCTAAAGAAGGAAAATGAAACAATCTGCCTTATGATATTTTAAAATAGAATTATGATTCTGGTTTGTCCCATAAATAAAAAAGAAGCAAAGTATGAACTTGTAGATGAGGTAATAACCCAGGGTCTTAGAAACTTAGGTTTCATGCTTAAAGTGCCTGATGATGGGACCTGACCTGGTGAGCTTTGGGCAGCCATGCCACTTGAGATAGCAGGCGGAAATTGGAATGTAGAAATGGCGAGGATGGGGTGTGTGGGTGGCTCAGCCGGTTAAGCGTCTGCCTTCAGCTCAGGTCATGATCCCGGGGTCCTGGGATCGAGCTCTGCTTCAGGCTTCCCACTAGAGGGGGGCCTGTTTCTCCCTCTGCCTTTCCCCCTGCCATGCGCGCTCTCTCTCATGTTCTCTGTCTCTCTCTCTCAAATAAATAAATAAAATTTTTTCAAAAAAAGAAAGAAACATCGAGGACATGGAGTCTTCAGCACGGGGTGCCTGGTCTTCCACCGGGTTGCTGTGGTATCCACTGAGCATCGTGATTGTGAACTGCGTGGTGAATCACCCTCTGTTTGCACGCTCTGCTGGTGAATCTTCCATGTCTCTGCCAAGTAAATCACACTATAACCAATCCCAGCCAATCCAGGATAATGAGTATATGAGTCATGATGCTTCAGAGAAGTAGAACCAATAGGATACATGTAGATCTATACAAGAGGAGATTTCTCATAAGGATTGGCTCATTGGTTACCAAGGCCAAGAAGTCCCAATAATTCCTCTGGACTGCACAGTCTGCCTTCTGCAGGCTGGAGACCCAAGAAAGTCGGTCATGTGATTCAGCCTGACACTGAAGGCCTGAGAGCTGAGGGGCCCCTGCTGTCAAGTCCCCAAGTTCAGAGGCTTGAGAACTGGAGCTGTGATTTCTGAGGGCAGGAGAAGATGGTGGCACCCCCTCGCCAGAGGAAAAATTTGCCCCTCCTCTGCCTTTTTGTTTTTTTTGAGCCCTCAAGGGATTGGATGATGCCCACCCCCATTGGTGGGGGGGAGATCTTTACTCCGTCTACTGATTCAAATGGTAATCTCTTCCAGAAACCCTCACAGACATACCCAGACATAATGTTCACCAGCTACCTGGGCATCCTTTAGCCCAGTCAAACTGACACATACAATGAACCATCACAATGAGTTATAGTCAGAACAGAGCTGGATGTCATTCTGAGGGTCTCTGTGTTTAGACATAAAAAGTTCAATTTGTTCTATATTGTGAAAATGACATAACAAATGTGGAGATTATGTCTGAAAGAAAAACACCCATCCCTAATAATTCCCACTATCATGGAATGAAAATCAGGGCCATTTTGAAGCCTGGATCTGCTCTACCCTTCTTATGATTACATTTCTAGTAATCTTCCCAGATTTGGCATTGACTCTTGGTAGTAAAAGTGGAAAAGCTTAGAGCTACAATCTGGTCAGCAGAAGACTAAGGGTTAAAAATGGACAGTTGGTCAATTGAATGAAGACCTGGCAAGAAATTTTAAAAAATAGGCATTAAAGGAATAATAGCTGAATAGTAATAATAATAATACATTATGTCAACAGCAGTGACAAGAGAAACACTCAGTGTATTTATAGAGCTAAATAAAAAACAGATCCAAGTCCCACGTTTTGACTCTGAACAACCTTCTCAGTTGGATTTTGCTTCTGTCTAAGGATTATTTTGGAAAGAGCTATTATTATCCGAGATTTATCATGCTGCACTAGGGGGAACTCGTACTTTCCACAGAGACAATTATTGAATTCTCACTGGAGGCTCTTAAAGGAGCCAAGACCTCTTCCAAGGGTTCAAGTAGAAAAGATGCTCCAGTAGAGGGCTGGGATCTAGCCCTCTGAGATCTAGTGTCATGTATACTATGGGCCTGTTCCTCTGCTGTGATGCCACAGGTTCTTTCTCATTAAATGTGCTCTTCAACCCCCTCCTCACGATAAGAGGACAGAAGAGGAATTCACATTCATGGTGAGTATCATGCAGGAAGTCCTTTCAAGAGGTGCCGATCACCAGAAGGAGTCACAGGTTGCAGTAAGTCCTGAAGCATCATTGAAATGGAAACCAAGTCAAAACCATGACCTAGAAAGATAAGAGTCTGGCAGAATTCTGGAAGCAGATTCTTCACTTGAGTAGGTAGGCACTTGAACAAGCCCAGTGGTACAGCTATGTTTGGGTAGAGGTCATCAGAGGTTTAGAAAAAGAGGGAAGTCATTGTTAATATTAGAAGAGAACTCTGCAAATCTGGAGGAGTAGAAATGCAGCATTAGGTGTAAGCAATAACTGTGAAAGTAAACAATGATAAATGCCATATTAAATCTAAAGTGCTATGTTACCAGATAATAACAAATAACAGAGCTAATAGCCAGCAGTTAATATAGGCCAATTTATTATTTAAAACATTTATTAAGATTTAACAATAGCCAAATAATTTTTTGTTAAACTGTTATTAAACTGAAGCCCTGTATACATTAATCAACTGATATTTATCATTCAGATTGTATCTCATTAGATCCAAAGGGGTGTATATTTTCAAATCAAACTTGGAAATTTCAAATGAACTGTAGCTCATTTTGCCAAGTGTGGATGTGTAAAGATTATTGTGTCTGCCAGCTGAGTAGCCAGACAGTGGAGTGGACTTGTCTAATTAGGAACAATTGCTGATAAATCAATTCTTTCCTTTTATAGGACAATTAGAATTTGTGTATATGTGTGTGTGTTTTAAATTCTAATTTGATTTTGCACATTGTTCTGCAACCAACTTAACTCTTTGAAGCATTTTTAGAACATGCACATTTTCCATAAAATATAAAAAGGGTTATTGCTGTTATATCAGTCATGCAAACAATCCAAGATTTATCTATTCATCTATTCACATAATTCAGGCGTAAACTGCATATATTTGCTCATGTGATGCTCCCAATCTGGCTTACCATACTGGACCCCAAATATGACTTGCAATTATTTGCCTGACATTTTTTTCACATAGACGATTTCTCTCCCAAAGAGTGTCCTCTTTTTCATCTTTGCCTGTTAAAATTCTTCCTAGTCTTGAAGTGCAGCTCCAAGTTGACTTCCCTGATTTCTCTCATTTAGCAGTGATCTAACACTCGAATCTCCACTTTTATCCTTCATTGTGTCTAACACGGTGCTTACCACAGGGACAGTGAAATGATAGGTTTTTTGACTAAACGAGGGAAGGAAAAAACACAAGTTCCCCGAGGACAAAGTGCCCAGCCTCCCCGGCTGTCTTGGAAGAAATCACGGGAGAACAGGGGTGCTGAAGGAACACAATCCCACTGGGGGGCCACGAGAACTCAGGGGAGAGTGGCTGACTCATGGGGAGAGGGAAGGAGATGCGCATCATCTTTCTTCCCAAAGCCTGTGATTTGATTGGCCATAATTGCCTGGGGGAGGTGTTTTTATTTTTTCGTTTGCAAACCTTAATCTTCAACAATTAAAGAGGAAAACATCTGCCTCCCACAGTATGGGGCAGCAAGGTCTCCATCTGACGGATGAAGTACAGGGCCTCTCTGGGCCCACGCGCTCACCAGAGTTGGTGCCGGGTGAGCAATCTCTGTGCCGTGGATCTAGGTCAGAAGGCCTGAAGAGCCTGCTGCCCCCTGAGAAATTAGACTCCCCATGCCACATGCTGCATGTTGGCCAATTAGTCTGCAAGAGAGCAGAGGCCCAGGACTTTAATTGCTCTAAGGGCCTGTTTGTGTACTGTGTGGGGAGCAATTTTAAATATGGTTTCAGGTTTGCAGAACCTTGAATTCCAAGTGAGTGGTGGTTTAGGGACTCTCCCAGATGCTGGCAGCCGTAAGTGTCAAGGAGGAGAAATGTACATTGGATTCCGGCTCTACCTCCTGGTCGGTCTCACCTAGTAATCACCTTTTGGGGAATCAGAAGTCTATCATTAACTGGTCACATACTGTGTCACTGGCTCCTGCCGGTGCAATCTTCTTTTGTGAGAATTTACATACCTGTCCATTAGCAACTTGCAAATGTTCTCTCACCTTGCACCACGCTGAGAACAACATGGGCTGAGTTCAATCTGGGAAACTCCATGTCCACATCTTGACTGCTTATGACTGTAAAAAGATGTCACTCAATATGGGGACACATACGGAAGCTGTCAAAGCACTTAGGTTTTATCTCTTAATCTAGTTGTTGCCTCCTTAGTTCAGGACATACTACTTCCTGCTAAGATCGATGAGATAACCTCGCCTGGTCTCCCCACCTCCTAACTGTCTCCACACAGATCCAGTCTTCACATTTGGCCGAATTTTCTTCTTGGAGGGCAGATCTTCTGTACAATCACCTCCGGTGACTCTTTGCTGTGGTTTCCATGCTACTCCACAGCATGGCGCCACCCAATCTCTCTGACTTTGTTTCCCTTGTATCGCCTGCAAATATTTTATGAGCTATTCCGGTGGAGCTCATCCTTCGGCCTATACCTTTGGCCTCGTTCCTTTCTTGATTTGTATTAGTCTTGCTACTTGGAATTCTCTTGCTTGTGTCTCACTCACACAACATTTGATCCATCCTTTCAGGTCCATCTCAAACCACGCCTCCCCTGGAAGCCTTTCCAGAACCTGTGGCCATTGTTAGCGATGCCCATGCACCAAGCCAGATGCCCATCATGGGGACACTCCAACTCTCATCTCAAGAAATAAGCTTCCAGTGGCAGCTTCTACCAGGGATGCTTCCACAGCATGCTATCTCCCCATATCAGTTTTGTCCAGCCCTATTCTAAATCTCTATGACCTTTCTAAAAGTCACAAAAATGCTACAGAAGATGGATCAGAGGTAGCCAGAGGGGGCTTCATTGCTTTTTTGCCCTACCTCTTTCAGTTCACCCCTACCACCCCAGTTTTTTTTTCTTTTTTTTAAAGAATGGGACCTACAGACTTGACATGGATTCTCTGGACTTTTATTCATATTTGTAGGATGGCCTTAATATTAAAAGAGGAGAGATAGGTTGACATCAAGATTGTCAGCTCATAAAACATTCAAGGGAACTTAGAGATTGTCTGGTTCACCATTTTACTTTATTTTTAAAAATTTTATTTGATTGTTTTTATGCTAAAAGATATAAGTTCAATCTGGCCATGTTAGAGAACTTCAGCAAATGGGGAAAATAAAAAGAAAATCATTCATCATCCTAATGTCCTATTATTGCCAACTCTATCAATTGCCATATGCATATTTTACCAGCTTATAATAGTGGTGTACAGAAAACGTTGTTTCCTTTTATTTTTATTTTTAAAACTTAAAAAGACAGATTGAGGTCACTGAGGCCCTAGATTCCCCTAATAGATAAAATCCACAGTTTACAGTATTTGTTTTTGTACTAACCAAGAATAAACATTTCAGTTTCTTTTATTTCTCTCCAGAAGCTTTCTCTACTGTAGTTGGTGAATAGACAGGCTCCAGAATAAGATTGTCTGGCTTTGAATACCCAGCTACTTCCAAATAGTGTGACATTGGGAAAGTTACTTACACTAGTTTAACTCCGTTTCATCTGTAAAGTGGGCAGAAAATAGGGCTGACAGAAGGATTAAATGGTATAATACATGCCAACACATGTTTGCTGGATTCATTCGGTTCCCATGCCCTCTGGCTTGCAGTTGGGTTTGGTCATTGTTGGACTGAACAGAGTCCAACTTTGCACTTAGTTGGGAGCTCTGGCAGGTGATGGAGGGAGGGAGGAGAGTAAGTATTAATTCTCTGGGCTTTCTTCCCTGCTGGGTAGTCTACTGGTTGTATTCCTTGATCCTAGATCACTGCTTTCAAGGCAGCAGACTCTAAAGAGTTCTTTCACATCTTGGCTCCAATAACTGCTTCTTCCCTTCTTATTCCTTCTGGCCTCAGAGTGATATCGGCTTACCTACTATTAAGCTCCAGGTTACTGTACTATCCCTTGTGGTTCCTCAACACCTACACATTAGAAACAGTCCCTTTGTAAATAAACCCTCCTGGAACTTTCCTATTTTGAGTGTACCATCTGTTTCCTGTTGAGACCCTGACTGATACAACATGTTAATATTACTTCATCCCCCTTTCAATGAAAACTGAAACTACAGATTTTAAAAGACAAAATTACAATGGTCTACTTAACTCTTTCAGGATTTGGTGGTTCAGTTCCTTAAAGAATGCAAAGCTGGGTCTGCAGAAGACAGGGTACCCACACACACAACAGCCGCCATGATGCTTCCTATAGTCCAGATCGGAGTCTAGTGGTGTTATACTGTTTCTACCCTCATTGAACGTCTACAACGTAGATATCAGTATTCTTTACATTTTGTAGATGAGAAGATTGAGACCCAGAGAACATAAGTCAGCAAGGAGCAAGACACAATTCTGGTGCCAAGACCCATGGTTTAAACCACTACACCAGTGGTGCCCAAAGTGGGGTACTGGTTGGCAACATCAGCTCCATCTGGGAACTTGTGAGAAATGCAAATTCTTGAGCCCCACTGCAGACTTACTAAAGCAGAAACTTTGGGCTTGGGGCCCAATCATTTATATTTTAGGAACCCCTCCATGTAATTCTTAGGAAATCTGCTAAAGTTTAAGAAGCACCACGTTACACAAAATCACTTGCCAGGGGCTCATGGTTCCTCCTGCTTTGCTAGGTTTAGTTTGAGGTCACTTCAGGAATCTGAAAAAAAAAAAAACAAGAGTCTGGAATTCTACTCAGGATGCCACGTATTGAAAAAGAATGGCTTTTGTGTAGCCCTTTAGAGTTTATAAGACACTCTCCTATTCATTACCTCAGGAGGCCATGTGTTCCATGGCTAAGTGAATGGGCTCTCAACTGTCCTTGCCTGGAAACCATCTCTGTTCTCTTGGGCAAACGATTATCTCATCTCTGTCAACTTCAGCTTCCTCACCTGGAAAGTGAGGATAAAGACAGTGTGTACCTCTTAGGATTACCTAGGGATTAAATAAAAACAGCAAAAAACCCCCACAGCGTTTGGCACATAGTAAGCATCCAATAAACACCAGCTATTGCTAGTTTCATAAAAATCTTTTTTTTGGTAAGATTTTTATTTATTTATTTGACAGAGAGAGAGAGAGAGCACAAGTAGGCAGAGCGACAGACAGAGGGAGAGGGAGAAGCAGGCTCCCCACTGAGCAGGGAGCCCGACGCGGGGTTCGATCCCAGGACCCTGGGATCATGACCTGAGCCGAAGGCAGATGCTTAACCAACTGAGGTACCCAGGCGCCCCTAATTTCATAAAAATCTTACTATCCCCATCTTATAGGTGAGGAAATACCAGCTCAGGAGTCTTGACTTACCTTAAACTGGAGCTGAGCTTCAGAACCGTGTCTTCTGATTTTAAATCTCCATTGTTTTCCATACGCCTTCCAGAGCAGCCATGGAAAGTCTGGTTTAGTAATATCCTTATGAAAGAATAGATAATGAAGCTGAAGGGGAATATGCCCGAAGATATTTGAGGCCTAAATTTCGTTCCTCAGCCCCCATGAGTGGAAGTCTCCTGTGAGTCGCTCCTTGGATCCTGAGACCCGCCTGCCATGCTTCCCAGTCTAGGCTGCCTCCATCCCAGGAGGCTGGCCAGCCCCTCAGTGTCCTTTCTGAAGTTTACCCCTTTCCCCAACCTGCCCCTTGCCCTGCGGTGACTTCCCCTGCAAGGGGAACTTCTCTCCTAACAGAGAAAGTAGCCAGCAAAGAGCAGGCGGTCACAGAGGAAAAGGTTTTTGTAGCTGCCTCAGTTCGGGAGCTTCTGGGATTCTTAGTCCCCCAGAGACTCCTAGAACCATTGAGAAGGCGCCAAACAGGAATGTAAAAGTTAATAACTTCCTTATTTGAAAGCTAAACCTTTCCAAACCTATCACATGCACTTTTCCTCATGGAGGATTAACGGCCTGACAAGGTTGAACTTTGAAAGAAAAGCTATTTGTGACTTATGGGGAGCTGGGGAAAAAAGGTCTTGACTTTTTAAAAACAAAACAAAACAAGCAAACCAAAACACATTAATTTTTCTCAGGCCTATAACTCACAAAGGGCACCTCGGCTTCAGCTGGAACTTTCCAAAATGACTCTCCTCTGAGTCAAAGTGAGGTGGGAGCAAGTGGGATCCCCACAGAATTGATGTGGTAATATTTATGAGAGTTGAAAATAAAGGTTCACAGAGGAATTGTTTTCAAATCCTGAAATGATGGAGCCATTTTTAGCAATTCAGTCCTTCATTTCCTAGATCCCAAGGCAGTTACAGTAACATGTCACCAACTGTGACCACTCTCCATCCAAAGCCTTCATGATTTAGATAAAGCTTTGGAATTCAGTTTATTTATACAGGGGTTACAAAGCAAGTTAATAGAATAAATAAAGTTTTAGGAAGTGAGGTTAAGAGCAAGGGCTCTGAAATGAGGGTTTGTGTCCCAGGATGTCTTAGCTATTCACCTCTGGGCAAGTTACATTTTTTTTTAAAGATGTATTTATTTATTTTTAGAGAGAGGGAGAGAGAGAGAGCACAAGAGGGAGGGGCAGGGGGAGAAAGGAGAGAGAATCCCAAGCAGACTCCGTGCCCAGCTCAGAGCCCAGCATGGGGATCAATCCCACGACCCTGAGATCATGACCTGAACTGAAACCAAGAGTTAGATGCTCAACCAACTGTGCCACCCAGCCATCCTGGGGTTGGTTACATCTTGACATCTCAACCTCGAATCTGTAAATGGGTGTAATTATAGTGCACTGTAGATATGCTTAAATAAAGCAATCTACAATAAGCATCTGATAAAAGTTAGCTATTTCCATTACTATTTATGAAAACTGGCATTTAACATTGGTTTAAGATCAAATGTGAACTGCCAAGCATATAGCATTTACTTATGTTAAAGCAGGTCCCTTAGGATGTATATTCAACAATAATTTTTAAACCTGGGTTTTATTATTAATTGTATTAAAAAATTAAGCTGAACTTCTTTATCATGTATATTTAATTCAGATTTTAAAGAATGCCTCCTTTTCCCCCCTGTTTCCTCTAGCCTAAAATAATGAGTCTCTGTATATAGTATTTTTGTAAGCTTGGGGTATCACAAGGTGCTGGAGGAGGGATTGAAATACATTTACTGGATCATCATCAATATCAGCATCTCTGATATTATTATTCAGCAAGGTGAAGTTATTGTCCCTGGTCCCGTGAACTTGGCAACATGAAGGACAGCTAGAAGAAGCAAGGGTGAGCAAGACGGATGAGCACAGTTAGCAGCCTGAGAAGGACAAGATAGCATTTGAACAGGAAATGAAAAGAAAAGATTTGTGTCCGGGATAGTTGGTTTGGACAGAGTTCGTTTGGTTAAGACTTTGCAGAGTAGGGAGGAATTCAGCAGAGTTCTGGAGCAGATAGGTGACATCAAAAGGGATATTGCTGCCTGTTTTACCGAAATGAGTTGTCCACAAGAAAGCACAAGGTGCAACGGACATCAGCGGAGAACACAGTTTATTATAGCGCACATCTACAACGTGTGGCTGGAGTCGCTTCTACTCTAGTCTCTACAGAGTCAATGATACCTGAGAACCTCTCTCCAAACTGAGAGAGGAGATGGAATAAGTAGCAGAAAACCCATAATGGGAAATGAGAGATCCGTGAGTTTTAGAGTTAAAAAGTTAATAGTAGTTTGAACAGTCAAACATTGTAACAGGTATTTTTTTTTTTTATCAAAAGTTCTTGAGGAGCGCCTGGGTGGCTCAGTCGGTTAAGCCACTGCCTTCGGCTCAGGTCATGATCCCGGGGTCCTGGGATCGAGCCCCGCATCGGGCTCCCCGCTCAGTGGGAGGCCTGCTTCTCCCTCTCCCTCTGCCTGCCTCTCTGCCTACTTGTTCTCTCTCTCTCTCTCTGTCAAATAAATGAATAAAATCTTAAAAAAAAAAAAAAAGTTCTTGAAGTAGCTTCAAAATCCAAGAGCACCTCAGAATTTGAGCTCGTTTTCCAAATTTTGAATTTTTTAAAACGCAGTTGTGATATTTTTAAGTACTTGGTAATGCTTGGAATAACACACAGGGCTACCAGGGCTGGACTAGTTCAGTGTTTTTTTCTTTTTTCTTTTTTTAAAAGATTTTCTTTATTGATTTGAGAGACAGCATGAGAGAGAGAGAGAGAGAGAATGAGGAGTGGGGGGAAGGGCAGAGGGAGAGGGAGAAGCAGACTCCTCGCTGAGCAGGGAGCTCGAGCAGGGCTCGATCCCAGGACCCCGGGATCATGACCTGAGCTGAAGGCAGATGCTTTACCAACTGAGCCACGCAGGTGCCCCCTCTATTTATTTGAGAGAGGGATAGAAGGAGAGAGAGAGAGCATGAGTGGGGAGGGGGGGAGGGGGAGAGGGAGAGAATCTCAAGCAGACTCCCTGCTGAGTGTGGAGCCCCATGCGGGGCTCAATCCCCCAACCCTGAGATCATGACCTGAGCCAAAACCAAGAGTTGGATGCTTAACTGACTGAGCCACCCAAGCTCCCCTAGTTCAGTGTTTTTCAGACCATAGACTGCATCTCCTTAGTGGGTCACAAAATCAATATTTATGGATTTTTTTACTAGAATATTCTTATATTGTTTATTTGAGATGATTTCTATATTTTATTTGATATTTAAAATTTGATCATATGAAAATCATGATTAATATTAATTGCATTTTTACTTTATATTATTTTATGAATTTCCTTTATTTATTTATTTATTTATTTATTTTTTAAGATTTTATTTATTTGCGAGAGAGAGAATGAGAGACAGAGAACATGAGAGGGAGGAGGGTCAGAGGGAGAAGCAGACTCCCCGCTGAGCAGGGAGCCTGATGTGGGACTTGATCCCGGGACTCCAGGATCATGACCTGAGCCGAAGGCAGTCACTTAACCAACTGAGCCACCCAGGCGCCCCATGAATTTCCTTTTTTTAAAAGATTTTGTTTATTTGACGGAGAGAGAGCGCACACAAGCAGGGAGAGTGGCAGGTAGAGGGAGAGGGAGAAGCAGACTCCCTGCTGAACAGGGAGTCAGAAGCAGGGTTCCATCCCAGGACCCTGAGATCATGACCTGAGCCGAAGGCAGACGCTTAACCAACTGAGCCACCCAGGTGCCCCTATTTTGTGAGTTTTCTATTGGTTTATATACATGCGCACACATGCATGCATGTGTGTGTATACAGGAACACAAGGTGAAATATATTTCTTCCTATAGACCATGGTAAGAAACAAGTTTGGCTTCCTTTACTTAACAATAATATTTAAAAATTAATTAATTGGAGGTTTGAATAAACAGAATTCCAGTTTTTGAAAACATTGTTTTATTTAGCTTAAGCAGTACCATTACAAGCTCATTTACAGTATTATGATATGTAGTTGGTCTGGGCTAAGGCTGAGCTGCTGGCCTAGGAATCACCTGGGGGAATGGGTTGGAAGCCTCTATTCGAAGGCTGAACTTCTGCAGAGTCCGGCTCAGTCAGTCTAGGGTGATGTCCAGAAATCTGTATTTTAGTGAGTGTCTCAGGTGACCCTGATGTATGGCCAGGTTGTACACCCCACAGGGCAGAAAACAATTCTTTCAAATAGTGGTAAAGTAAACGTTTTCCTGGCATACTCCAAAATTACCTAACGTTGACTTAAAAATGTCCAAATTAATAAGCTTCAATTCTAAAAGTGAGGCCATTTACAGATCAATGACGCCAGAAAGAAGGACTCCGGAGTAGAACAAAGGACTGAAGTCATCCACAGGGGAAATCTGCAAGCCTGACCATCATCCCCGCCCCCGCCCCGCCGGCCCCCAGGGAAACCTTTTCCCCTTTTACTTCAACCAGCAACTCTCCAGTTAGTTTGTGTTTTGAATGATTTATATTTTTCCATAAGTTTCATAAGTTTTGTGGGAGGGAAAGATGGATGATAGAGGGGAAATGGAAAAGAGCATAAACCAGCAGTCGGCACAGACAATGTTGTGCAAATACATATGAAGAGCATTAGGGAAAAATGTCAGAAAACCCTATCCTGCCTGCAAATGACGTGAACTTTGACCTCTAAGACCTGCATCTGTAACAAGTTATTTTCTTATGGCAACCTAACATTGGATCTTAAGGGCTTTTGTTTATTTTTCTTTTCTTCTGTTTTACTTTGATCTTTCTTTGTTTAGGTCTTTTTTTATTTGTATGATACACACCTGTATGATAAGGTCACCAAAACAGATTTCTAAAATAACCATTCTAATCACACATCTGGTTAATATCTGCGTTGATAGAATTTAAGAAAACCAATAATCTTAGTAACATTCCCACTTACTGCTAATAATACAATGTTTTCATTATTCAGCAATTTTTTAAAATCGAGAATCTGCTTTGGACCATATACTGTTCTAGGATACAGAGGTAAAGAAGACAGGCAAAGTCTCTGCCCAAGTGGAGCTTACTGTCTAGAAGGGGGAGACAGAAAACAATTGAGATAATGGCAGATAAGTGCTCTGAAGATGGGCAAACAGGGTAATGTGTTGAGTGTTAAAGAGTGGTCAGGCATCCTTCCATCTGTGCAATGGGACTGTAGCCTGGACAGACCTGTGTAAAGGCAACCGTCGCCTAGGCTTCTTACTTCTCTCTTTCATTCATTTAGTAAATCCACAGTGCACAACAAAGAGCAAGGCAGCATGGTCCTGCCATCGAGGTAACTCAACACGGCAGGGGAGGCAGATGTCAAAGAGCCACTCTGTGCCAGATATGATGAGTAAGATATGCAAGGCATGCTGGGAGATTATACACAGGAAAGCGACTGAGACTCAAGGATTAGAGAGAAACTTAAAATGAGGTTAAGAGTTGGACAAATAAGTAAATGGATTTTAGATAATGGGAATAAACCGTCAGAGAAGCAAGTTCCCAATAAGTAAGGGTGGAAGGCTAGAATGAATCCTGTGGTGTTGGCTCATACCAGAAGCAACGGTATTAACTCAGGTTTATCGATATACAAACACATAGATGCAGACAGATACATATATGTATGCATACATGCATTAGTATGCATGCATATATTTCCTAGCTCGGTTTGCTGAGATGGTCTAGAAGCAATGACATCCCAGTAGCTAGGAGCACACTCAGGACAGGATTTGGTTTCTATATACCATTCTCCAATAAAAGGAACTAGGGTTCTTTGGACAAATGCTTGCTGATAAGGCTGGGGCAGGGAACATGCAAGGTAAGCTTGGAGCATCTTGAACTGCCAGCTAGGAAGTGCTGAAAATTTTCCAGGGAAAGAGAGAAAGAGAGAGAGAGAGAAAGGGAGGGAGGCAGGAAGAAAGGAAGAAAAATGGAGGCTTAGCAAAAGAACTCAGGAGTCATCCTGAAAGCACTCCAGCCAAAGCTGGAATACTTTGAGCAAGAAGATAAATAACATAGTATTGAATTATAACCCAAAGTCTAAAACAAATGTAGTTCCTACTAATATAAATAAATAAATGGTGCCAAAGGGATTTCTTGCAAAAGAATTCTAAATAGTATATGTAGATTAGAAGTGGCGGTGGAGTTTAATTCCCTTCTTCTTGAGTGTGGACTGAACCTCCAAATAATAGAGCAGAACAACTAGATAGAAACAGAACAACTATAACTTTATAGTGGAGAAACTGGACACTCCCACCTAAACCATGTGATCCACATTCACGTGACCAGTGATAGGTCATGTTAACACCATGTATCCCCTGACACGTGATGAGAGGGCCCTTTACCTGTTGTGATATTCGTTTAAAAAACCCATCATTCCAATCTAATCCTGAAAAAAAATTAGGTAAATCCAAATTGAGGGGTATTCTATAGAATACTTGGCTAGTACTCTTTAAAACTGCCACAGCTGTGAAAAACAAGAAAGACCGAGAAATGATCACAGGTTGGAGGAGACGAAGGAGACACAACTAAATGCAGTGTGGTATCTTTGAACAGAAAAAAAAAATATGAATGGAAAAACTGGTAAAGAAAAAACAGATTAAGAAAAGCAGCATCCCAGGAAGGAGTCACGATGCCCATATTTCCTTTCAAAGGGAAACTGGCCTCTCAATGATATTTTCAAGCCCTTAGGGGACTTGACCACACGTATAATCTATATGCCCATGGACTCTGCCAGCCCCTGGACCAGAGAATGGGGAAGAAGCCCACAGCTCCTCAGAATGCTCAGAGGTGATCGAGACTGCTCGCACAGGTGTAAGACAAGTCCTGGGCAAAGCTCAGTCTGTTAGCAAGCTATGTCAGGAAGGACATGAAGTGTTAATGTGTCCGATGACATGTGAGCGTTTGTAGCCGGAAATGAGGAGTTCCAGGCTGGTAAACTGCTGTGGCCAGCCCTGCTGCGTCTTTCCTATCCAACGTGTTCCTGCATAACACACACCACAGGGCTGTTCATATTTGCAAATAAATAGCCTAATGTTATTTAGCCATTCCTGTTTGCCTGTTCCTTTCTCTCCTTCCAAATAAGCAGATAGCTCCCACAGGGCAGGAGAAGCATACTCTGCCTCACATCCTCCTCTAACTAGAGCGACTGGTGCCTGTGATGTAACTTACCGCACCCATGCACTTGGCTTTGGCAAGTTGACCATGACGGAGATTTTTCTTAGGTCAAACTTGGTCTCTCCGGGTTCACTAAAATATAGGAAGGGCTTAAGTGCATATACATGTTCTTTATTTTTAATAGTAAATTGGAGAAAAGAGAACCCTACAAACCTATAAATGAGTAAGGAATAATTTTCCTGAATGCCTGATCAACCCCTTCTCTACATCCCTACTCTGCCTTTCTTTGCATTTATAAGTGAGGAATATCCATTTTTCTTGGGGTTTCAATGACTTGCTTATCCCCGTGGCTTCTTAAAGATGTATGTTCAGTGGGAAGAGATCACATTTCCAGTCCTCAGCCCAATGGGTGTGCTCCCTGAGTGTGAACTGTTATTAGAGGTGACAGTAATAATGATGATGGTGATGGTGGTGACGGTGATGATGGTGGTAATGGATCGCATGCAACTTTGTTACAAAACCATTGCCATTATCATTATCAGATTTGCTGTAGCACAAAAATGATTTCAAGTGCTGTGGCCTGGGAAACATCCCCAATGTCTCCTGCTTTGAGGAGCCCGTGAGAAACCTCACAAAAAGATGCCAAAAGGAAGACCTCCGTGTGGCGCCATCACAGCACAAAGCTGCGGGGCTCTGAGAGGCACTCATCTCAGCAGACTTCCAGCCACTGTGTCTCCTCGGCTAGTGTAATGCTTGGTCATTTGGGGAGCTCTTAAGACTGCAGGGCAGAGGGGGCGGAGCAAGATGGCGGAGGAGTAGGAGACCTGGATTTCGTCTCCTCTCAGGAATTCAGCTGGATAGGGATCAAGCCATTCTGAACACCTACAAACTCAACAGGAGTTCAAAGAAAAGAAGAGCAACAACTCTCTGAACAGAAAAGCGACCACTTTTTGGAAGGTAGGACGTGAGGAGAAGTGAATCCGAGGCGATGTTCGGGAGGAGAGACGGCGGGGGAGGGGCCTCCGTCGGCCGCTTCTGGCAAGTGATGGAGCCGCGGAGCACAAAATCGGAACTTTTGGAAGTCTGCTCCGCTGAGGGACGTCACTCTGGTGGCGAAGTGGGGGGTGGAACCCTCGCGGGACAGTGTGGTCTCAGGACCCTCGGGGTCACAGAAAGACCGGGGGTGCCTGAGTGCGGCAGAGCTCCCAGGTATCGGAGCAGGGAAGCCGGCTGCAGAGACGGAGCCCAGGCGCGGGCTCTCAGCTCGGGGTTGCCGTAAACCGTGATCCGCGGCACAGTCGGGCCACTGCTCCTCCAGCAGGGACCCAACAAGCGGCAGATCCGGGGAGACTCACCTTCTTCCCCCGGGAGGAGAGGTGCGGGAGCGCACCGCGGGGATCTGCTGGGTTTGGAGACTCCACCCGGGGTCGGGTGCCAGATAAAAAGGCGCGGTCACAGGCCGGGTGAGCGCGGAGTGCGGCCGGAGACCGGGGAGACGGGAGTGACTGACGGCTTTTCTCTGGGGGCTCGCTGAGGAGCGGGACCCCGAGTTCTCGGCTCCTCCGGGGCGGAGACTGGGAGGCCGCCATTTTCACTCTCCGCCTCCAAAGCTGTACGGAGAGCTTGCAGGGAACAAAAGCTCCGGAGAGCAAACCCGAGCAGATTACTTAGCCCGGACCGGCAAGGGCGGGGCAATTCCGCCTCCGGCAAAGACATTTGGGAACCACGGCAACAGGCCCCTCCCCCAGAAGATCAGCGAGAACAGCCAGCCAAGACCAAGTTTACCGATCAATGAGAACGGCAGAACTCCAGCGCTAGGGGAACACTGCACATAGAATTCATGGCTTTTTTACCATGATTCTTTAGTCTTTCAAAGTTAATTATTTTTTTTAACTGTCTTTTTTTCTTTTTTCCTTTTTTCTTTTTTTTTGAATTTTTCTTTTTCCCTTTTTCAACCAACATCTTATCAATCCCTTTTTTAAAAAAAAACATTTTTATTTTTCATTTTTAAAGTCATATTCTATCCCTTCATAGTAGTTACCCGTATTTTTGGCATATATATATAAGTTGTTCTCTCCTTAAAATCTTGAGATAGTTTCTTCTAACAGATCAAAATATACTCTAAATCTCTAGTGTATGGTTTTTTTCTACTCCCCTGCATGATCACATTCTCTCCCTTTTTTCTTTCTTTCTTTTTTTTTTTTTTTTAATCCTCTTCTTTCTTTTTTCAAACAACTTATCAAATCCTTTTTAAAAATTTTTTATAATTTCCATCTTTACAGTCATATTCCATCCCTTCATCATATCAACCCTTATTTTTGTACACATATAAGTTTTTCTTTCTTTAAAATTTTGGGAGGGACTTTCTTTTAACAGACCAAAATACACCCAAAATCTAGTGTGTGGCACTGATCTATAATCCAGCCTGATCATATTTGATCACACTCTGTTTTTGTTTTGTTTTGTTTTGTTCTGCTTTTGTTTGTTTTTATCTTTATCTTTATCTTTTTTCTTTTTTTCTTTCCTTTTCTTTTTTCTCTCTTTCCCTTTCTTTTCCCACTGCTTCAGGTTTTTCTGATTTGTTTAGAGTATATTTTCTGGGGACGTTGTTACCCTGCTAGCATTTTGTTCTCTCATTAATCTATTCTCCTCTGCACAAAATGACAAGACGGAAAAAATCACCTCAACAAAAAGAACAAGAGGTAGTACCGACTGCCAGGGACCTACTCAATACGGACATTAGTACGATGTCAGATCTAGAGTTCAGAATCATCACTTTAAAGATACTAGCTGGGCTTGAAAAAAACATGGAAGTTATTAGAGAAACCCTTTCTGGAGAAGTAAAAGAACTAAAATCGAACCAAGTAGAAATCAAAAAGGCTATCAATGAGGTGCAATCAAATATGGGGGCGCTAACTGCTAGGATAAATGAGGCAGAAGAAAGAATCAGCGAGATAGAAGACCAAATGATGGAAAATAAAGAAGCTGAGAAAAAGAGAGATAAACAACTACTGGATCACGAGGGCAGAATTCGAGAGATAAACGATACCATAAGACGAAACAACATTAGAATAATTGGGATCCCAGAAGAAGAAGAAAGAGAGAGAGGTGCAGAAGGTATAATGGAGCAAATTATAGCAGAGAACTTCCCTAATTTGGGGAAGGAAACAGGCATCAAAATCCAGGAAGCACAGAGAACCCCTCTGAAAATCAATAAAAATAGGTCAACACCCCGACATCTAATAGTAAAACTTACGAGTCTCAGAGACAAAGAGAAAATCCTGAAAGCAGCTCGGGAGAAGAGATATGTAACCTACAATGGTAGAAACATTAGATTGGCAACAGACTTATCCACAGAGACCTGGCAGGCCAGAAAGGACTGGCAGGACATATTCAGAGCACTAAATGAGAAAAATATGCAGCCAAGAATACTATATCCAGCTAGGCTGTCATTGAAAATTGAAGGAGAGATAAAAAGCTTCCAGGACAAACAAAAACTAAAGGAATTTGCAAACACGAAACCAGCCCTACAACAAATATTGAAAGGGGTCCTCTAAGCAAAGAGAGAGCCTAAAAGCAACATAGACCAGAAAGGAACACAAACAATATACAGTAACAGTCACTTTACAGGCAATACAATGGCACTGAACTCCTATCTTTCAATAGTTACCCTGAATGTAAATGGGCTAAATGCCCCAATCAAAAGACACAGGCTATCAGATTGGATTAAAAAACAAGACCCATCGATATGCTGTCTGCAAGAGACTCATTTTAGACCCAAAGACACCCCCAGATTGAAAGTGAGGGGGTGGAAAACCATTTACCATGCTAATGGACACCAAAAGAAAGCTGGGGTGGCAATCCTTATATCAGACAAATTAGATTTTAAACCAAAGACTGTAATAAGAGATGAGGAAGGACACTATATCATACTTAAAGGGTCTATCCAACAAGAAGATCTAACAATTGTAAATATCTATGCCCCTAACATGGGAGCAGCCAATTATATAAGGCAATTAATAACAAAAGCAAAGAAACACATCGACAACAATACAATAATAGTGGGGGACTTTAACACCCCCCTCACTGAAATGGACAGATCGTCTAAGCAAAAGATCAACAAGGAAATAAAGACTTTAAATGACACACTGGACCAAATGGACTTCACAGACATATTCAGAACATTCCATCCCAAAGCAACGGAATACACATTCTTCTCTGGTGCCCATGGAACATTCTCCAGAATAGATCACATCCTAGGTCATAAATCAGGTCTCAACCGGTACCAGAAGATTGGGATCATCCCCTGCCTATTTTCAGACCACAATGCTTTGAAACTAGAACTCAATCACAAGAGGAAAGTCAGAAAGAACTCAAATACATGGAGGCTAAAGAGCATCCTACTGAAGAATGAATGGGTCAACCAGGAAATTAAAGAAGAATTAAAAAAATTCATGGAAACCAATGAAAATGAAAACACAACTATTCAAAATCTTTGGGATACAGCAAAGGCAGTCCTAAGAGGAAAGTATATAGCAATACAAGCCTTTCTCAAGAAACAAGAAAGGTCTCAAGTACACAACCTAACCCTACACCTAAAGGAGCTGGAGAAAGAACAGCAAATAAAGCCAAAACCCAGCAGGAGAAGAGAAATAATAAAGATCAGAGCAGAAATCAATGAAATAGAAACCAAAAGAACAGTAGAACAGATCAACGAAACTAGGAGCTGGTTCTTTGAAAGAATTAACAAGATTGATAAGCCCCTGGCCAGACTTATCAAAAAGAAAAGAGAAATGACCCAAATCAACAAAATCATGAATGAAAGAGGAGAAATCACAACCAACACCAAAGAAATACAAACAATTATAAGAACATATTATGAGCAACTCTATGCCAACAAATTAGATAACCTGGAAGTAATGGATGCATTCCTAGAGATGTATCAACTACCAAAACTGAACCAGGAAGAAATAGAACACCTGAACAGACCTATAACCACTAAGGAAATAGAAGCAGTCATCAAAAATCTCCCAAAACACAAAAGCCCAGGGCCAGATGGCTTCCCAGGGGAATTCTACCAAACATTTCAAGAAGAATTAATACCTATCCTTCTGAAACTGTTCCAAAAAATAGAAATGGAAGGAAAACTTCCAAACTCATTTTATGAGGCCAGCATTACCTTGATCCCAAAACCAGACAAAGACCCCATCAAAAAGGAGAATTACAGACCAATATCCCTGATGAACATGGATGCAAAAATTCTCACCAAAATACTAGCCAATAGGATCCAACAGTACATTAAAAGGATTATTCACCACGACCAAGTCGGATTTATCCCTGGGCTGCAAGGTTGGTTCAACATCCGCAAATCAATCAACGTGATACAATACATTAACAAAAGAAAAAACAAGAATCACATGATCCTCTCAATAGATGCAGAAAAAGCATTTGACAAAGTACAGCATCCTTTCTTGATCAAAACTCTTCAGAGTATAGGGATAGAGGGTACATACCTCAATATCATAAAAGCCATCTATGAAAAACCTACAGCGAATATCATTCTCAATGGGGAAAAACTGAGAGCTTTCCCCCTAAGGTCAGGAACGCGGCAGGGATGTCCACTATCACCACTGCTATTCAACATAGTATTGGAAGTCCTAGCCACAGCAATCAGACAACAAAAAGAAATCAAAGGCATCCAAATTGGCAAAGAAGAAGTCAAACTCTCACTCTTTGCAGATGATATGATACTTTATGTGGAAAATCCCAAAGACTCCACCCCAAAACTGCTAGAACTCATACAGGAATTCAGTCAAGTGGCAGGATATAAAATCAATGCACAGAAGTCAGTGGCATTCCTATACACCAACAACAAGTCAGAAGAAAGAGAAATTAAGGAGTCGATCCCATTTACAATTGCACCCAAAACCATAAGATACCTAGGCATAAATCTAGCCAAAGAGGCAAAGGATCTGTACTCAGAAAACTATAAAATACTCATGAAAGAAATTGAGGAAGACACAAAGAAATGGAAAAACGTTCCATGCTCATGGATTGGAAGAACAAATATTGTGAAGATGTCAATCCTACCTAGAGCAATCTACACATTCAATGCAATCCCCATCAAAATACCATCCACTTTCTTCAAAGAAATGGAACAAATAATCCTAAAATTTGTATGGAACCAGAAAAGACCCCGCATAGCCAGAGGAATGTTGAAAAAGAAAAGCAAAGCCGGCGGCATCACAATTCCAGACTTCCAGCTCTACTACAAAGCTGTCATCATCAAGACAGTATGGTACTGGCACAAAAACAGACACATAGATCAATGGAACAGAATAGAGAGCCCAGAAATGGACCCTCAACTCTATGGTCAACTAATCTTCGACAAAGCAGGAAAGAATGTCCAATGGAAAAAAGACAGTCTCTTCAACAAATGGTGTTGGGAAAATTGGACAGCCACATGCAGAAGAATGAAACTGGACCATTTCCTTACACCACACACAAAAATAGACTCCAAATGGTTGAAAGACCTCAATGTGAGACAGGAGTCCATCAAAATCCTAAAGGAGAACACAGGCAGCAACCTCTTCGACCTCAGCCGCAGCAACTTCTTCCTAGAAACATCGCCAAAGGCAAGGGAAGCAAGGGCAAAAATGAACTATTGGGACTTCATCAAGATCAAAAGCTTTTGTAAAGCCAAGGAAACAGTCAACAAAACCAAAAGACAACTGACAGAATGGGAGAAGATATTTGCAAATGACATATCAGATAAAGGGCTAGTATCCAAAATCTATAAAGAACTCATCAAACTCAACACCCAAAGAACAAAGAATCCAATCAAGAAATGGGCAGAAGACATGAACAGACATTTCTCCAAAGAAGACATCCAAATGGCCAACAGACACATGAAAAAGTGTTCAATATCGCTCGGCATCAGGGAAATCCAAATCAAAACCTCAATGAGATACCACCTCACACCAGTCAGAATGGCTAAAATTAACAAGTCAGGAAATGACAGATGTTGGCGGGGATGCGGAGAAAGGGGAACCCTCCTCCACTGTTGGTGGGAATGCAAGCTGGTGCAGCCACTCTGGAAAACAGTATGGAGGTTCCTCAAAAAGTTGAAAATAGAGCTACCATATGATCCAGCAATTGCACTACTGGGTATTTACCCCAAAGATACAAAAGTAGGGACCCGAAAGGCTACGTGCACCCCGATGTTTATAGCAGCAATGTCCACAATAGCCAAACTGTGGAAAGAGCCAAGATGTCCATCAACAGATGAATGGATAAAGAAGATGTGGTATATATATGCAATGGAATATTATGCAGCCATCAAAAGGAATAAGATCTTGCCATTTGCAACGACGTGGATGGAACTGGAGGGTATTATGCTGAGCGAAATAAGTCAAACAGAGAAAGACATGTATCATATGACCTCACTGATATGAGGAATTCTTAATCTCAGGAAACAAACTGAGGGTTGCTGGAGTGGGGGGTGGGGTGGGAGGGATGGGGTGACTGGGTGATGGACACTGGGGAGGGTATGTGTTCTGGTAAGCGCTGTGAATTGTGCAGGACTGTTGAATCTCAGATCTGTACCTCTGAAACAAATAATGCAATATATGTTAAGAAAGAAAAAAAGAAGAAGAAGAATGTAGCAGGAGGGGAAGAATGAAGGGGGGGAAATCGGAGGGGGAGAAGAACCATGAGAGATGATGGACTCTGAAAAACAAACTGGGGGTTCTAGAGGGGAGGGGGTTGGGAGGATGGGTTAGCCTGGTGATGGGTATTGAGGAGGGCACGTTCTGCATGGAGCACTGGGTGTTATGCACAAACAATGAATCATGGAACACTATATCTAAAACTAATGATGTAATGTATGGGGATTAACATAACAATAAAAAAAAAAAAAAAAAAAAAAGACTGCAGGGCAGAAGTGAAGGAAGGAGCCAAAGAAATGATCCAAATCAGGACCACAAGCTGGAGATGCTGGACTTCAAACGGGGGCCTGATGAGAATTGTGGAATTTTCCAGAGAATAAGCCTATCCTCTCTGCCCATCTGTTTCATTTGGGACATCCTAGGTTATGCTATGATAACTAGCAACTCCTCGAGTCACACTCCTCCTGCACATCCCTTGTGTAACATCAGGGGCTCTGCTCCATTTCGTCCTCACCTCAGACCCAGGCTGATGGAGCTTCTGCCATCTGGAACATCTTTAGGTATAGGGGTAGGGAGATGAGGAGAAACTAAGAATGCACACTGGCTTATAAATGTTTTCACCTGGAATGGATGCATATCACGTCTGCATGTATGTTACTGGGCAGAGCAAGTTACCTGGCTACACCTGTCTCCAATGTGGCTGGAAAGGGAGAAGCCTCGGGAATGCTTATGAGCAGTAACAATGCTTAGTCACTGCCTTACTCTGTGTGTCCGAGACAGGCAAAGTGATAGGCAAGCTGAGGTGGGATAGCCCATTCCAAGCCTCCAAGCCCATGGCAGATATTATAGGTTGATTAGCACCCATCTCAACACCATTCTACTTTGCCTCTTTTTCTGCAGAGACTGGAAAATGGAACAGTTTCCAGCTTCTCTTGTACCCATGGGTGGCTAAGCGCATGTTCTAGAGAAACCAGGTGTAGGTGGAAATCTGCTAGGAGAACATCTCTTCCCCAAAAAAGAGCCTCAGGAAGAGCTGATTCCTTGCTTGTCCCCTTGTTCTGGTGTGGAACATGGATGTCACAGCTGAAAGGCAGCCACCACCTGGGTGACCATCAGGTGGCAAGACGAGAAAAAGCTCCAAAGAACTGCAGAGGTGCTGATTTCAGGAAACTACAAGCCTCTGAACAAATGTCAAGAGCCACTCATCTCTAGATTTCTTGTGATGTGGCACAAACAAACCTATTTGTTCTGTAACTTGTGGCAAAAAACATTCTTAACGGTTACAGAATCAGCAGGAACTTTTGAGATCACAAGTGCTTCATTTAACAGATAAAAAAACAGATAAGAGACCCAAGAAGTTAAATGACATACCCAAGGCTCACAGCAAAATTAGCAGAAACGTTGGCCCAGGGATTAGAAATCTCATGATACTTTGGTGGCACGTGTTTCTTGTTCCTCTTTGTTCTCTGGGTCCATACCAACTCCACCATGACCCAGCAGACATCTCTCCTCACACCTCGTCTAACTTCTGCGTTTCTTCTCCCATCCCCAGTCTCCAGCCTATTGTAACCCTCTCCCCAATACCTGAACCTTTCCAATCTGGTTAAATCCATCGGCAGCAGAAACACCATCTTCCCAGTCAGAAACAAAGCCGTATATGGCTACACTCCCATCAGGCCAATGTAATCAGTCTGAAACAGGGTGTGTCGTAATGGTCTGAGAAGTTTTCCACTTTCAAATCGCTACTCGAATGTCAAGGGCAGGAAGAAAAGGCAGCTGAAGTCAGTATGCTGAGGTGTAGCTCATGCCGCAACAGGGAATATAGCAGGGAATCATAATTGATTTCTAATGGCAGAGAACATTTAACCTGGCCGTGTGCAGAGAGAGGAACGCAGTGAGGAGGAGGATAGACGCCGAGCTCCAGCTCCTGCTTAAAAACTTCTTGAAGTCTAAATTAATTTGGTACTATCTCACTTACAAGGAAAGTATCTATTTCACTTGCAGCCAAAGTGAGCGTTTGTTTAACCTCTTGGGGGATAGGCTATAGCTGCATGTAGACCTTTGCAAGAAGAGGCACAGTTATCCAATTTCCCTCTAATTGCTCTAACAAGGATGAATTAGGACTTTCATCAGCAGGCCTGAGTGATCAGTTTGGAGTCAGCCATGGGCGGTGAAGCCAGTTATTAAACAAAACTGTAGTGTTAACTCCTAATAATACACAGTGAGGGCAAATTAAGCAGAAGACAAATATGCCATAGTGGTGACACTGGAGAATATGTCGTCTCAACTTTATGTTTTAAAGTGATGCTATTATTAGTGACGTTTAAGTTCATTTCTAAGGCATAATAGGGAAGTAAATGTTCACTTGGGCTTTCTGCACCATTAAAAAGAAACCATCTGACAAGGGAACATGGTATACTGTTTAAATATCCACTTGGGCAAGGCTCCACTTTGATATACATTAATTATTCCAATACCATCACATTGGGAGATCGCACAGAAAGCCCTCGCAGCACCATGTTCCCCAGGTAATTGTTCCTGGCTGAGAGGACCGTGGCTGCCACTGACGTTGTTGTCTGTGCTCGAAATGTCACTGTGCTTTATTCAAGGTAGCATACAAGAAAACACTCCGATTCCTACCCGGCTTATCTCCCGCCACACCACCCTGTCACTCCCTTTCTCAAGTGTAAGTTACAGCAGACTTGCTGACTCTGGGAAGAGAGGGCTATTGAAAATGCAATTTGAGTTAAATAAATTGATCATATATCATGGGAGTGGAGGAGGGCAGAGAGAACCATTCTCATGTCTCATCAAAACCTCAGAAGCCCATTCTGGTAGAACCTCATTAATTTACACTAAGGGCCGGGACCGCCTTGACTAATTGCTGAGCGTGAGCAGCGTGGATTAGAGTGTACAGGAACAAACAAAATTTAGAAAGCTGGGATCGAGGATCAAACAACAAAGCTGGACTTTATTGTACAACTAAAAACCTACCTGGACACTGACTGGAATGACATCCAATAGAAAATAAGTGCCTTAATAATAACACTTTCCAGAGTATGGTCTGGCAAACAAGCATAGCACCTTTGGGAACCACCATCTGGTCATGCTAGACCTTGCCCAATCACTGAATCCCTATTGACCTTCCAAAAATGACTGGTCTCTTTTAGGCCCCTATTTTTTATCCTTTTGAGGAAGAGCAGGTGTGTGCTGAACCTTCTTTCCATTCTACTTATACTTCAGTATTCATGAATTAATGTAGAGAGAACACTTTGAACTTGGCCAAGTCAAGTATATGCAAGAGGCTCTTCCCTAGAGAATCTGTCTTCCTTTCCCTCTTTTTATTTTTTTTTTTTACAGTGCCGGAGAAATTGGGATGATAGTTGTTTGTCTGTTTCAAACACACCTGCTGGTCATTCACCACCTGAACCCACAATCGAGTATTTGGACACTGCGGTGAGTCTTGCCACAGAGGTGGTTATGACGAGGCCAGCAGAGGATTAGCCCTTCAGGTGGGGAAAAGCAGCAGGAGTAGATGAAAATCTTAGATAACAAAGATTCTGTTTTCATCTCCAGAGTTCCAGCAATAAGGGCCAGTGGCGATGCTCTTGCTAGTACTGGTGTTTTAAAATGGATTACTTTCTCCCAAAACTTTTCAACCATCATTTAGCATTGGCTGTTCTGCTTTCTCCTGTCACCCCTTTACCCATTTGTGTATACGCATCGGGTTAGGAAGCACCAAGGGCTAGACTGTGTTACATACAGAGCCACTTGCTAGGCTCTACTCGCTTGCTTGTGTGTTGAACTCCCAAACAACTTCCAGACATGCATAGAGCCAAGTACAGGCAGTGGGGGAGCATGCTTAAGCTTCCTAGGAATAGGTGTGACATCCCCTGGACTTCCTAGATACTCAGGCAGGTATCACGAGAAGCTGCCAGGCTGTGGGGGTGAATTCCAATGGGGTAGAATTATGCATCCATGTGACTTTGCAGCGCAGAGTATACATTCCCTCGCTGCTGACATTGGGTTTGGCCACATGACGTGCTTTGACCAATGGTGTGGGAGCAGGTGTGACATGAGTGGAGGCTTTAAATATACTCGTGTGGCTTAGCCTGACCCTATGCTCCCCTGTTATTCACCAAAGGAAAAGCTTGCCCAGGTTGCTTCTGCTTCTTCTGCCTGAGTCCCAGATTGAGAGACCGCAGCCTCGAGAAAAGTTGCCCCAGCTGATGGTCAGACTCACAAGTGAGGAAAATCAATGTTGGTTGTAAGGCAGTGAAACTTTGGGCATATTTGCTATACATCATTACAACAGCAAACTCATAGTCTGAAAACCTGACTAATCCAGGAGAATACCAAAGGAAATCAAATCTATAAACCCTGCCCTCAAGGAGCTTGCAGATGAACTAGGAAAAGAAAACAAATACATTTAATAGCAAAAGTGTGAGATACAGCATAATTAAGTGCCCAAGAGGCAATGCTCACAGGAGGTTTCGCCCATCATGGGAGTGGGGATGAGAGGGAGGGAAGATGATAAGAGAAATTTTGAGGTGTGGGACACCTGCGTGGCTCAGTCAGTTAAGCGTCTCCCTTCAGCTCAGGTCATGATCCCAGGATCTTGGGATCGAGTCCCGCATCGGGCTCCCTGCTCACTGCTTCTCTCCCTCTGCCTGCCACTCCCCCTGCTTGTGCTCATCCTCTCTCTCTCTCTGACAAATAAATAAATAAAATATTTTTTTTAAAGATTTTTATTTATTTATTGAGAGAGAGAGAATGATAGAGAGAGAGCATGAGAGGGAGGAGGGTCAGAGGGAGAAGCAGACTCCCTGCTGAGCAGGGAGCCCTATGTGGGACTCAATCCCGGGACTCCAGGATCATGACCTGAGCCGAAGGCAGTCGCTTAACCAACTGAGCCACCCAGGCACCCCAAATAAATAAAATCTTAAAAAAAAAAGGAAAGAAAGTTCGAGGTGGCTGTGGCATTTGAGCTGGATCTTGAAGCATGGAGGGACGAGAACATATGGAAAGGCAAGGAATAGCGTCCCAGACAGAGGGGATAGCATCAATTCAGGGGAAGGTACAAGGCTGAGAAATCCCTGAGAAAAACTGACTACAAGTTCCATTTTGGCAAACTCTAAGGACAATGGTTGGTCTGAAACTTTCTATATATAAATTCATGTCTCCTTTGCCATTCAGATTTCCTACATAATCTCCTAAATTGGACCAGAGTCTTGATGAATTGGAGAAGTGGGACCAACACGGAACACTTTAGAAACTTCAGTTGTTATATCTTTAAAGAGAAGTGCGTTTTTCCCTTCCATTTTGTTCAGCGTATGGAATATGAAATTCATCTCAGGAAGCCCCAGAGATGACTCTATCGACTG
The DNA here is from genome assembly GCF_964656455.1 of Halichoerus grypus. Lineage (NCBI taxonomy): Eukaryota > Metazoa > Chordata > Mammalia > Carnivora > Phocidae > Halichoerus > Halichoerus grypus. The sequence continues at coordinate 89,542,442 of NC_135722.1, read as the reverse complement.
TCCTTTAAATAGAATTAAAATTGACTCAAGACGTATCTGCGAATCTATTGAATTACGTGGTCCACAATTGAGCTGCAGCTGGTCTTGCAGGAGGAAATGAAACAGACAAGGAGAGACGCAGAGCGGCCAGGTGGCCCCTGGATGCTGAGGTTTCTTGTAGCAGGATGGAGGGGACAGGCAGAGTCAAAGGTGAAAAGCGTGTTACGTCGGGACACTTCAGTTGATTTGCTGAGCTGATGGACCAGGTAATTTTCTTTCAAGAAACAAAGCATTCATCACTTTGGATTCTCGTCCTCAGATTTCAGGAAGCTGTGCTTGAGTTTAGAATGGAAATCTCTCATATTCTCCCTTGGTATCATTATGCACTTTCCTGTTCTCTGATAGAACTGGAGACACAAAGTAAGTACGACATCGTCCCAGTCATCATTTGCTTTCTTTCTTCAATTATTACCTTTTCTTACCCCCTCTCACTCTCCACCAACAAACGTTCTTGAACTGCTACTCAGTGCTGGGCGCTCTTCTAATGGCCTGTCTGAGAAGAGCTCAGCCTGGCCTTGCCCACCATCCCTTTTATAGGCAGCCGGTGATAGATTTAACCTTCCTGAAATGAGTCCCTTCTGATGACTAATGGCACAGTGGAGAGTGAGAAGCCTTCCCCAAATATCCTTCACTATGAGAATGGTGGTTCTGTCCTAAGAAAGGATGAAACTCCGAACTTATACTTTACCAACATAAAAGTTGGTAAGTACAAGCAAGAAAGCACTCAACTTTCTTGCTATACCTATGATTATTATTATTAGATGTAATAGTGTTATTCATAGTAATCAAAGATGGAGATCAGGGCTGCAGGATGGGGTGAGGCCGTTTTTGTGAAAAAGCAACTGTGTATTCTCTGGCTTTCTTATTTGTAAAGAAAAGAAATACTTTGCTGGGGTTGCTCAGCTTAAGCACCCCCAACCCATGACCGTACCAGGACATCCACTGATTTTTCTTAATTTGTTCATTTAGTGCAACAAATATTTATAGAATGCCTATCATGGCTCAGGGACTGTTCCAGTCATCGGGCAAATAGTAGAGAAACCCATGATCACACTCTGTCTTCATGAAATTACAGCAGCAAGTGACAGATATGAAACAAGCCATCGTGCAGTAGATCATTAATTATAATTGTGGTAAAGGCTCTGAGTTATGTGACAATAGGTAACCCGGATAGGGTCTGCACCTTTACCATGAGTGGAATTAGCCTGCACTGTCCCTCTGGAGCCTGTTAGCTTTTCGATTCTGACCCCCATGGTGAAAATATAAAAACTGTGTTTTTGGTTCCCAGAGGAACCCAACCTGGGTAATTGGGTTAGGTTTCCCATGAAGAGAATTTTGTTGGCATGATACCTCTTTGGAAGAGTGTCTAATAGCACTCAGCTTCTTAAGCTTTTTTAGATTAGATAGCATTCATTAAAGAGGTGTATTGTGGTGAACAAGTGTCCCCGTTTGCCCAGGTCTGAGAGGTTCCACAGGACATGGGACTCTGAGTGCAAAACCTGGGGCAAAGTGAGACAGTTGGTCACCCTCATGTGTGTGTGAGTGTGCATGTATATGTGTCCACATATATGCATGTGTAGGTATATACACACGTATGTATGCAAATGTATAAATTTGGGAGTCTCATTGTTCTTCCTTATTGGTAAAATAAGGGGTAGGCAAACTAGGTTTGCTTTCAGCGTGGCATGGCTATGCTACTTTATGAGTACCTGAAGAACGTGTTTATGAGTCTATATAGTCCATAAGTTGGTTAGGAGAGCATCTCTGTAGCTTTTGGTGTGTTCAGATTAGGGTTGAATATGGTCTGCTTCCACACGGGTGAGTGTGACACCCAATGTTTGTGACATCAAACACAACCCCCCCCCCGTTATTTTCTATGAATTGCAATTGACTGTAATTTACATGGTCCATGGGAGCTTTGTGCTCAATGCTAAACAGTTTAGCTCTCTTAGTGCCATTCTAATCTACTGTACTCAATTGCAAATGGGCTGCCATTAGCCTTGTTGTTAGAGCTGGAAAATCTGTGTAATTGCTTAGTAATTTTTTTAAACTTTTGAATGGTGGGTATACATACGTGGTTGTGCAGAGCTCATCTATCTGTAGGCCATCTAATGGGTTCCAATGGGAGCGTGAGCAGCATACCTCGAGCCTGGCAACTTGCAAACTCATCAGTGCTTCGGGCATGAGTGGCATTTTAAAGGACCTTTACCATGAGCGGAATTAGCATGCACTGTCCCTCTGGAGCCTGTTAGCTTTTCGATTCTGACCCCCATGGTGAAAAATAAATGCATGTAATTTAGTTGGAAAAATGTCTTTAGGGCATTTGTGCTACTCTTGGTTCTGCTCTATAGGACAGATACTTTTTTTTTTTTTTATCAAGTCCCCGAATGGCAGTAGCCAAAACTAATATAGGTCACCATCCAGGAGGATAGCAATTTATGGCAGTGCTGACTTGCTACCCTCTGTTGGGGCACATACAATGGCCCTGGGGCTTTTGTCACCCAGCTTCCACAGATTTGGGCCTCTGCTGGTGTCCTCCTGTGTGGTCATGAATCTATAGCTTGTTCCAATTGATGGGTCATGAATACAATTTATCAGGATTCAATAATGCAGAAAGATGTTTAGTTCTAAAAACAAATTAGTTCCAAGAATGCTCCATCCTGGTGAAGGGGCTACATCTCATGGAACTGGCAGATTCTGGTACCATTTAGGACACAGCTCAAGATGCCCCTGTATGAATTTTTACAGTGATTACGGTACTTATTTGGCACATTTTCAGAGACTGCCTTGTGGCAACTCTAAGGCTTTTGTTTTTTGTTTTTTGTTTTGTTTTGTTTTCTGAGCACTAATATTTAGCTGTGGAATACATGCCACACCTCAGAGCCAGTGATTCTAGAGCTGTACCACCTGCCTCAGCCCCAGGCTTCTGGAGACTTGATTGCAGAATGGGCACAAAGTGTATTAGTACCATCCCTCACTTTTCATTCTTTTATTAATACTTTCTTGAATTATGAAATGATTGAGGAGAGAGGAAATATCAGATGGCAGATGTTAAACAGTTTTGGAATCTCTTCCCTACCCTGGGACAAATCCTTTACTGAATATATTTTCCTTACAACTTTCGATGACATTAAGGGAGAAAAAAATGTTACTCACCAAGCTGTGATTGTATAGAATCCTTGTTATCCCAGGATTCATTAGCATAGTCACTAAGATGGTACTTACGCATCGTATCTCTGAGAATTCTGTACGGATTATACTGAAATGGCCTTCTCTGGCTTAGTATTTTATTCTTATGCATTTTATCAATAATTTTATTACTTTTCCCCTCCAAACCCTTTTGCCCCATCTGGCCTTTAATGGAGGGAAACAGGGCTAAGATTACAATGCATCCAGATTTATATCCAAATACAATCTAGTTGCATTTGGAGCCCTAGAGAGTCAGTCAAGGCTATTATTGGCTGCCAGGATTTTTAGAAAATACATAAATCTCCCTTTGTGCCATAAATACATTTCTGCATTCAGAGCTCAGAGAGAGACCTCATTATACCACATCCTGAGAGAGGGAGAAGCACATCTCATTCCGAGTGACAGGTGACATGTCCTCTAGAAACATGTAAAAAGATTGCAAGCTAATTTAATTCCCTTCTCATTTTTAACCACGGTTGAAATAATTGTAGCTGTGTAAATGATGCTCGGTAGGCTGGAATACAGGAGTTTTGAGCTAGATATGTCCAAAGCCCAGGTGGACTTTGTGATCATACATCGATGGCGTAGGTCTTTTATAATACGCCCCTGTTTGTAAATGATTGCCTGCTGATTCTTGGATGAAAGTTTGCTTAGAAGTACATGCGAGTTAGGTCTAGCCAACTAAAAATTATCCAGCACGGGGATTCTCAGCCATTGGCTTCACACTGGAACAACCTGGGGAGCTTAAAAACTACCGAGAAGTTTGGGCTTCACCCCAATGGATTGTGTTTTAATTGGTCTAAGGTGGGTCCTGCCTCGGTACTTGTTTAAGTGTTGCCCAAGTAATTCTAATGAGCATCCAGGATTGTCAGCCAGTGATCCAGTGCAGTGAAATCTATTGTTCATCAGAATCGCCCATAAAAACACGGATTGCTGGGTTCTGTGGCCAGAGATTTTGATCCTATTTGAGGTGGGGTCTGAGAATTTGTGTTTCTGACAATTTTCTAGTGATGTCAATGCTGCTGGTCTGGGGTCTGTACTTTGAGAACCACCGATGTAGGGAATTGGGATTTTAAGGTAGATGTTCTAGTGCACATTTGGGCTGAATTATAAATTATCTCGATAATTCCCTGCTTTCCACTTTGAATTATGTTAACCTTTTCTATTAGTAGTGACTCTAATCGATTAGTCATTTTCCTAAAAATAGACTTTCTGGACCATGTCTCCCCACTTTAAATATCAGAACAAAAATTCCGTCTTCCAAATGTCTCTATTTGGTTATAAATTGGAAAATGCAGATGACAACATATATACTGAACTTTGGGGAACATGTATAAATAAAGTCCTTATAAAGATAAAACTGCGGAGGTGTCAAAAACAGCCTTTCTGCCTTACCTAGATCAGAAGAGGTGTCCCTGGCAGAAGAACATTTTCTAAGACTTGGGGTCAATTTCTTTTGATCCTTCTGAAAACTGTAGCATCAAGTGTTCAGCAGGCTGGAGGAAACCTATCCGAATTAGGGGCTCTTCTAAGTTAGTGTCTTCATTTTCTTTTTCTTTTCTTTTTTTTTAAGATTTTATTTATTTATTTGAGAGAGACAGAGAGAGAGCATGAGCAGGGGAGGGGCAGAAGGAGAAACAGTCTCCCCAAGCAGGGAGCCTGACAAGGGCTCGATCCCAGGACACTGGGATCATGATCTGAGCTGAAAGCAGATGCTTAACTGACTGAGCCACCCAGGTGTCCCATGTCTTCATTTTCTTGTATGGTATTTGTACCTCTCTCTGCCTTTCCTCACTCAGGGATCTGTCTTTGGAGTCATGATAGTCAGGGGGACTGTTTCCTGTCTTAGGGCCTCTTATTGTCCTTCTAAAGTCCCTCTAGCACCCTTAATGTTGCCTAGCAGCAGGGCCCTCTAATAATAGACACCCTTTAGTTCAGAATCAGCTCTGATCAATGTTGTAATGTTTTCAGTAACTGGAGTCCAGGGGCTATGGCTCAAGGATGTTTTGGAATAAAGTAGGCCTCTCTCTACCTGTACCTACTAAAGGGAATTAAACAGGAAAGAGATAAACCTGCATTTGCAAACCATTAGGGGGTATCTGGGAGCTGATTTCCCATTTAAAACGCTTTGATTATCTTTGGGTTTCTTGACTTACTTTGTATTGGGGTCACAAAGGAAGGGATTTTCTTTGGTATCAAAGTTGTGTTTCTTGTGATAGTCTCTGAGGGTCTCCCACATGCATTCGAGGGCCAGGAAAATGGACTTGAAATAACTGGATACCTCATTCGTGGCTGGGAATGACTCACGGCTGAGATCAAGATTTACCATAAGCCACTATCCAATATGAGGAGGTGGTCAGGCAACGAGGGTAGAGTCCCAGGCCATTGATTTTGTACTCCGTGTATATCTTTGGGGTGAGAGAGGGAGAGAGGGATCCACACTTCTTCTGGTCCATGATGACCTGAGGCCCAAGGCAAGACAGGCTGCTTTTGGGCTCTAGGCTTTAAGGCAGCAGATCCTAAGCATCACTGTGCATTCAGTTCATCTGAGGATCTCATGAAAATGCAATGTGAATCTCCCAGGTAATGAGGACGATGACATTCCATGGTAGCAGAGAGTCCTATTTCTCTCCTCATGGGCAAGGAGTCTGTGGGGGTAAAGGGATGGTATATATTCTGAGCCTTTACTCCTTTTGAAGATCACTTTCTGGCTACCCAGGATCCCCAAAATTCTCTACCTGAAAGGCTTTTAGCTCATGTACTGCATCGGAATGGACCTCTTTCTTGCTCCATCCTTCTGAGGGCATACTCTGCCACTGAGGACCAAGGGAAGCTATGGGAGGGGGTGGGGATGAGGCTTGAGTGGATGGGCTGGGGTCCATAGACTTGTCTGTGAGGTTCTTCATGTTGTTGATCAGAGCCAGAGGTGAGAAGAGAAGGGGTACCGGCGAGGCATGAAGTCTCTCCTTGCTGCCAGGTTGCGAGGAAGCACGCAGATCTTTCAGGTCGTTAGGAATCAAGGTAGGAGAATAGCACAGATTTTACTTAGTTTATTATTTCGTTTAAAGCTTTTCAATATTGAGATGTATATGTGGGTCTCTTTGTGCATAAACCCCACTATGCAGAGAGGCAAGAGTACTGTCTAGAATTTGATTATACATGAGTGTGTATGTGTATGTGCTTGTGTGTACATGCATGTGACGTTGACAAATGGATCTAGTATTTTTGAATTCGGGAACATAAAGTTAATCTGACTAGTGTTTTCTTTTTCTTTTTTTTTTTAAAAGATTTTATTTATTTATTTTTAGAAAGAGAGAGAGCACAAGCAGGAGCAGGGTGAGGGGCAAAGGGAGAAGGAGAAGCAGACTCCCTGCTGAGCAGGGAGCCTGATGCGGGACATGATCCCAGGACCCTGGGATCATGACCTGAGCCGAAGGCAGACGCTTCAGCAACTGAGCCACCCAGGCCACCCTGACTGTTTTCTTACCTGCACATACATTTTACACTCATTGGTAGAAAGTAAGATCTTTTTCCCTCTTCCAAATCATCCTCTTAATTGGTCAGTAAGCCTCTTCTCCAACTCACTTCTCCAGTGTGATAGGCCCTTTGTTCTCCCGAAGCTCATTCTTTATTAGCTTTATTTATTTAGGAAATTTGATTTATGTGTAGATACAACACAAGCCAGAGCTAAACAACTGCAAAGGAAAGAACAAATCTGGATCTTTGTGCACTTTCCAAGAACAACAAAAAGAGAGAGAGTGGCCAATGAGAACAGTAGTGCGGTATTCAGGGACCACTGGGCTATGGTTATTCGTGCTGGCAATGCTAAGCAAGTGTGCGTGACCCACAAACGGGAGCTGAGGAACTATCCTGAACAGAGGAGAGGGAAGGTGTCGGTGGAGAACAGCTGGAAAGTATCAGCGGACCATGTTGAGCTCTACCCCAAATGCTTGCAGGAATGTGCCGACGTGGGCCAAGTCTCGGAAGTCAAGGTGGGCGAGTGTAAGGAGGTCATCCAGTGGATCCAATGGGAAGAGAAAGCTCGTTTGGGGGGCAACAAAGGTCCACTCTGTAGGTAACAGGCTCAAGGAGGTGGAGTACCTCACCTAGGGATCAGCCTCCCTTCCCCTGCCCCTAAGATGGCAAACTCCTTGAGGTCAAGGACTGCCTTCTACTTTCACATCCTGAAGACTGTGTTAGGCTCAATAAATACTTGCTGAATTGAATTGAACTGAAAGTAGAATTTGTCTCTACTTTTTCCCTCTGGGCTCACTGACAGAGCTAATGCTTCTTCTAAATTCCTCTGAGATCATTCTTTCCAAAGGCAGGTCTCAGGAGGGAATCAATGACTCCAGCCCCTGTGGGGAATTGATGATTTCCTAAGGATTTCTAGGACTGAGAACTAGCCATGCTTCATTGGCATTCTGCTGTATATTATGCAAGACTATGCTAAGAGAGAGGTCTTGTCAAAGGCAAGTAAAGCTTAAATGGAAGATAAGCAGATTAAAAAACACATCTCTCCTACGATGACTATACAATAGGTTATAATTGCCCCTAGCATGAGATACCTACTGCCACTCCCCTCCATCTAAATATAGCTGGCTGCTGCTTTTCCTAGTGTGTGTCCCTATAGCTACAGACTGTGTCAGTTACAGATCATCATCATCACAAATTTTGCAATATCTTTAAGAAGTACCCCCCCCCCAGAGAAAGAAGAACAAAAAAATTAGTCTGATGTTTATCACAGAATGGTGTTGTAAGGGTTCTAGGAGTCACCTAGCTGAAAGTTGGGCTTATAGAAAGCAGTTAGGATCTAGTTGGATGTACTTGTTATCAGAAAGGATGCTCGTCATTAAGAACTAGCCTAGCTGTACCGATCGATGTGTACCCATCATTATCAGCTCTGGGTATTAATCGCTAGTTTATCCACATTGCATGGTTTTAGTGGTTAGGAAGACAAGACTAGTTAGCAATTTGATTTAAGTCTTTTATTGATTTGGTTCAGCTTAGCATCAAGGGATGTAAAAAGGTCACCGTTAATCTAGAATATTTGTAATGCATATACTGTCATTCTGGATAATTTAGATTCCTTTTACTATCACCATTACTCTCCCCATACTGTTTGATATAAAACCATCTGAAAATTTCAGGCCCAAACAGCTTAGGATAGATTCCAATATATTAAAATAAAATCTGGCTTCAAGATCTTGTTCCTTTATGTTTTAGCTGTGCAATTCTTGTTGAGCTCAATCTTTAGTTTTCTGATCATAAAATGAGAGGAATAATAAGATCACACTCATGGAACTGTTTAAAGACGGCATACATAAAATATTGGGTGACAAAGCACTTTGTAAACTTGGGTAAGGTGCTAAAGAGAGTGTCAGGTTCTTATTGTCATAAATGACATTTGTCAGAAACTAATATGTCTTTAAAAGCCCTTGATATTGCTGGAGCAGATGTTTCACACACACACAAACTCTTATTACCATTTCTGGAGTTTGGGTCAGAAATTCATCTGATCCAAAGTTTATTTGGGGGGTTTGAACACCCTGCCAATTTCTGTCACTAATTGGTTGATATTGCTGTGCAATGAAGTTTCACCCTTTCACCACACTCCTGGCAGGATAAATTCCCTGAATCTGATCAGAATCATTTAGTGAATATGCACACAAAAATGTAAATTGCTTGCAGTGTTTATGTATTTATTATTTTTTTAAAGATTTTATTTATTTATTTGACACAGAGAGCAAGAGAGCACAAGCAGGGAGAACAGTAGAGGGAGAGGGAGAAGGAGACTCCCCACCAAGCAGGGAGCCCGATGTGGGGCTCGATCCCAGGACCCTGAGATCATGACCTGAGCCGAAGGCAGACGCTTAACCATCTGAGCCACACAGGCGCCCCGCTTGCAGTGTTTAAAAAAAAAAAAAAACACATTTACTCAAACCTTTGAAGTGACTGTTTCTAATAAAAGATGATTCCCTTGGGAAAGCATGAAGTTTGAAAGTTTAGTTTTGTTTGAATTATTTGTATGCAGAGATCCCTATGGGCGAAACAGAAACTAGTTATTCCCCTGCTTGTTATGAGCAAGGAAGAGAGAATATTTTCCACAAATCCAAAATAACTGATTATACACGAGAATGTGTTTTTCTTTTTCTTTTTCTTTTTTTCAGGTTTGCTTAACTCCATAGCTTCTTAACAATTATCTGCCATTAATTAACTAATCTGTTTAACATCTACTGCTTTAAGCTTCTAGACAGCAGGGACTGCACATCCTCTGGGTTATACAATCCTTAAGGGTTTTGGTTTAGTACAAGATACCCAGTGGTTGCTCCATAAATATTTATTGATGACAGTGACAGTGGCAAGAATGACACCAGTTAAATGGGTGTTATTAAGGATGAGAAACCTGAAATTAGGCTGAATGCATGATATTTATTGGAAGTAGAGCTGGCCTTAGGAGTCTGCATTTATCTAAAAATGAAGACAAGATGGTCAAGAAAAGAGAGGACAGGGTTTGCTTAGTTGACATTGTCAATCAGTGAGGCTCGATTTCATTAGATAATTGGTTCTGATGACTCTGTGTACAGGCAAGTTCACTGAGGAACAAGGCTGTACAAATGAATATTTTAAGTTTACAAACTCAAGAAGTTTTTGTTGAATGAATTAATTAGTGAGCAAATCAGTGTTGTTTATGCCTTGTGTTTCTTCTTTATTCTTCTGCCACCTTCAAAATAATCCATCAATATTCTAATCTTGTAAAAGCACCAATGTTGAGTGTGTACTGTGTGTGTGTGTGTGTGTGTGTGTGTCTTCCAACAGAACCAAGCAGGTGACTTTGTGGATTTCTAGTGACAGGTCTCTTAGCAACCTCCAGGGGTATATGAGCATAAATGTTACATTCTCCTATATAGGTTACTTTTGGGGCCACAGATAGAATTTAATTGGATGAGACAAGGTCATGAGACTACAGTTGAAAAGAAATTTTCAGCTCAGGGTAACAAGGGGAAGGGCAGTCTAGGTGAAAATGAATATTTAAGGAGTACAGGGAAAGCTGGCCAAATATGAGCCAGATGGGAAAATAATTACCCCATAGCTAGAAAAATGATCATGACCTTTTTCAAGAGGTCAGTGTTACCTAGATGGCTTCTTCTCTGACTTCTGAGCCATTGTTTCACTCCAGAGTGGAACCTCTGTTACTTATTTCAGCAGATGGGAAGATGTGAAACTAGCAACAGACTAGCAGGGCATTTTCTTGTCCCTGGGGAAGGAGGGCCAGCGTGTCCTCGCGTTGAGGTTTAAACGACACCAATGATGGAGACTGCTTTGGGGAACCCCATGCCATTTCCAGGACATCCAAGGTCATGTGTGTATATCCAGCTGGTTGCTGTGAGTTTCCAACAGCGGTTTGCCTCCTTCTGACTTTGAGTCTCACCAATCAGTCCCTCCCTCCTGGCATTGGTACCCTTGGCATGTCTCAGATACTCACATTTAGCAGGTAGCCACACATACATCCCTTCTTCTACCCTCCCCTTGGAAGCCAGCTCCTGAGCTGGTGATGAATGTAGAGAGCAGGGCATTCTCTGAGGACTGGCAGAATGACATGGGGCCAAGTCATAGTTTGTATCTCAGTTTACTCTAACTGGGTAGAAGCCTTATTGATTTTTTTTTTCCTTATAAAGCACTTTGCAATCACTGAGTGAAATAAAACAAAACAAAAAACAGAACCCAGCCACAAACAATAACCAAACCTCCAAATAGCTGCCTTGCCCTCACAGCTACTGTGGAGACACTTAGAGAAGAAGGTACCTGAACCCTGATGACTATTTACCCTTTGAAGTTTCTCTGCTTAGAAGGAACCTTTTCCTCCAATGTTAATAATTAAAGTAAATTCCAAGTGCATAATACAGACTCTTCAAATAACCATATGCAGAGAGGGTTTTTAGGAACTTTTCTTGATGACTTAGTTTTTTCTCTTTTCCTTTTTAGTATTCTATGGAGCGCTCTAATCTTTGTACTACAAAACCGTTCTCTTTAAATTTCAGAACTTGCCAACAGTTGGATAAGATGTAATAAAGTCTCTTGTAATAGTACCCTGCTGACACAGGCACTGATCTAAAGGAATGGGAGGGAATGAAAGTCTTCTGGCTGAAAGTTTATATTCTTTATCGGAAGTCAAATCCAAGATTAGGCACCCATTGCAGCTTGTGAGTGCCCCTGAAAGAGAAGAAAGTTCTAAGGTTCATTGTTTGGAGGGAGGGGGACAAAGATAAAATCCCACTGAGCACCATTTCAGATATGCAGACAAAACATCTGATCTCCTTGTGGTGGTGTTACTATCTGTTGATGAAACGTATCTTGAAAGAGAAAAAACAGGAGATGAAAGAGAGCTCCAAAAGCCCAAACCGCAGGTCTTCCTCCACAAAAGGTGACTAAGAGGAAGAGGTTGTGGCCAGCCCTCTTGGAGCTGGGATATCCATGAACTCCCTATGTTGATTGGATGTTGAACGCAGAATTAGCTTTCTTCCATGTGGTCCTCTCTCTTGTCCTGTGCACCTCAGGTTAGGCAACAGAACAGACAACCACTGGTTTCTAAGGGTTTCTAAGATTCTAAGGGACTTTGCTCCATGTTTTCACCCAAACCAGGTCTTCCTCATCATACTACTTCCATCAGCAGTATCCTTTTGCCTCCAACAACCCACATTTGAAATCTTGGCGTTAGCCTTGAGACTTCCATCTTCTTCCATGTGGGTACTTATCAAGCCCATAATTCCTCCTGCGTGGCATACCCCAGGTCCTCCCCTTCCTGTCTGTCATCACCACTCCTGTCCTCTGCCCAGAGTCTCAGGCCAGGATTATTAAAATGGGTTCCTACCTTTTTCTCTAATGCCTGTTTTGAGTTTCTCTTGCTCTAGTTGGTCCTGAACGCCACTACCAGCCTCTGTTTCTTTCAGCCTTATAGTCCACTTTCCCAGTTACAGGCCAAAAATGGTTCCCTGTAGCCTGTGGCACTGGTTTCCCATTTCCTTTTTGTGGTAGAATCCCTGAAAAACAATATATTAGCGCAGAACTTGAATTTTTAAAAATGCTGAGCTGTTCCATTTAGGGGATTTTGAGGAGGGAAATCTGGAGTATTTCCTGCTTGGTAGCCTCCACTATCTACTGCCTTGGTAATGCTCACTGAGATCTTAGCAAAACCCCAAAACCCAAGATGATATGTGTGAGAACCATTGTCTAGCCGGAGCTCAGTGAACTTTTCATAAAGGGACAGATAGTAAATATTCTAGGCTTTGCAGGTCACAGAACCATACTACCTGTCACTCTGTCATATATTATTGTTGTTATTATTATTTGAGTTGCTTTGCACAACCCCTTAAAAATATAAAGATCCATGCTTAGTTCATGGCCCGTACAAAAAGAGTCCATCATTCGCCAAAACCTGCAGGAGATAACTCTAAACATCTTACATACAAGTGGCACTCCACACACCTTGTCTGCCTCTGAATTCCCACTACTTTATCTAGGAGAGGCAAATAAGTGAGCCTCTTCCAAGCATGGGTTCTGGAGGCAGACTGCCTGTTCTCCACTTACTCCCTGTGTGACTTGGGGCAAGGTAGGTAGATGTTCTGCACCTCAGTGTTCTCATCTGCACAATGGAGCTAGTCGTAGAGCCCTCCTAGAAATGCATACGAGTTAAATAAATCAATGCATGGAGAGTGCCCACGGCAATGTCTGGCAAACAAATATCTGATTGACGTCAGTTATTTTGGTCATTCTGCACTACTGTTCCCTCATCAAACTTCCTCAGCTAGTCATTTTAGCCTTCTTTTTTCTTTTTAAAGATTTTATTTATTTATTTGACAGAGAGACACAGCGAGAGCAGAAACACAAGCAGGGGGAGTGGGAGAGGGAGAAGCAGGCCTCCCGCCGAGCAGGGAGCCCGATGTGGGACCCCATCCCAGGACTCTGGGACCATGACCTGAGCCAAAGGCAGACACTTAAGTACTGAGCCACCCAGGCACCCCTCATTTCGGCCTTCTTAGCCAAGATACTTGCTCATTGTGTTTTCCTTCTTTCTCACTTCTCTCCACCTGCTAGATTCCAGAGTTGTAAAAATGATAACCCCTACCTCACCGCCTGGTTGGTGGTTAGAAGCATGGACTCTGCGAGTGCCCAGGAGCAGACAATCAGCCTCATCTGGAGAGCCCCTCAGAGTTGGTTCTCAGCATATTATTAGGGCACAGGGGCCAGAATCAGCATGCTGGAATGACCTTGGTGACCTGTGGAAAGCTGGGTTGAGAGCAAATATTAAGAATCTGGACCATGGTAGTGAGAGGACACCTATTTGCAAAAGTGAGACAGTTTTGCTACCAATGGTTAAATATGTGTGGTGAGGCTAGGGGGGTCTTACATGCAAATGAGTGACAGGATGGTAAAGTGACACCTTCTGGCTCGATTTCCCCTGATGCCCGACATGCTGAGATTCATACCATAAGGCCGAGCAGTCCTGCTTCCAGAAGGGCATGCAGGACCTACTAGGAGGTTCTGAAGCTGCTTCTTCCTAGGTAGGGGCCACCTCATCCAGCGCACAGGAGCAGTAATGGTTGGAGAGACTGGAAGGGAGTTTTGCAATACTGAGGCATTTCTCTTTCTTCTTATCTCAAGGCAAATGAGAAAAACTTCAAGGGGGCTACTCAGAAAGCCTGTCAGGAGCCCTCTGGAGCTTGGGAAACCTAAGGACTGGTCTTTAGTTTCGGCTCAAGGAAGACTAAGGCTGAGACTGGGGTAGGTCACCTGGTGCCAGCACAGAGAAGGTCTTGGGAGTGAGTTCTCTTTTCCCGATACAAAAAGAGATATGTCCCAGTGCCTGGATGGACTCCACAGGGATAGGGGTGGGGGCTGGCCTGGAAGTGTTTCAGTGGGATTTTGCTTAAAGGGGGCAAAACCCCCATAGTGAGGGTTGGTGGTCTGGGTTTCTGGAAGGAAAGTCCTATATGATCCCCAGAGGAGACACTTTGCTCGTATCAAGGAAATGCATGAGAATCCCCAGTAGGAGGTTTTTTAAAAACAAAAGACAACAAACACAGCAAAAAGGCTAGCAACCATACCTCTGATACCCAGATGGTGCCCTTCTCCCGATTACAGCTCTGCCTTCCATGAAACCTCCAGTTATATCCTGCTAATTCCCTCTTGTCCTGCAAGGGTGGGGGCTGGGAGAGGAGAAGGAGAACTGGGGTAGGGGGGATAGAGAAATGCACACCCACTGCCTTGCTTCAGGCTGCCAGCCTAAAAGAACTCAGACTGGGGCTTAAGGAGAATTCCAAAGTTGAGTGAAGTTGAGCATTTTGATAAGTACAATGTACTGGATGTTTGGGGACTCAATTACTGGATTGAAACTACTTTTGTGATTAAAAGGAGCTTGGGCAGCTTTAAGACTTCCCTGAAATTTTATCCCAGGGATAGAGAAGACTAATCCAGAGTGATTTTGTAGGGACTATGGAAGAAAGAATAAATTTAGTCTTTTGGTTGTACTTTATCAAGTCCAGTTCATTTAATAAAATAGTTCCACATGTGAGATTGGTTTTCAAGTAATAGAGAAGTTATGGTCATTAAAATATAAATTCAGCCCCAAATGTGTGTGTGTGTGTGTGTGTGTGTGTGAAGGGTGTGTGTGTGTGTTTGTATGTGTGTATGGTGTGTGTGGGGGAGGTGTGCATGTGTGTGTGTGTGTGGAGGGTGTGTGTGGTGTGTGTGTTGTGTGTGTGTATATGTGAGTGTCTGAGAGGGAGAGAGAGAGAGATCATGAGAGAGAGAGAGAGAAAGAGATTGGTTCTACAATCAGAAAGGTCTTCCTGGCTTTTGCCTTGCCCATTACTTAACCATTCTGGGTGAGTCTGGGTCAGTTTCTTTATCTGTAAAATGGGCATAATAATAATGCCTATGTCATGAAGGTCTTGTAAAGGATTAAGATAATGCTCGTAAAGCATTTAGTAAAGTGCTTATTAGGCATAAACACTCAATAAACATGGGCTATTATAATAATTATCTACTTTTCATCCACTTCTACCCACTCCCCACACCTTTCAACTCAGGCATACATCCTCTTCTCTCACCACTTCCAACCAACATCCATGGGAGAGAAAACAGGATAGACCTGATTCATCTCTTTATTCTCTAGAACTCTTAGAACATTTAGTCTCCAATAAACATGTGTCGAATGCATGAAATAAGAAGAAGCAAGCACAGATTCTAAAGAGCTCATTACCAAGTTAAAAATAAGTTACTATAATAAATCAGAATGGCAACTGCCCTATAAAGGATAGACAAAGTGAAGGTTCAGAGGGGTGATATTCCATCCAGCCCTGGTTAAATTGTGAGATAGTAAATTCAAGACTTCTGCACCGGTTCGCAGTTGAATGTCACAGAAATTTTTATTCCTTCTGTCATTCACTCAAGAAATATTTGAGTATCTGGCCTGTGTTTGCAGTCTTCTAGCCACTAGTTATAACTGAACATGTCAAATACAGACTACTTCTTGGGATCATGAGGGTTGCTGGCTCAGGGAGTGGAATTATGAACCACAGGCTGAAGGAATATGGCTCAGTAATCTGGGCCATAAGTTCACATTGAAGATCACGCTTTGGGGCATGCCTGGGTCAGCTAGGAGAAGGCAGGAAGCAGTTAAGACTCGAGCCACCCACGGGATGACTGGTTGGATGAGGAAGCAGCCCATGTTGGTCTGCAGACTGTGAAACAGCCCTTGGTCAAGGTCATGCTAGCAGGAGATCCCAAATCTAACTGGCATTAAGGGAAAGGAAGGGCAGGATTTAAACCAGAGCGAATTCTATGACTGCTTTTTTTTTTTTTTTTTTTTGAGGAGATGTGTTCCTCCCTCTTTTCTTTCCTTTGTTTCCTCTAAGAGACATTCTGCCTCCTTTCTTAAAGTGCTGATGGTTGACCAGTGAGGCGGCAGGGCAGGGTGTCTGTGCTGTCACTATCTGAACCATCTGTCTGTCAAGCTGTCAGTCCTAGGGAAGGTACAGTGGAGTCTGCCTAGGCCCAATCGAAGGCCTCTGAGCACACAGTGGCCTTTGGGGAGTTGGTGGGCGGTGAGTAGGATTTGCCCCCAACAATCGGTGGACCAGATGACCTCAACAATTTTAACCTTCCTTCCTGATCTGTCAAATGGCCAATCACCTTTCCCTGCTTACCTCTATCCCTTAGTCTCAGAAACACTTGTGGCTCAAATCACATCCATGCTCCCTGCACCTTGCCAGCAGTCTTCTGGCTTAAACAGTATTTTTTTTTCCTCGAGGAACACAGTGTTTAGGTCAAAGTTTCAGATTTTTGAATGACTTCAGGCTATTGACCATTAGGCTTAATGTAAACCTTTCTTCTTTCTGTCAACCCAGTTTGATAGACATTTTTTTTTGCCATTTATATGTGTTTTAGAGAAATGTGTATTTATTGACCGTTCTCTGAGAATATAGCATCAGGCAAAATTTGTGCTTAAAATGTGAATTATCCCTCATGGATTGGGCATCCACATTAGGAAACAAAAAGAAATGAGTACTTAAAAAAAAAAAGAAAAAGCTGCCAAGTAGCTTCTGGAACACCTACACTGCTATGTTCAAAAATTCCCTGACACCTTTCCAGCTAGGGAGAGCCCTGGGGTGGTGGACAACACATTGGCCCTGGGAGTCTGAGACCTGGGTGCTTTCCCTGTCTTCTCTCTTGTCTGGGTGACTTTGATTTCGAGCACAAGAAAACATCAAGTGACATGGTGGTACAAAGAAGATAATGAACTAAATTCTAAGTTTTCTTACTGCAGTAAAGTTCTTGGACTATCCCAAGCAATGCTCAACACCTTTCTTCTCTAAACTGAAAAGTTTAGAATTGGCAATTTTTTAAAGATTTATTTATTTATTTTAGAGAGAGAGCTAAGGGAGGGGGCGCGGTAAGGGGCAGAGGGAGAGAGATAGAATCTCAAACTGACTCCCTGCTGAGCACAGAGCCCAGCGCAGGGCTTGATCCCAGGATCCTGAGATCATGACCTGAGCCGAAACCGAGAGTCAGACGCTTAATTGGACTGAACCACCCAGGTGCCCCTAGAATTGACAATTTGAAAAATTCAACTGCTTATAATCTATTCCACTTTGTTTGCTGTTTTCTTTTGTTTATTCATTCATGCATTCATTTATGTGCTCATTCACTCAGTCAGTCTATTAAACATTCATTTGTGCAACAAAGATATCATTTGATATCATTTGTTTTTTAATCAAATAATGGAGGATCCCCCATAGTAGGGATCAGTAAGATTAGAAACTCAGGCAAATATCCTGCCATTTTCTGAAAGCTGCCATAATTAAGAGTGTGGCCCTTAGGTCTGATGGACACATGTCTGAAGACCTTTAAGGAAGCCCCATTTTTACAGCATTTGGTTCAAGTACCCTTCAATTTTGAGTGGTAAAGGGTACCAAGGTAACAACAGTCTAGTTAACAAAAAAAAAGTGAACTCTTGGCAAATTGCCAGTAACTTAGTTGCCAGGATAGGTATTTAGCAGGTGGTACTAGAGGCTAAGCTGGTTAAGTCTCAGGCCAAAGCTTAAATAAGAGTATTTGCTTCAACTTAGATTTGACAAAAGAAAAATAATTCTTCATGATCTTTTCAAAGGTAATAGACTTGAATTGAGAATCAGGTGATGAATTGTGAGAACAGAAGGAGAAAAGGCACTATTTTTTACAACCTGGTGGAACTGGATGAATGCAGGAAAGGTCAGAAGAGCGCAGATGGAAAAGTTCATTCAGGTCTGGGACATTCACCAGGGGCTCTGTCTACAGAAGAACAGTGACATCCAAAGCCAATGCAATGGAGGGAATGGTGCTGCCCGAATTTCTAGGCAGAAAATGACCCAGTCCTTCATACAGAACTAAAAACCTTGGAGGACCAGAAGAAATAATTCAGATATTTACTTACCATAGAGGAAAGAATATGTCATGGTAGAAGGTACCCTAAAGAAAAAGCATCTCTGCCCCTAACTCATTGGCTTTCAGTGTCCTCATCAGTTAAACAAAAAGGAATTAGAGTAAGATCACAACTGATGACAGACTCAAAAACCTACAATGCCCAGCAGGTAAGAAATATAGATTACAATAGGCATTGGTGGGGCCATGTTGAATTGGAAGATTGGAAAATGCATGCTGTATATATATTATATCTCATATATATATTTCTAGAGACAGTTCCACTTTTAGTCTTTAGACATTCTTTTACAACCCTTGGACCAAATTTATTTATTAAACAAACACTCATGTTTCCCTAGTGTCTCTTATTTTCCATCATTAGAAATCTACCTAATTCCTCTACATTTAATAAGGCATGGTTTGTCACCACATTGCTGAAAATAATCTCCTGTCAGAGTCAGATTTTATGGGCTTCAAAAAACTTCCCTATCATGTCCTTCCCCAGGAAAGTCATTATACAACCCCAACACCTTCCATTCCTTTGCCAGTTTGATTCAGAGGAAGGTTCCAGGTAGACAGCTAGTCACTGAACTCACTCTACATAGGTGTTTGGTTGCCAAGAATTATCCAAGAGCCTGGCCTGAGCTTTATCCAGGACCCCCAGCCTGTGGCTCCCCTCTTTACCACAGCAGCCCCACTACCAACTAATGCTTGAATGGAGTCCCTTCCCTCCCTGATTCTCCAGGGCAATGACTTAGTTTCCACTACTGCTGCCATGCTCTTTCCAGATTAATGTGTGTCTTTCTAGCTCAGCCCTGTATTTCTTTCTGGGAGCCCAGTAGCCACATGGCCTGGCTGGAATCCCCTTCAATGTAGACTCACCTTTGCTGTCACGGCCATGGTTTGCCGTTCATCTCAGGACTGTAGCAAGACTTGCTCCTCTCTTAATGTCCCCGGTTTTTCTCTTTGTTGGGGGACTGCTCACATACTCCATGATAGGGGCCCAAAGCTCCAAGCCCCTCAGCAATAAGGACTCAGGAGCCATTTCTTTTTTTTTTTTTTTTTTAAAGATTTTATTTATTTGACAGAGAGAAACACAGCGAAAGAGGGAACACAAGCAGGGGGAGTGGGAGAGGGAGAAGCAGGCTTCCCGCCGAGCAGAGAGCCCGATGCGGGGCTCGATCCCAGGACTCCGGGATCATGACCTGAGCTGAAGGCAGACGCTTAACGACTGAGCCACCCAGGCGCCCCTCAGGAGCCATTTCTTACTGCCATTTCTGGAAGGCACAGGCAGGAAAGGGTTGTTTCCTACTTACAGCACTTCCATGTTTGAATTCTCTAGATTCTCCAGGACAGCCATTGGGAGGTCAATGAGCTACTTTCTTCCACCTAAGAACCCCAGAGTCCTGGACATCTTCTCAGTAAATAAATATTTTCTTTAGAGTTTATTGGCAAACAGAAATGCCTCATTACTTACCTCTGGATATAAGATATCTTTTTCTTTACTCTCCTGAGCAGGGCCTCAGCTCTTTCTTTTCCTGGCTTGGATGTCAGCCAAAACATCTCCCCTTTCCCCTTTCTTTCCATTTGAAAAGCTAAATGAAAAGAGAGGAAAGGTTGATACTTTGACCTTCTCCCTACCCTCAATTCCTTTCCTTATGTTTGGACGTAAGGAAACTGCATGATTAAAAGTACCCACTGGGCATCTTCATCTTCCCAGCAGTTAGAACAAAGAAGGAGGGCACAGAAGCCTGGAGCAGTGCTGTTGGTCCTCACCAGCTGGAATGGGCAAGCAGGAGTCTGGATACCATCAGTGAAGCCAGACACGATGTTACATACGAGGTCTCATTTGCATCTTTAGAAGTAACACCAGGGATTTTTTTTTTTCAATCTTTCCTATCTGGAGGATTTCTGGCCTTTATTGTTGACCCACTCTTTGGGGAGTATATAATATTTTATAGTTCAGCTTGGGTTTTCCCTGGAGTTGGATGTAGGGTCTGATTAGTTTTATGTTGGTCCTATAATCTCTATTCCTTGAAAATATGTACTTCATTCTCAAGATGTTACTGAGTGCTTTTGTGGGAAGCCTACTCACAAGAGTGTAAGGAGCCATTCACAGGTATGTAACTAGTATCTTCAGGATCAGCCCTTGAGGAAACCTTTGGGTAGGACTCTGTAGATAATTTTTTCTACCTGTAAAATGGGCATAATGCATTGTGCCTTCATAAAGCTGATGTTTGGAAGTACATTCTTGGGTAGCATTGTTCTGCATGTGCCATGCCTGTCTGTGATCATGCATGCATGTTTGTACACTCATATATAACCAGTGCAGGAACAAAGTCATTTTGTATTGGAGAATTTGCCTACATAGAATGCCAAAGGTACAGAGATCTAAGAAAGAACAGTTGAGCAGAGGTTTGAGGCGACTGACTGTAATAGTAGTTGTTTTGCCTTGAATTCCTAGTGTGGGACTCTCTTTGGACTCTCACTGAGACTGGGAACAGCTCTGTCCTTCTTCATTGTGAGCCATTGTGAGCCAAAGAGGCTCTCGTCTTTCTGCTCAACCCATTTGACAGATAAGAAGATGGAAGCCCAGATCACCAGAAGGCTAGCTTCCAAAGTAAAACCAGGAGAGCTGGATTTTACCTTAACAACCGGCAAGTCTGAGCGTAGATGAAATTTTAAATTCAACCAAGTTAGCTGATTAAATGAGCTTATGGCTTATTAGAAATGAAAGCACATTAGAAATCTTGTAGGCCAGGCACTTGCTTTTATAAATGAAAAAAAAACTGAACCCCGAGAAGTTTGTCTTTCTTCTTTTGCACTAATGGTTTCTACTTTTGCACTGCCCCCCAGCCCTCTCCAAGATTCTCAGTGCTTCCATTCTGCCTGGGGAAAAACCATATTAAAAACTCAGACTTGGAGCATTAAGGTGTTCCTCCACCCAGAGGTTTTATGTTCCAAAAGATCAGTAAGTAAAGAGAAAATTTTTTTTTATAAAAGATATATAATCTTTATATATGGAATCTTTATATATGAATCTTTATATGTGGAATTTTTATCTCAGTGAAGGAAATATTTTAAAATAGGGGTTTTTTAGGTGTCCTTAAAAATCACAAATTTTGGGGGTGCCTGGGAGGCTCAGTCAGTTAAGCGTCTGCCTTAGGCTCAGGTCATGATCCCAGGGTCCTGGGATTGAACCCCTCCGTTGGGCTCCTTGCTCAGTGAAGAGCCTGCATCTCTGTCTCCCTCTGCCTCTCCCCCAGCTTGTGCTCTCTCTCACTCACTCTCTCTCTTAAATAAATAAATAAAATCTTTAAAAAAAAATCACAAAATTTTAAAAATATAAGGTCACTTGCAATGATCCCATTTAATGTTAGTAATAACAACTATTATAATAATGAGTAGCACTTATTGGATATTTACTATGGCCTAGCATTGATTTAATTCTTTGAATGTTTAAACTCATTTAATATCTTATAATAATGAGGTCCTATGATTTAAGTATTTTATTTATCCCTATTTAAAGATGAGAAAACCAAGGCACAAAGCTAGCAAGAAGCATGTATTGCGTGCCATGTGCCAAGCTCGATTTTGCTAAACATGAGTGTTCCAAGAACAACTTGGGTGGCATCTCTATCATCACAGAACTCATAATCCAGTAACGGAGTGAGACTAGGAAATAAATTATGTCCCTGTGTTGAACTGACCCATCCCAGGGTCCAGGGTCGTGGAGGTTGCAGGGATGTTAAAGTACGAGGGATCCAGAAGCACCTGTTCTAGCTGCAGGGGCTCTTTAATAAAGAATGGATACAGAGTTCATGAGTCAAATTCCAGGAGATGCTGATGGACACCCTGTGCTGCACTGTCAGTAGTAAATCCAGGAGAGGTGTGTAAAGCAGAGCTGTGGTGGTAAAGGCGGGGCGGTGGGGGGTGGGCAGTAACTAACCTGTCCCTGTTCTGCTTCTGCTCTGGTCCTACTTTGTCTCTGCTTTGGCTCCTAAATCTCATTCTTCTAATATGGAAGTTTCTCAACAATTCTTTGTCTTCAATCAGAATCTTGGCATTGTAGAGATAAAGTGAATAAGGTTTGGAGACTTCTCCGTATCTGAAGACTTGTCTCTTTCCATTCGTTGCAGGAAGGGGGAAATGCGTGTGTGTGTGTGTGTGTGTGTGTGTGTGTGTGTGTGCAGTTTTAAAACAGGCTCCATCAAATTGTCGGCTAGTCATGGGCTTCTTTCATAGGAGATTCCATCTGCTCTCTCCACTGGCCTTGCTGAGAGCTCTTCAAGGCACCTTGGCTCTCCTTTCTGTTACTATTGCTTTGGGGTTTTGTGCTGTTTCAATTTGCTGCCTTCTGGGAACTTTCTAGAAGCACAGAGCCTCTATTTATTCTAATTTTGCATTTGTTATTTATACTAAGAAGCTTTTGGGTGTGAGCAGCTGCATATTAACATTTATTATGCCTACAATCTAGCGCATCAACATTTTTAAGAGTTGGATTTTCTTTGCACTGATATCAACAGGTAAAGGCCAAAGGGAGTGCCCTATGGCTACAGACAATGTTTTCCTTTTCGTTCCTCTTCTTTCTGATCAAAGGCTGTCATAGCATTGCTAGAGCCATTCTACAGGGACATATTTACGAGCCCAGTATATTTCCTCGGGTCTTTAGCTACTCAAAAAGAATAGTTCCCTCTTCTCAGTGCAGTATTTCCGTTGTCCCTTTAAAATGGGCATGATACTATAAAGTGATGAGCAAACCTGATAGCAAGAGTAGCGATTCCTTCTGAGAGGAGGTTTAGCAAGTATTAAGAAGTCATGGTGAGGATTAAAGATGCTTAGGAGCTATTTCTCTATTATCAGAGACACTGTGAGGGGAGATTAGTGGGAGAATCAATTAATCAAAAGGTATTTATGGAGAACCTACTCTGTGATAGGCCATATGACTATACACTGATGCATAAAGCATGTTTTTAATTTCAGAGAGCTTGAAATCACCTTGGATAGTGCAAGGTATATACCACACACAGTTCCACACAACCTAAGGCTGTGCGCACTTGATGTCTTGTGGAAATGAGTGATTGTGGACTGGGCAAGGCAGCTTGAGCTGTGCCTGGAAGGATGGATTGGCTTTTGATGTGTGCAGAAGGACAGGAAGGCTTTCCAGACAAGAGAAACTGTGTGCATGTCTTTGATTTCTACTGTACTCCCTTATTGCTAATTAGATGATAGGTTTTTCAATTTAATTTCTGCAATGTTATTCAATCCATTCTCAAACAACTGGTTTTACATTTGTTTGTTTTTCCTGAGCACAGACCCAAGAACATACCAGGTAGAATGAGAGAAGCTTAGATAGAAGACTATAATCATACTGTCTTAAAGAACCAGAGGATGGAGTTTAGGTCATTCTTAGCTGGTAGAAAGTAAGGAGGAGAGGAATCTTTGGAAGGAGAGTGCTGGAGAGAGGGACACCCACATTCGGTGTATAAACAAACTTTGCCCAAATCTGTGACTAACCTCTTAAAAATGCATGCACAGGGCAGACTTCAAGCATTCCAGCTAAGGAATGAAGAATGGACAGAGATTTCAGCCACTTCCCACTAAAAGTTAGATTGAACTTTGAATCTAGGTCTACCTAATTGGCCACTAAAACAAAAAATGTAAGACTCTTTGGAAAGATGTGTCTGGATCTAGAGTTTCTATACTGTATCACATATAGTGTTTAGAAGACAATTCAAATTTATTAGATATAGACCAAAATGGTGCCATGGGAGATCCCAGTTTCTGATCCCCTACACAGATCAATAATCAGAGAGTTATCCATGAACAAAAACAGCTCTGGGACAGCTCTGGATTATACTTAAAAAAAACTTCAGTGACACAGGGGAACAAAAAACCTGAGAATAACTGCACAAGGAGGGAAGGAAGACAACTTCATTTTACCTGCATCATCCTGCCCCTGAAACCAGTATTGCTCAGTGCCAAGAGGGAACTTCCCAGCTAGAAAGGGTTCCCCTTGCCAGAGTTGGGTGAACAACCAGCTTCCTCAGCCTTTCATGGCACTGCATGAAGGTCCCACTTTGGTTTCACCTAACCCAGACCAGCAAAGCTGAGATGTATAGAGATGACTAGGAGCAAGGAAGAAGAGCAGGGTTACCAGGAACAACCACACTGTGGGAGTAACTGCAGTTTGCAGTGACCTATTTTGCAGACAAACCCAGAAGATTTCACCACCAAAGAAGTCCATGGCCATCTGAGCTGCTGTGGATTCCCTGCAGATTTCACCAGATTTTACCCCATAGGTATTTGCATTTGCTAATGCCATCCATTGGAGTCCCTGCTCCCCTCTACCTCAGCCTAGGAACTGCTTTAGCAGCCAGCTCAGACCTCTGCAGCTGTGCCAATGTAAGACACTAACCTAGATCCCCACAATTGATCCCCTTTGCCAGGTGTGGACTTGGGGCTAGCCTCTTAAATGCTCTTGCATACTGCTGGCCTGGATGCCTGTTATCAGCCTCCACTGTAGTATGCACTGGGGTGGCAGTGGGGGGCAGATTATGCCATCATGGGAGAGTACACCAAAGTCAGGGCCCCCACAGATGCTTGTAGGCTCTGATCAGGCCCTGTCTTCTGTCATTGGCCTGCACTACTTTGTTCATTGCAGTTACCAACCCATGCAAAACTGTACATTAGCCTACTTCAGGCTTGACCTCTGTTACAGGCCTCCACTACCATGTGCTTGTGGTAAGACCTAGCAGCCATGACAATGCACTCTGACAGCAGAGGCCCCCACAGCCACCAGTGAGCATGTAGATGGCCCCAACTCTTGCAACCTTGTCCCCTACCACTACATGGGTATCTGCGACCAAACCCTAGAAGTACACAGTCACCTGCAGCTGGACCCTGCATCTGAGTGTATATGCACCAATAACTCTGGCCACCACTATTGCCTGCCCATGTACCTATCACGGGACCTGGAGTTGCCACTGAAGATTCCAACACCCCTTGCAGACACTGCAGAACCTTGTAGTGCTTGCTAATTACCACACAGATGCTGTGGACCACAGTGGCCTGAGCCAAAGGGATATCATACCCACTGCCCATCTGATCCAGCACACATCCCTGCACTTGGTGCCCTGAACCACTAAACCTGGGATCACAACATGCTCCAGAATGCTACAAACCACAGGTTGTAGGGTCTTACCTTACTGCAGTCAGTCCATAAAGTCTGGAAAAAGTGACTGCTTCTTCAAATATGCATATTCCTACACAAGGCTATAAGGATCATGAAGAGTCAGAGAAACTTGACTCTATCAAGTGACCTCAAGTAACTGGCCCCAAAGAAGTGGAGATCCAGGAATTGACTGAAAAAAATTCAAAATAATTGTTTTAAAGATGCTCAGAGAGCTATAAGAGAACATAGATAAATTTATCAATATCAGGAAAACAATTCAAGAACAAAATGAGACATTCAACAAAGAAAAAGGAACCAAACAGAAATTCTGGCCTGAAAAATACAATGCCTGTATTGAAGAAATTCAATGGTAAGCTCCAACAGCAGACTTGACCAAGCAAAAGAAAGAATCAATGAGCTAGCAGACAGATCAACTGAAATTATCCAAAGGAGCAAAAAGGAAAAAGAATGAAAAAGAATGAAGAAAGCCTATGAGACTTAAAGACACCATTGAAAGAAACAAATGTACACATCATTGGCATCCCAGAAGGAAAGAAAGGAGAAGAGTGTAGAAAGGTTATTTAAAGAAATAATGGTTGAGAACTGGGGAGATTTGGACAACCAAATTGATGAAGTTAATGGTTCTCCCCAAAAGTTTAATCCCAAACAATCTTCCCTAAGTCACATTATAATAAAACTGTCCAAAATCAAAGACAAAGTGAGGTTTTTAAAAGCAGGAAAAAAATATCTCATGCAAGGGAACCCTCACAGGACTATTAGCAAATTACTTGGCAGAGTCCTTGCAGGTCAGGAGAGAATGGGATGGTATATTCAAAGTGCTAAAACAAAACAAAACAAAACAAAACAAAACAACTGCCAGACAAGAATATTTTACCCAGTAAAGTTGCCCTTCATAAATGAAGGAGACATAAAGACTTTCCCTAATAAAACAAAAGCTGAGAGAGTTAATCACCACTAGACCTGCCTTACAAGAAGGACACTAATTAGTAACATGGAAACATATTAAAATATACAATGCGCAGGTAAAGGTAAGGATATGGTCAGATTCAGAATTCTCAAATAATGTAATATTTATAATAATATAATAATGTAATATGGTGGTGTGTTAAGCACTTATATTGAGTATAAAGGTTAAAAGACAAAGGCATTAAAAATGGCTATAGTTATAATAATTTGCTAATGGGTATACTATATAAAAAGATGTAAATCATGACATCAAAAACATAAAAGAAGAGAGAGTAAAGTTTTTGTATTTGATCACAGTTAAGTTGTTATCAGTGTAAAATAAACTTATTTTGGTAGGGTGTTTTGTTCAAGCCTCAAAGAAACCACAAAGCAAAAACCTTCATTAGATGCTCTAAAGACAAAGAGAAGAACATCAAAGCATAGCACTATGGAAAATCATCAATTCACAGAAGAAGGCAGTAAGAGAGGAAGAACAAGGAAACTACAAAGCAGCCAGAAAACAATTAATAAGATGGTGTTAATAAGTTCTCATCAATCAATAATTACTCCAAATATAAATGGATTGAATTCTCCAATCGAAACACATGGAGTGACTGGATGGATAAAACAAAAACAAGACCCACCTAAATGCTGCCTACAAGAGACTTACTTCAGCATTAAGGGCACAACACAGGCTCAAAGTAAAGAGATAGAAAAATATACTCCATGTGAGTGGAAATCAAAAGAGAGCAAGTATAGCTATATTTATATTTATATCAAACAAAATAGACTTTAATCCAAAAATGCTTAAAAGAGACAAATAAATCATTATATAGTAATAAAGGGATCAATTCAACAAGAAAACACAATTGTAAGCATAAATGCACCCAACATTAGAGCACTTACATATACTAAGCAATTACTAAGGGATCTGAAGGGAGAAACAGACAACAGTACAATAATGGTAAAAAACTTTAATACCACACTTTCAACAATGGCTAGATCATCTAGACAGAAAATTAATGAGGAAATGTTGAACTTGAACTGTATTTTAGACCAGATAAACCTAGCAGGAATATACAGAACATTCCATCCAACAGCAGCAGAATACACATTCTTCTCCAGTGCACATGGGTCATTCTCCAGGATAGACCATAAGATAGGCCACAAAACAACTCCTAGCAATTTTTTTTATTTTTTATTTTTTCCTTTTCTTATTTTAAATTTTTTAAATTTAAATTCAGTTAATTAACATATAATGTATTATTAATTTCAAAGATAGAGTTCAGTGATTCATCAGTCTTATATAATACCCACTGCTCATTACATCATATGCCCTCCTTAATATCCATCACCCAGTTACCCCATCCCTCCACCCACCTCCCCTCCGGCAACCCTCAGTTTGTTTCCTATGATTAAGAGTCTCTTATGGTTTGTCTCCCTCTCTGATTTTGTCTTGTTTTATTTTTTCCTCTCTCCCGCCATGATCCTCTGTTTTGTTTCTTAAATTCCACAGATGAGTGAGATAATATGATAATTGTCTTTCTCTGATTGGCTTATTTCACTTAACATAATACCCTCTAGTTCCATCCATGTCATTGCAAACAGCAAGATTTCATTTTTTTGATGGCTGAGTAATATTCCATTGTACATATATATCACATCTTCTTTATCCATTCATCTGTTGATGGACATCTGGGCTCTTTCCATAGTTTGGCTATTGTGGACATTACTACTATAAACATTGGGGTGCAAGTGCCCCTTCGGATCACTACATTTGTATCTTTGGGGTAAATACCTAGTAGTGCAATTTCTGGGTTGTAGGGTAGCTCTATTTTTAACATTTTGAGGAACCTCCATACTGTTTTCCAGAGTGGCTGCACCAGCTTGCATTCCCACCAACAGTGTAAGAGGCTTCCCCTTTCTCTGCATCCTCGCCAACATCGATCGTTTCCTGACTTGTTAATTTTAGCCATTCTGACTGGTGTGAGGTGGTATCTCATTGTGGTTTTGATTTGTATTTCCTGGGTTCAAACTCTCACTCTTTGCAGATGACATGATACCCTATGTGGAAAACCCAAAAGACTCCACCCCAAAATTGCTGGAACTCATACAGGAAGTCAGCAAAGTGGCCGGATATAAAATCAATGCACAGAAATCAGTTGCATTTCTATACACTAACGAGACAGAAGAAAGAGAAATTAAGGAGTCAATCCCATTTACAACTGCACTAAAAACCATAAGATACCTAGGAATAAACCTAACAAAAGAGGCAAAGGATCTGTACTCAGAAAACTATAGAATACTCATGAAAGAAATTGCAGGAGACACAAAGAAATGGGAAAATGTTCCATGCTCATAGATTGGAAGAACAAATATTGTTAAAATGTTTATGCTATCTAGAGCAATCTATACATTCAGTGCAATCCTTATCAAAATACCATAAACTTTTTTCACAGAGCTGGAACAAACTCTTAGCAAATTTAAAAAGATTAAAATGATATCATATATCTTTTCTGACCATAATGATATGAAACTAGAAATCAGAATAGGAGGAAAGCTGGAAATCTCACAAATATGCATATATTAAACAACACACTCCTGAAAAATCAATGGGTCAAAGAAGAAATAAAAAGGGAAATAAAAAATATCTTGAAACAAATGAAAAACCTATGGGATGCTGAAAAAGCAGTTCTAAAAGGAAAGTTTATAGTGATAAGTACTTACATTAAAAAAAAGAAAAGATGGCAAATAAAAAACCAAACTACACCTCAAGGAAATAGAAAGACAAACTAAGGCCAAAGTTAGAAGAAGGAAGAAAATAAAAAAGATCAGACCAGAAAAAAATGAAATACAGGCCAGAGAAACAGTAGAGATGATTAACAAACTTAAGAACTACTTTTCGAAAAGATAAACAACATTGGCAAAACTTTTGCTAGACTAAGAAAGAGAGAAGTTTCAAATAATTAAAATCAGAAATGAAAGCAGAGACATTACAAGTGATACTACAGAAATACAAAGGATTGTAAGAGACTACTATGAATAATTATATGTCAACAAATTAGATGATCTAGAAGAAATGGATACATTCAAAATACCAAGATTGAATCATTGAAAAAAGAAAGTCTGGTTGAATCTATAAACAAAAACTTCCCAACACAAGAAAGCCCAGGACCAGATGGTTTCACTGGTGAATTCTACCAAACATTTAAAAAATTAATGCCAATCCTTTCAAACTTCCAAAAAATTGAATAAAAGAGAACATTTTCAAACTTATTTTACAGGGCCAGTATTACCCACAAACCATAGCCAGATAAAGATACAAGAGAAGAAAACTATACACCAATATCCCTAATGAATATAGAAGTAAAAATTTTCAACAAAGCATTAGCAAACAAAATTTAACAGTACATTAAAAAAAAAATCACATACTGTGATCAAGAGGAGCTTATCTTTGGGATGCAAAAAAAGTTCAACATATGCAAATCAATAAATGTAATATACCACATTAATAGAATAAAATATAAAAATCATATGCTCATCTCAATAGACGAAAAAGCATTTGACAAAATATACTATGGAAAGCAGTATGGTGGTTTCTCAAAAAATTACAAATAGAACTATCATAAGATGAAGCAATCCTCCTTCTGAGTATATATCCAAAGGAAATGAAAAGAGAATCTAGAAGAGGATCTGCACCCACACCATGATCATTGCAGCATTATTCACAATGGTTAAGATTTGGAAAACTATGTGTTCATCAATAGATGAATGAATGTAGTAGATGTGGTATAAATGTACAATGGAATATTATTCAGCTGTGAGAAAGAAGAAAATTCTGCCATTTGCAACAACATGGCTAAGGCTTGAGGGCATTATGTTAAGTAAAACAAGTCAAACAGAGAAAGAGCAAATGTTGTATGATATGACTTAAATGTGAAATCTGCAAAAGCTGAACTCAGAAAGAGAAGAGTGGTAGTTATAACTAGGACGGCAGGGGTAGGGGAAATGGGAAGACGTTGGTTAAAGGATATAAAGGATATAAACTTCCTGTCATAAGATGAATAACTTCCGGGGATCTAATGTACAGCATGGTGATTATATTAAGGAGGGCACGTGTTGTGATGAGCACTGGGTGTTATACATAACTAATGAATCATTGAACACTACATCAAAATGATGATGATGCACTAATGATGTACTATACTTGGATACAGTGGCTAATCATGTACTATACAGTGGCTAACTGAACATAATAAAAAAAAGTTAATAATACTGTATTCTATACTTGAAAGTTAACCATAAATGCACTCAACACAAAAAGCAAATGGCAATTATATGACGTGATGAAGCTATTAGCTAATGCCATGGTGATGATTACTTTGCAGTATGTAAGTATATCAGTTCACCATGTTGTACACCTTGAACTTACATAATATATATCAATTATAACTCAGTAAGCCTGGAACAAAATAAAAATAAAAAACAAATTTGTTAGGCACAGGGCAAAACAGGAAAATATAGCAACTTATATTCAAGAGATAAAGCAATCAAGAGAGACTGATCCAGATATTTTATTTAGCAGATATAGAGTTCAAGAATGTAAAAAAAAAAAAGATAATAATTAATGAATAAATAGGATATTTCAGGAGAGGAACTATAAATATAAAAAAGAATAAAATGAAAATTCTAGAATTAAAAAATGCAGTAAGATAAAATTTTACAATAAAAAATTTTCACTTAATGAGCCTAAGAGCATACTGGCAATGACAAAAGAAAAAGAGAATAAGGAGTTAGCATACTTAAAAATATGTCAGTAGAAATTATCCAATTGGAAGGACAAAATATTTTTTAAAAGACAAAAAGAAGTCTGAGAAATGTCCAAGACCATGGCAAAATCCTAACAGACATGTAATGGTGGTCTCAGAAGGAGAGGAGAGAGTGCAGAAAAACTATTTGCATAAACCAAAATTGAAAAATGTTTAAGTTTGGTAAAAACATAAATAACAGATTCAAGAAGCTCTGAAAACTGATGATAAAGACCATAGAAAACCACACCTATACATAACAAGACAAACTATTAAAAACCAAAAGTTCAAAGAAAATCTTGAAAACAACCAGAGAAAGAGGTCACAGTACTCACAGAGAACAATGATAAGATGACAATGGAGGCCAGAGGGTAGAAAAATGACATCCTGAAAGTGCTGAAGGCAAAACCTGCAAACCCAGAATTCTACACTCAGTAAAAACATCTTTCTAAAATGGAGACAAAATACAGATGATTTTCAAATGAATAAAAACTAAGAGAATTTATCAACAGCAGATCTGCATGATGAAAAGTACTAAATGAAGTTTCTCAGGCCGAGAGAAAATGACATCTTATGGAAATCTGGACTTTCAGGAAGAATTGAAGGGCACAGGGATTCTAAATGTAGGATAAATATAGAAGTTTGATCTAAGTTTTTAAAAAGTTCACGTCACTAAGCAAAAATGATTACATTGCAGGGTTAAGGACATACATAGATATAATACATATGACAATCAAAGCAAAAAGGACTAGGAGGTTATAAATACATCTGTTTAGTTGCAAGATCATTACATTTTATATGATGTGGTCTAACATTAACTCTAAGTATGTAGTGAAAAATTAAAGATATGTATTGTAATCCCTAGCGACTACTAAAAAATGAAAAGAGGCATAGTTTAAAGAACGAATAGACAAATTAAAATTGAATCTAAAACAAAAATAATAAAATGTCTGGAAAGAAGTAAATGAGAAACAGTAAACAGAGGTATGAACAGAAAGAAATATAATAATATTGTGGATTTAAATCCAACATAACATATACATTTAGTGTAACTGGAATATAAACATTTCAGTTTAAAGGCAGAGAGTATCAGAATGGATTAAAAAAAGCAGGGTACAATTATATGCTATTTACTAGATATGTACTTTAAATGTAAAGATACAGATGGTGAGAAAGAAAATGATGGATAAAGATATAACATACAAAGAATAGGCATAAAGCAGCTGGAGTGGTTATGTTAATATCAGATAAAGTAGATTTCAAAACAAGGAGTACTACCAGAGATAAAACAACACATTTCATAATGATAAATGGATAAATTCATACATAACACAACATATAACAGTTGTAAGGGTTATGCACCTAACAATAGAGCTTTAAAAAGCATGAGTACAATATTGACAGAATTTAAAGGAGATGCCGAAAAATCCACAATATCAGATGATGATTTTAACATCTTTCCCTCAATTATTTTAGAACTATTTGACTCCCCCAAATTACTGAAGATATAGAATATCTGAACAACATAGTCAACAATCTTGATCTAATTAATATTCATAAATTATCAAACCCAACAACTGCAGGTAACATTCTTTTCAAATGCATATGATGTGTTCCCCAAGATAGACTATATATTGGGTCATAAATCAAAGCTCAATAATTGAAAGATTGAAATCATACAGAGCATGTTCTTTACAATGGAATTAAATTCTAAACCAATAATAAGATAGCTAGAAAACTTGATTTTATTTGTTAAACAACCAATTTCTAAATAATTCATGAGTCAAAGAAGAAATCACCTAGAACATTAGAAAATATAACTAAGTGATCATGAAAATACAATATATTAGAATTTGTTTCTAAAGCAGAGCCTAGAAGGCAATTTATAACATTAAAATGTTTCCACTAGGAAAAAAGAGGTATAATATCAATGGTCTAAGATTATATCTTAAGCTAGAAAAAGAAGATCAAAGACCCAAAGTAAGTGTAAGAAAAGAAATAATAGATAAGAGCAGAAATCAATGAAATAGAAAATCACAAATAGAGAAAACAAAGCCAAAGTTGATCCTATGAAGAAAAGCAACAAAACTGATAAACTTTTAGCTGAAGAAGAAAAGAAAAAACAACAGGAATACGTGGACATATATACATATACACATATATACACACAAACATATATGATATATAATAATATGTAATATAATATATATGTATCATATGTAAAACATGTCATATATATAAAAATAAGGGAATATTATAAACAACTAATGTCATTAAACTCAACAACTTGGTTGAAAGAAACAAATATTTTATTTTTAGAAAGAGAGAGAAAGAGAAAGCGAGAGTGGGAGCGGGATGCGGGGGGAGGCAGAGGGAGAGGGAGGCAGAGAATCCATGCTTAGCACAGAGCTTGATGTGGGGCTTGATCTCACAACCCTGAGATCATGACCTGAGCCTGTGTCAAGAATCAGACACTTAACCGACTGAGCCACCCAGGTATCCCAAACAAAAAAAATATTAAAAAAAATACAATTACGAGTTGATGCAACATGAAATAGAAAATTTTAATAGCCCTGTATCTATTAAAGCAATTAAATTTATTATCCCACAAAGAAAACTCCAGACCTAGATTGTTTCACTGGCAACTTCTCTGAACATTTAAAGAAAAAAATAATACCATTCTTCATAAACTCTTTCAGGAAATAAAAGGTAACTTTTACTGAGTACTTATTTCCCAGACACTGTGCTAATGCTAACACTTTCATATATATTCTCTTGTCTTACTCTGTAAATATTCCTATGATGTAGGTCATGTATCATCCCCATTTTATAAATGAGGAAATAGGCTTAAGAGGCTAAGTAAATAACCTCAGTTCTCATAGTTAACCAAGGGAATAGTCCAGACTTGACCTTGAGGAATTTTGCTTTGAAACTTGTACTCAACAAATATGCCACATTGTTTTCCCTGTGGGTCACCATTATGCTTTCCATAATATATCATCTGACACATAGTAGGCTCACAGTATGTATTTGTAATGTGAACGAACAATGAACACAGCTGAAATCTTCTGGTAAGTATATATTTATCTTATGATTTAAAAGACAAAAATGTAATATACAAGGACCATAATACTCAACGATAACCTTGGATTCTTTTTCATGACTCACTCTTGTTTCTTGACATTTTGAAGTGATCTGTAGCCTCCAGATTCTTTTGTTCCTTGTACCTTCAATGCCTTTTGCCCTTCCATCAACTTATCCCCAGGGCATAAGCATATCTCTATGCTTCCAGGATAGCCTGATTCCATGTGCCTCTGGCATTCCCACTTGGCCTGTTTAAGTCAGGGAAGCCGCACTTAGGAAACTTTGGTCTAGTTATTTAGAGTTTGATCATGGTGAGGGGTGGGGAGTTGTGTGTTAACAGTGATGCACTCCCTCTAAAATTTATCTTTGTTATTTAAGGTAAAAAGGCGATAAAATATAGCTCTTTACCAATTTGGTAAGTGTAAGATTAGAAAAGCGCCATTTATAAGTGGGATATTTTTACATGTTATTGCTTAGAATCTCTGTTTCTGGGAATCTCTTGCTCCTCCTGTGGGCCTTATAAATTGCAACTACAACTCATTACTCTGTGTTTATGTTACAGCAATAGAGGTGCCAAGTGTCAGTGAAAGAAAAGAGCTGAAAAAACTTGTTGATGAGCTAAGCATGATGCCACTGTAAATGGGAAAAACTAGATTTCTGACTGAAAAAAAAATCAATTTAGTTAGTTAGTGAAAAATAAGAAGGAATCTATATCCCCAAACAGGCAATACGTGGGAATGTTTTTCAAGCGCTTTCACTGGGGATTTTTTTTGGGGGGGGGGGGAGGGGACAGGAGGGAGAGAAAGGGTAGGTGGCAAGTAGTTCTTTATTTTTTTAAATTTTATTGAGGAGTAATTTATATATCATAAAATTCATTCATTTTAAGTGCACAGTTAAATTATTTCTTTTGTAATATCAATGTAGTCCAGTTTTAGAACAGTTTTATTACCTTGATAAGAACCCTTATGCCCAATGATAGTTAATTCCCATTTTTATTCCAGCCCCAGGCAACCAATAATCTACTTTCTGTCTCTATAGATTTAACTGTTCTGGACATTTAGTAGAAATGGAATTATGCAGTATGTGGCCCTTTGTCACTAGTTTCATTTTTTTTAATTTAAATTCAATTAGCCAACACATAGTACATCATTAGTTTCAGATGTAGTGTTCAATAATTCATTAGTTGCATATAACACCCAGTGCTCATCTTAGTTTCATGTTTCAAACTTAGAGTCACATGTTTGAGGTTCATCCATGTTGTAGCATGTTTTAGTACTTCATTCCTTTTTATTGCTGAATAATTTTCCACTCCAAGGATATGCCACATTTTGTTTATCCATTTACCAGTCGGTAGATTGATAGGTTGCTTCCATGTTTGGCTTTTATGATTAACAACTTGCACTGGAATTTAACCTATTGCTTTGTTTCCAGGCTGGAAGGTCATTGAAACTCAAATATACCTTTAAATGTAAGTGAATGGGTACTCCATTTGGACAAGTGGTTTACTAGAAATGAAAATGCCTTACACAATCAACATTCAACACACATATATTGAATGTTTACCATGTACTAAGTACTAGTTGATATTGTAGGGAATATACTTAAGATAGAAATGGTCTTTTTTCATTACAGAGCTTCATTCTACTTGGGGAGAGAGATAAGAAAAGAGAAAAAGAGAGAGAAGAAAGGGAAAGAAGGAAGGAGGGAAGGAAAGAAGGAAGGAAAATGTTATAGAGACAATGAAATTAAGAATAGTGAGTAAATCAGTGGTTACTTTAGATTGAGTGGTCAAGGAAGGCCTCTTTGAGGAAGTAATATTTGAGCCAAAGTCTGAGTCACTTAAAGGAGTCAGCATGGGGGTAGTCTGAGTAGAGGGAACAGTGGCTATAAAACAAGAATGAGCTTATCTTTTTTGAAGAATAATAAGAAGGCCACATAGGCTGCAGTATAATGGGCAAGTAGAAAAATGGTAAGAAGTGAAGTGTGAGAGGTAGGTGGGGGCCTGAATTACATGGAGTTTTTGTAAGGCAGCATTAGGAATTTGGATTATTTTCTAAATTCAAATGGAGACGATTAGAAGATTTTAGGCATGAGACTGCCATGATATTCTTTAGGTTGTTTAAAATTACATGTCTGGCTTCTTTGTGTAGACAATGAACTGCAGAGGGCAAGAGTGGAGGCAAGAGCAGTTAGGAGTTACTGCAGTGGTGTAGGGGAGAAATGGGGGTGGACTGGATAAAGGTGATGATAGTGGAATTTTGGATAAGTTTTGGAAGTAGAGTAGAGAGAACTTGCATATCACAATATAAGAGTGACTGGATTCAGTGAATAAAAGAGTTAAGAGCAATTTCTAGTTTTAAAGCTTGAGCAATTGTTTGGAGAGTGGTGGCATTTGTTTTAATGGGAAGGATTGGGGCGAGGGGCGGACTTCCACAAGAGGAAGGATGACAGGGGTAGAACTGAGTTCTGTTTGGTCACTTTGTGTTTCAGATAGCTATTAGATGTCTGCGTGGGGGTGTCAAGTAGGCAGTTGAAATCTGAATCTGAACTAAGGAGAGGTCAAGGTTGAAGATATAGATTTGAGAATCACTGGCAGGTAGAGGGTATTTAACACTCTGGGAGAGAAGGCAAATAACTAGAGAAGGGAAAGCAAAATGGGGCCCAGACTTTCCATCATGTAGAGTTGGTGGTCTTTCCCTTTTTCTAAGGGAGCTTACCCACCATGGTCCTAGTCATAAGACAATTTTCTTAGAAAAATCTGATATAACTGGATTAGTTCTTTCACAGTTTAGGACAATTAGCCATTTTCTTAATTGGTTAAGGGCAAATAATTGGGGTTCTCCTTTAGGCTAAGTGATTATGTGATTATTTCTAGGGCCCCCAAATGAGAAACGTCAGTGCTTATATGGAAACCTAACCCACAACCATGGAAGCAACGCTAACCTGGATTGTGTGATGAAACTGGATGCAGAGAGATGGTCTCGCCTCACCTTCTCAGGCTTGCTGCTGTCTACTCCACAAGCTACCTCATCATAAATTAATTAGTCAGTCTGTTAATTGGCTCATGCATTTCTT
The DNA here is from genome assembly GCF_964656455.1 of Halichoerus grypus. NCBI lineage: Eukaryota > Metazoa > Chordata > Mammalia > Carnivora > Phocidae > Halichoerus > Halichoerus grypus. The sequence goes on along the minus strand of NC_135722.1, from coordinate 89,505,146 downwards.
CCACTCACTTTTAAAAATTAATTCACTAACTAATTAATTAATTAATAATCATGATAAACTATACATAGCATCACATTCACCATTTTAACCATTTTTAAGAGCACAGTTCTGTGACATTAAGTATGTTCCCATTATTGTGCAACCATCACCACCACCATCCATCTCCAGAACGTTCCATCTTCCGAAACTGAAACTCCATACCCATTAAGTAATAACTCCCTTTTCCCCTCTCCGCCCCGCCCCTAGACACCATCATTCTACTTTCTTTCTCTGTGACTTCGATCTCATATAACTGGAATCTTATTTGCCAGTGTGTGACTACTTTCTCTCACTAGCATAATGTCTGTAAGGCTCATCCATGTTGTAATGTGTATCAGAATTTCTTTCCTTCTTGTTTCTGCTCATTTGAACGAAGACCATATTCCTGTGGTTAAAAGTATATGCTAGGCTTGAAGCTTGTTCTGCTATTTATTAGCTGTATGACCTTGAACAAGTTAGGAGTTACTGCAGTGGAGTTACTGCAAGTTATTTGAGCCTCAATTTCTTCTCTATAAAATGGACATTAAAATAGTAGTAACTTCTAAAGTCTGTTGGAGGATCAAATCAGTTAATATAGATGAAGGGCATAGAACGGTACCTGAAGTGCAGAAATAATAATAACTATTATTATTATCTTAGGATTTTATTTAATTATTTGACAGAGAGAGACAGCGAGAGAGGGAACACAAGCAGGGAGAGTGGGAGAGGGAGAAGTAGGCTTCCCGCAGAGCAGAGAGCCCGATGTGTGGTTCGATCCCAGGACCGTGGGATCTTGACCCGAGCTGAAGGCAGACACTTAATGACTGAGCCACCCAGGCACCCCTGAAACATAGAAATAATTAAATAAGGTTGTTATTATTTATCAGCAACTTGACAAGGCCAATTAAGGATAAAAACAAGAATTAAACATGGATACTGCTTGCAGGAATCTTATTGATGGAGAAAGGAAATACGTCATATTTAGAAATGGCAACAGTGCAAAGAAGAAATTGCTAAGAAACATCAAAGAGGTATATAGGAAGAAAAATATGGTTTCAGGAAGGAATACATAAGTACCACTTTCAGGAAAGCATCATTTCAAAACTGATTTTTAAGTTGGGCTTTGAAGGATGAATAGGCAGAAATTCTGAGCAGAGGGAATGGCGTGAATACAAAGCACTGTGGCGAGAAAGCATGAAACCAGAAAGTGTGTCAGTCAGGGTCCTGGCAAGAGTCAGCCCACTTGGACAGGGTAACTAAGGAAAGTTCAACATTGTGGGCAGAATTAAGTGAAGTCAAGGAGGGCGGTAATGCAGTCCCTTGGGGCTAGCAACAATGGGGAGCCATTACTACCTCTGAGCCTGAAGGGGAAAAGAAAGGGGTGGTTATACTGAAACTCAGAGAAGGGAACTGTAGGGAGAGGGCCTTCTGACAGGAACTATAACTTTCTGTAGATAGATGGTGTTACCAATGGCAACCTTGATCTAACATCCTTAGAATCTGCTGTCTTACATTTTTATAGAGTTTGCACTACAAGTCCTCAACTTTCTCTGCACAGGCCACACCTTTCTGGATTGGGCCTTATGCTTCTCCTTCTGGGCTCGAATTCTTGGTCTGGTCCTGGAGGCAATTCAGGTGGTGGTGGTGGTGGGAGAATTGTTTTGTAAGGTAATGCCCTCATGTAAGTCACTAAAATTGTTTATGCAGGGAAAGGTGGATTCTATCAGAAAAGGTGGGAATAAGGGGCAGCTGCCTCTACTGATGAGGGAGGTGCAGGGGGATTTACCAGGTTCAGAGTTCTCAGACTCTTCTGATTCATCTGCCTAAATGTCCTCATCTCATGTCATAGGATTCCACTCCTTTCCCACTGATGCCCTTACTTTTTTTTTTATAAGAGGTATCTGGCAAATTTTGATGTTTAATTGTCTCTGTGACCTTGCTCAGCCATATCTGCCCTACCACTGAAGGGATGAGGGCCTCCCTCAAAGCTGTCTGGGGACTTTCTCATTTTCCACCCAAGGACTAAGCTGGAAATCAAAGGATTTCAGTATGTCTTTTTCCCAGGAACTCTTTCTATGATTGGCAGGAGTGGTGTCATCTGACCTCACAACTTTAGAATTGCTATTGTCATTACAGTGCCGTACCTTCCTGTCCTATGCTACCATGGTTATTAGTTTGAGAAATTTTAATGCCACTAAAACCCGGATAACCAGTGTCCCCTTTCCTGGTTCTAGGTTATCCGTGTGCTCCTCAAATCCATCCTCTGAATCACACTTGAGGGTTGGTTTCTCAGAGCCATTCCTGGTCCCTCTTACTGTATCAGCCAGGGTGCCATTAGGAAACAGATGGATGCAAATACTGAAATGTGTAGTTGAAGAGAGTTTAATAAAGGGTTTGTCTATAGAAGTGTGATCAGGCTTTAGAGAGACCAACAAAGGCTGGTCTAGTATCTGGAGTCTTGCCTAGAGAGCAAGGAGATGGAAGTAACTAGAACACCAATAGAGAAAGCCATATGGAGAAGGCTTCCTGACAGCACCTCTGGCTTTTAGAGGGACCCGATGCTAACTTTCCTCCAGCTCCCTGATCTCTTGTTTGTGCTTCCAATGTCAAACCCAGTTAGAAACCAGAAAGCAAGAAAGCCCCCATTGGTCAGCTTCCTCACACACAGAGCAGGGCAGAGAGGGTAGAGAGTGCATTTGGAAATATTGCACAAATATGCAAAGTGAAAATGTTCAGCATAGCTTAAAAATCCAGTTGGGCTATCAAAGAAAATGAAGAGAGTAGATAAGGTTGGGAAAGTAATTTAGGACCAGAATGTGGAGTACTTGAAATGCTAAGAGCACGTCCTCCTATTGCTGCCTTTGGTAGGTAATGGTGTATCACAGAAGACTTGAACAGGGGAATGATATAATCAGTGATATGCCTTTGATAATTAATATGGCAACAATGTGTAAGACTGATTTGAGTGTTAAAAGACTAGGTAGGGGCCACTGTTGGAGGTTCTGATAGTCACCTAGACAAGACTTAATGGGGACCTATGCAGCCATAAAGAGAAAGAGAATGGGAAGTTGGTATAAAGGTAGAATTGATAAGCATTGGAAACTGGTCAGCTGTAAATGGCAACAAAGGAGAAAGATTCTAAGATGTCTCTGATGTATTCTCCAAAAAGGAAGGGTTGGGAGTTTGTCCGATCCATTCAATGTGCAGACTAAGCTGGCTGTTAGCATTTTCATTAGGAAGAAAACTGAAGTCTTTAGCAGACAGTTAATATGGTTTGATGGGAAATTTCTACCATCCTAATTTGATTTTTCTATCACATTATTAAGATATTAAAGAAAATGATTAATAATAGAGAATCCTATAATGTGCAAGAAATCTCAGCTTAGAGGAAACATTCACACAATGATTTTAATCCCTTGATATGGAGATGACATCTTTCTATAACTGAATGAACATATTCAAACACAGGCTGTTAATATTTGACATGCCAATTGAAATATTTGCAACCTATGCTCTGAATATGCTATGAGTATGATAGGTTCTAGACATTTTTCTATTTAGGAGGGCCATATGTTCACTGACATTTACTGGGTCCCTAGCTAGGTCTTTCAGTTTTAAAAGTTAATGGGCCTTTGAGAGCAAAACTTTCTTCTTCTTTTCCACACTGAAGATGTTGAAAAATAACAATAACAACAACAACAATGATAAAATGATTAAAAATGACCTAATACTTATCCATTATTTACTATATGCCAGGCACTATGGTAAGGACTTTCTGATTTAATCTTCACACATCCATCTGAGGTATTTTTTAAACAATATTTTATTTATTATTTGAGAGAGAGAGAGTACATAAAAGAGAGCACAAGCAGTGAGGAGGGGCAGAGGGAGAAGGAGAAACAGGCTCCTGGCTGAGCAGGGAGCCCCATGTGGGGCTTGATCCCAGGACCCTGAGATCATGACTTGAGCCAAAGGCAGATGCTTAACCGACTGAGCCACCCAGGTGCCCCCAGTCTGAGTTATTTTTAGCCCAATTATACACATAAGGAAGTCAAGCACAAAGAAGTTAATTGGTTACCCAAAGTCACACACGTAGCAAGTGCTGAAGCTTAATTAAGAACCCAAGATATGGCACTTTACCATGATGGCAACTGGACTTTCTTTGAGATCAAGATATGAAGCTAGAGAGAGTAGGTGTCTAGAGAGTATGGCCTGATGAGAACTGTGAGCTTAGGTAGAGGGAGATAGTCAACTGTGGAAGGAGCTGGGTAAATTAATATTCTGGTAGCTGTCTCCTCCTACACTCTGGATCTTTGGTTGCTTCCTTCCATTGGCTGAACCCAACTAAAAGCTGGAAAAGATGGGGGTAAGTTTCTGGAGAGGTGCAATCTTTTGATTCCCTCCCCTTCAGAATCCTTACATTGACACTGTCTCTAAACCATGGAGACCCAGAAATGAAATTCAGCACTTCTGAGTTTATTTCTCCCCAAAGATGTTACTCCTACAAGAGCATTTGGGTGCAACATAAGCGGGAACTTCCTATTAGATAAACCTGTTTTCTTAAATATCTGCCTTTACTCCATTTAGCCCTCAGGCTCTGTTGGTGTTCTCCCTCCCTTGTTGGACACTCTCCTCCCACTTCAATGTCTGTTTAGCCTTTAATTCAATGCAATCTCCTTCTCTCTGGCTCCAAATCTTGGACTTACACTCTTGACAAGTAGCTCAAAGGATCAAAAGTCCATCTATTTCTATCTTTATTCTCTTCAGAGTTATAAATCATTTTCCTGCTACATATAGGGTGTAGAATATATGTATGGGAAGTGGATGTTTGATATTTCCACTACACCAGGACTGAAGAAATGATTGACCAAAAGGTATGATTTAATGGATGTAGAGATACTCATTATCCCCAAATATTGCCTCACGCTGGAACAGGCAGCAGAGAACAATAGAATATGGAATGCAGAGTGAAAAGACATAGGTTTAAATCCTATGTCACTCAGCCACTTACCAGTTTTTGTCACTTGGAATAGGTTGCTTAAACTGGAGCCACCCCTAATTCTTGCACAACTTAATATTGTGAGACAATTTTCTTCAGTCTTTTATATTCCTGCACATCTTGCAAACAGAGGTACTGAATACCTTTGTTCTAGACTCTTTTTAAAAGAATGTATGTATATAACAAACATCCCTCTGAAGGGAAGGGGAGGTTTCTTACTGTCTAGTATAATAAATATAATGTTTCCTTCCAGAGCAAAGGGCAAATATGTTTAATGCATATTATAAAGAGCTTGGGTTCCCAATAATTAGGGTTACTCTCCTATAATGGAGCTTACTGCATGTTCAGGAGTCATCTGGCCCACTTCACGGTGGGAGCTGGGTTATGGCAACTGAGGAAAAAATGCTGTTATTCTGACTATGATGATTGCTGTGAATAGTAGTCCTTTGTTTCTGAACCAGGATATCATATTTTCTACCACCATCCATGAGACTGTGGCAATCTCATTTGTCAGCTTGCAAATAATGTAGAATCTGTCTCATTTAATTTCTCCATTCTTGGCATCTGGTATTCTAAGAATGTCACTAGAGGTTGCAGCAAATAGAGCACTGGGCCAGGAGTCAGGATAGCTGGTTGTGATACTTCCTAGAAGTGTGACCTTGGATAAGTCACATAAGTGCCCTAAACCTCAGTTTCTTTGCCAGGAGTATTAGAATAAGAAGATATGTCTTATCTACCTCAGAGTATCTTTGTAAGAATCAAAAATGAGAATGTGTGTGCAAGTACTTTGAATAGTCATGAAGGTACTTTATTATATTGAAAAATAGGAGTCTTTCTGAGATACTATTCAAATAAACATGCTTTTTCTGGTGTAGATTTTGGGAAGGACCATACTAGCTGCATATTGGGCACTAATGGTTATAGAAATTTCTCAATATTGCATTTGATTTGTTTCCTATTAGACATAACCATAATGTCCAATAAATTCCATGTCCATTTAAAATTCTGAAGTAGTAATTTTAAAGAATAAATATAAGTGAATTGCAAAGGATACTTCAAAAATGAGCAGAAGAGATTTTTATGAGTTAATTTGTTATAGTTTCTAGTGAGAAAGGTACATGAGTGTATATCAGACTATAAGAGTAAAATGCCACCATGCTAAGGATCAACTGTCATTCGTGTTGCTGGAAGCTCAAAACATATTCATTTTTGAGTGAAGAGTGGTATGGAGTATCATGGTGACCAAGCCACTTGCTAAAGAAAGATTCTAGAAAAGTATGATTAAAAAACCCCTCTGTTTTAGAATGGAGAAAGAGTCCAGGTCTAAACACAGAAATGAACTGGGATTGTATAGATGATCAAAGCACATATATGCTATCTCCGTTAATTTCCCCATGTGTAGATGTGACCATTAACAAATTAACTAGGTTCAAGATCAGTTTTTGTGTTTCCTGTAGCCAAGAAGAGAGTGTACACTTCCCTTTCCTACCTGGGAATAACAATAACATTAGCTTGTGGCCCCTTGTTTTTGTACTTGGCTTGTGCTTTCTATTGCTCTCTGATTATTTTTTTGGTTTATTTTTTTTTTAAGATTTTATTTATTTATTTGACAGAGAGAGAGATAGCGAGAGCAGGAACACAAGCAGGGGGAGTGGGAGAGGGAGAAGCAGGCTTCCCGCCGAGCAGGGAGCCCGATGTGGGACTTGATCCCAGGACCCTGGGATCATGACCTGAGCCGAAGGCAGACGCTTAACGACTGAGCCACCCAGGCGCCTTATTTCTTTGGTTTAGATTTTGTTCCCACAAATAGACTAAATTTCTTGATCACATACATGGTGCCTTACCCTTTGCTTGTAACGCCCAGAATGATTTGAACGACACTGGGAATATCACAGGCTCTGTGTTGTTCAGTTGAAGTGAATTGTTTAAAAGAAAAGCTGTTGGGGAGGCACAGAAGTTCTTCTTAAGCTCAGATGGGAGAACCGCAATGAGCTGTGCTAGAGAAGGTGCTGGAGAAATACAAAGAAATCGGAGTGATCACAGGAGTGTTGGCTCTGGCTGCAATCCAAGTTGAGTAATTGCATCCGTCTACCAAAAGCCCCCTGCAGTTCCAATCAGATATGGTATTCAGCTTCATTTCTTTTCTAAAGTTTGTGCTCTGATAAATAGAGGCTGCATGTGAGGAGTGAGTGAAGGGCCCGGGAAGCTGAATAAGTGTGACCAAGAGCCTCAGTATATCCCTGCATCCCCACACTTGAATGGCATGTGTATCCCCCACTCTTATCTTTAGGAAGGTGGTTTGCCTCATCCCCCAAAAAGATGGAATAAAAACAGGTAAAAATTCTGGAAGAAGCTCAGTTTTGGTTAAACAGCCTCCCTCCCTACAAGAGAGGATAGTATAATTATCTGAAGAACTGTGAGCCATGCAGGTAGATGTTAGGTTTTGGAAATTCAGGGCCTCCTGCCACTTGACTTTTGCCTAAATTATTTAGACACTTCGTGTAGTTCTGGTTACATTGCTACTTTCAAAGAGATGGACGAGAAGAGGTGGGGAGATGGACTCTCCCACCCCCAAATTACCCCCCATTATACTTAGGTCCATTAAGAACAAGCTCCTAATGATTTCCTCTTCTTGGCCCATAATGAAGTCAAATTGACTTTGATTGTCATCAATAATTAATGAGTCCAATGGTTCTCTGCATCTCCAGGTCATTTGGCAGATGGCACCGTTGATTTACTATTGTGCTTGCTATTCTGGAAGCTTCTCAAAGTGGTTTATATTGTGAAATCTAGTTATAAAAGGCTTTGCACTTCAGGCATTCTCCAGGTTTTGACATTCTCTGTGTTACTTTTGCTTCCTGTGACTGTGGCAGAAGAAGAATAACCACATTATATTGTCAGAGTTCATTTTTTACCCCTCTACTGCAAGGTGAATAAAACAAGAAAACGTATATGTATTTATACAGCCAATGAGAAAATATGTTGGTTAAGATAAATGGCTCTGTAGGAAGGTATGAAGCACCCAGTGACCCAATATCGAAAAGAAAGATTTATTATGAAGGTTGAGAAGTGTCCAAGGAGCAGTATTCAACCAAAATTTGAAAGCTTATAAGCTTAAAAAAATTTTTTTTGGAGTCCATGCTAAGATAAATGACTCAGATATTAGTGAGAGCTGAGTTAACCCAGGTAAAAGTTTGAAGTAAAAATAACACCCTGGGAGTAGTGTGTATATATATGGTATCAGATAACCTAAGGGAAAATGATCACCATACCTCTTATCATCATGGGGTCTGGGATTCTGGCATAAGATATTTGTTTGACTTCCCATACATTGGTTCAGTGTTAGAAAAGGATCTGGTGAGGCAGAGTGTCCAGTGAAATGTACCAAATGCACAGCCATACCAGACAAAAACGTGCCCTGTGAATATAAAGAAGACTTAGGTCCATATTATAAACTCATATTCTCTTTACAAAGTTCTTTTAGAAAACTAAAATTTGTGAAATGTCTGCATATACAGGAGAATGTTACCTCAGATTCTCTCATGTAGAGCTGTTTTTCCAGTTTGAAGACATGAGTCAAGGGCTAATATAGTTGATAAGCACATTTTTGTTTAGATGCTTTAAAAAACTGTCTTCCAGGGATAGAGTTCCAGAAAAGGCTGGTCCAAGAATGGAATTTTGTCTGCACAGATTCTACCTCTGGGGAACTGTCTCAGTCCTGGAGTCCAAGAAATTTCTCTTTATCTTCTGAGCCCTTGCTTAACTTTGCCAATTGTTGGCTTCTCATTAAGTGGTTGAATTAAATTTCAAGTCATAGCTTCATAGAAGACCTAGTTTTTGACCATGATTTTACATTGTAGTTCCTTCTGATTCAGACTACAATATCTGGAAGGTTTAGAACATTTAACTTTTCTCTTTCAGTTGATAGATTTGTTTAGTTTACTTGAAGCAGAAACCTTTGGTATACCTGACCTAACACAGGAAAGTTTCCAGACAAGGAGATGCAAGTCTTCTCCGACGAATAATAGGACCAAGATGGTTGGATTAAGAGGACTGAAGCCTTTAGTATATAAAAATATAAAACAAGTGTGAGGAAACACTCCCCATTGTCTTTGGGAAGGTTGGGAGCTTGGTATTGAGTAAGTCAGTGTTTGTATAGATGCTATATCTTTTAGAAGAGCAGGGAGCACATCAAAATACAAGTTTTTCACAGAGAGGTGGTGTTTTTCATAAACCTTACTCCTCTTTGTCCATTATCAAGTGCCATGTTCTACCTGAGTTATCCTTATGTTGCACGATACCAGCAAGGCCTTGACATGTTAGCCCTGTTGATTCTATACTGGTTAAAACAACTGGCTAACCCTCCCTCAGTGATCTGTGAGCACATTTCCTTCAAGGAGAAGTAGAAATGAATTACCTCAGGTGAATGAGAGAAGACCTTAGGAAGTTCATGGGCATTATGACTGTGGACACCTCCTTCTTCCTTTGCCTTTTACTTATGGTAACTCATCTTTGGACTTAACAACATGAAACCCCAGTTCAAATTTTCTGCATAGAGAGATGAAGTTTTTGGTATTTGAGAGAATGAAAGCATTGTGATTTTAGATGTGATATCCCAGAAATTAAGTAACTCACATGCTCATTGGTTTCTTATGGATTTTCTGACCCTACATTCTCTTATCATCTTGGAAGAACCCAGTACTATTGATAAGGTGGGAGTGGGGAAGGGTACATATAGTTGTTCCTGGCCATTGTAATCTTTGTTTAAAATAGCATTTTATGTTTTTTTTTTATGAAAATATAGCTTAATCACTATTGGAAACTGCTAAAGGCAAAAAATTATCAGAATCAACTGTAACCTTGTAGTCCAGAAGTAACTGCTATCAATATTTTAGAGTAATGCTATTTTGGCATATTAATATTTTGGATATTAATTGAAATATTTGGAGTATATGCATATGCAACACAAATATTTGGATTCATATTATATAGGCAGTTTTGTATCTTGTTTTTAAAACTTAACAACATAACAGGAGCATTTTGTCAGACTATTCAAACTCATTAAACAGGTGATTTTTAATGGCTGCATAGGAGCTATTTCATTATAGTGCAGTAACGTGTTGTATTTAGTCCTGGTAATTTTGAGAAGTAGCAAAAAAATGGCTATTGTTGAAATAAAACATTTAGGGAGTTTCCAGAGTATGTAAGAATAGGAATTCAATTCAATTGTCTTCCACAATTCACTGACTGCCTACCATGTGCAAGATCATCTGCTAATTCTGGGGCCACAAGGATGAATAAATACATATCTTATCCTCAAAAGAGATTCCACAGGTAATAATAAGAACCACCTTATTTTGTAGAGCAGTTTGTAGTTATACTAACTTCTCTTACATACCATTCATTTGATCTTCATGAAGGCTAAGAGGTAGGTGGAGTTCGTGATGCCCATTTTACAGGTGAGGCTCATAAGGTTTAATGACCAGTGGTTAGTTACCAAGCAACTCAACAGCAGAGCCTGTCTTCTCCCCTGGCCCCAATTTTTTTTCTATATGACTTGCTGCTTCAGAACCCTGTGCTCTTTGCTCTTCCCAGCAGGGTCCCCATTCCTGCTTTTTACCTGTCTTTCATCATCTGCTGCTAATGGGTTGCTGGAGGATGGAATAGCTAGTCTTCTACATCTTTTGGTTTGCCTTCACCACCATCCTCACTGTGTCCTCAGGATGTTGCTCTTGTGAGAATTAATAGCACAGGGACCCTGTAACAATAGCTCGTGAAATGGCTGGAAAAAGAGGCTGAGGCTGTAAAGGGAAATCTTTCAGGGAAAGAGGGACAGAGAGAAGAAGGACGGGTCAATGGAAGGGAAGAAAAGAAAATGTGGGAAACTAGGAGGCCAAGTGTGGAAAATAAAAACATCAAGGAAGAGGGAGAAGGGAGGGGCTTGATTCGGGGGGAAGGTGGCTGAATTCGGGAGATAATGAGAAAGGAAAAGAGCACTCCTTGAAGCCACCTCAGCATTCTGAGCCTTGGGTTATTTTGTTGTTATATTTTAATGGGCTTTGGCTCTTTTTCTTTTTCTCTCTCACTGCATTAGTGGTACCATTCAGATAGGAAAGAAAAAAAATAAGAAAACGGTAATAGTCAATTTAGGGGGAAAAAAGAAACCACACACACAGGGAAGAAAATCACTAGACGCCAGCACAAAGATGCACTCACCTTTTCCTATGGGTCTCTCTGCCAGCTGGTTCAGAGCTGACACAGCTCTCCTCACAAAGCAAGAAAGGGGCCCAATGGGAGGACTGGGGAAAGGAGCAGAAATGGGGATGTCAGAGCACAGGTAGGGGGGTGGGAAGGTAGCAAGAGGGATTTGAAGGGTCCAGTTGCAGATTGTCATGAATGTCTGACCGCCTTCTACTCAAGAGGCAGGACTGCAGAGTTTAGAGTTGGCAGAAGAAAAGTCAGGGAGACAGAATGCCCATGGACGGATGTGCCCAGGATGGATTTCCTGTCTGCGTTCTTGGTGGTTGTCACTGACTTTCCCTACCTCACTGACTTTGTTATTAGTTTGTCTCCACTGAGAAACTTTCATTGCCAGCTGAGCAATCTTATTTATCTCCATGCCTAAGAGGGCTTATGATATGTCTGATGTTAAGTCTGGCTCTTTAGAATACATGGACAGAAAGTAGAACAGAATTCCTAGTTTTATCTTTAAATCTTATTATACTTTGTAGACATATAATACTATTGATCCTATTGATTGAGTATATTATCAATGTATGCATGATGATGATGATGATAGTGTATATTTGGGGGCTTTTAGAACATTCCAGGAACTGTCCTAAGCAAGTTACAAGCATTATTGTATTCACTTTTCACAGTGACCCCCTGAGGTAGGTAGCACTGTTGTCATCATTTCAGAAGTACATAAATGCAGCCCTAAAAATGATAACTTGACTTAGCCATTAAGCAAGATGTGAAACCATTAGAAGGTGAGCAGAAGTGACTATGATTTAATATATTTTAAAAGGATCCATTTTGCTGCTATGTGGACTGTAGGGAATGGGAACAGAACCCAGAGGCTGTTTAGGAGTTGAGAAATTGTGGTGGCTTGAACCAAGGTGGGAACAGGTGGTTGATGAGAAGTCATCATGTTCTCAATGGTTTGATTGTCAATAAAACAGAAGTTCTGATGGCTTGGCTGTGGAAGGAAAGAAATCATGGATGAAAACATGGTTTTGGCCTGAACAAATAAAAGATGAGTTGCCTTTAACTGAAATGGGAACAGTTGAGGGAGGAGTGGCTTTGAAGAGAAAGATAAAGATGTCAGTTTGGGACATGTGAAGTTTGAGACATCTATTACACAGCCAATATCTGGAGTTAAAGGTAGATGTCAGGGTTGGTTATATAAATTTGGTAGTCATCTGACATGAACAGACATTTAAAACCCTCATGCAGACGGGATCACTGAGGGAATGAATGTAGCCAGAGAATGGAGAGGACTAAGGCTCCAGCCCAGAGACACTCAAATGTTTAAAAATCAGAGAACTGAGGAGGAACCAGAGAAGGGGACCAAGAAGGATCTACCAGTGTGGTAAAAAGAAAATAAAAAATGTTTGTTTGAGTCCTGAAAGTCAAGTGAAGAGAGTGTATCACGGAGGAAGTGATCAATCCTATCAAATGCTGCTAATAGAACAAATGAAATAAGGACTGAAAATTCAAAGTTGATATAGCCTCATGTTGTTCACTGTTGACCTTCATAAGAGCAGTTTTATTGGAGATGGGCAAAGGCATGAAAGCCAGATTAGAAAATGTTCAAGAGGGCATAGAAGAAAAGAAATCAAAGACAATGAATACAGACAATACTTGCAGGGAATTTTGTTTAATGGAGAATTAAAAAAAAAACAAAAAACGGGAAGGGAGCAATAAGTTGAAGAAGATGTAGGTGTAATTTAAAAAGAGTCTTTTTTTAATGTGAACTATAGTATGCTTGGATGTTCATGGGAATGGTTCAGTAGTCAAGAGGAAATAAGGGATGTTGAATGAGAGAGAAGAGAATTTCTGTAGTGATATTCATGAATGGGGAAAGGTGATGAGATCTGGTACCCAGGTTTAGGAGCTGGTTTGGGCTAGTAGTAAACTCTGTTCATCAATGATTAGCATACGGGAAGTCAGAATAAGGGCTCAGATGTGAGAAGATACAGCTTTATGGAAGGTCCTCTTCACTAGCTCTCAAAGAAAGAAGAAGGAAGGTCATTAGCTAAGAGTAAGGAAGAAGGAGTTGTTGGAAGTTTGAGAAGACAACAGAAGGTATGAAGAGTTAACTTATTTCTGTTGATTATCTTTTCATTTTCTACATTTGACACTAATTATTTTATGGCATGAAATATACTGTAGAAAAGAAGCATGAAATTCCTTCTCTTTTGAGTCAGATGCATTTGGATTTTTTTCCCAACGGTAAACATATGCAGTTGACATATTGTGTTTCCATTCGCTGCATGCCACTAGCTTCCTATAGGACCCAAGTGTGAAGCCTGTGGATTTGACTGCATCACAGGAAGACCCCATTAAGCTTCTGCTACAAAATGCTCTTATGGCAAAGGACCTTCAGGGTCCAGGTATCGCATTCTCTTGGGCCTTGAGCTCTTTTTTGGTTTTGGATTGAATTGGGCATTTCACGTTTGGGATTCCTGTGGATTTTACAGCGGTGAGTGTGAAGAACAGCTTAAACAAAGATGTAAAATGCTGTAGGGAAAAACAAAACCTGAGAGCCCAAATGATTTGCAAGGAGACACTGCTGGGAGCAGCTGTTACTGCATTTTTAAGTGCCACTTATTTTAATTGAGGGGCAATAGGATAATAATACTGTTCAATAATGGTGCATCTTTGTGTGGGACCCTTGGAGACCTCCCCGTGCATGATGTAATGTGTCCCCACATCTCCAAGGGAAAGAGCCAGGTATAGCTGCCTTATTTTTGCAAAACAAATGAAACTGGGTCATGGGCTGAGCATGCCTTTCCCAAGAATATTCTGAGAAAACTATTACTCTGGACCCCAGAAGGATCAGTTCAAATAAGAGTGACCACGTAGAGACAGTTACTACTGGGTGACACTCCAGATAAGATAGGTCAGAAGTAGTTAGGAGAGCAGTCAGCAATGGAAGTAAATTTATTTCCAGGTAAATAGGTTAAAAGGGCAGGGAAATGTCAGATATCAGGGCAAGCAAAAGTTCTGAAACCTACATAGAACAAGGAACTCAAACCAAGAATGCAATAGAAACATTGACCATGGGATTTTAGGAATGCAAGAGACCTTTGGGATGATCGAGGTTAGGTCAAGTTCATTCCCTTTCCAGCTCTATGAAGTCTGTTCTGAAGCAAAGATTTCCCCCAACTATGGTCTCTTTGGATATGTTCTGTCAAGGTAAGAGCCAATTGGGATTGAGGTAGACAAATTGATGTAGGCAACTGGATGGATTTGCTCAGGGAGGGAGTGAGGGCAGGCAATTAGGTACATAGATCCTAAAAGTCTTCTTGGCCCAGCAGTGCAAAACAGAGCTCTTCCTTGACAAGGTGAATTCAGGACTATATCAATGGCAAAATGATTTCCTGTCTGAATTATTCTAGATCAGTGCTTCTCAAATGATAATCTGCATATGAATCACCTGGGAATCTTGTTAAAATGCAGATTCTGATTCAATGGGTCTGCAGTGGATCCCCAGATTCTGCATTTTTAAAAAACTTTCTTTTCTTTCTTTTTTTTTTTATTGAGGTATAATTGACATATAATTCTGCATTTCTTCCAAGCACACAAGTGACACTGAGCAGTGGGTTTGAGGACAGGCACTTTGAGAGGGGAAAGGAGAGCCAATTTCCTGGTCTCTATTTTCATGTTAAATGCATTTACTCCCTCACTGATTGTTTGGTTGTGTATTCTCTTCCCTTGAGGAGAATTCATTTGCATGAGGTATTTTTAGCTAAGAGGGTCCTCTTGATGCAGCCTAAGTAGCAATGTTTCTCTTTTCAGAGGGATGGGGATGGCTGGCAGCAAGCATCGTTGTGGATCTGGAGCCATTAACTAGCTGCCACCTACTGATTGCATGACCTTGCATGACCTTGGGTAGGTCCATCTTTCTGGGCCTCAGGTTCCTCATTGTGAGAATGAGATGGATAGTCTCTGCTCCATTTACTTTTACAGAGCGGAAGTGATCATGTTAGATAATGGATGTGAAACTACTTTGCAAAGTCAGAATGTGTTTTATAAAAAGAGTAAGTAGGCTTACCATCCTTTCATTTCTGCCCAGTATCAAAAGTCGAAGTCCCTTAAGTGAAAGCACTTGATGAATCTGTAAGGCGTGATACAGATGTTCCGCATAATGGTTATCACTGTGTTCTGGATGCTTCCTATTTCCTTAATTTGACTCATTCCTGCTTTCACAGATGAGATGCTGAAGCTTCCAATCCTCCTCTCCACCATTTCTGGGTTTTTCTGTGGTGGCCAGGTTCCCGTCCATCTGGACCCAGATCCCACAAACAGGTAAGGATTATGATTGTGATAAATTGCAATTATTCCATAAGCTACTGGTTTTGAATCCTAAGAGCAGCTAGATGTTTTGTGTAAAATATATGCTTATCTCTAACTATCCCTAAATAGTAAGCATTATTCCCATTTCCCAGATGAGGCAACAGAGGCTTCAGAGACTTCAACTCACTAGTCAACATCACACAGCTGATCTAAGCTCTGGTAGAATCTCACGTCTTAGTCTGATTCCAAAGCCTGCCTTGATTTCCTCATGACAAACAATCTTGGCCAAGGATTTTCACAGTAGAATCTGGTGATGAGCCCAACCCCAAAACCCTGATCCTGACAGCTCTGTGGGAAGGCAGTGAGAGAGCTTTCGGGAGAAGGTGAGCAAACGGTGTGATGACAAATGCCATCTTTGAAGCCATTCACCTCCATGGGACAAGGCCTGCATCTGGGAATCCGAGAGCAGTGTTCTGGCCTTTTCCCAAGGGAGAGGTTGTCAGCGGCTGAGAAGCACATTGTCTCTCCTGAGACACTGAGTCCAGCTAAGACTGAGTCCAGCTGTCACTTACAAAGTCAATGGGAGCTACTATCAGGTAAAGGAGAGGTGATCTCCACTCCGGTCCTGAAAAGACAGAGACTGGAGAACAACCTAAGAGGAAGAGTTGAGGGAAACGCTTCCCATTCTGATTCTCTATGGAAGGCCAGGGCGGTCAGTGTTACTCGGGGCATTTATCTTCCCAACAGTGGTTTTCATCCTTGTCATGATATCTGTATCTGAGAGTCACATTGCATTTGTCTTACTCTTACAGACTTACTTTGCAGGATGCGTTTTCTTCAGAATAATTCTCAGAAGTGTTCTTTCTATGATTTATTGCCCTTTGGTGTTTATCTCACTCTCCCAGTTTTACCTTTTCTTCTCTCATTGTTTAACATTTTAGAATGTTACTTTCTATATGGCCCAAATTTGTCTCCTTTTCCTATTTATTTCAATTATTTGTCTTGTTCTCCCGACACGTTTCCTTCTTAGAATTTATCTTTCTTATTTTAAAAATATGTCTCAGAATATGATCTTTCTCTTTTCCCTACATGGTCTTTGTTTGTTTCGTATTTTACATCTTGTCTGTGGTTTACCCCTAGCTTGAAGCTTGGGCTCTCTGCAGGGGTGTTCTCTCGGCTAGGAAAAGCCTGGCTGTTTCCAGCAGATGTGGATTTGGTGCAAGCTGCCTTGTCTCTCCATGTGCCTCCATTTTTCAATCCATACAAATGGGGGCTCTTAAAAGCCCAAGAGAGAAACTGTGGTCTCTGCTTTGTCTCAGAATAGCTTTGAGAGTTGGCACGAATGAATATGTAGTTTGAAGACAGTAAAAGGGACATTCTTGCTAAGGATATGGTCCGGTTTTCGTTTTCCTTATCAGCTTTTGAGGGAAGGCTGGTCTACTTCAGAGATGTTTCTATCTATAATTTTCTTTTTGATAGATTTAGACGGCTACCGGTTCCTCAACAGTGACTACAGTTATAACATCAGCATTTTTGTAGCTTTTAATGAATATGTAAATTTATGTGCCAGAATCACCGTTTTATCAAACATGAAGATAATGCCAATTATGGACATTAACATTTGAATAGCTACATTTATAGCTTACCAGGCACCTTCCTAGGCCTTCTCTCCATGATGCTCCCCCAAATCACTTGAGTTAGGATTACTATCTCTTTCATAAGGGAAAAACTGAGATGCAAGGAGATACAGTGACAGCCAGTAAGTGGTGGAGATAGAAGTTAAACCAATTTCTTTAAATTTCCAGTTTTGTGCTCTTTTGCAGAATCGTCTTGAATTCACATTTATTTTGATCGGTGGTATTGGATATCATTTTTTAAATTGCTTTTCATTCCTTGGACGTTCTTTTATGGACTTCCTTGTCTAATTTCAGTTAGCAGAATCTCCTTTCTTCTACCTGTACCCAGTCAGACCCTTTCCCTCTACCTCAGCCACTTCCTCTGATGGACGGCACTAGCGAAGATGCTGGAATGGATGGATGGTGGCTGTTCCTGCCTCCTACTATCATTTATTCTGATCTCTTTTTATAGTCTCCACTGGAGAAAGTACTCCAACCTTTCCTGATCATCTAGGGTTTTCTCTGATGGCTGACTGTAGAAAAGTTTCCAAGAGGGAGAAGATTAATAAAACATCTCATGCTAAAAGCAGACTTGTTCCCTGCTCACAGTGGCTAGATTATAAAAGTTTAGCCTGACTCTATGGTGATGGTGACTGCCCAGACCGGGCCTCCCTTTTGCTCTACGCCTTTAAAATTTCTCTGAGCTGGGACCTGAGCTTCCATAGGGATTGGTACTTGACTAGAGACCCCGCTGATGTTTAATAAATATCAAACTGCTGCCCTGATATCCCTGAGCAGTTGAAAAGGTCTGCATGCTGTGATCAGCCCGTTCAATCCTGGGTATGTTTTTAACACTTGACCTTACTCCAGGGACAGCTGTGAGGGGAGTTCTGTCATCGTGCCAACAGGGACAGTGATGTTCAAACTCTTAGCACATCTGCCTAAATCTCTTGTCATTTCAGAGTGAAGCCTGCCTGTGAATGTCTCAGGGCTGCTTTTGTTTTCCCAGCCATGCCGGGACAACCTCACGTGTTCACTGGAGCTCCCGATGTTGGGTATCCCTGCGTGGCTCACAGCACTCACCCACTCCACCTCCAGCCTCCCTGATGGGACTCAGGAGTAATTTGCAGAGGAGGCTTGAAGTGCCTTTCCTGCCTCCTTCCCTCCCCTGCACTCTTTCTCAGGGCCCCTTTCTTTCCCCTGCCACTGTTCCCTTTTTCTAAGAGAGGGAAGGTGGTACAAAGAAATGTGTTTCAAACAAATAAAAACATATCCACATTTAATATACTTTTGTTTACACCTAGAAGACTTTCTTCTCTAAATTATCTTCCAAAGATACTGTTTTGTTCTCTTGCTCCAGGAGTTGGTGCCATATATCCCTCCTAGTATCATCGGTCATCTTGGTTGACTCACTATCCATCTCCAAATTTAATTCAGAATTGTCCCTTAGTTTCACAGAAGCCCCCCCACCAGAAATATTCTGCGTAGCATTTGTCTTGAGGTGGAAATGCCTTGAAGCCCCAACTCCCTTCTTTCTTCATGCCTTCCTCTCCCTTTTGTTTTGTTTATTTTTTTAAATTCCACTTATTCCCTTGGCACTTCCCGAGTCTTATGAATCCAAACTGATACTGAATATAACAATGTTTTGTAAGCTGTTGCGTGCTGTGTATACAGAACTATAAAGTCTACGGATTATTATATTCAGGATACTTTGATCCAACAGCACTTACTCTTTTTAACAGCCTGGCTGCTTGGGCAAATATTAAGAAATATTCAGAGGACAGCCCCATTCCTGCAGTCAGCTAGAGAGGGTACTAGTAGTCATCAAGTTAGGTAACAGATCATAGTTGCATTATCATGAAGACTCTGCAGACCTGTTTTCTAAGAATGTTAGGTTGATGGCAATTAATGGCCTCCCTGGATCCACACCTATTGCAATTGACTTTGACACTCTTCTCACCAAGGCATGCAGTTTATTGTCTCACCCCTTGAATTCAAACTGGCTTTGTGACTTGTGTTGGCCAACAGAATGTGGTGGTGTGCTCATTCTGAGTTTAGGCCGTAAGAGTTAGTCCTCTGTTCTCTCTTTTGCTTCTTTACTTTCACTCTACTAACTCTGAGAACAAGCCTGGGCTTGCCTGCTAGAACATGAGAGGCCAGCCTGCAGGGATCAGACACTCACACATTTGAGAGAGCCCAGAGGAGCTGAGACCCAAAGAATTGCCCAGTTATGTGTATTAGTCAGGCTTCTACTAAGAAATAAAGCATCTCTCTCTCTCTCTCTCTATCTCTCTATCTATCTGGCCTGCAGGCTGGAAATTCAAATAAGAGATGATAATGTAGTCTTGAGTTTAAAAATCTGTGGGGTGGGGCAGAAGATGGGAAACTCAGGCAAAGTTTCTACATCGAAGTCTTGAGGCAGAATTTCCTCTTCCTCAGGGCCTTCAGTCTTTGCTCTTAAGGCCTTTAACTGCTCAGATGATGGGGAGTAATCTGCTTTACTTAAAGCCTAGTGATTATAAATGTTAATCACATCTACAAAATACCTTCACAGAAATATCTGGACTGGGGTTTGATCAACAACTGGACACCACAGCCTAGCCAAGTTGGCCCATAAGATTAACCATCATATCATGTACCTGTGAGCATTGATCAAAGTTTATTTTTAAGTTCCTGAATTTGGCAATTAGTGGCCCCAGCTAATGGCCTCCCTGGATCCACACCTATTGCAATTGACTTTGACACTCTTCTCACCAAGGCGTGCAGTTTATTGTCTCACCCCTTGAATTCAAACTGGCTTTGTGACTTGTGTTGGCCAACAGAATGCGGTGGTGTGCTCATTCTGAGTTTAGCCTGTAGGAGTTAGTCCTCCGTTCTCTCTTTTGTGACAAGGTAACTAATACTAAAACCAAAACTCTTCCTTGCTTTTTTTTAAAGATTTTTATTTATTTATTTTAGACAGAGAGCATGTGCGTGAGTGGCGGCAGCGGGTGGGGGGCGGTGGGCAGAGGGAGAGGGAAAGAGAGAATCTCAAGGAGCCTCTGTGCTGAGTGCAGAGCCCAACTCAGGGCTTGATCTCACAACCTTGAGATCATGGCCTAAGCCAAAAGCAAGAGTCAGATGCTTAACTGACTGAGCCACCCAGGTGTCCCTCCTCCTTACTTTTTATGGGCTGATTTGATTCTCATTAAAAGGCTGATTTCCACTGACTTGGTGGAGCACAGAGTCTAGTAGTGAGCCAAGCTCCCACCTAAGTTTTATCTACTAAAATTCAGACATGCTAAAACAAAGCCAATGGTTGCTTGTTTTACTTCCTAGCAGAAGGTCAAGCATCAGAAGGAATGCCACTGTGCATTTCCAGCCCAATATGCAATGCAGGAATTGCCACCTGGGATTGGTTTTATCTTCTTTTTCATCTCCTTTCACTCAGCAATATCTTTTTGATCTGCAGAACCTAAGGTCTCCATTTTATCCTTCTGGCACAGTTAGCTTCTAAGAGAAAGCCTGAACTATCAGTCATTTACTCCTTTACATAAAGAACTCTGTTTCTGGTCCAAGGAATATTTGCATTTTAAAATCTTATCCCTAATTATGGAGGGAAAGGCTTTGTACCTTACAAATAATTTTCAGGCAATATGAACAGGTGAAAGTGATCTTTTTATGAAGATAAGGGACAAAATGTCTTCCTTGGACCCCTGAAGTCCCCCTATTTAGGTATAAGGCAGGAAAGACAGCTGTCCTTTAGCAATATAGGGCTGCAATGCAATGTCTCCATGTGTTGTTTCTGATCTGGACACCATCTCCTCTTTTGGGTTCCTAAACTGAGTTTTTCTGGGAATACTCAAAAGTATACTTCCTTATGAATGTTTATCTGATTTTCCTCCATAGATTAAATCATTTCTTCTGACTTACTGAGGGATGCCTTTATAATTCTACTTAGTATTAATTATTCTGTCTTGGGTTGTAGTTGCTTGCATCATGTCTAATCTTCCACTGGATGGTAAGCAACTTGAATAAAGGATCTCTTCTCTCCCTCTCCTCCTTTTTTTCTTCCATGATTATATATTTGCAGAAAATCCTCTACCATATTCTGGTGCTGGGTTTGGCCTTAGGAATAAAGATATAATAGGGTCTTGAGTATAAGGAGATCAATTGTCACTGGGAAAACAGTCTTGTACAGGAAATTATAATGTAATGTGATGGGGAATATTGTAGATATTCATTTTAGCCTTTTCTTTGATTATAGCAAAGTACTTCATCTCTGTATTGGGGCTCACTAGAGGAAAGAATTCACCATTGTCAAGCTTTTTCTTCTTTTTTTCTTTCATTCCAACCAACAACTCTTGTGTATTTAAAAATTTTATTTCTCCTTTAAGTATACAGTAGAGACCAATTGTTTTTTCTGAGCAGTTCGCTTCTCCTCTCCTGTGAAACTTATTTGAAATTCCATCTGTGGGCAACTATGCTGTTGAATCCTACTGGCCCTAGGGCTGGTCATGTGACCACACCAGGCCAATCAGACTCTCTCTGGGACCTTCTATTGAAATGAATCCAAAGAAAGAGACTACCTTACACCCTGTCAGTAAAGGTAAGAAGACACAAGTTCTAGAACTGCCAGTGGCCATGGGTCCAGCCTCATGGAGAAACCTACCATGAAAAATTGAAGGTGATATTCACAAGGAAATAAGGTGAGAGCAAGAGCCCAGTCAGCATCCAGTCTTTGTATGAGTTGACTCTATCTATAGGGTCTTATAATGGGCCAACGACTTCCCCATTCTGCCTAAGCTTGTTTGCATTGAGTTCATGGAAAACAAAGACTGACTCATACAAGTTCTGAAACATCCGTTTTTCTCCCAATCTGCCAATACTGTACTTTCCAATTGCCCGTTTCACACCATGAGTGTCAGAGGACATGTACTCTTTTATTTATTGAGTATTTGATAGGGATGAATACATCTTCTTTTCTTGCAGACTTTAATTGTGTTGGAGCCTAGATGAAATGGTATATTACAGGTCTATATAGAGCATCGTTTGGCTTTTACTGGTTGTGGAACAATGGGATGTGAGTGGGAGAAATCTTGGATGTGATTTGTGGATCTTGAAAGAATTATGCTTCTCAACTTAGAAGACAATTTCCTCCTGTGAGTGGAGAAGCAGACACATCAATATGTTTGATTGTCCAGCCACAGGGACGAGAGAGCACAGAACATCCTCAGTTGACATTGAGGAGAAAGGAAAAGGGGAGTGTGGAAGTTAAAAAAAAAAACAAAACTAACAAAAATGTATCTTTAAACAATGAGCAGCACTACAAGTAAATTTCTCTAGTCTAGCTGCTATTCCTTCTTCAGAACCATGGGGGTAACTTCCAGTCACTTAGGTGTCCTTATTTGAACATTAGACAATACATTCTGAATTTATGATTGCATAAATATAGTTGTATTATTACCATTTTCAACCCTACAACATTATTGAATTCTTACTGTTTACTTAGTTCTATTATTTTAGGTATGGTTATGTATAAAGAAATATAAGGCATGGTTCTTGCTGCCATATTTCTTCCCAGTGGGCATTGAGAAGACCAGAGCGCTATAAAAGCTAAAGTAATTGCAAGGCAGGTGAAACAAGTGGCAAAGAGAGCTTAGCTGCAAAGGTGTGTTGAAAACAGTGGTCCAGGAAAGCTAATGGATGTAGAACTCGAAGAGCAGGGCATTGCTGGGCAGAATATAAGGGAAATGATCCTTTAGTTTGGTCTAGAATGCTTGTGAATACAGGATATACTTGTGGGCTAAGAGAACGCTAATTTGGATGGAGGACAGTGCAGTATTTGGGTAATGGGTTAGTGAGAAATTATGTTAGTGAGGCTGGATTGGGTAAGCTTGTTGGGTATCATGAATGCCAGTCTCAGTCAGTGGGGGTTTAGCACGTAAGACAAATAGTTTTTATATTAGGCAGTAACTCTGCCTGGCTCTGGGGAGGTAAACCCAACAGGACATGCGCCCTCACTTTGTGAAGCTTACAGCCTGGTGGTATATAGAGAGGAAGATAGTTAAACTAACAACATGATTAGCTAATATATAGTTTAAAGCATGATGCATTTGTTAATCTACACACTCACTGGATAATTACTGTGTGCCAGACACGGGGTGGTGTTGTGAGCATTCGAGATCCAAGCTCTCTCTTAGTCCCACGGGGATGGTAGGCACTGAGACACACCTACGTGTTTCAGAACAGGAGAATAACTGTGTGAATCAAAATCTTTAGTTACCTGCTTAGAACTAGTAATTTAAGAAAGAATATTTGAATAATTATGACACAGAATGCACAATATTTGAAAACCTCTCTCTCACTGAAATAGGTTAAGAAGTTGCTCCTAATTTCCTGCTTTTTCATCACCCCATCATATCATAGCCCTTTTACTCTTCCAGTCCACTCTGGCCACTTCTAGATTGCCCTTCTCCAGTGAAATAGTCTGAGTTCTCCCCAGGCCCTCCTGCTTGCTTCCCTTGGATTCTGTTGATATCATTCATTTGCTTAACACGATCTTTTCTTCATACATGGTATCAAGGAAATTTTCAGGCCTGTCAACATTGTAATAATGACACATTCTTTTTGTTTTCTGTTGGAATTTTCCCTCCAGTTTTCTTGAGAACTAGTTGATGTACATCACTGTATAAGTTTAAGGCAAACAGCATGATGGTTTTGATTTACATATATAGTGAAATGAGTACCATAATAGGTTGAGTTAACATCCATCATCTCTTAGAGGTACAATAAAAAAAAGACAAAAAATCTCTTTGTGTTAAGAACTCTTAGGATCTGCTCTGTTAACACCTTGCTATACATCCTACAGCCGTGTTAGTTACAGTCAGGATGTTGTCCCTGCCATCCCCAGTACTGACTGCAAGTTTGTGCCTTTTGACCACCTTCCTCCAATTCCCTTTTCTCCCCCTCCTCCCTCTGGTAACCACAAATCTGATCCCTTTTTCTAGGAGTTTGGTGCTTTTTGTCTGTCTGTTGTTTATTTTTTACATTCTACATATAAGTGAGATCATAGTAGTTGTCTCTTTCTGACTTACTTCACTTAGCATGATGCCTTCAAGGTCCATCTATGTTGTCACACATGGTAAAACTTCCTCAGTTTTTATGTCTGAATACTACTCTATTGTATATGTAGACCACAACTTCTTTATCCATTCATGCCTCAATGGACACTTAGGTTACTTCCATGTCTTGGCTGTTGGAAATAGTTGTGCCATGTTCATGGGGGTACAGATGTCTTTTTGAGTTGTGTTTTCATTTCCTTTGGATAGATTCCTGGAAGTGGAATTGCTGGATCACATGGTTGTTCTATTTTTAATTTTTTGAGGACACTCCATACTGTTTACCATTGTGGCTGCACCAGTTTTCATTCCCAGCAACACGATGCAAGGATTCCCTTTTCTGTATATCCATGCCAACATTTGTTATCCCTTGTCTTCTTGATGATGGCCATTCTCAGGGGAATGTAAATCACATTCTTAATCAATGGAGTCCAAATTTAAGGTCTGGGCAAAGTTGCTGGGTGCAGGGGCCCAGGGCTGCTACAATGAGAACCAAAAGGGATTGAAGGCACGTCATGAGTGAAAGTAGCCTTTGAATCAAAGGAGGAGGCTGAAATGGTAAATCTATTGGGGGCCAGCAGATGCAAGTGGGTCCCAAGTGAAGATCAGAGCAGGCGTCTGTCTGCAAACCTGCAGGGCCAGAAGGTTTAGAGGGTGAGTGGGAAGAAGCACCAGAGAGGTGACTTGATTGCTCTATAAATAGAGACAGCTTTTTAAAGGGCTGCTGTGGCCTCACTCAAGTCAAGAGATGGGACCTTTCTGAAGACTGTGTGATCTTGGACAGGTCACTCTGGTCTCTCTGTGGTTTTATAGGGGCAAAATAGAGGTTAGGCTGCCTCCCCACAGACATAAATGAAGTTATCTAGCACACAGTAGGTATTAAAATAAATAAACTTCCTCAAGCAATCCTACATGGCTCTTCTTTGCACATTTGAGAAGCTTCTGGCTCACGCAGCAGGCTGGTGAGAGTTTCATAGAAAATCACCAGAGAGGCTCAGAACTTCATAAGGGCTGATTTTGCTCACTGCCATTGCTGATATGTTTCAACTAGATGGGCACAGGTTTCTGCTCCAAGTGTCTTCTGTGCTTTCAAGACTTTCCTTTTATATTTCTTTCTTAAACTTTTCACCCTCATTAAATTAAGCTCCAGTTTTTGGCGAAACCCCTTTCCTGGGGTAATTCTTAAAAAGTCCCACGTTGAGTTAAAATAAAGTATTTCTTCTGCAAGTACTATGGTAGCAGATCTTGTCTGTATTGAAAGACCTGGAGTCCACACAGCCTTACATACCCTAGGATGCTTCGGTTTGATATTCGAAATTATCCTTTTACTGAAAACACCGGGGAGGCTGGATTGTAACTAGTAGGTCCTTTTAAATTTGCTTTACTTCGTGGATAGAAGCAGCTCATTATAAATCCATCCTTTATTGTGTATTTGAAGGCAAGAGGGGGAGATCATGCCTCCCAAACCAAAGCCTCTCCTTTCCTTTCCGTCATTTGAGTTTTCTGATGTTCTGTCCTGTGTCGCCGCTTGCACCTGCTGGAGCTGAGAGAAAGGGCTGTCTCTTAAAGGCGCAGATCCATTAGGATAACAATGTCACATTGCTTTCAAACAACCCTGTCCTAATATCTGTCTCTTTGGCCTGTCTTCTCCCCACCCCCCCACCCCGTAACCATGATTAAAGCATTGTATTGGCTAAGCGTATCTTTTGCTATTTATTGTATTTTTGGAACACCCACACATCTTGTGGCATGTGGACATTACCAATGAATTGTTACTATAACAATGCATTACTGGGTCATAAAGCCTGTGGCAATTTATACAACTGCTAAGAATTGGGAGGAAACTTGAAACTAGTTATCTTCATAGTGCATTGGAGCAACATTGGCTTAGAGGTTGGATATCTACACACTGGAATCTCTCTTCCTATCAACTCCTTTGTTCCCTGCTGGTGAGATACCTCGTGTCTGCTCAAATCTAAATTACCTCTGGTCCCTTCTGAGACTCCAGCAGTATATTGCTGGAGCCTTAAATATAACGTGGGGGTTGACAACACAGAGCTAAACTTATTCATTTACATATTTATTCATTCATACACTCAAAAGTTCCCTAAAGCCAGCGTTTTGCCTGACTCAGTGCTGAGGATACACAAAGAATAAGTATTTTATTCTAATAGGAAAATGAAACTGAATTCCAATGTAATGTGGAAAATGGGGAGACAATTAAAAATGTTCTTAGAAAGCACTGTATACAGCTCAGTATCTTAGAAGGGAGCTGTAGGCAGGGGAAAAAACATTTTCATACAGAAGATGTTTCCTGAACTGTATTTTGAGGGATGAATAGGAGTTTGGGATATAGCTTAGAGGTGATTTGTGATTGAGATATCTGACAACCAGGACCAGGTGGCCAGCCCGGGGTGTAATAGGATGAAGACTCCCAAACTTATACGTGGATATAAATCACATGGGGATATTGTTAAAATGTAGATTCTGATTCTGTGGGTCCTGTAGGGAACCTGAGAGTCTGTCATTCTAATAAATTGCTGGTTAAAGACTCATTCTTTCTTCTTATACATCTCAAGTCTTTTTCTTTCTTTCTTTTTTTTTTGAACTTAAAAAAATAAATACAATTTCAGATTTACAGGAAAGTTGCAAGAACGGTACAAAGAACACTATATACTTTTACCCAAATTAAAATTCAACAATTTTGCACTATTTTCTTTCTCATCACATATTTATATCATTATATATTTCTGAACTATATGGGAGTAAGCTGGGGACATTGTACCCCTCTACCTCTAAATTCTTCAGTACATGTATATTTCCTAAGAATAAGGATATTTTCTTATATTTATCAATATCTGGAAACTTAATGTTGGTCAATATTATTATCTAAAACAGACAGTATTCAAAAATTTTTAATTGTTTCAATAACGTCCTTTACAGAGATCTTCCCCCTTGATCCAGGATACAATTCGAGATCACACATTGCATTGGTTGCTGTGTCTCTGAGTCTCATGTAATCTGGAACAATTGCTCTGCTGTTTTTGTCTTTCTTGACCTTGACACTTTTGAATAGTACAGGCCAGTTATTTTGTAGAATGCCCCTCAATTTGAGATTGGCTGATATTCCATAATTAGATTCAGGTTATGTGTTTTTGGCAAGAATACCACAGAGGTGATATTGTGTCCCACACCATGTTTTGAATAGCAAACATCCAGTGAACGCAGGCCCGGACACCAAGGCTGGCTTCCAATATCTCAACCAAGGATTGCCTCCCTGCCAGGAACCTGTGTACCCAGCACTTTGCTTGGCAGATCCTGGAGGGGATAGACGTGCTATAGTTTGGATTCGCTTTGAAACTTTGGACACCAGATCTTATGTTAAACCAGTTCCATCCACGTCTAGACTGGCCTTTGCGATTTGCCCTCCAGCTCCGTGTACCCTTCTCTGGTAACTCACATCTGGTTTCTTTTCATGTCACCTGCAGCCCTGGTGGTCAGGCCCTGTCTGTAACTCTTACCTCAGCTGGACAGCATGGTCCTGGCCATCTAGGATGTTATTAGGTTGGGAACTGCCAGGAAGACTGACCCAGTGCCGGATGGGCTGAGCTACGTGAAGGTCTCCCGATGGTTGATTGTTCTTGTCTATAATTCTTTCCTCCTGCTGTTCTTTCTGCCTAGAATGCCCTTCCCCCTCCTTCTCTGTAAAGCCCTCCCTTTCCCCACGTCACTCACAAGTAATTGACATGCACATTGAAGTTTGAGAAGCTCTGTATAGAGAACAAGATCAAGAAGTCCAGTCCTGAAGAAGACTGCTGTATTGGGTAGATCAGGCTGCAGGACAAGGAGAGGCAGAGCTGGGAGATAGTAGTGTGGAAGGGGTTAAAAACAAAGCTCCCCCATGTCC
Source organism: Halichoerus grypus (assembly GCF_964656455.1). Classification (NCBI taxonomy): domain Eukaryota; kingdom Metazoa; phylum Chordata; class Mammalia; order Carnivora; family Phocidae; genus Halichoerus; species Halichoerus grypus. The sequence continues at coordinate 89,476,985 of NC_135722.1, read as the reverse complement.
TACCAATTGGCTCCAATACTTCCTGGCTATTGGACCTGGACAAGAGATTTAACCTCTGTGAGCTTCTGTTTCTTCATAAGTTAAAAGGGAATCATACTACTACCTGCCTTACAGGGCTTTTGAGAAGAGTGGATGAGATAATGCAGGCTGTCTGATGCATAAATGTTGTTAGAATGGGAATTGTAGAAACTCTGATCTAGGGGACTTACATGGCCTCGCCTGGGGATAGGATCAGACTTTCAGGCTGGGGTTGGGCTGAACCTGCCGATGGTGCGAAGTGGCCCTACTTTCCCAGATCAGGGCTGATTCAGGTCCCGGTGAGGACACCAGACCTTACAAAATGGTCAAAGCCTCGGTTGCAAGGTGGTCAGAGCCAGACCGCACACATACCAGGACACAAGCCCTTTGCATGGCTTGCTGTCCCTAGGAACGGTGTTTTGGACCAGAAATACAGGAACAACAGAAGCAATATTTCACCTTGATTTTCATGAGAACCACTGATAACTGTGGCAATCTGTTGCTGGTGCAAACTCTCCCCAGTGCCTAGAGAGAAGTGCAAAGGAAAACAATTCTGATCAAAGCCCAGATTCCTTTGTCACAGGCGTTTTCTCTGCAACGCACCCGAAGACATTCTGTAAAGTATCAGCAGGTTCCGAAAGGAAGACGTGTTAATAGGATACGGTTTGGGTGTCATCAGCTCATTCCCAGAGTGGGTTTCACATCAAGAAAGACATCAAAATGGAGAGTCAAGATGAATTCACTCACATGTTGGTACTTGATGGAGACAAGAAAAAATCAAATGTTTTAGTGGCCTAGATGCTACAACTCTTGACGTGAACATTTTTAGCTCCATTTCGTTCTCTCAGACTAATGGGGTTATAAAATCATTCTGCAAGAATAACACCATTAGTGGATACAGTTCTGTTCTGCCTTGAAGCTTGAAAGGATACCAATTAGCAGATATTTTCAGAGTGTCTATTTACTATGTGCCAACACTGTGCTAGGCACGGAAGGGGATTGAATATTTAGGTAAAATGCATCCCAGGCCAGCAGTTAGTAAGAGCACTTAACATGGAGTACCCATGTTAAGCTATTTCACATCTTTATCTAATCTTGCCCCGAGGAGACAGTATTAATCCTCCATTACGAATGAGAAAGCTGAGGCACAGAGAAGTAACACAACTTACCCAATGTTGGACAACCAAGAGCTGAGCTGGTATTCTCTCCGAAACTCTTTGCTTCTTTACTATCCCGTGCTGCCTTGGAAAAGAAGATATTGTACATATTAAAGGAAGCCAAAGGATTTAAAATAGTGTACGAGACATGTGAAAAAAAAAAAAAAGAACATTATTCATTCGGTTAAGAGTCATGCCATTGAACAGATGGAGAAACTAAGGCTGATACAAATGTTCAACAAATGAAGAGAGTTTATTCTTGAAAAGGGAGAACTCAGGTGCTTCCATGCCCGCACTGCCTTATTCAAATTAACCCTTGGCACTGCCGTGGCTGCTTTGCAGGGAAATTGCCTACTTTCCGGACATCTATGTTCTGCACAGATGACGCCGGGAGTATTTCCTGTGACTTCCCTTGGCTCCAGCTCAGAGGAGGCCAGCATCATCACTCATTCTAGGTGACCCACCTCCTGCCAGGGTTCCTCGAGGTGCTGGAAGCAAAACAGCTAAACATTGCCAGAGGAAGACCGTCTGTATCTCTGTACCATGGATGGAAACCCTCTAAGGATGGGAAGCAGACCATTGGGAGATTGATGTGTGCCGCCCGCCCCCACACAGAGAGGACTAGCCACCCTTCACCTCTCCCTCTTCCCTTCTCCCTGACAAGTGCAACTTGGCTGTTTGGGGCAGCATTGAAGGAGTGTGTCTGGTTTGATTCAGTGAGGGCACGGCTCTGAGATGAAGCATCTCCGTCCAGAAGGGACAAGAGAGGCATGTCGAGAGGGCGCGGTGGAGACATACTGCTGTCCCATGAATTTATCACTGAGCATCATGTCCCCATCCCCTAGAAGAAGAAAGAGAAGAAAAACAGCCAAACACCAGGCAAAGGGAGTTAATCTGTGTCCAGAGCATTTTGAAATAATAAAATCAGAGCAGGCTCCCTGGATACCATCCATTTCCATTTCACACTCTCAGAGCCTGAAGACAGACTGATGAGTTTGGCTGGCAGAACTCTGTCTTTCTCTGGATAGCTACTTAACTTACTTCTTCCTCCTGGCTGGTGGGAAGAAGTCTGAGGGGCCTGGAAGTGTGTCTTAGGAAAAGAGTGCGCCAGGACTCCACACCCCTCCTGTGGCATTGAGCAAAGCCACTCAGGATGTTTTAGCCTCCCACTCCCCTCAGTCTTGATTATACCCTTCCAGGTGGGCCACAAGGACGCCATCTCCAAGGGCACTGCCATGTAGAGTTCCTTGTGATCATTCCTATGAGTCATGACAGACAGACTGTCAGAGGGAAGCGTGACTTGCGTGCAAGTGGCCTGAGCCCCTCTGAGGCTTCCCCCTGGGGCCCAGGCCTGTCTGAAGTCCTGGAGTCTGCCCCTGCTTGGCGCACTCAGCTTCTCTGATCTTCTGGGACTGAGGGAAAAGGCAGGTCATTGATCACCTTGGTGCTTCACAGGATTCAGCCAACTTTGGTTCCACAGCCCAAGGAGAAATGGAATAATATGAAAAAAAAAAAATAACATCCAAATCCTCCTTCATCAAAGCATTTGAAAGGACCTGCCATGTAGTCATTGTGCTCCAAATTTATTACTACAACAGAACTTGGGTAATACTAATGAAATAGCAATCAGTGGGGACACACTGAACTCTTTATGGGAATGCAGCTCTGTGCTGCAAGGCCGAGAGAGTATATCGAGGACTATTCTAGTAGCTTTAGGGTTTGCTACCGTCCTATCGTCATCATCATCATCATCATCATCTTTATCACCAGGCCCAGAGAAGTAACAGTAAGAGTGGTCTTGGGGGAAGGACCCTCCTTCCAGACTTTGAGGAATGCCAGGCCTTCAAGTCTGCTTTGCCTTCAGTAGCTGCAGTCTCTCCCTGGCTTCCAAAGGCACCTGTGCATTTAAGAGAGGGATAGAGGTAGCACTCATATAATTACTGATAATTGAGGGACTACCATCGGCCAAGATGGATGTTTTTGTTTTATTTCATCCTCACACTATTTCCACCATCCCGATTTTGCATGAGACAATTCAAGCTCATAGGTGCTAAATAATTTTTACCCAAAGTCACAGAAAGTGCATCTAGACATAAATCTGAATGCTGGCCCATCTAACTTTAAAACTTATGCATTTATCTCCCCCCACAACGGATCATATGACAACTGCCATTCAAGAGTTTTGGGGACCCTTTCAATAAGTGGCTGGAAGAGTTCCTGTGAAAACCTGTCTCCTACTTATACTGTAGGCTGGGATTGGAAATCCTGTCCTTTGAATCCCCATACATGCTGGGTTTCTTTCTATGTGAACAACAGGTTTAATTAGTTAATTAATTAATCAATTAACCAAACGTTTATTGAATACCTATTATTTGCCAAGCACTGTGCTATGCGTTAGCACGATCATGTAAAAGGAGACAAATGCAGTCTTATTCTAGTTAAATAAAAATTACAGAGGCAGTAAAAATGTGGACTCAAAATAAATAATTACAGCTTATAAATAGAGCTACTTGAAAAAAAATGAAACAAGGTACTGTGATAAATAATGGGAATGGGGGGACGCCTAGGTGGCTCAGTCGGTTAAGCATCGGCCTTCAGCTCAGGTCATGATCTCGGGGTCCTGGGATCGAGCTCCACATCGGGCTCCCTGCTCAGTGGGGAGTCTGCTTCTCCTTCTGCTTGCTGCTCCCCCTGCTTGTATTCTCAAGCTCTCTTGCTCTCTCTCTCTGGCAAATAAATAAATAAAATCTTAAAAAAAAAAAACTTAAAAAAAATGAGAATGGGGGAAATATCTTTAAATTGAATGCTTGTGGAGCTAAGTCAAGGCCTATAGAATAAGACATAGCGGAGCTATTGCTATACATGGGAAAAGGATAGTAGGCAGAAGACACAGTATGTGCAAAGGGCCTGAAGCAGGAACAGGTTTGTCATGTTTAAGCTATGAAAGAAGGCCTGAGAAGCTAGTCAGAGAAAGCCAGGAGGGTTGCACACTCCATTAGAAGAAAGCATAGATCAGGTGGGACCTTGTTGTCTGTGCTATGGAGTCTGGAGTTGGTTGCTCTAAGTGCAATAGGAGGCAATTAAAGGGTCTCCAGCAAGAGAGTGATATGAGCTGAATTAGTGTTTATAATTATATTTTTAATGGAAAACATGTCTATGATCCAAACTTCAAAAGATAAATTTTTATGGTAAAATTATTTCCTTCTCATCCCTGTCTTTCAGTTCCCCTACCAAGTTGGATATACTTCTGAATATATTTTATACATATCCGTATATACATATGTATATATACACACATAATAAACACACATGCATACCATTCTGTAGCTTGCCCCTGTTTTGTTTTGTTTTTTACTTTATAACATACCTTGGAGATCATTATTGACTAGTACATATAGAACCATGTTATTCTTTTATTTATTTATTTATTTAATTTAAAATCATTTAATCAACATAGAGTGTATTATTAATTTCAGAGGTAGAGTTTAGTGATTCATCAGTTGCATATCATACCCAGTGCTCATTCCATCAAGTGCCCTCCTTTTAATGCGCATCACCCAGTATTCTTTTAATAGCTGTTGGGTAATAGCATAGTGGTTAAGAACGGACTGGAGCCAGACTGCCTGAGTCTAAACCCTCTGTATGACCTTGGGCAGCTTACTTAACCTCTCTCTACCTTGACTGACTCATCTAATCAGCTGATACAGTGAGAGTACCCACCTCATAGGGCTGTTATCTGGATTAAGGGAATTGATACATGTAAAGCATCCGGAACAGTAAGTGCCTATGTAGTTAGGGATGTACCAGCCCTCTGTTGATGGTCATTTAGGTCATTTCCAGTGTTTGCTCTGATAAATGTGACAGTGAATATCCCTGTATGTATGTCATTTCACTCATGAGTTAGTCTCTGTATAATAAATATGCAGGAATAAAACTGTTTGGTCAAGGAGAGATATCTTTGTAATTTTGATAGATATTGTCAAATTCCCCTTCACAGATTTTTCAATTTACAATTTCACCGACAATGTGTATCATCAAACTTTTTGATATTTGCCAACTAGATAGGTAAATAATAAGAGTTTCTGATTGTAATTTAGTTTCTATTTCCTTTAATTTGATTGAGGCTGTGCATCCATTTTTATGTTAAAGGTTACTGCATTTCTTTTTTGTAAACTCTCTGCTCTGTTCTTTGCCCATTTCCTTCTGTGTTGTTAATCTTTTCCTATTCAACTATATTAGCATAGTTCCTGCGGGTATGGGTTCTGGAGGAAACTGGTTAGAATCCTGTTCTGCCTCTTACTAGTTATGTGATTCTGGGCAGGTTAATTAATCTCTCTGTGCCTCAGTTTCTTCTGGCCAGCACAGTGTCTATGTCCCATGATTGTTGTGAGCTTTAAGTGAATTATAAAATGAGGAATAGACAAACAGAGAATGATCAGATGATATGTAAAAAATAGAACACCCCACAATCTTCAGTGATTAGTTCAGGAAATCAAACCATGGCCTCTATACCAATCAGCTCCTAATGGTCAAGAGTTAATCAATAATTGCCAACTTCCTTGATTTTTGCCCACACTTCCAACTTAGGACCAAGTGGAGAAAACCAAATATGCTCCCCTCAGCGGTCACATAAGGTGTCTTACTTCTAACTAGCCACCCTCCAGCTTACCCATACCAACAACCTCCAGCTGGGGCACACCTGCAGCCTTCCTTCCTGTCCTCTACAAAGCTGTCCTGCTCCTCTGCCTGCAGTTGAGTCTCCGCCAAATGCAAGTGATGGTGACTGACTCCCTTGCCATAGCAAGCTCTGAATGAATTGCTTTTCCTCATTTGGATGGTCTTCATTTATTTCCATGACTAGTATATGTAAAATGCTTAGAAGAGAGTTTGGTATATAGTAAATGATCAATACCAGTGGTTGTTGCCATCTGCTTGTGATATATGCTAGTATGAATACTTTTTCCTGGTTTGTCTCTCTTTCTAGAATGCTAGCTCCATGAAGGAAGGGAGACACTGCATTTAAAAATACATTTTAAAACATTCTACAGAACCTGAAATAATGCTTTACACAGAGTGTGAACGTGTGGATTGAGGGCTGAGTGAATCACACCTGAATCTGGAGGCTCTGAGGGTGGTAACTGTATTACACTTTAAAGCTTTAAGCCCAGACATGAACCACGGGGGAATTAGCATCAGGTTCGGTGGCACCGTTTACATGGGAGTAGGGACATAGAGTAGATGAAGAGTTGGTAGGTTGAAAGGGATTGTGAATCGAGATGTGTGAACTCTGACTTCTGGCAAATATAAAAATTATCTTTAGTTTCCTCCCATGTAAATTGAGGGCAGTATAACTACACAGGAGTATTGTCAAAAATGGATGAGATTATTGAGCAGAAAAGTTCCTAATAGGGCAGTAAGCCATGGCCCTTATTTGGTAAATATTTGTTCATTCATCTGCATCGATATGATGCGTTTTACTTAACACTTGCTATACATGAACTCACTCGAGGTGGGCAGGACCAGAACTGTCATCTCATTTAGCAAGTTAGAAAACTAAGGCTCTAAGCCGTGAAGGGAGTGTCTTAAGGGCAAGAGGCTAGCGTCTGCAGATAGAGTCAAGTGTTAAACTCAGTCTTTTGATTCTAAATTCTATGTTCAGTCCACTAAACTATGCTGCTTCATAGCTTCTCTTTGTTTATTTGTATGAGAATAAAAGAGATGAAAGTCTACTGGGCCCCCAAGAGCCCTCCTGGAGAAATCTAAAGTCCAGTGTGCCAGGAGCTATGTGTCTCTGCATCTCTGATGTCACTTCTACCGGGTCAAGATCAGTGGAGTAGGAAGAGGTCTGTGGAGCCCATCTGTGCCCCTTCTTCCCTCCCTGCCCATTTGATTTATTTTGCACTCATTGCTGCTATTTTGCCCCCAGGCCCTTGGCCACTGCAAGAAACAGCAGCTGTGGGCATCTAGTTCATGTCACTAATTAAATGGAATTTATGCTTCAAATTTGGAAGTGGATACCTTCTTGCCAAGGCACAACAGCTATCTGAAATCAAGCAACTGAGGTCGTTGAGCTTCAAAAGACCCTTCTTTGGCCACACACCCCTCATTCTATTCCAGCCAGCATTTATTGATCAGGTGCTAAGTGCCAAATATAAAAAGACTAGACTGTCTCTGTAAAATCACCCCCCACAAAAGTTTCTTGAGTATCCACAAAGTGTAAGGCCATGTGCCATGTTTGTGTATGGAAGGTGTAAGCAGAAATGCTGAGGAAATGCAGAATACAGAGAAAATGGTGCCCTGGTCTAGACAGAGAGCCCAACACAAAGTAAGACAATGGTCTGTGGCAATGCAAGAGGGGGAGGGCAAGTCAAGGAATGACTGAGATCCTTATTCACCATCCATGTGTTAAGAACTTTAGCAGAAATGCAACCCACACCATTTTAATGAACCCCCAATTGTACTGCTTCTGCCTGCTCTTGAACCCCAAAGGACCATTCTGGAGGGGAAGATGAGCTGTAGAGGGTTCAGATAGTCTGAAATCCCAACACCCTCTTCTCTCGCCATCACACCCTACACTTGTGCCAGACCCCAGGCTATTTTTTTTTTATTATTTCTCTTCCCTTCTCTAGTTATGCTGCCTGAAGTATATGGGAGTCACACATTTGAGCCCTTGATCATATGTAACTATGTGTCTCCTCATTAGAATGCTAAGTGGTGAAGATAGATGCACTTCTTTAGGGCAGGCACACTCTTCAAGGAGACGCCCCACCTTCACTTGACCTGTGGGATGAAGGAGGAACTTGGGGATCCCCCCTCTCTCTCTCACCATCCTCAATGCTCCAAGCTGTCTGCTTTTGTTAATATCTACAGGGCTTTAAATAGACTCCTGCGGGAATAACTCCTTTTAAAAGGAAGTTGAAAGCACTTGATTCAGCTGGGACTCAGTATGCATCAAAGGTTTGTGTCTGTTCAGTGGGGGGTGTCCTTTTAGTTCTGCTCTGGTCAGAATTAACCACAGATATCCTTTCACTAAGTGGTTGTTAAAAGCCTCATTTTTGAAAGAGAGGGGGCAAAAAAAGAATATAAAGAAGAAATGAGTCTGAAAGATTTCTTCAGAAGCAACATAATTCTAAAATTACAGGAATGCTTTCCTAAAATTATGGGAACATAAGAACAAGGGAGGAGGTGAGCTAGGGAATTATATATTTGTCAGGGTTCTCCAGAGAACCAGAACCAGAACCAATAGGATATCTATCTATCTATCTATCTATCTATCTATCTATCTATCTATCATCTATCACTTAATTTATTATGAGGAGTTGACTCCTGCAGTTGTGCAGGTTAAGGGGTCCCACAGTTTTCCATTTGCAAGCCAGAGATCCAGGAAAACTATACTTCCATTCCAAGTCTGAAGACCTGAGAACCAGGGGAGCCAATGGTGGAAACCCCAGTCCAAGCGCAGCAGAAGATGAGTGAGATGAAATGTTTCAGCTCAAGCAGTGAGGAAGGAAGAAAATGGAGTGAACTCCTTCCTTACCTTCTTATTCTCTTCAGGCCCTTTAGGGATTGGAGGATGCCCTCCCATACTGAGGAAAACCATCTACTTCACTGAGTGCACAGATTCAAATGCTAACTCATCCGAAAACATCCTCATAGACACACCCAGAAACAATATTGAATCTGGACACCCTGTGGCCCAGTTAAGTTGACACATAAAGTTCACTATCACAGTAATTATTATTGTTCTTAATAGTATCTAGAAGAACTTGGTTAAAACCCCATTTCTTGTTGCTCCTAGCTTTGGACTTGCGGTAGGTGAATCATCATCTCTGAGCCTCAATTCGTAATCTATTAAATGAAGACTAACTATAGCCACTGCAGAGGTTTACTGAGTGGATTCAGTGAGATAAGCCATAAAAAGAACCCAAGAAGAAGCCCTGACACACAGGAATTTAGCAATTAATGTAGTTGCTCACCATCTTCATCATCATCATCATCACTGCTGCCATTATTTGCATTCATTTCATGAGTATTTGTTTAGCCTAGAAGGGAAGATAAAACATACACAGAAATAACATTAATACAAGATAGAAAGAGAGTGTACAGCAAGAAATAGATGTGAAGTGCAATGAGAGACCGGAGCAGACAGAGTTTAATTCCAGGTGGCTATGGGACAGGAATTTCAGGGAAAGCTTGATGGAAAAGGAGTGTTTGGCCTGAGTCTTGTTAGATAGATAAGATTTGAAGTAGCAAAGGGAAAAAGTTATTCCATGGGGAGAAAATAGCATGATCCAAGTCATAAAAACTCAGAACAAGTGGAAGGAAAATCAAATATTTCAGTTTGGATTGAGTACAGGGTGTTTAAGGAGGAAAGAATAGTGGAATAGAATAGAAAGGCAGATTGGGAACACATCATAGAAGTACCGTAGTAATTTGTAATAATCATATTTTCATCAAAAATGCTCAGTGTTTTATATAGGCACACAGAATGCTTGGAGCCAGAAATCCATGGTGATTGTGCACTCCACTCTTTGGTTTCTTGGGAGAGCCATCCCTAAGGCTCTTATATGTGCAATCAAGGCTCCCCCCTTGCTAAAGCTCTTGCAGGGAGATAAGCCACATGTTCCGTGGCTCTGAGCCACCTATTCGGATGTTTCAGGGACCACTGGGAAGATATCATCCAGTCTCTTTTGTTGAAATGTGGAGACCAATTAGGCAATTCAAATGTATTCCAATTAGGCATCCAACCACTGTTTCTTCTTTCTAATTCCTCTTTTGTTTGCTTTTCATAGGACTTTATGTCTGCGAAGAAAAACAGGGTGCTTGCCATTGATTTGTAGGATAGGAATTAAAAAAGGGGAGGACAATGAAGTTTTTGAGCTCCTGTTATATGCTAGGACCCACCTTCCAGGCTTTCTTGAATTATAGTTCACTTAATTCTCATGACTTCTCAAAATGTGCATTATACCCCAATTTTTGCAGGGGACAAAACCGATGTTCAGAAAGATGAACCTTCTGACATTCATTCCCGAGGTCATTCAGCCAACAAGCAGTAGAAGAGAGATTTACATGGAAGTCTGCCTGGTCACAAAGCCTTTCCATTTGAAAGTCTATCATCAGGTCATTTGAGAGGTTATAGGTTTTTTCAAAATGTTTAAAATGGGTTATCTAATTACCAAAGAATAGCCATGGTGGGAGGTGGACAATGTATCTTTATCCTTTATCAGACTACATAGCTCCCAACAATGTTACCTGAGGCAATAATTATGCTTGATTTGTTTATCATTATATATTTATTTAGTACCTAGCATGTACCCAGCAAATATTAATCAAATGAATGAATCCTGGTCCCAATCCAGCTTCTGTAGCTACAGAAAGGCAGTGTGGTGTTCTGGTAGTGCATTGACTTCGGGGAAATGGTCAGTGGTTCAGGATCTAACTTTACTACTATTTACCAAGTGCACTTGAACAATTTTTCACCCTTCAGAGCCTTGATATCTTGTTCCATAAAGTAAAAATACCTAAACCTGTTCTATCTTCTACCCAGAATTGTAGGTGTGAGGGTTAATTCCATTCAAGAAACATTTTCCTACCTCTTGCTCTGATGGGATCAGGTTCCAAGCATGGACAATGATTACAAATGCTTGAACCTGGGAAGAACACTATTTTTATACAAATAAAAGTCAAGGGGTTGATATTATACACAGGGCATCATCAACTTAATATCAAGAAAATCTCCACCCCCAAGACCTGACAGAGTTCCCTACTGCATTTTTTTTTCCCTGTTGAAAAATTGAGCACATTCTTTTTCTCATGACATTTCATCTAAATCAAGTTGTCAGGAAGGTATAATTTCTTCTAGGTGTGCGTATGAAAATAGATAGGCTGCTTTTTCCTTGGGGTCATTAGCACTTACCTATTTTCTGGATCCCTGGTTTGCTGAAAGCAACAATGGATGACATTCACAACCAGAATGACTGGCTGAACGTGTTCCCTGGGATATCACAGTTTTGTCCCCTGGCTTCCTCTAGTGTGCTTAGTAACTTTATCCTCGGCCATAGCAGAATTTTTCTCCTGAACATGCCCATATTCTTGCTTTTAAGATTGGAATTTATCTGGAAGTCAGTGCTAAACACAAACCCAGAGATTATGTATAATATTGGTCAAAAATTCAAAATTAGAAGAGAATTTGGTAATTATTTAGTGAAATTTTCTCATTTTATAGTTTAGGAAACCTAGCCCCATCTATCCATTCATCCACCTATCATTTATTTGATCATTAATTCAACCCATATTAAATGAGTCCCTACTATATGCTGGGCACTGGACATAAAATATTGAATGAATTTTTGGGGGAGGGTCTCAATCTTTGGAAACCTTGATAACATTTGATTATCATTATAACAACAACAAACCCATATGGTCCAGAAGGTGCTATTTCATGCCTTATTTTATTTGATTCTCATAAGTACATATGAGATAGGTACCATTATTATTCCTATTTTACAAATGGTAAATCTGAAACTGAAGGAAATTAAGCAACATGCCAAAGATCACATAATTAGTAATAGAGTTAGTATTGCAACCTGACTCTCAGTATAAGCCCACACTTCCTACATCACACAGTGAAGTCTGATGGTCCAGAGAAGTGGAGTGATTCATGAGATCAAAGAACAGCTTATTAGAAGAGCCAATGTCTTCAGAATCAAATTACTATTGTGTCAATGTGAGTATGTGCGTTTATGCTTATATTTTCCTTAAACATTGCGTTTTTCAATCAGTTAAGAATGTAGCACTTGGGAGTGCCTGGGTGGCTCAGTTGGTTAAGCAACTGCCTTCGGCTCAGGTCATGATCCTGGAGTCCCGGGATCGAGTCCCGCATCGGGCTCCCTGCTCAGCGGGGAGTCTGCTTCTCCCTCTGACCCTCCCCCCTCTCATGCTCTCTCTATCTCATTCTCTCTCTCAAATAAATAAATAAAATCTTTAAAAAAAAAAAAAAAGAATGTAGCACTTGGTACCCATGCTAAGAAAGTCAGTAATCTTAGTTTTTCTTTATATAAACTGCTCAACTATTCAAAGTGTTCCTTTGGAAAAAAAAAAAAAAAAGTGTTCCTTTGAGTGTGAGAGGAGTGAGAAAGAGCAAAGTATGAAATACATTGAGGTAGTAATGCAATTTCTAAATATTTCTATAAAGCAATCATGTAGGAGTAGAAAATTCTTTGAGGACTGCTAGAGGGCACATGTGGTGCCATCCTTGAAAAATGATTACCCTGAAAATTACAGCCCCATCCAGATCTGGGCAATCACAAGGCAAATCATTAACCTATCAATTTACAATCACCTAGGAAAACATAGGATACTTTATCAAAAAAATAAATCATCTGGACCACTGGTTCTCAAACTTGAATATGCATATGCATCACCAAGGTTTTGTTAAATTCAGATTTTTATTCAGGAGGTCTCAAGTGGGGTTTGTAATTCTGCATTTCTAAGAAGCTACCAGATGCTGCTGAAGCTGCTTGTCCATGGACCTCACTTTGACAGGTGAGGTTTCTAGACCAATATGGTTTCCTGTTTTGATTCTCAGATGAAGTATGACAATGATCTTTCTTAATCTCAATAAGGATGTTTTTATTGTGTAAATAATATTTTCAACTACAGGCTTAAAAATTATGATCTTGTTAGTTGGATGAATGATCCTTTCCAATACCATGCCAAAAAGATAGTTGTCAATTTGTAAGCAAACTGGAGGTGCATTTCAAGTGGCATTTCAGAGAGAGGTCCTAGATGATAGTCAAACCATTGCAGGTTCAAAGTACAGAATGAGAAAATTGTAAAAATGAGCCTAACTTGTACCATATGGCAAAGAAAAAGAAAATTCAAAATGATCTTGGCAAATCATTCACATGACCTTGACAAGCTGTGTAAAACTCAAAATGAAGAGGTACAAAATAGTACGCTTCAAGCCAGAAAACCCAAACACCTAAGATGTGGTAAAACAGGGAAGTATCAAAGGAAAGATCTAAAGCACATACTGAATCACAAGCTGCAGATGAATCAGCCAGAAGACACTATAGTGGGATGCAAATAAAAGTAGTAGGATATTGTAAAATTTTAAAGCAACCTATTCACAAGAGCTTGCCCTATGTTATCAGGGTTTTACATATTGCATTTTAAAGCAGATATAGAGAAACTGGAGAAGGTTTTAAAAGTTGCAACCTTTGGAACCCTCCAACCCGGAGAGCCCTCAGCTTGACCCTCTTTGCTCAAATGGTTTATTCCCCTTCTCTTGTCATTTGCAACAGTACATGCAAAACTGAGTGGCAGAAGAATCCCGATTCAACAGGAGCCACTGTTGAACTTGTTGGCTCACCTGTAGGGTACACACCTCTAAAACCCAAGTTATATAAAGTAAGTTTTCTACTGTGACAATGCCAAGTTGTAATATGTTGAGTCTACTAAAAAATAACATTGGCACTTGTAGAATTGCCTCATTAAACAGAGACTCACAGAACTGGCTCAGTGTCTCCAACAGAACAAGCCTGGGAGTAAATCCCTTTCTACAATTGACAGACACTTGACATTCATTTAGGACTTGGAGGCAGAAACGCAAGAGTGAATAGAGGTCCATTGGACATCTGGGAATTTATGTGGAAAACCAAAACTCATGAAAGATGTTAGAGCCTCTTTTTTTAATTTTTGTTTTTTTTATTATGCTATGTTATTCACCATACAGTACATTAATTGTTTTTGTTTTGTTTTGTTTTGTTTTGTTTTGCCAATTGCAGGAACCACCGGCACCCCAGAACACTTTATTAAGACTTTATTGCTGACATAGTTAGAGACACTGATTGAACTACACCAAATTTCCCTGTGCCTGGTTCCAGGTCACTCTGTGTAGAGCTTCCCTAAACTGTTGAGAGCTGGGACACTGCTAGGCAGGGGCAGGACCCAGAGTGAGAAGAACGGTACCTCCTAGGAGCTGTAGAGGGGGCAGTGGGCTTTGAGAGGGCCTTTGGGGTGAGCAGAGAGGTCAGAAGTGTAGCTTTAAGCCGGGGCCCAGGGGCAATATTCCCTGAGATGAGTCAAGCTCCAGCCCTCTCTGGGGTTTCCAGAACGAAGGCTGGGTGGGTGTGGAGAGCAGCACTGTGGAGGGACCTTGGGGCATTGTCTCCAGGTGCTGCTGGAGCTGGGGGGAATTGGAAGAGTGGCCTGGGTGATCACTATAAAAGCTGTGGCAATCGGGCTTTTCTGCATTACAGTGAGGGGTGAATGTCTCTAATGGGGGAATCATGTACCAAAGCTGGGCTGAGTAGCCCGCACCAGGCCTGGGGGCAATGGGTCTGCTGGGGTGATCACAGGAGGCAAGGAAAGCCAACTGGTGCCCATACCCCACTTGAAACAACTGCATTCATGCAGGATGAGGCAGGGAGCCTTCTCCATTGGGGGTGGGGTCATTTCTAAGGCCTAGGTATTGATACTTCCCCAATTCCTTAGTGTGGATGGACTTCTGGGAAGTTAAGTTTCTTTAATCAAACCCAGTCTTCAAGTCTCCTGGGGTAACCCTTCATTCACCCACCTCCAGAGACTAACCTGGCTGCTCTCACCTCCCCAGCTTTTGTCACAAGGCACTTGTTACAGGGCTGGCGGCTGAGGAAGGGTCCGGAGGCCTGGGAGGTGGCTCTCATGATCGTACCCAATCTACAGGGTCAGGAGTCTGGGTGGAGGTGGTCAGGGGCTAGCGGCTGCCATAATACAGGCGCACAGCCAGACCAATGAGCGGCGCGGCCAGGAGGAAGGCCACCATGAGCTGCAACCGCCTCAGGGCTGCCGAGAGCACGGCATTGACCACCAGTGAGCAGGACACAACAAACAGGCGTGTGATGCTGCGGCCGTGCTTCATGACGGCTGACACGAGCAGTCCGTTCAGTGCCTGGCTCAGCACCACAAGCGCTGCCCATCCGGAGAAACCCTCCAGGAGGCCCGGGCCAGGGCCACCACCTGCATGCAGACCTAGATGCAGGAGCACACCAAAAGTGTAGAGGAAGAGGTTCTGAAGTGCTAGGGGCAGCCTCTGTCGCTTCATAAACAGTTCTGGGTACATGGACGACAGGCCCGAGATGGGGCGGTACAAGATGAGAAGCCGCAGTCCCAGTGGAGTGATATGCAGGGGCATGGGGCCAGCAGCAGCTGCTGAAGGGGGTCCAGGAAGGGTGTTCCCAGGGTCCTGGAGGCCACCAGCTGCAGTGCTAAGCCCTGGCATGCAGAGAGGCGGTGCCGGAGACAGGCAGCAGAACAGGGCCGTGCTTCCAATCTTGAGATTGCTCAGCACTTGGTAGGTGCTGGGGTCCATGTAACGTTCAAGATAGATCACCAGGTTGTTGTTAGCTCCGTAGAGTAGGGCTGATAGTGCAAAGGGGGCAGCCTGGCACCATGGTGGGGCCCCCTGGGACCATGCTTGCCAGCCCACCAAGAGGGAGAAGGCGCACAGCAATAGCTGGGTTGGCTCAATCAGCAGCACCGCCAAGGAGGGCCGGAAGGGCATGCTGCCGTTCACATGGCACAGTGCCAGCAATGGGCATGGGCACCATGGACAGGAGCAGCATCAGGGTCCAGCGGACCTGCCTGGGATGGCCCAGGCCTGGCGTACCGCCATCCTCTACACTCGTGCCCAAACCAGCCCGTGGGTGGCCTGTGTAGCTAGCAAGGGGGCAGCGGGAATTGTAAGAAGTTTGGGGAAAATCAGCATGGAGCCAGCTCGCAGGAGGGACGAGCCATGATGCATCGCTAGAAAGAATACTGAGAATCAGAGTCAACTTCAAACTCCACAGTCAGATCTGGAAGAGGATGGGGCTGGTGGCCTAGAAGCCACAGTCTTGGGGCCAGTCCCATGGGATTAAGGAGGGGCGTCCAAACTGCTGGCTGATAAGCCACTGTTTACCCTCTGCAGGAAGGAAAGCAAGGATGAAGGCTATGGGCAAGTTGGAGATAGCAAAAGGGTGATAGGTGGGAAGCCAAATATGGTGCCTGCAGTTGAAAGGCCTCTACCTGCAGGCCCGAGGTGCTCATCCTTCCTCCCCCATGGGATCCAGAGTTAGTTAGGCCCCTTTTGCAATGACCAAAGATAGTCCCTCAATGTCTTCTCCACATTGGGTGCCGCATGTGCCTGAGCTGCGTAGATGCCAGTGCAGGTACCCACAGCAAAGCCCAATACTGCTGATGCCCTCAGTTTGGCCACCACATAGCTGGCTAAGAAGAACTTGAGGAATGGGGCGGACATGAGCAAGCCATCCTGGCTCACACCACTGCTGACTTCATCATCTACACGCTGCTGCAGGTATTCCAACTGGTTCTTGAGAAATGCCAGGTCCTTAAGCTTGGGCAGAGAATCCTTGTCATTTGCCATCTTCCCCGCTGAACTTGTTCCATTAGTTTTTGATGCAGTGATCTACGATTCATTGTTTGTGTATAACACCCAGTGCTCCATGCAGTACGTGCCCTCCTTAATACCCATCACCAGGCTAACCCATCCCCCCACCCCCCTCCCCTCTAAAACCCTCAGTTTGTTTCTCGGAGTCCATAGTCTCTCATGGTTAGTCTCCCCCTCCAATTTCCCCCCCTTCATTTTTCCCTTCCTTCTCCTAATGTCCTTCGTGCTATTCCTTATGTTCCACAAATAAGTGAAACCATATGATAATTGACTCTCTCCGCTTGACTTATTTCACTTAGCATAATCTCCTCCAGTCCCATCCATGTTGATGTTGAAGTTGGGTATTCATCCTTTCTGATGGCTGAGTAATATTCCATTGTATATATGGACCACATCTTCTTTATCCATTCATCTGTTGAAGGGCATCTCGGCTCTTTCCACAGTTTGGCTATTGTGGGTTAAAATACTTCTTGTTTTCAGTTTATTTTAGTCTGATTTTGGGTTATCGTTGGGATGCTATCTTCTGGCGGTGAATGACCTTATAGGTAAGTACTTAATGATTGAGTTGATTTGAGTTGATTTTAGACAGTGGGTGTTGATATCTTTCTGCTCCTTCCCATATAGTTGGGGGGTTCCTGTGGGTTCTGCACTGGTTTAAAATTTCTCTCCAGGAGTAAAATTAGCTGGGTAGCAGGGACACCAGTCATGCAAGTAGCATATTCACCTACTGAAGAAAATTCATTCATCCATTTATTCATTTAGTCAGTCATTCAGTCATCTGAAGAAAAAAAAATCTGCTAGGTTTTTGTTCTTCAGCAGGAAGAACACATGTTTCCATCCACGTATCTTTAACAGTTTACTTTCTTCCTTCCTGCTCAGCCAAGCAGCATTTTCCCTGCCTAGAGGGAAACACAATACCCATGGATCTATCCTTGGGGCACATACTTATTCTATTATGCTCAGGGGTAGATCTAGAAAACTGGCTGGACCAGAGTTTCGAATGTTTTCATTTCCTGAAAGACGGTGGATATATGGAGATGGTGGATGAATAAATATTCTTCCTTTTCTTCAGAAAGTCAGCAACTGTTCTATGAGCTTGTGCTTCTCTTTCCTCATTTAGTATTCTCAAGATCCATGAGGACCTTGATATTATTCTCTTCATTTTATTGATAAGAATGTGAGGTCAATAGAGAAGCTCAAGATCATATACTGACAAAACTTAGATGCTCACATGGTCTTATTTAATGTTTCCTTTCCTTCTACTTCCTTTTTCCCTCCCTCCCTCCCTCCCTCCCTTCCTCCCTCCCTCCCTCCCTTTCTTCCTTCCTTCCTTCCTTCCTTCCTGCCTTCCTGCCTTCCTGCCTTCCTGCCTTCCTTCCTTCCTAGTAGTTACTGAGTTCTGTTATATGACAGACTCTTTTAATTGGTGCAAAATAAGACCTGTACCTTGCCCCTTAGGAAAGTGGAGTCTAGTGCTAATGAGAACCATGATTGTCCTGTTTTAAGTGCTACTGTACAATTGTGCGGGTATTGTACTAGGAGTCCAGAGGAGTAGTAGTTAATTGTTTCATCTGTGCTAAAGGGAGTCAGGAAGGGTTTTATAGGAAGATTGACATTTGTGTTAAATCTTGCAAGTTGAGTTACTGTTTGCAGATTGAAGGTAAAGAAGCAGGTGGGATTAAGATTTAGCAGGGAATTCAATGTGAGAGAAAGGATAGGCTGAAAACATGGTTGAAATGGGTTGAAATTGCTGATTTCCCATGGCTAAGGGAATAGGATGGGGAGTGGGCAAAGTCCAGGCAAGGGAGCATCTTTGGGACAACACTGGGGATGTCAGCTTTCAGGACAGTGTTTCTCAAACTTGAATAATGTATGTTCCACTTCTAAAAGGAAAAATCCCTATTATTCTGGTTATTCCCCACCGCCCCCACATCCATCTCTACCCTTCTTTGCCTTGCTCTGTGGCCCAGAAGGCTGTCCTCTATGGATTGCACCATCCAGGTTCCCTGGCCCTCTGCTTCTAGGTGGTTGGGACAGTGGGGAGGCACTGGGGTGATCAGAGAGTGGTGGGAAGAGAGAACAGGTACTTACTCCCTTATCCCTTCCCTGTTACCGTGCCATGTTCTGGAAGCAGTTCAGTTTCTCTAGGCTATAGCTCCTGTCAGCATCCTCTCTCCCAGCTGTTCTGTCTCCTTCTACATTCCAGTAGACCTATCTTCACCCCTCAGCCCACTGTTGCCAATTCTCGGATTCCTTACTGACCTTTGTTCTTTCCCTTAACCCTGCTCACACCCCTTCATGAAATTCTCTTCAGTTAAATCCTTCTTCAGGTAAGTGCTGTCTTTTTCCTGTAGGGACCCTGACTGATACACACATCAACCCTCAATGTTGACTAAAATATTTTTATTAGAGCATAGCTTTATATGTACACACATATGAAAGAATGCAGTCTTTGTGGCTCTAATAAAACTGAAAAAAATAAAAAGAAATGTATAACTAAATGTACATGAAACTAAAAGCCAATAAAATAAAAATTTAAAGAGTTTGATGTGGTACTCTAGGTTGTTTATCTAAATTGCGGGTCTGTGTGGCGCTGAGCACCACAGTGCAGGCTTTTTTGTGTTTGTCCTACTTCTGTTACCGTGTGCCATGTGATGACTTCCACTACACCCTTCGTGCCTGCTACTGGGAAATCTTCATTCATATGGTGAACACTGAGGTCATTTGACCTTCACTTTGAAAGAAAGCATAATGTATGTATTTAGTTGGCCTGTGCTATTTTCTCATTAGCTTTCAGTATTAAACAAGTACAGCTTGTCACCACCACTGTCGTAAACACAAACACAAACACTTAATTGCTTGGCAGTATTCTGTTAGAAGGTGAGCATCCTGATGACCCAGAAAATGTGTCTGTTAATTTTTATATTATCAGAAATGAAAACATACATTAGAAGCATCCCTAATATTACTGACTTATGTCTGAAGACCCCCAGGTGTCAGGCGCCCAGGATCAAAGGAGGGCCATGAAAGGTCAATAAACAGGAGACCAATAGGATCAGATTTGCCTGGGGTAGGGAGAGGGGATACTGGAGGCAGGAAAACAGTCTGGAAATCATCCAGTCCATGGCTCCTTCTAGTGCATCCCAGCTATAATTTTAAAATGTGATTGAGTGAAAACAGGGGTGCTTGCGTGGCTCAGTCAGTTAAGCGTCTGATTCTTGGTTTCGGCTCAGGTCCTGATTTCATTGGGCTCCCTACCACTCCCCTTGCTTATGCTCTCTCTCTTTCCTCTCTGTCAAGTAAATAAATAAAATCTTTAAAAAAATGTGATTGAGTGACAACAGTAATCCTCTCTCCCCACAACCCCATCCCAAATTAATCCAGCCACACCCCTTATCGTCTTCCTGAATGAGGAGGATTACTGCCAATTAAGGGGCAGGAACTTGAAGGCCAGTGATTGGGAAACATTGTGGAATAAGCAAGACTTAATCTCTCAAAAATGGGAAATTACAGACCAAAGGATAATAATGAAAGAGAACGAGAGGTACAGAGATTGATTCATTGACAAGGCAGTAGGAAAAACACTCCACAGCGTTTAGAAAGCCTGCACCTTGGAGGATTCATTCATTTTTCTTATATATAAAATGAGGGAGGAGGATTGAACCAGAAGATCTTTAAGATGTGGCTGTAGCCCTATCACCCAATTTCAGTTAAAAAAATAAAAGATGATGTAGGCTTTGTGTGTGAGCAGGTGTGCCTACCAGGAGGCTCTCTCTAAATTAACCTCTGAATTGGTTCCCAAACAAAGCAGAGCTCCTGTGAAATTTCTGAGTCTTCTCAGCACTGGATGTTGCAGACTCCTCTCCCTGAACTCACCTTTTCTCACCTCTTCTTGGCTGCACAGTGGAGGCACTTCAGAAGGAGGTGAGGGCTTCAAGCTTGCAGAGGTCAGAATGCACTGAGTCCTGAAATAGCTTGATGAGCAACAAAGCCATCCTCGGCATCCTCTTCCTGGGGAGGCCTAAGATGAAAGGAAGACCTAGTGAACCCCCATCTTCTTTGCCTACTTGTTGGGCTAACTGTGTTGAGAAGGGGGACTCATTGGCCATGCCTTCCATTTCTAGAAAGGAGAGACCATTTCCTGCCTTTCCCCACACCAGAGAAATTTTGGAGAAGTCACTTCCAATCCCTCTGTGCATTCCCTCCCCCTGCGCAGGAGAAGTAGCCAAGCCAAATGTTTAGTATTGGAGTTCTACCAGGTCATCTTTGCTGGTACCTTGAAGGTAGGAATCAGTCCATCAGCATCCTTGTTCCTGATAGTGGTCTTCCGGGCTTAGGTCCAGTGGGTGCTTGCAGTTCCTATCTCTTCAAGGTAGGCACACCTGGACAAGGGGAAGGTATAGGGTGGGAAGCTGCATTTCGACCTCAACAAAAAAGCAAAAAGCTGTATTGTACAACCCAAAGCCTTACATCGTGGGAGCTATGGGGTTATTTCCCAGATCAATAAAGGGGCTATTCAGTTCTCAGTTTGCTGGTGATCTGTGTGTCTCCAGGTCTCCAGAGGGAACAAGGTGAAGGGCAAGAATAAGGGACATCAAAGCCCTAACACACATCACTTTCCCTCTCCCTGGATCAATCCCCGCCCTTACTTGCCATCAGTCAAGCGCTACCATATGGGGCTGAGTACACCTCCAAACCCTCCATGCAATGCCTTGGGTGCATTTATTGCCAGAGATCACCTAAGCCCCTATGCATGGGCAGTTGGTGCTGCTCTGGGCTTGTGGGTGCCACAGAGCCCCTTAACTACGCAGAGCTTGGATTGGCTGAACATTGCTAGCTGTCCACTTCTACCTCTTCTAGGAAAAAAGAAATCTATTATTGCTCTGCCTAATCTGGTCCTGGATGGAGAGCTAGCAATTACCATTCACCAGGTGGCCCTAAGCTTTTTCTTTGCTTTTAGGGGCAGAAGCACCTGACAGAAGTGTTAAGCTCATTAAATCTACCCCATGTGGTACAGGCATGTTATGGGTCTTTTTCTACCTGCTTTCAGGGGGCAGACTTCTCCCCCACCCTCTGCAGTGCTCAGATAGGATTAACTAGCTCCTTGGCTCTGCAAACAGGTGTTTTCCTGGACTCTCGCACATTCTGACTATTGCGGCTGCTCTGGGCTATGCAGACAGTCTCCCAGCTTCTCTCCTGGGGCCCCATGCCTGTCGGTAGGAGGGGATTAACTTGTGCTCTTCCAAATTATCAAACCCTCCTGAGGGGCAGGTGACGCAGGTGAGGCAGGCGGTGAATTCTGTTTCCCACATTTCATGATGCTATTTTATTTTAACCTGACCCGGCTTGCATCTGTGCAAATAAACCCAGGGCATTCTGAAATAGCTCCCTGTGCTGTCAGCCAGGAGCAGAGAACAGCCTCCCCGTAGTTATATTCATCCGTGTGTTGAACCCCTCACGCCTCAGAACACTCGTCTCGAGGGTTTTCATATAGCCCCTGGTTTGGGTTATTTTGTTTGTTTGTTTTTCTGAATGTTCTCCTTTCTCGGTCTCTCTAATCACACTATCAGAGAAAATTGTTATTAAATTGATAAATATGGTCCCTGATTTTTCCTGTGTTCCCTGTGTCTATCATCTCTCTCTCTCTCCCATCTATCTATCTCTACACACACACACACACACACACACACACACATACACACGTGTGCACAATTAAAAACAGCAGTCCAGGTTTTAAAGTTTCTAGTTTATCCTTATAAGATTCTAGCCCTCTGAAAAGTGAGGGCCAGATCTATTCCCAACTATTTATCTATAAAATGTCAAGCCTCGGGGTGCCTGGGTGGCTCACGTGGGTTAAACATCCAACTCTTGGTTTCAGCTCAGGTCATGATCTCGGGGCTGTGAGATCGAGCCCCACGTCGGGCTCTTCGCTAAGCGGAGAGTCTGCTTGGGATTCTCTCTCCCTGTGCCCCTCCCCCTGCTCTCTCCCCCTCTCTCTCTTTCAAAAAAAAAAAAAAAGTCAAGCCTCCTCTCATCTCAAGGTTGGGAAAACTGAGGACCAATCCCTGCGTACCAGGCACTGTGCTGAGGGCTTTGGGTGGCTTCTCTCCTTACTCCTCATGACTCTGGGGCAGCATTGCTGTTATTATGCAGAGACAACAAGGCTTTGAGCAACTTGCCTGAAGTCACAGAGTTGGCAAGTGGTCGGGCTAAGGTTCAGCCCTAGAGATCAGACTGCATGGCCCGTGTTCCTCAGTATGGTTGTTTACTGTGCCCTGAATTGATTGTAATTCCTGGAAGAAACCTAGTTTTTATTTTATTTTATTTTATTTTATTTTATTTTATTTTATTTTATTTTATTATTTTATTTATTTTATTTCGTTTCATTTCATTTTACTTTATTTTTTATTCTTTTTTTTTTTTTTTAAAGATTTTATTTATTTATTTGACAGAGAAAGAGACAGCGAGAGAGGGAACACAAGCAGAGGGAGTAGGAGAGGGAGAAGCAGGCTTCCTGCGGAGCAGAGAGCCTGATGCGGGGCTCGATCCCGGGACCCTGGGATCATGACCTGAGCCGAAGGCAGACGCTTAACGACTGAGCCACCCAGGCGCCCCTTTATTTTTTATTCTAAGAGCAGGGAGCTACAGTCTCTTATTTTTGGTCACTCTAAGCTTAATGGTTGCGCCTAGAACTAAAACTTACCTGTGGCAAATAGTTTCTCAAGTCTTAGAGAGAAAAAAAAAAATAAAGCCCTCAAATACATGCTTGCTTGTACAAAGAGCATTTACTTGAACCTAAATCAAAAAAATCCCATTTTTCCTTTTACAGATGTAATTGTCACATATGTTCATTATGGATTCATAATGAGGGCCCAAACAGATGGCGCAGACTTAAAATGACATACACTGCAAGCAAGTAATGCTTGCCCATAACAGAGCTGGTGCTGTCCTTGAAGGCACTGTGGGGCCACGTTCTGGAGATGGAGAGCAGCCCTGGGGCTGGCCTGGCTTGCCTGGGGGCCAGGAGGAGGTTGCTAGGCCCAAGGCCATATTTAGCTGAATCTTAGATTAAGGTTTGGAGCTGGTCCCTGTATCTTTCACGGCCTTCTTGGGCATCCTAAGAAATAACCTAGTGACCAGAGGGGTAGGAATTCATTTTTCTAGTGAGAATTAGGGCAGGCAGAGTCTCGGAGGAGACAGGCAGGGCCCGGACTTTCTGGCAGAGGCCCTTCACCAGGGGCTCTCTCCTGTTTGCCCCCCACCTACGGCTGCTCCAACGGGTCCTGTGGACTTGACTTTTCTGCTCTTTTTTTTTTTTTACCCAGGGCTGGGGGAGGACGGGGTACCGACACTGGTGACCCTAATGTGTTTGTTCATACTGATGTTATGGAGTGGAGGGTCATGTGTTGTCACTCAATCCCTACAGGTTTCAAACTGTGTGTAACTGTTTACAATTTGATTTTCATTCAAAGTGGGAGACACCAGATTGGAATTGAGGTCCATTTGATTGCAAAGCCTGTGAATTGTCTAATACAGACTATGGCTAGTGTTAGATTCTGTTAAACATTGAATCTGTAATCCTCTCCTCGGAGAATAGTAATGATTTTTTTTTTTCAGGAGCTTCTTAAAAGGGAAAATCTGAGATTAGACAGGTGACTAAGCAGTGGGGGTACTTGAGCCTGGAGGAATGAGAGTTCTCTCTGGTTGGAGACCATCCCCATGGCAGACCTTCAAACCACAGGGTGCACATTGCCCTCTCACTTCCGGATGAGCTCTGTGAGTTCCTCCATGCTCCCCTTCTCCCCTTCGGGCTGCCTCTGCCTGGCTGTCTCATGGGCTGCGAGAGGTCCAGAAGCCTTGCAGAGAAGCCCTGGGCTGCTGCGGGAAAGTGAGCGGCCATTATGATTCTCTCCATGTGGCCACCCACCTATTCAGGTAGCATGCATGTAGGTTGGTTAAAGCAAAGCAGAATCTGGAAAGTGGGCTATAACCACAAAGGTCACTTATTTGGGCTTCTTTTAAAACTAAAAGTCCTTTTGCAGGTAGGAAGTTTTAAAAATCAGGTGAACAGATGACTATCCTTTCTCCCACCTGCCAGTCCTGAGCACTCCTGAAAGAAGAAAGGAAGTAGTAAATTGTGTGTGCTTGCTGCTAAGGTTGTCGTCATTGATAAATTGTAGGTCTTTTATTTATGTAAGATGTGCCTCACAAACTTCAAATTATCTATCCTACCAATGAGAAGGAAATAAACCTTTGGTCCCTGGTATTTTCACTGGCTATCGGAAGAGTTTGTAACGACATAAACTGTCCTGGAAAGAGGCAGCCAGATCCTATGTAATGGTCCCACCCTAGATGCAGTGGGCTGGATGTTAGGACCCATGGGCCGTCTTGTTGGCATTCCATCTGCCCCACGTCAGACAAGCCGCCACCATTTGTGAGTCGTTCTGTATCTGCAGAACAAACACAGTGCAATGTGTTCTCCTTACTACAGAGAAATGTTGTGAGATCAAATGAGAAAACATGGTCAAAAGCCTTTTGTAAATTTTGAAGTGCTTTACAAATATCTGAGGTTTCAGAATAACATATTCATGAAGGGTTTCAGACCTTGAGCACTGTTGATATCTTGGGCCAGATCATTCTGTTTGGGGAAGAGGGTTGTCTGTGTGTTAGAGGATTTTGAGCAACCCTGTGCTCAACCTGTGGATGCCAGTAGCATCCTCCCCCTGAGGTACCCTCCTCCACCCAGTCTCAGCAAGCAAAGATGTCTCCAGACATTGCCAAATGTTCCCTGGGGGCAGATTTCCCCTCCACTGATTAAGTGTGGCCTTGACTCTCTGAGCCTTGGTCTCCTCACCTGTGAACTGGGCATAATAGTAATAATCACACCTACATCATAAGTATTATTGAATTCAGTATGAGGATTAGATGAACTAATGCACATAAAGCAGTAAACAGTGCGTGGTATGCATGGTAAATATCAGCAATTATTTGCTATTATTTGAAAAGCATGAACTTAATGCTACTTTTGAATGTAAAGATGAACCTGGTGGTGGATGGTGGTGGTGGATGGTGAATGAGCCACCATCCATAGAGTAGGCACCCCAGGTGTCTAGTTAAGAAATAGTGATGGATTCTCTCCAAAGCATCTGCAGGTACGTGATCAAGAATGGGCATTGGCTTGTGGCTTGCCTGGGTCAAACTATCTTTTATGAGTACTCTGTACTCCCCTTCCTTGTCTCTATCCCTTTGCTGAGTAGTATTATCGATTCCAGTCCCCCCCATATCCTCACTATCCAAACCCCTGCTTAGGGCTTTGTGGCTTTCTCCTTGTACTCCAGACCTGCTTCTAAGATGGGATCTGATCAGCTCATTCATGTCAAGGATATCTGTACAACTTAATAGGTACCCTTCACAGGTACATTTGAAAAATTTTAAAGGGCTTAAATCAGATAATTCACTTTAAGCATTAATATATATATTGTACATATATATATGTATATATACAATGTATGTATGTACACACACATATGGCTTTCTGATGATGCATGGGTGATTTTTATTTGTTGCTAGATTTTTTTTACCTGATGTCCCATGTGAATTTCAACTTTTCCCTTTTGTGACTTGGAAC
This sequence comes from Halichoerus grypus, assembly GCF_964656455.1. Lineage (NCBI taxonomy): Eukaryota > Metazoa > Chordata > Mammalia > Carnivora > Phocidae > Halichoerus > Halichoerus grypus. Next base: position 89,450,752 of record NC_135722.1, on the reverse strand, counting down.
ATTTTTATTAATTTCATGACACTCCATATGATCTCAGAATACAGAAGCAGATCGATGGAGTAGTTTATAGGACTGTTGGAGAAAGAACCTCCTTTTGTGTTCATATTGGCTACAGCTTCTTTGCAAAGAGTTGCAGTTTATGCTGGGCTAATAGAGCCCAATCCCATCACCTTGAGTCTATACTCGAATGGAATGTTAAGGTAACTGGCTCTGGGACCATGCCTGGGTCAGAGAGGCTTGGGGCAGGCCAGGAGGGACTTGAACCCTGATGAACTCTCCAAGAGCCCTGAGGTTATCATAGCTTCCTTGTGACAACCGCCTCAAGTCAGAGACCAACATCCTTCATAATTGATTTTTCTCCAGTTACCAAACTTCCTGTTTTTGCACTAAGTTTTCTTTTCCCCCATGAAACTTGCGTGTCTTTTTAGCTGGAAATGGGAGAGATTAGGAGAGGTGATGATCTAGAAAAAGATGAGCACCTATGCCAGCCATCCGAGCACCATTTAAATGCTTCTTCTTATTACAGTGCTTGTACTTGAGGACTGTGTCACACTTCTGCGGCCACCAAATCACAGTTTGCGATGCCACTTCCATTATAAACCCCTGTTTTCAGGTGCTCATGACAGCCTGGAGGGAAAAATCACTCTTGGGGCTGTAATTTCTCATATCTGTTCTCACCTCTGAGGTGAAATTCTTGTTCTAAAGTCTGGCAGAAAGCTCTGTATCTGTGAGTGTGTGAGGTCTCTCACATGACCCTTGGGGGTAGGGGTGGGGGTCAGGGTGGAAATTTCACAGGAGTGACATCTGGGAAATTCAGGGCCCTCCCTCATCTGTCTGATATTTGGGAGTCAGAACCCCGTGATGACATTGTGGACCCTGTCCTCCAGTGATAAGGTGATTTTGCAAGTCACCTGATTTATCTGGTTCCTGGGTATTGACGAGAATGCCTTAATTCTAGAAGCAGGCAAGTGAAGGAATTCTGCAGGGAAACTTGGATTTGATCTCACCGCGTTGGTCCGGGCACCCTTGTCAAAGCAGAGGTTCGTCTTGCCATCACTTTCGTCTGAGCTGGGGCTCATGCGGCTTTCTCAGTCTTGAACTCCTTTCCAGCCCTACCAAAACCCTAATTTACTATAAAACCTGACTCATGTGTCACCTTCTCTGTGAGGCTCTTCACCTTGTCATCTCAGGCCAATCCCTTCTTACTCTGTATTCTTACAGTGTGTTATTTGTATCACTCATGTAATGCCCATTTTATTCTACCTCGATTATATGTATTTCTGTGTCTTCTGCTTATGCCCCTCCTGCCCGTTAGCTTGCAAACTTCCCGAGGGTAAGGACTCTTGAATTTTTGCGAACACTGCAATGCCTCATGCATATTCGATACTCAATAAATGCTTCTTAGATCGCCATTTACGGAACATCAGCCATATTGCAGCTCTCTGCAAAATGATAGTATTTGAGATTTCGAACAACAACAAAAAACTGAAATGGATATAATTCTTGCCCTCTGAAAACATGTGATTGGGGTTGTTTAGCAAGAAGACAGCAAAATGAAAAAAAAAAATAAAGCCAACCAACGGATATGGGATCTGATGGGAGAGTTCTGGCACTCCCATGGGCGATGCCTTCGTGAATGGAGAGGTCAGGATGGATCTGTGATCCTGAAAGAACTTGTGGGAAGCTGTGTTCTGGATCCATCTGCTCCAATAAGGTAATGGAAAGATTGTTTTAAAAAGCGATCAGTGGAGGGTAATCCGAACCGTTTCCTGTGATAGTTTCCCAACTGTTCTTAAAATAAATCAACTTGCTGTTAGACTGCTGGGAAAAATTAGTCTTTGTAGTGACAATTTACCCCAGGAGAGCTCGTATTCTTCTTTAAAATGGACCCCATGATACCCTCATTCATGCAAGATTACCGAAAAGTAAAGATAACTCAAAATACAACGTGTGTCTAAAAGCAAGGTTTAAAATATTGTCCCTCCCCCATCCTCAGCATCTCTATTATTAATGTCTCTCTGCCAATTGATTGCAGCTGTTCCTTGTCTTTTTTTGTGTCTCTGTTATATTGAATTTGAGGTTTGTTCTGCTGAGGAGACCCAGCCTGACAGAAAGGATGTGGAAAAATGATCAGAGCCAGTCCTCACTCCTTAATTCCGTCTGCTGCATTGCTCCCTTGAATGACACCAGGATCCAGCACGCAGATGAGCCATTGTATGCTTCTGTCTCTGTGCAATTGTTACATTTGTGACCCTATTACCGAACAAGCTATCTCTTTGGATAGAGTAACCCTCTGGTCAATTTTCAAATGCATTTGGAGGTTGGGAGATCTTCTCAGCTTCTGTGATTAAATCCAACTCAGGATTTAAAAGCAGGCATTCTGCACATTGGGATAATTAACTAAAGCTTATCCCACTTCATCCCAAATCCCTGTTGACCTATTTTAAGTGTAATGTTTCAAGAGTTGTGATACAAAGGTGGAAACAGAGTCAGTCAGCAGCGTCTTGCCTCCCACTCCTTCCCTGCTTTCCCTCCCCATATTCCCTCCTTCCATGCCCAACCATCCCACCTGGAAGTTTCACTGAGTTCAAGGTTCTTTTTTTAGAAAGCCCGCCAGATGCGAGCTTGGCACTAGGACTCCAGTAGAGAGAGCGCTGAGATCCAGGGAATCAGAGAGGTTCAGGCTCACCTTGAAGGCAGGGAATGTGCCTATCCCCATGACCTTGAAAATGTTAGGTGTGCACACTCAAAGGAGAACAAGAAAAACGTCCCAGTCCCCAATGGTGCTGTTACTATGCTGAAAGCCTGCTCTCGCCTTCTTTCTCTGCCCTTCCCCACCTCCCCCATAACCTCTCTTACACACACACACACACACACACACACACACACACTCCACACACTTATGCAGAGGAAAGAGAAGAGGAGAAGTAACAAATAAATGCAACAAAATGTCTGAACACTCAGATACAACAAAGCCCTCCCACTATGCTCTCTATTCCATCCTTAACTCCAGAAGGGAAAGGAAAAAACCAAACAAGTGACCTGACCAATTATACAATTATGAAATGGGGTGAAATGGCATTCAAATAGCTTTAGAGAGTTGTTCTTTACGAAGAAATTTTCACTGTTCTGTGGCAAGCACACTTTCTTTTCCTTCCTTCTCCCTTTTTTGACCTCTGCCGTTATCTCTAGATTTATCAGCAATACTAGATGGCTTTTTCACATCAGTAAGCACCATCCAAAATATAACAATCAGAAAGAATCAGAGAAAATAAATCAATGTCCACAAACAACCAACCAATTTTGGCAAGTACAATTTATTCATAAAAGCTACAGTTCACTGGGGATTCTCTTGTCTTGCATCCACAATGCCCTTGATTCAGATGCCAACTTGGTGAGCGCCAGGTGGCAGCCAAGATGGGAAGACACGCATTGTTCCATCTGGGTTGCTTTGTTCCCCTAATGCCTCTGGTCTCCCTCTTTTTAATCTCAGAGGCGCACTTTATTCTAGAATTTCTATAGGATTGTTATCCTAACTAATTGAAGATAGAAATTAGAGTTGAGCCGGCCTTGTTTTTTTTTTTTTTTTTTTTTTTGCGGGGTTGGGGTGCAGAGTGAGAGAGTTGTAAAAACGAGGCTTCCCGGTCCTGTCGTTAGGCTCACTGCTCCGAGAATTTCCGATGCCTTCTCCTGATCAAGCGTATCATTGCCCCTCAGAGGTCATAATCATGTACCAGCAGAAACCATCTTAGCAGAAAGACTTCCATATTTCAGCTCTATATTCTGTCTAGGATTAATTGCATATTTTTCCCAGAGGGACTCTGTGTTTCCCAGCTGAGGCTACACGTATTTTGTCTTAGATACTTTCTGATGTTTCAGTTTACTTTCATATTCCTAAGGATTTCTCTTCCACCCTTTCCGAAAGCCTGCTTGGATCCGGGGTGCAAGGGGGAAGCTACGTGCCTCGCTTTCCAGCCAGGGCCTGGAGATAGGGGAGGCGGAGGAAAGAGGAGAATGGAAGAGATCATCGGCCACAGATATGGGTGGGAGAGGAAGATGGAAAATGTACAACAAAAACACTCTTTTACCAGTAAACAAGGGCTCCTAGACCTGAAAACACAAGAGTAAAGAATTCTGCTGACAATAATTAATTAACAATAATAGTTTGCACTCAGACCTCAGCTTTCATCTGGCAACCTCAGAGCACTTCACAAACCACACTTAATTAAGGCTCCCGGCCCCCTCTGGGAGGTAAACAGGTATTAATAGCACCCCTTCTCTGGCACAGAAACAAAGGCCTGGTGGGGTTCATGGCTCGTCCAGGGGCTTGCTCCTCTGGAACCCCTGGTCAGTGGGGAAGAAAGGAGCCTTCAGGCAGGTGATCAGGGTCCAGGTCTGTGTCACCTGCAATGGCAGGCAGCGACCTGCTTGGGTGACCGATGTGTCCTGCCCATAATCAGTTGCCAACCTGACACATACTTGCTGTATATATAGTTGACCCATCTCATTCTCACCTAGGCTGGCTAGCTGGCTTGCAGCCTCTTATCTGGTCAGAGCACAGAAAAATCTCAGCGTCCTGCTCCCAAAGCAAGCTGGGAGGTGAACTCTCCCGCACAGACAGTATTTAATTTGTGATGGCTTGATGAGGTTAGTCACCTTGCTCTTTACCTCTGTGTTCTCCCGGCCGCATGCTCGCCAGACTTACTTTCTGCTGCTACTTTGTCATGGGGGTTGATGGAGAGGGATCTGGAAGGAACAGAGGAGAGATGCTCACGTCTGTCTGGGGGGCACTGTGTTGCCCTTTCCCGCTCATCCTCCCACTGGCCCTCGGCTGGCAGCTGCTGCAGGGCTCTCCCCCCACCCCAGCCCCCCAGATGGAAGGAGGAAAGATTAGCTCTCCCTGCATCTCGTGCCAGGGCTGCGTGGTGGATTAGGTTGGCAGAGAGACCCGAATAGCTCCATCTTCGGGAGCAGAAAGATCTTTCTCAAGGTCACCCTGCAACATACATATGTCTGAGTTGCTCAGGAAAGCTGCCTTCCAGGTTCGCTCAGATCCTGGGTTCGGACTGTTTAAGAGCGATTCCTAAACACTCTGGCATTGCCATTGCTTTTCATGTCAAGCATTTTGCAAAGCACACCCTTTGCCAATTTCCCCACCATCAAATTTGAAGTTATTATTAATCCTGTTAATACTTATTTTGTAGGAAAATGCACAATGACAAACAGCTATTAAAAATTCAGTAATGATCTTATATAGGTATATATTTATTCATAACAATCTAAAATACAATTGAAAATTGGATGTATTTGCGAAACACGAATCTTTTTTAGGTGCGAGAGGACACTTAATGCACGCCCAAATTTGAAACTGCCCACAATAACTCCACATCCTTCAAGGATTGGCGCATGGGCTGGAAATTTTTGTTTTAAATTTATGAGGCATGTAAAAATTGGGGTGATTAAGCTTGTGGGAATTCCCAGAAATAGACCTAACATATTCCTGGATGCTCAGACCATTTGGCTGGATTTCTTTTCTTTTTTTTTTTATTGTTTAAATGTTTTTTATTTTTTATTTATTTTATTTTTTTATTATTATGTTATGTTAATCACCATACATTACATCATTAGTTTTTGATGTAGTGTTCCATGATTCATTGTTTGTGCATAACACCCAGTGCTCCATGCAGAACGTGCCCTCTTTAATACCCATCACCAGGCTAACCTATCCTCCCACCCCCTCCCCTCTAGAACCCTGTTTGTTTTTCAGAGTCCATAGTATCTCATGGTTCATCTCCCCCTCCAATTTGCCCCCCTTCATTCTTCCCCTCCTGCTTTTTTTTTTTTTTAAAGATTTTATTTATTTATTTGACAGAGAGAGAGATAGCGAGAGCAGGAACACAAGCAGGGGGAGTGGGAGAGGGAGAAGCAGGCTTCCCGCCGAGCAGGGAGCCCGATGTGGGGACTCGATCCCAGGACCCTGGGATCATGACCTGAGCCGAAGGCAGACGCTTAACGACTGAGCCACCCAGGCACCCCCTGCTTTTTTTTTTTTTTTTTTTTTAACATATAATGTATTATTTGTTTCAGAGGTACAGATCTGTGATTCAACAGTCTTGCACAATTCACAGCGCTCACCATAGCAGTTATCCTCTCCAATGTCTATCACCCAGACACCCATTCCCTCCCACCCCCCACCACTCCAGCAACCCTCAGTTTGTTTCCTGAGATTAAGAATTCCTCATATCGGGGAAGAATGAAGGGGGGGAAATCGGAGGGGGAGAAGAACCATGAGAGACAATGGACTCTGAAAAACAAACTGAGGGTTCTAGAGGGGAGGGGGTTGGGAGGATGGGTTAGCCTGGTGATGGGTATTGAGGAGGGCACGTTCTGCATGGAGCACTGGGTGTTATGCACAAACAATGAATCATGGAACACTATATCTAAAACTAATGATGTAATGTATGGGGATTAACATAACAATAAAAAAAATTTAAAAAAACAAACAAACAAACAAAAAAAGAATTCCTCATATCAGTGAGGTCATATGCTACATGTCTTTCTCTGATTGACTTATTTCGCTCAGCATAATATCCTCCAGTTCCATCCACATAGTTGCAAATGGCAAGATCTCATTCCTTTTGATGGCTGCATAATATTCCATTGTGTATATATACCACATCTTCTTTATCCATTCATCTGTCGATGGACATCTTGGCTCTTTCCACAGTTTGGCTATTGTGGACATTGCTGCTATAAACATCGGGGTGCACGTACCCCTTCGGATCCCTACATTTGTATCTGTGGGGTAAATACCCAGTAGTGCAATTGCTGGATCATATGGTAGCTCTATTTTCAACTTTTTGAGGAGCCTCCATACTGTTTTCCAGAGTGGCTGCACCAGCTTGCATTCTCACCAACAGTGTAGGAGGGTTCCCCTTTCTCTGCAGCCCCGCCAACATCTGTCGTTTCCTGACTTGTTAATTTTTGGCTGGATTTCTAATACCAGGAGTGGACTGGCCCTTTCTTTAAGAGAAGCATGAAAAGTGTGGAATGCACACGGGCCCATTTGGGAAAACACCTTGGACCCTCCAGGAATCCTCTTCTGTATGTTTCTTTTACACATTGTTACTCTGGGATTTCTCTGCATGCCTTTTTTCCCCTGAGTTTATCAAAGCATCTTGCAAAAAAATGACCACAATAAGGATGGCAAAAACTATGCAAAACAGGACCATCGTGGATCTACAGTGTATCGGAGGAGGTTCTAATTCTTTCCTTTATTTGAATTTGAATTCTTCTTCCCATGTGCTGTCAAGGTCTAAGAGGTCAACATAGATGGCTAAAGAGGATTCTGGGCTCTGAAAAATTATTGAAAAGAGAACAGATTGTTGTACAGACCAAGCATAACTTGATGCCACTCATGGTGAGCATTTACTTGGCTCCTGTTATGTCAATATATTTACAGAGATTCAATAATAAGGTCTATGAAAAATGTTTCTAACCCTGAGACTGTTACCTGTTTTCTGCGCGATTGTGAAGGGTAGTTATATTTATTCCTATCGTTGAGAAAATTAAGTGTAACGTGTGACCTGCTCAAACTCACAAAGCTGGCAAATGGTGGAGCTGGAGTCAAATGCAGGTTCAACTCAGTATTGGAAGCCCAGGCTGTGGCTCAATGTATCTGTTAGGAGGCTCAATGTTTCCTAAGCATAACTTGGAAAACTTAACTTGTCCCACAGCTCTGAGGGCTGTCAGCACCCGGTGTCCCATGCTGTAGAGGCTGGCTGCCCAGTGTGCGGTGGCTGTGGGCTCACTGGAGGTTCTGTCACCCAAGAAGAGGAGTCATGCCTTGTGGAGGGTCTTTGCAGAGCTGGCACTGGGTGGTGGGATCAGGGATGCTCGTTTTTGGCTTTAAAGGAAAAATCTGTGAACCCAGAGCCAAGAGGTTTAGTCCCAGATATACTAGTGTGTGACTTCTCATGAGATGCTCAACTTCTCCGAAGCCCAGAGTTCCTTTATGTAACTTGATGGTTCATTCAATCATCAGATAATGTTTGAGTCTCAACCTTGAACTAGTCACAGTGTGGGTGGCTGTTCTCTACCCTTGAGGAACTCTGGTAATAATAAACAGGGTAACAAGAGGAATAATAGAGACCTGAAGAAAAGTCTATAGATGCCTGGTGGAATTAAGGAAGTCTTCACAGAAGAGGTGACATTTGAATAAGGTCTTAAATATCTACAGATTGACAAGAGGAATAATGCAATTCAAATTAACTGGTGTGTATGGTGTGTGTATGTGCGTGTGCGTGTGCCCGCCTGTGCACACATGAATACTTTTTCTATGTACCAGTTTCTGTGCTAGGCATTGGGCATATGACTGAATAAGACAAATATCCCATCCCTAAGATGCTTAGTCTGATTAGGGAGAGAGGTCACTACCACATGGAACATTAAAAGCTGCAATGAGCTCATATAGGAGGACCTCTGGGTCTGGGGCAGGGGAAGAATTTCAAGCAGAGAAGATAGGTTGCGTACAGGTGACAGACTGAAAGGGCACCACATGCCCCAGTGCTGTGGGTCTATGGGTGAAAAGCTAATGGTCAGGCTGGAGAATGGTAGGGGAGCCCAGGTGGCTCAGTTGGTTAAGCATCTGCCTTCGGCTCAGGTCGATCCCCCTGGGATCAAGCCCTGCCTCGGGCTCCCTGCTCTGTGGGGAGTCTGCTTGTCCTTCTTCCTCTGCTCCTCCCTCCCACTTGTGCTCTGTCTCGCAGATTAGCTGTTGAGGAGATAGAAAGGGAAAGCCAGAGAGCTAGGAAGAAGGCAGGAATGAACGAGATCCTAGAGGCCGAGAGAAGATGGGCCAGGCAGCCTGTGCTGCAAAGCAGGAAGGAGAGGAAAGGTGGCTCATTGGGCTGGTAATGAGGGCACCACTGGTGCATTCAGAAGGGACTGGTGTCTCCCCTGTAAACTTCATGAGGCTGCTCAGTGCATGTGGAGCAATAGACTGTGAACTGCTAGACAAATGTCATCTATGTGTCCTTTGCCTCCACCTCTTCCCCTTCCTTTTCTCCACCCCCAAACGCTATTTCCAGCTGCCAGTCCCTTCTTGAAAATGAAGCCACCTGTTGCTTATCTACCTACTCTCATGTTGCTGTTCTTCTTCATCTCTTTGTTCATGCTGTTTCCTCTGCCAAGAAAGCTTTGCCAACCCCATCTTGTGCCTTATTAGCGCTCTGTGCCATCTGGGACTTGTTTGAACACCTCTTCCTCCAGGAAGCCTTCCCAGATTCTCAGCAATGGAAACCGCTCCCCGGCCCCCTCCCACCACAAACACAAGGCCGGGTAAAATGCTCCTCCTCTGGTCTTTCATCACACCCTGTGCATCTCTGCATCATCAGATATCCACCTTCACCCTCCATTATCTGTTTATAACATTTATTGTCCCGTATGTGGGCTCTCTTTATGAGCAGGAGTCATGTTTTATTCTCTTAGGATCCCCGCATTCCAGCTCAATGCCTGACACTTAATAGAGCCTTGATAAACCGTTGTTGAACATGAATGAACAAATAAGATGCAGACACCCAGGTGTTGTTTTCTTTTTCTAGAAATCAGAGCACCCAACCTCTCAATACAACAGCTTTCGACCACTCACTTACGAAGCAAAGCAGTTGGTGGGGAGCTGTGACCAGACTAGCTGACAGTGCTAATTAAAACATCCAGCCCACGTGTATGCAAATCCAGAAACAGCGTGTCAGGGAAGATAACTCCTGATCCGAACTTATCCCCAGAGCTTTTCCTGAGCCCAGCTGTTTAGAGGCAATCTGCAGCTTGGCCACTTGATAAAATTATTTCTGTATGGTGAGTGTGGGTGGGCAGGTGGGTGCATGAAACCAGGACAGTCAGGGCAGGAGCTGATGGGAAATCAAATAGTGGAGGGTTCAGGAATGAAAGCACAGTGGAAAAAAAAATCCCCAGGGACCTCATCAAGTTTGGGGTTAGAGAGCATGAATAAGGGAAGAAATATCTGATTGTTATACTTCCCTTAGACTACCTGACTTTCATGTTCAATGCAGCATTGAGCCACAAACACAAATTCATAGGCACACACCTTAGACAAATGATCTCGGCAGCCCTTGGACTTCTAGAGCTGTTGCTTAACTCCTTCTAGTCACCAGGTTCAACACAGAGTGACGCTGTGCTTTTATTTGGCACGGAGAGTTGTCTTCTGAGAATCTGAAATGCTGTTCACAGGAAACGTGGTACTTGAGAGATGTGGGTTCTTGTCCCAGCCCTATCACAAACTGGCTGTGTGATCCTGGGCAAATCGCTCTACTTCTCTGAGTCTTTGTTGCCTCATCCTCAAAATTAGGGCTTTCAGGGGCACCTGGGTGGCTCAGTCGTTAAGCATCTGCCTTCGACTCGGGTCATGATCCCAGGGTCCTGGGATCGAGCCCCGCATCGGGCTCCCTGCTCGGCGGGAGGCCTGCTTCTCCCTCTCCTGCTCCCCCTGCTTGTGTTCCCTCTCTCGCTGTGTCTCTCTCTGTCAAATAAATAAAATCTTTAAAAAAAAAAAAAATTAGGGCTTTCAGACCAACAGATCTCTGGAGTTTCTTCTTCCACTATGATGATGCAATTCTACTCTCCCGGTTTTGTAGATGAGGATCATGCGAAGTTCAAGTTCATCCAGAGAGGGTGAGTCAGACCCTGGCGTATCCGCAGGGATGCCATCTCCCAGGCTACCGGATTAGACGACTCTCCTGTGTTTAAATTCAGCCCCGTTTTGTCAGGTTCATACAACCGTGATGTGTTGTTTATCGGGCTGACTCTCCTCACTCTTCCTTCTCTTGGCCTTTGAAGTGTCCCCCTTTTCTTGGTCTGGCTTCTGGCAATGCTGCTGGGCAGTCAGGAGCCTCTAGTCTGGTGATTGCCTGGCCCTGTCCTGGAATATGTACAGAGAAGGGAAAAAGAAAAATGGAAATTGGGTGCATCTCTGCCAGGGCCCCCTCAGAGAGCTCACATAGCTCTCTGCAGCTGCATGCACACTGGGCCAGGACTACCATCCAAAGTGCCTCCTGGAAGTGCCGGCAATAATATTCGATCACAGTGTCAGGCCTGGAAGAGTTCACCTTTCCATGCTTGGGCTCCGTGCTGCCGTCTTCGGGCTGACTCGGCCAACGGGGACGCGGCACGCGGCTCGGCATGCTGTTGGCCGGGGTGGCACTCCATTCTTTTTCGCGGCAGAGGGGTGGCCAGAGTTTTCAGGGAGCTGGAAAGACTTGAAATCCCTCCTGCTCATGGAGGGACAATGCATGAATTGGTAACTCTCTAGGCAGGACCTTCATTTTACTTGAGCTCCTTTCCAGGTTCTCAATTGCTATCACTCCGACCATTCAGTCTTCTTTGTCCGTGTTCCAGGGAGTTGGCAGGAAACCAGCAAATAATGGGAGTCCACGGTTTTGTTCAAGGACTTTCGATTCCCTTAAATATTTATTAAATGCCTACTATGTGTAGGCCAGGAATACAGAAATGAATAAGCCATAAACTCCAGGCCCTTGAGATTTTGCATCTAGTAGGAGACAGAGACAAAGAAATAAAGAATTTGGAATCAGAGATGGGGAGCAGCCAGTTGCTATTGGAGCAGAGGAAGATGATGACCAGCTCTTCTTGGGAGATCAGGCAAGTTTCTTATCAAAGGAATTGTTGGAAAATGGCACGTGCGAGAAGGTTGGCCGGAGGGGGGAGGGGTCGCAGTGTGCACAGCTGTGAAAGGGCAGTTCTGGGGGCACTGGGGACAAGCTCCCTATGGCCGCGGCAAGGGGCATGAGGGGTGTAGGGCGGGAGATGAGGTGGCTACGATTTTGACAGGACCGCTTCCCCACAGTGAGGTGCCCCCTGAGAGGTGGCAAGGGGAAGGGAAAGATTGGATTATGAGATGGTGTGTGTCAGCCTCGTGTCGGGCATTCCGCACACGGCATCGCACCTGACCCCCCGCTGTGACGACCTGCACCCTAGGACAGGTTGCTGAGCCAGACCAAGCTTTTAAAAAATCATATTAAAAATAATTTAAAAAAATCATAGTAAAAGAGGCATAATAATTATCTTCCTCTGAGCGCTGTTAAAAAAGTGAAACACAGAAACAGGAGAGACTTCTGTTTCTATTAGGGTGGGAATCCCGCAGGCGAGTAAAATAGGGTCTGGGGGGTTCTGTGTGGCTCTGAGTGACCATCTCTTCCTCCTCTTGGAGGTCCGTGTGGTGAGAGGCGGACAGAGACAGACACTGAGGAGAGAAAAGAGTGTTCTTTCCTCAGGACTCAAAACTCACATGTCTAAAATTAGTGTCCCTGCAAGTAAGCATAAGAGATGCCATAAAGGTCCGAGTTGGGGTGGTGGGTGAGGCTCTGAGGTCCAGGTGCTCCCTCCCCAGCTGAGTGTGCTGCTGAGGGCAAGACAGGCCCCACAGAGGGAGGGAGTAGGGCAGCCAATCTGAGAAGAGCAGCTAACAGATTTGTTGACTTGCTTCATATAGAATACTTTGCTTTATACGTACTACAAAGGCTCAGAGAAGTCAAGCAATTTGCACAGGATCACACAGCAAGTTTGCTTCAGACATAATACTTTGTTTCATAACAAAACCACAGTAGAAAATTAATAATAATAATAATAATAATAATAATAAACAACTTCTGCCATTTGCTGAGCTACAACAGGACCTGAGATGTTATACTAAATCAAATTTGACTACATAACCTCTTTGTTTTCTATGTTACTTATTTTAATTCTCACAAAATTGAGAGGAGGTTGGTATTACTGATTCCCATTTTACAGAAGAGGAAATTGAGCCTCAGAGTGATGAAGTGTATGTCTTAGGGTCATTCAGCTCCTAAGTTAAACAGTAAGGACTCTGGCTCCACAGGCTGGGGTTTCTGGAAGGAGAAATCAGGAGTGAAGGACTCACTCCAGAACTGTGCCACAGGCTTCCATATTTCCTCTTCTAGAAGGGGAGAGTCCACTCTTGCGAATTCTTCCCTGCTTCCAGGGGGAGGAAGGGGAAATGATCCATAATCAGGATTGGGAGTAGCAGAACAGTCATTCTGAGAGGAGATAACTCTATAAACAGCCACCAGGCAAGGTAACTCAGCAAAAACATAATGAAGCCTCCCAGGCTGCGGTGGGAAGCCCCACTCTGCTAACCTCTCTGATGAGTGCTCGCTGATAACTATGTATTACCGCTCAGAATCACAGGCAGTAATTACTAGACAGGAATTTAGTCTGAAAGGTGAGATGAGAGAGATCGGAGCTGGTGGGCTTCGGTTCGCTGTCCCAGGGTTAATGTTCGTGGACGGGGGAAGAATGGATCCCTTTGGACCTAGAGGATGGGATAAAATTTGGAATTCTGGAAGCCCTGTTGGTAGAAAAATCTCAAACACAAATGTCAAATCCACCCCATACTAAAACTGACACATTCAAAATGCTTTTACAAAATGACTGCAGCAAGATATTAGAAATATTCCACCTAATTTCTCTGCTGCCTCCTTAGAACAGAGCACCAGCTCACCCTGGTGCAAAAAGCCCCATGAGAAGCCTCCATCCCCACCTTGAATATCTGATGGGAAATCTTTATCTTAACTTTTGTTTTCATTTCTCCATTTGGCTCTTAGCGCCTGAACCTCGCGACCTCACTGTGTTTTGTTTCTCGGCTACTGCTATTTTGGGTTTGTGAAGTCATTTCTTAAGTGAGGAAGTGTGGTCAGCTAGTGAGAGCCCACATTTCAGAGCCCCAGCATCTGTCCTGGCAAATGAAACACTCCAAGCTGTATTGTCTCCCTGCTCTGCTTTCCAGGAGGCAAGTGGACCAATTTATTGCAGAAGATGGGATGGGGTAGAGTGAGGTCTCTGGGCTGGGCTGTGGGGCCATGTGGCGGAATTTCTGATTAGGCAGATCAGGACCCCTCTGCAGCACCCTGAAGATTCATAAGGATGGTCATAGAAAGGAGTGACATGTGACCCCAGGGAGGGAGTGGATAGAGTGAGTGGCAGGGAGGACTAAAACACAAAGCCTGAAGGTAGAGGGACTCTGGCTCTAAGCATCTCTGTTGCAACAGCACAGCCAAAGTGGGCATGGAAGCCTCTTGAGCCTCCTTCCTGGATAGGGACTGGTCTTGCCTGGAGTGGACCGAGTATCGCTTGACCCTGAAGAAAATGCTCAGCTACTCTTCCCCCTGACAACACATCCATTCTGACCTCAGGCCCTGAGGATGCAAGCAAGGCATCCAGCAAGCCAGCTCACCAACCCCCCCCCTTCCTGTTCCAGCTGTAATTGGGAAAATGCTTTCCTGTCTTAAAAATGCATGGGCACAGAAGATGAATGGGGACTGAGCGCTAAATCCACTATTACTATTCTACTCGACCCTGTTGTTTATTTTCCATGGAAACTAAATAATGGATCTAAACTGTTTGCTATTACTTTAAGGAGCTGCTGATGCATCATAGAAATCTTTGAAAACATTCTCTTTAGATTCATGATTCTACTTCAAATAAAGCTATTTCTCCCCTTCTCCCCCTCCCTGATTTTTTGTTTTGCAAAATCTTCGAGAGGGAAAAGAATGTCGCTGGGTCAGGCCTTTCAGCAACAGGTTTTGTCTATCATGGAGCTGGAGTCCCCAGGTTTGGGACTGGCCTTGATGAGAATGTCAGGGCATGGGCTACACAAGCACCAGCCTCACGACGAATTCCAGGGACTCGGGCACTCTGTTGGCACTTCCTGTTTCCCTTAATATTCACTTGATCTGGGAGCACCAAGAAGAGAAGGGAACCAGCCAAGGCCATATAGGAATCTGATGATGGTTAAAATTCTTAGGGCTTGATTCAATTCTGACTATTCTTGATTCTTATCTCTTAGACCATGAAACCAAGGATTGATATTCTAAAGGAAAAAAAAATTACTGAATTCATTAAGGGTACATTACATAATTGTTTAATCACATAATTTTGATTTTAGTAGGGAACTTATTGATTATGTATTCCAACTCCATCTCGTTACTGGTGAAGAAGGTGAAGTTAGGAGAGGAGTCACCTGCCTGCCTGGCTCAAGGTTATCAGAGTAGGTGGTGATGGGACAAAGCTGGGAAGTCAGAGGTCCTGGTCCAGTGCTCTTGCCTCCTTCTCCCCAGACTCACGATTTCCAATGGGGATTCGGTGGGCATATTTGGTTATTTGGGTTTTACATCTGTTGGACAATTGCTATGCAAAGAGCAGTCTCTTGAAGTATACTGTACGAGGTTCTAATGACTACAGTGTGTCTAGAAGACATGGTTCCCCTGCCTCCCAGAGCTCAGGAAGTAAGAGGCCACCTGGCCTCTCTTGGCTTCTTATCCATTCACCAGAGCAGGGATTCCTACCCAGGAGCTCCTGTTCTAGCCACCAGAGGACACCTTGAAAAAATGCACCCCCAACTACTGAATGAGAATTTCTGTAGGAAGGTGTGATGCATGTGCACTTTGCATCACCTCCAAAGGGGGATTTGAGGAAACCCATCGTATAAATAATGGGAATCCACAGGGAATCCAGCTCTGAAGCACCCCAAGGATTGACAAGGATGGTCACGGAAAGGAATGAAGTCTGACCCCAGGGAGGGAGTGGATAGAGTGAGTTTCTGTTGGCAGTCTGGAGGAAATCCGTGGAGCAGAAGGAGGACTCATCCTCTTCTTTTCCTAATCTCACCTGGGAAATATCCTGTCTGAGCTCTGTGCGTAGAGGATGTGGGACCACCAAGTTGATATGAAAAAATATCCATTTCAGCCAGGCCCATCTCATGGCCTTCGGCGCTTCCAGGACAAATAGCAAGTAAAAGCCCGGTGCAAGATGCTCGTGTCTCTCCCAAACCAAGCAGCACAGTGCTGGGATTGATGTCGAAGGATAAAACCTAAAACATCCCCCTTTATTCTCTCTTTCTCTGTCTCTCAGCCTGAGTCAATTTTCAGTTTGTAACCTCTAGGATAAGGCTTCCCCACAGAGAAGGGAGAAATTGCACCTAATTTGCTCCTGATCTGGCCTACAAGTCATAAGTCTGCTGTTCCAAGACCCCAGTCCTGCTTCTGAATAACTAGGACTTAGGAGGGGCAAGCTTCTCTCCTGAAAGCCTAATCATACTGGGTGGTCAGGAGCACAGGTGGGTGGACACCAAAGGGGACGGAGCAGACACTTGGCTCACAGCTACTGCGATGTCAGCCAAGAAGTCTTGCCAGCCCTCCTGTCCATCCCTGGATTTGGGCTGGCAGCAAAAGTGAGAGGGAGGAGGGAGGCAGAAGGGGAACTACAGCAGAAGGAAACTATGGAAGCATCTGGAAATAGAGATTGTTTCCAGCCATGAATCAGCAGTTCTTGCTTGGTGTCCGTGAGGGAGGGCCTCTAGTTCTACTGGAAATGCAAGCGGTCAGTTCCTGAGCAGGCTCTGGTTTAGGCCACGTATCTTCAGACGAGTCTGGAAAGTCTGAGCTGGGACTTTTCCTGGAGGAAAGAATAATAACAAAACGACCACATCCTCATTTTCAGGGCCAGGGATTTTCCTATGGAATAAAAGCTGGGGGAACAGTGAGCCATATTTGGCTGCCAGATGTACATTGATCAGCTTGTTTTAAATTGAATTTAAAATGCTCTATGTTGGGGCATGCACTTTCTAGTTTGCCCAGTCCCTGGTTTCCTATTATATTATACCAAGTTGGGTTTAACTTTTATATTATTGCTCTATATAATGGGCCCTCTTGCCCTCCGAGTTTTCTGACTTCCCTACCATATTTGTGAACCCACACAATCATCGTAGGGGAACACACTGTTATTATTCTGCTCTTACAGGTGAAGAAGTGGTGGCTAAGAGACAGCTCAGATTTGGCTGAGCTCTTCTGGCCAGTAAATGTCAGAGGCAGGACTCAAAACTCTGGCTCGCAGGCTAAAAGCAATTACTCCTAGGCCATACATACACAGTCTCTGGGAACCCATTGCCCAGTCCTACACCAGTGTCCCACTCTCTCCCTCCCCTGACCATCCCCACCCCCAACACGCATGCTCTATGGCATCATTGGTCCCTGAGTTACCCTTGTACATTTCTCCTCCTCCTCCTTTGGCTTAAAGATGACTCAGAAACTCAGGGGGAAGATCTGCATCTCCCTGATGATGATGATGATTAGTGATGTTGAGTATCTTTTCATATACTTGTCGGCCAGTGGTAGGTCATTTTTTGGAGAAATATCTACTCAATTCCTTCTCCCATTTTTAAATTGGGTTTTTTTGTTTTTTTTTTTTTTTTGCTACTGAGGCTTAGAAATTCCTTCAAATTCAAGAAACAGAGTAGAATGGTGATTGTCAGGGGCTGAGAATGGGGTGGAAATGAGGGATAGCTGTTCAAGGGGTGTAAAGTTTCAGTTAAGAAAGATGGATGTGTTTTAGAAATTGCTGTACAACTTTGTGCTTATAGTTCACAAAACTGAATCATGCACTTAAAATGTATTAAGATGGAGATCTCAAGTTAAGTGTCCTTGTCCTAATAAAAAAGAAGAAGAAGATGAAGAAGAAGAAGGAGGAAGAGGGGGAGGAGGAGGTGAGGAGAGGGGAAGGAGAAGGAGGAGAAGAAAAAGCTTAGGGGGAAGAAGGTGGGCACCATAGGATGGTGACGGAATTCATGTTGCATTGTTCCCCAGGATCCTCAGACAAGGCAGCAGAAGCCTAGAATTGTTTGGATCGGAATCTATAGACCCTTTACCCTTCTCAGTCTTGTTACCAAAGATTGAAACGGCCCCAAGGTTGAAAATTTGTCCTGAAAGAGAGCAGAGTTGCAAATACAGGAAGTTAAACAGTAGCTGGATGTGCATTTTAACTTTTGGCAATGGCAATGTGAGGAGGCAGAGATTTGGGGGATGTTGTTTATGGTTTAAAAATCCTCCTTGGTTTCAAAATTCACATGCGTCCACCCTTGAGAATCCACCTCACTGGGATCGGTGACAACCGGAGTAAGTCATCTGGCGCCAGGTAACGTGGCAGTCCTGGCTGATGGAAATTGCTCGGTTTGCTCTCTACTGAGCAGAAAGCTGTTGTGCCCAAATTACTTTCTGTACAAGTATGAACGAGTGATTCTGTCATCCTGACCCTTCAGGCTAACGTAGCTCAAAGGTCTAACCTTTCTTAGCACCCCTGCAAAGTGTTTTCTCTGATGAAAAAAGAAAGTGTGTTTACTTCCCTTTGAGAATCTTTCCTTTCCCATATTGAAGTCCGGGTCATTTTCAGGATGGCAGTGAAGCATGGGAAGGCTTAATGGCAACTGGGATGAGGTCTGCCGGGGGTGCTGGGACCGGTTTCGCCTGTAACTGGATCAGATCCAGAAGAGGGTAGGGCCCTCTCTTGTTGTCCCTATGGGTGAATTCATTTTGAGGGGTTTAGGCACAGTGATATGAGGTAGGAACATCATTTCATGACAAAGTCTGAGGCTTTGCTGTTCATCCTGCTGACAAATTACATATCCAAACCACCCTAATTTTCTCTTGTCCTGACTTTGATGTTGGACTACACCTTCCCACCTTCTCGATTGGGTGATTCTTGCAGGTAAGAGTGAAAGCGGCCGGGGGCCCCCCTTAAACACCTGCTGGCTTCCCAGGTGCTCCAGCATCTCCTTGCCTGTCCCAGGCCTCACCCTTGACTCCTTCCAGGAACTCCGACTGGGCCCAGCAGAGGAGCTAAACCACGGTGTGGACTGAGGGCCAAGAAGGAGAGGCAGGAGGAAATGGTTTTGGAAA
The DNA here is from genome assembly GCF_964656455.1 of Halichoerus grypus. Taxonomy (NCBI): domain Eukaryota; kingdom Metazoa; phylum Chordata; class Mammalia; order Carnivora; family Phocidae; genus Halichoerus; species Halichoerus grypus. The sequence continues at coordinate 89,431,973 of NC_135722.1, read as the reverse complement.
TAGTATTGAAAAAAAGGTCATGTGGAAGGACTGAATTGTCTTGACAAGTGAAAGGGAAGACCAGGACCCAGAAACAGGTTGGCACCAAGGGATTGACATAGGAAGGGGGGTGGGTTTGGAAGATAAGCCAGAGTTGAGAATAAAAATGCCTATTTTGGGGAATTGGAAATAAAAAATAAGTTCTGATTAGACACATGGGGATTGGACAGGAGATTATGAAAGAATGTGCTTGTTTGGGGCCTTGATAGGAATCTGATGGGCAGTGGGACTTAGCCTTAGTTGCCACTCCTGAGACGTGGTCCCCGCCTCCCCTCTTCCCATGCCATTCTCTTCTGCTCCAACCACACAGAACATCTTTCAGCCTCTCAACCATCCCTCTCCCTCTCCACCATCAGCTCTTCACATCCTCTGTTCTCTTCCTAGAACATTCTAACCCTTACCTCATCACTTGTAGGAAATGTCTCTTCATTTTAGGCTCTGGCCTAAAAGTCTCCACCTCTAGGAAGCCTTCCCTAACCACCATTCCCTCCTCAGTTTTGGCTCAGTGCTTCCTCTCTGTGCCTTAATTGCTCCTGTACTTTATCTCAGTGTTTGACACAGCTCTTTGCAATTGCTTATTCATTGTTATTCTCCCCCAACAGACTCTAAGGGCCAAGAAAGCAAGGCACCATGTCTATATTGATTCTGGCCCCTCTAATACTTAGCAAAATGCTTACCATCAGTAAATTGCAAATAATTTTTTATTAATTCTTTTTTTTTTTTTAAGATTTATTTATTTATTTGAGAGAGAGAGAGGGCATGAGTAGGAGGGGCAGAGGGAGAGGGAGAATCTCAAGTAGACTCTGTGCTGAGCACGGAGCCTGATGAGGGCCTGGATCTCATGACACTGAGATCACAACCTGAGCCTAAACCAAGAGTTGGATGCTTATCCAACTGTGCCACCCAGGCGCCCCTATTAATTCTTATGAGGCACTTCCTTTTCCCTGCCCTGAAGAGTGCCAAACATGGTCTCTGACAAGAAAGACCAAGTTTAGCATCATATGTGATCATTTTATTGTCCAAAGTATTTGGTTTAGTCTCCTCAGCCAACCACAGGCCCCTCCAGGATAGAATCTGGATGTTCTACTTCACCTTTCTCTCTCCCTCCATAGGCAATGTTCTTCCACAAAGTCCAGTGTTGGATCTACAGTAGATGCTCAATTAAAAAAAAAAAAAAGTGTTACTTGATTTCAGTGGTTAGCTATCAGAAAAAGGGCATTATCTCTGCTTTAAGAGATAAAACAATTTGCTTCAAACTTGTCTGAGTGTTTGGAATCAGACAAGAGTCCTTTTTAAAATGGGAAAATGGGACTTTAATGGGTCTTGCCCTCCTTTCCGTGCAGAAGCTAAAGCAGGCATTTCATTCAGTTGGAGATGCCGTCTGCGGCAACTAACCCTTGGGATTTGAGAGGGATTATTTGGCCACTGGAGGGCTCTTACATTTTTCTATGTAATGCAATTGAAACCTATTCAGAATGACTAAATAATTAATGCCACATTGTACAAAGTGTGTTCCCCAGTTTCTATCACATTTTTTTAAAAATGCAGAATTTCAAGAAGACTAGACTTAATTTACTGTGTTTTGCTTCTTCAACAAAAACACGAGATGAATAATTTCCCCACATCATGCCTTTACATTTCCCCATAAATAGGGCATCTGTTAACATGGATTAATATGTATGCGATGCTAACGTGATTAGGCTCAAACAGTCACCCAAAAAGCTAATTTTTTTTTAGAGGAATGACTCATGAAAAAATGAGAACGAGAATCAAGAGAGGAAAAAGTATTAAAGAACCATCTATAAAGGCAAGAAGTTAGGAGTAAGGTTGGCATTTTGGAGTAAGAGACTGAGAATTCTTTGTTCAGTGATATTTATTGTGGACCTACTATGTGTCAAGCACCATGCTAGCTAGTGGGCATATAAATAACAGTTCTAATAATAACAATATCAGCCTAGCCACTAAGGGCTAAGATTTTTGCCTTGGTCACCACTAATTCTAGAACCCTAGATCAGAGCCTGACTTGTAGTAGGTAGGCAAAAGCAGTAAGTAGTACATAGGCAATGTTTACTGAATGCCTTCTTTATGCCTTGGATTTTAAAGAATTTTACACATGTTGTTAATCCTCACCCTATTATAATGTCATAGTATTACTACCCTTATTTTGCCGGTGGGAACGGAAGCTAAGGGGAAGATCACTAGAGATGGAATTCAAATCTGTCTAACATCAAGTCTGATATAAAAAATGTGCTTCCAATCATTACACTCTATAAAGATGATATGTGTGCAATCTGAACGTTCACACCTAGTGCCAGAAATAAATGTGCAAGCAAGTAGCCAAAATAAAAGTAATACAATTGGAGAAAGACACTTATGTTGTATTACTTGTCTGCCTGGAGAACTCTGGAAAAGTTTCAGGAAGGAGTTAACCAGTTGATCTGGTTCATGAAGATGATGTGAAGTAGAGCCATAGCTGATCCCCAGAAGATGTGCTGCATGGGCGAGATACAGACCTTCAATGCTGTGGGTCAGTTGGGATTAGTTGTTACTGGACAACAACCTGTCTTATTCTGACTGCTGCACTGTGGTACGAAGGCTGCTTTCAAAGTGTAATAAAAAGTCATTATATATACTTTTAACTTTTTTGAAATATAATAAACATATTGAAAAGTGCACACTGATCAAGTATACAGATCAATGGATTTTCATAAACTGAAGATAGAACAAGAAACAGAATTCTAGCTGCATCCCAGTAACACATGTAAGGCCCCTACATGGGGTTCTCAGGGTTGCTGTAACAAATTCCCAAAACCTAAGTGGCTTAAAATAGCAGACATGTATTCCCTTACTGTTCTGGAGGCCGGAAGTCTGAAGTCAAGGTGTTGGCATGGTTAGTTTCTTCTGGAGGCTCTGAGGGACAATCCCCTCCAATCTTCTCTCCCTACTTCTGGGGTCTGCCAGCAAACCTTCGCCCTGCTTGGAGTGTAGAAGCACCACTCCAACCTCTGTCTCCACCTTCATATGGCCTTCCCTTCTGCATGTTCCACATCTTCTCCTTCCTCTCAGGACACCAGCCTCTGGATGTTCAGGGCCACCTTGATCCAGAATGATCTCATCTTGAGATCCTTAACTAATGACAATTCCAGAAACTCTATCTCCAAAAGAGCTCACATTCACAAGTATCAGGGGGAAAGAGTTGGACATACCTTTTTGGGAGGCATAGCTGAACTCACGACAATTCCTTGCAGTCACTCCTTCCCCAAGGGCAACGCTGCCCTGGCTTTTAACGTTTTCACCTGTTTTTCTACTTCACATAAAAGGAATCACACAGTTCATACTATTTATGTTTGTTTTTTTCCCCTCAAAATTATATTTGTGAAATTCATTCATATTGTTGCATATAGCTTTAGGCAATTTCTATCTATCTATCTATCTATCTATCTATCTATCTATCTATCTATCATCTATCATCTATCTATCTATTTGAGAGACAGAGACAGAGAGAGAGTGTGGGGGAAGGGCAGAGGGAGGAGGAGAGAGAGAATCTCAAGCAGACTCCCTGCTGAGCAGAGAGCCCGACATGGGGCTTGATCCCAGGACCCTGAGATCATGACCTGAGCTGAAATCAAGAGTCAGATGCCTCACTAACTGAGCCACTCAGGTGCCCCAGCTCTAGAAATTTCTTATCATTCATGTATAGTATTTCATGGTGTGAATGTAATATAATTTATCCATTGTACTATTAGGGGAATTGAGGTATATTTCACTTTGGTGTATTAGAAATAATGCTCCTTTGAACATCTTGATACAGTTCTTTCAAGTGAGTTGCACGTAGGCTCATGGGGGGTATATATCGGGAGAGAAATTGCTAAGTCATAGCGTGTACACATGATCAGTTTTACTGGAACTTCCAGATCATTTTCCAATGTGGTTATACAAAAACTGGTATAAACAGAGGAGTAGCAGGATTTGATTTTCACATTTAAAAGATCACTGGCTGAAGGAATACAATGGCACAGAGGTTTAGCTTCAAGATAACACAAAGGAAAGCGGTAAGAAGCAAATCTAAAAGAAAGCTGGGATCAGAGTACAGAGGGTTCTTACTCTTAACTTAGAAGTTGGGCTCTTTTTGTCAGGAAAAATGCCATTTTTTAAAGGAAGAGAATATTATTAGATTTATTCCTCAGGAAGATGGGCAGGACCCAGGTGGGAGAAGACTTTGGACCTTGAAGGGAGATCCTGAGTGTGTGAGTCTGGAGATGGGGTGAGAAGGATGCAGAGAGGGTAAATGGAGGAATCCTGAGTGGAGCTTAGAGACCCTTGCCATGTCCAGAATGTGGTATGCAAGAGAAAGGGAGCAGTCAGGGATGCTTTCCAGGTTTCCAACATGTCTGGGACCCTTTGTCCAGGGCAGTGGAATGGGAGTAGACTTCACTTACCATTTTCATACCAACACTCTGTATGGGGCGTGGTTGGGTTAGAATCTGTGCTGTGTTGGCAGCATCTACCAAAGGGCTTTTCTCTGGGGCAATAAAGAGCTCTTATCACCAACATGTGCATCTGTCAGCATTGGACAGAAAGCCCTGAGGCCACCTGGAAATGTGCCATCGCCTCTATTTCTAAACATTGGAAAAGAGAGAAAGGCGAATCCAGACTCATTCAACCGACATTCAAGGACCGACCGCAGAACACCAAAATCTCAACAAAGGGCGGTTTTGATCACAAAAGCCTGTTGAGGGAATTACGGAGGTCTGGATAAAGCAAACATTTGTTCTGCCTAAGGGTATGAGGGAGGATGATGGTGGAGAACATTTCAACAGGGTTTTGAAAAACGAATAGAAGTTTTCAGAAGGAGAAAGGGCTGGGGAGTTGAGGCTACAGGGTGGACTTGGGTGAAGGTCATTCTCAGTAGAGGAAAGAGCATGTGCCAAGATACCAAGAAATGATAAAGAAGAGCTGACAGGCATTGTGCCCTTACTGTATACCAAGCACTGGGCTGAGAATTTGATCTAGGCTTTTTCCCTGGGTCTTCTCCACAACCCACCAAAGCAGGTATATCATCTAAGCAGAAAATCAACAAGGAAACAAAAGCTTTGAATGATATACTGGACCAGATGGACCTCATAGATATTTACAGAACATTCCACCTTAAAACAACAGAATACTCATTCTTCTCGAGTGCACATGGAACTTTCTCCAGAATAGACCATATACTGGGTCACAAATCAGGTCTCAACCGATACCAAAAGACTGAGTTTATTCCCTGCATATTCTCAGACCACAATACTCTAAAACTGGAACTCAATCACAAGAAAAAATTTGGCAGAAATTCAAACACTTGGAAGCTAAAGACCACTCTGCTCAAGAATGTTTGGGTCAACCAAGAAATCAAAGAAGAACTTAAACAATTCATGGAAATCAATGAGAACGAAAACACATCGGTCCAAAACCTTTGGGATACTGCAAAAGCGGTCCTAAGGGGGAAATACATAGCCATCCAAGCCTCACTCAAAAAAATAGAAAAATCCCGGATTCATCAACTAACTCTACACCTTAAAGAACTAGAGAAAAAGCAACAAACGATGCCTAAGCCACGCATTAGAAGAGAAATAATTAAAATTAGAGCAGAAATCAATGAATTAGAAACCAGAAACACAGTAGATCAGATCAACGAAACTAGAAGTTGGTTCTTTGAAAGAATTAATAAGATCGATAAACCACTAGCAGGTATATTTCTTATCTCTCAGTTTATAGATGAAAAACACTGAGGTTTTAAAGAGACCAAGCTACTCAACCCTAAGACACACAGCTCCTAGGAGACAGACCTGGAATTCTGACCCCAGGGCTCAGACTTCTAATTACGCTGAGCTCCCCTACTCCTGAGGAAGAAGTTGGGAATGGTATGGATACTAATGCAGGCAACTTGCATCTTGCTCACAATGAAGTCATGGCAGGTGAACTCTTCATCCTAAGCCATGATGACACGCAGCAGATGATCTGCCTAAATTCTCTTCCAGGCCATGCTCAAAGATACAGGAGTGCCACATTAGGACTTTGAAAAAATGTTGGTAACATTTACCTCTGTTGGCACTTCAGAATAAAAATAGCCCCCCCGCCGACCCTTCATTTAACCCCTTCTTTTCAGCTCAACATTCCTCGATTTTGCCTCTGCTCCAATTTCTTCCCCTCTTTGAAGATGCGTCAGGTTTCAAGCTCAGCTTAATCCAACTGCTAGATGTATTATTCATTTCTACGCTTTAATGATGTGATAAGGTTTCTGGAAATAGGAAAAGGCTCATTAAACTGTCATTTGAATATAGATCACACCTAAATTCTAAGGAAGACAAAGTCTGCCAGCCAGGGATACATTTGCCTTCCCAACACAGCTCTCTACAAACTGGAAAGGCACAAAGAAACATCTCAAAGGCAAGATCCTCCAGATTAGCATGTATTCTTGATTTATTCTGTAATTAACGATAACTCACAAACAGAATGAGAGGTTCAGAGAGACAGCGAATGAATATGAGCCAAATGAAAAAGGAATCTGGGATGTCAAACATGGTGAGATGTGTGTTTTGTCCCTGTCTGTAAACAGTGGTTTGATCAGGCAGGCTCTATTTGAGGTAGGAGAATATGTAGGGATTTTAATTTGACTTGCGTGGCTTAGAACACAACATCATCCCTGGCTGCAGAAATTGATTTGAGAATACAACTCGCCTGTAGCTTTCCTTCTGTGTTTGCCTTCAGGTTTGAGAAGAGGTTAGAAAATGCAGGCTTGCATGGTGCTGATGCCAGGTGCTGGTGAAACTGGGAATATGCCCAACTATTTATCTACCTCTTGATCCATGGGGAATCTGAAAATATTAAGAGGTAACCTGCATTAGAAACTTACATTGCATCAGACACTGGTCTAGGTGCTCAACGCATATGTTCTTCTATTTTTCTCATCCGACCTCATGAGATAGGTCAGTTTTGCCCTTGGACTCAGATAAGAGAGGCCTCTACCTGGACCTTGTTTTAGTGGGTCTATTTTGGCTCTTCTCCAGATATGTCCCTCCCCAGAGGGTAAGAAGCAGTTCCACGGGGACCAAAGGACATACCCTCCAGACACCTGGGACAAAGCAGTTTCCTTCTCTCATCTCCCTGGACCAAATCCAGGTTCTGAGCAGGCCTCCTGCCTAGGTCTGTCTTTGACGCAGACTGTGTTCATAATGTGATCCCGCATCTCCAAGCCAACTGCATGGCCCATAGACACACACAGAGTTTTGTGCAAGCTGGACTGCTAGCAAACTTACCTCCAAGGGACTTGCAATGCGGGGAGGAGCCAGGTGTGGGAAGGGGAGGGGAGGAGGGTTCCTGGGGTGTGTTATCTCCTACACCATCAAGAGTTCTAAATTCAAACCTTGTGCTTCCAGGTGATTATAAACGTGTTCGTCAAGGTGGGAGGATAGCACATGCTTTATTTGATCTGTTTGCTTAACTTTTACTTTTGATATAGGCTGCCATGTGTATTCTTGTTCTGGGCCCCGATAATGTTAGGGGTGGGCTCAATGTAGGGATAGTAATAGAAAAATGGAAAATTTAGTCACTGGTTAGTAAATGCTGAAGTCAGAATTTGAATTCAGGTAGTCTTACTGCAGAATCTGTACTCTCAACTAGTACCTGATATTTCCTCTTATGGGGGCATCCTGGGGAGGTGCCCATTCAAGTCAGCTAATGTCTTGATAGGATTAGAGCCTTTAGACAAACATGGACAAACTTTCTCTCCCACTGTGTTTTAGAAGAAGTGGAATGGAACCCCTGGAACCGCTGATAGGGTAAGTAGAGTGCGTGTTAGAGTGGAAAGGGATCAAGGGAGAATCAGAGATATCGGAGATAAGGAAACCTGTTTGAGCCACCTTATCAGTGTCCTTGCCAAAAATCTGTAACCTCATTTTAGTAATGAGTAAATAAACAAATCTGGCAAGTCCAGAACAGAGAATGTGATAGGTAGATTCCTGAGAGGGACCCCCAGACTCCTGCTTTGGTTGTGCATGCCCTGTGTAATCCCCCACCATGGAGGGGCAGGGTCTGTGGATTATGGGATAGTCAATCCCTTGATTATGGTATGTACATGCAAACATGAAAGGATCTTGCCAATGTAATTAAAATCCCTAATCAGTTGACTTTAAGATAATTAGTTGGAAGGGAGGAAATGACTCCATCAGTAGGGTGGCCTTAAATCAGGGCTCAGCCCTTTCCCCTGGGAAAGAAGCAGCAACAGACATTCTCCTTTCAGCCTTGAAGAAGGAAGCTGCTGTGTTGTGGAGAGGGTCAAGTGGCAGGTGATGGCCTTTGGGAATGGAGAGCTTCAGACCTACACCTTCAACAAACTGAATTCTTGTAACACCAGTGAGCTTGGAAAGGAACCCCAAACCTCAGATGAGACCGCAGCCCCCAGCACCTTGAGTTCAGCCTGGTGAGACTCTGAGCAGAAGACCTGTGTAACTCAGGCTCAGGATCCTGACCCACAGAAACTGGGAGATAGCAAAGGTGTCTTATTTTAAGCTGCTAAATTTATGGTAATTTGTTTCATAGCAACAGGAAGTTAATGGAAGGGGGATTTTACAAGACAACTGGTTTGTACTCTCCAAAAAATCATGATCACACACACACACTCACTCACACACCAGACATAAAGGTAAGGGGAAGATTCTAGTTTAAGAGCAACTAGAGAGCAAATAAATAACAATACAGAACACCAACAATTGCAGAACCCCTCTGGGCCAGCAGTGATTTATGAAAGTTGGTTCACACTGAGTTTTGACAACTCAATTTTTGTTTTCCTGCCTCTCGAATGTCCTTTTCCCTGTGTTTCGAGCAGAGGGTAGGGCTTATGGCTTTGATCTTCACAATGTCCCAAAGTGGATAGGGACAGTTACTTGAAACTAATTACGCTATCCTTTTGCTATGGAGAAGTGACCCCAGTCTCCGAAGGCCAGGATTTAATGGCTGTGGTGGGGTCGTACGGATGAACATTAACGGTCCACACACATCCTCCTTCCCATAGCTCTGAAGGTTTTGGAGGTGGGGTTATGAGCTTCTTGGACAAATTTATAGTGATGGCACAATATATTGGGACAGGACAATACTTCTGCAACAAGGACTTTGTGCTTGGGAGGCCCAGGATAACGTTTGCTGGCAGTACTCCACTTGTCATTTCCCCACTTAGAGGCCTGTACTCCCCACCTAGACTGCTGTCTTTGACAGGGAGGATAAAGTTCCTGAAAATGGAATTTACATTAAGTTGTGAATGATCTTTCTACTGCCCGAATGGTTCCCCCAACTACTACCACCAAATTTACATGTTGATGCCGTAACCAGCAATGTGATTGTATTTTAGTTGGTAGGTAAAGTTAAATGAGGTTATAAAAGTGGGATCCTTGGGGCACCTGGGTGGCTCAGTCGTTAAGCGCCTGCCTTCGGCTCAGGTCATGATCCCAGGGTCCTGGGATTGAGCCCCGCATCGGGCTCCCTGTTCAGCGGGAAGCCTGCTTCTCCCTCTCCCACTCCCCCTGCTTGTGTTCCTCTCTTGCTGCGTCTCTCTCTGTCAAATAAATAAATAAAATCTAAAAAAAAAAAAAAAAAAAAGTGGGATCCTCATCTGATAGATCAGTGGCCTTATAAGATGCCGAAGAGAGAATGATCTCACTCTCTGCAAGCACGCACCGAGGAAAGGCCATGTGAAGGCCCAGTGAGAAGGTAGCTGATTGCAGCCCGAGGAGAGGACTCTCACCAGACACTGACCCCGCCAGCACCTTGATCTTGAACTTTCCAGCCCTAGAACTGTGAGAAAGTAAATTTCTGTTGTCCCCGCCCCCTAGTCTGTGCATTTTGTTATGGCAGCCCAAGCTGGTGAAGACAGACCCTGACACAGGCATTGTATTACCTGAAAGACTGCCGGGTGAGTCCAATGTTTAACCCACAGGACAAGCTCTCTGATGGTGGAATTGCAGTTTTTGTGACACTTTGGTATTGAAAGTCAGCATGAAGATCTCTAGAGGGTTCTAATGATTTTACTTATGGAAGTGGGTCTAGGAGAGGAATTGCAAAACATGCATGCATGCATTTGTGCACACATGTGCATTTGTATGTACATGTACACATGCACACACACACATACACACACAGAGCACCAGAATAGCTGGGTGGCAAACACGTTAATTGAGCCAGGAAAAGATTCATGGGTAGAAGTACATTTTATTCATTCATTCGTTCATTCAACAAATAGGTATTAATCATTATAAACTAAGGTTATATAAGGAGAATGGCATATTTCTAGGCAACATGGAGCATGCTAAGAAATATAAAGACGTGTCCTTGGAGAGGTCCCAGACATACACAAACATAGGACAATGCAAGTTCTATTTATTAAATGCCTAAAATGAACTTGGCCCTGTACTACATGACTTATCTTAGATTACTTCATTTCTATACAATCAGTCAAGGTGTATATAATTGCTTCCATTTTATATGTGTTCTGTTGAGTCCCAGAAAGTTTTAACAACTTCTCCAAAGCCACACAGACAGAACCAAGACTTGTTTGCTCTCCAATATAGCATTCTACATGAATCATGAATAAGGTGGTGTCTGATTAACCATGTCCCTGAAAAAAAGAAATAGGCTCTAAAGTGTTACAGAAATTCAGGGTTTGATATCTGAGCTAATAGTCAAGGAAAGCATCATGGAGAAGGTGGCATTAAACTGAATTTATATAGAAGAAGCAGACACGTGAGGGAGGACAATCTAGGTAGTTAGATGGGGCTGACCAAGGCCACAGTGATAGGCCCAAGCTATGTGGGAGAAGTGAGATGTCTGCACTGGCCACAGCAGTAAGGATTGATCCAGTAGCGTAGCCAGAATCAGAGAGAAAAAGGAAGTGGTGAGCAGGAAGAATCTGGAATGGAGAGCTTCTGGAACCCAAGTGGCCAGGCTCAGAGCTCGGGCCATAGCTGGAGAGAGCCTAAGTCAGGGTGGGGGAGGGAAGAGCCATGGGGTGAGTCCTCACAGTCTCACCAGGGTAGGATGGTGGTCCTGGTGTGCCACCCTGTGGTGCTGGGGAAGGGAGAGAGGCAAGGGATGCGTGCCGTTGAGGACGAGGATGAAGAAGAAGATGATGGCAAGAGGGCTGACTTTAGTAAGCAGTTACTCTGCGCTGTGCCCTGTAACGAGTATTGTCCTGGGTAAACGTGTACCAACAGCACCGTACAATAATAGACACTGTTCACACCTCCACTGGACAAAGGAGAAACAGGTTGCGAGAGGTTAAGTAACTTGTCTAAGTTCCCACAGCCTACACGTGGCAGGGACAGGATCTGAGCCCAGGCTGCTGAGCACACCTGCAGAGCTGAAAGCACAGGGAGGAGGGTCCCCCAGCTGAGCGATGGCACATCTGGGAGGGTCTTCACGGTTCCCCGCTGTATTTGCCATCCTGTAGCCCACACCAGATGGGCCGTGGGGAACATGCAGAAAATACCAAGACATCTAATTGACAACAGGGGTTTTGAAAATGTCTCCGTGTTCCCTAAAATAAGGAGCGCTGGCTCCTCACGCTGCTTCAGAACTTCTTTATCTTTTAACCATTTTTCCCTTCAAATTTAAGTCTGCTGCCTTCTGCACTGAGGATTACCTAAAGGCCAAGTTTGACATTCTTAATCCAACCATTTCTGAGTTATCTGAGAACAGGGAAGGTACAGGGATAAATGCTTGCAGCATTAACTCTAGAAGTGCCAGAGGGAACAGATGGGAAAGTTTCCTTCCCTGAGGACCCTGAGGGGCTCAGACCTAGGGCGGGACCCCTGTGAGCTGCGCAGAGATAGACTATCCTTTTAGGTCCCAGAGCCCCTTGTTTGTTTTGGCTATTTTTAAACACTGCCTACAGATAAACGAGGTGGCCACTGAAATTGAGGGGAAGGTATTATTTCCCCAAAAAGAGCTTAACTAGAGGAATTGGAGCCATAGGCAGGCATTGACAAGCTCAGCTGTCAAGGAAAATCAGCAGGTGTTTATTTTGCAGGTACCCTGCCATGAACCCCGGGAAGCACTGGGCCAGGAGGCAGATATGCAGAGGAAATATCCTATGAAAACAACCAAAATCTATAGGAATTTTTATTTCAATTCAGTCATTATTGAGCATCCACCAGGCAGCAGACATGATGCTCTGTGCTGTCTGGTGAAGCAGGGACAAGCAAAGCAGTTCTGCCCTCGCAGAACTCATATTTTACACTATTTATATGGAATTAAACCACTTTTTTTTCAATTGTATTCTGAATAGAAACAAAATAACAGCAAGGCACAGCGGCAATATATTCTTCACCTGAATTAAAAGGTAGTAGGAGATTCTAACACGTTATTCACTGTAATGATAGGGACAGTGACAGTGAGCCACCACAATCTTACACACACACACACACGACACGCACACACACCTTTTTTATCTCGTGTATGAAGGATATATTCTTTGTTTACAATTAGCTGAAAGAAAAGTTCGTAGTTTTTAGGTTTTAATAAAGCAAGAAAATATAGGGCCAAATCCTCCTTATTAAGTGTCTTATAATTGGGTTTGAAAAGACCTTCACATTGGAAAAAACAAGAGAGCAATTTAAGACGATATAGTCAAGTTCTGCTGTTACCCAGGCCATTTCTATCAAATTTAAACACAGATTCTGCCTCCTTAAGGGAACAGACTGCTTCTAAGAACTTGGCATTAATTACTGGGATGCAGATGGGTACGAAGGGATGCTGTCACAGCTACAAATGAGTCTTATCCATCCAATAAACTAGGCTTACTCAGGAATACGTTACATGTCCTGGAAGTCATAAAAGTGCATTTCTTTACAATTACACTACTTTCCTATTTTATTTCTAAATTCATCTGAATTGCCGGAGTTCACTCAACTACCCCAAAGCCTGTATGTTCAAGGCATGATAGTGTATTCTGGGGTAATGCAGTGAGCAAAACAGCCCCATAGGGTGCCTGCCCTCACGGAGCTTCCATGCTACCAAGTGACCCAAGAACAGGTAAATCAATACATAAATTGAATCACTGCAGGAAAAAAGTCTATGAAAAACAATAAGGCAACAATAAGGGAGAAGATTATGGTAAGGGTCTACTTTAGACTGAGCGGTCAGGAAAGGCTTAAGGATGAGTAAGGATTAGCAAAGTGAGTAGCTGGGGAGAGCATTTCTGCTGTAAGTAGATAAATAAAAGGGCCTGGTGTTTTCTAAGACCCAGAGAAGTCCATCGTGGCCACTGGCTAGTGAACAAGGAAAAGTGTGGCCAGAAGCTGGAGAGAGGGGCAAGGATGGCCAGATCCTACAGGACTTAAAAGATCACAGTAAGAAGCTTGGACTTTCCAAGTAGAATAGGACATAATCTGAGGGTTCTGAGCTGAATAGGAACATGATACAGTTTGGAAATGGACAAGATCGCTCCACTTCTGTGTGGCGAGTAGATCAGAGGAGGCCTGGGGTGGAAACTGGCCTTGGGCGAGGAAGCTATTGCACTGGTCTGGGTAAGAGAGAAGTGCTGACCTGTTAAGGGTTAGGACCATGGAGATGGAACAGGTGGACACATCTAAGAGATACTGAGAATCTGCTGCTACCTCACTTGAGGGGGTGACAGAATGGGCAAAATCAAGGATAACTTTCTCTTTCACTTGAGTAAATGAGTGGCCGGAGTGCCCATCTGTGACAGAAAGGAAGAAGAGGAAATGTGAAGGAAAAACAGATTTGTAGATTTGACATTTGGAGGAAGAGAGACTTTATGTGTGATGGTTTCTATTTTCCCAAAAGAAGGTGAGATCCCAGCTCCCCTGCAAGGCCCCCAAATATTTTTTGGTCCACTGCCCATTTTTCCAATTTCCCCTCTTAGCATTTTTACAGCCTCCTTCCCCCCAGCACATCCGCCATTTCTTCCTGTTCTCTGGTCACTTAGCTCCAAGAGTGCAGGCCTCTGAGTGCAGCAGACGTACTCAGAGCCTTCCCCAGATACAGATTCTACTGAAACCCAGACCCAGGGGAACTACAAAAGGGAGGCGGAGAAGGTTCAGTATTTTTTTTTATTATGATTGCCAGTCTCCCATTTTAGGGCACCCTGATTGCTCTGGGGAACTATGGAGCAGTACTTTCTTCCATTGTCAATTTAATGACCCTATTATACTAATTGTCTCTTTCACCATAATATCAACTCTTCCTCCCACATCTCTCAGACAAATGACCTATCCCTCCAAACACAATCCACGGAAGGCTTTGCCGCCCACCTAAGTGGCCTGCAACTATAGCACACCGGTGTTTGTACACGTATATGCACAATGTAAGGTCCCAGGAGGAAAAGATATTCCAAAAATAAACGTCATCATATTATTATCCTGTAATTTTCTACCATTATTTGCAGAATCTGAGATGCACCAGGCAGAAGGATGAGGGACCTGCAGTTCAGCAGTTTGTATTTAAGGTAGAAACATATGGAAGAATGACAAGTGGAGATAAAACTTGGCTAAGGGGACATAGGACTTGCCAATCTGATCCAGTCAGTCATTTGTTAATTCTTTCATATCTTAAATGTTCGTTGAGTATGCACTCAATGACTTCTCTGTATGTTCTTGGCATTAGAAATTTGAAAAATGAATATGAGCTAATTACAGTGGGAAAAGAGCAAGTAGAGCTAAACTCCAAGTGTCCTACGGACTCTGATTCAGGAGAGACAGCTGTGCAGCTGGAAGTAGGGCTAGAGAAGGTGTGGGCAGGGCCACTCATGGTCAGGGAAGACTTTTATAAAGGGTGATATTTATGTCTCATCTCAGTGATATTAAGTGGCCATGGCATTAGGTATATGGGTGAGGGGGAGGATGGAGATTGGAAAAAAGAGGTGAATAGAGGATGTGAGGCAGAAAAAACATGCGGGAGCTATCTATCTATCTGGACAGGTGTTCTGCTTTGCATTTCATAAACAGCTTCTATAAACATCTTGCAAACCTATGTTTACAAGTGTTTGACTGCTTTGGATATTCCATCTCTATGCATCTCACTCCTCAGTCTTTATCTGCTTGGGTGTTCTTTTCCAAAACGATTTTCCATACTGTTTAATTGGACCTGGGATCACTCCCTCGGATAAAAAAGCAGTTCTCTTTGCCAAGGTTGACTTCTGACCCTGGTCTTCGTCTCTTAATCCATCAGCACCATGTGCTGTGCTGATGTCAATGAACAGATTTTCACAAGGTTGTGGTGGTGATGCCGCATTGAGAGAGAGAGATGCAGCAACTCAGAATAAAGGAACAGAAGTCTGCCTTACTCCTCAGATTCCTTAAAATCTAATTGACAGAGAAAACATACTAGCTTTAAGTGACTTAAGGGCACTTGCAAAATAACCTCCAGACAACTATGAGTTCTTACTCTCCAAGCTGAGTACCTGAGTGCTGAGTGGAAGAAGAAGAAAATGGCTGACTTCATCTGTTTCGGTTACTTTGGGAAAGGTTGCCCAGATAGCATTTCACGAATCTGTGTTTTGGGCTGGTGCAAAGAAGGGCAGTGGGGGGTGGGGGTGGGGTACCAAAGGAAGAAGGCAATGCTTAAGGACTCTGTGTTGGTGAAGCCTACTCGGGAACTCCTTGCATGTTGAGTGACTAGCACAGCTAAGAAACTGGTGCCCATTTATTTGCCTGACTCAGAATCAACATCTGAGTGTTGATTCAATCAGAGAAAGATGAAAATAAAAAAAAAAGAAAAAGAAAAAGGCTTAGATTCTTTGGCAAACCAATCCAGGCTTTAGGATTTTGCTTTAAACATTTGAATAATCCTATTAGCAGCTTAGAAAAACGGGGTTATTTTAATGACAAAGTGTATATATCTATATATTTCCCATCCACCAGTGTCTGAAGGAGATTATCCACACTCGTTGAAGCCTACTCTTTTTGTGGGGTTTATTTCTTCACCAGGTATGGAGAGGCAGGAGAGGGAAAGAACCACTCAGCTGCTCTTCTGGGGCTGAGTCTGTCAGATAATGTCTTCTTTGTCCAACGTGCCAAATGGCATATGGATTGGTTCTCTTGGGTCTCAAGATAGCCCAAGCCCAGCGGGGGCAACACCGTGCAGGGGCCAACTCAAACTGCAGAGTCAGAACTCTGACCCAAGTGTAGGTCTCAGTTCTGGCTATGACATTTCATTTACAAAATGGGAACGACAACAATAAAGCCATGAGGCTGTCTTGACAATTGAACACTGTCAAGTGCCCAGACAGCCAATTCTGGTTGTTATTTATGGATGCTTTTGATGACTGAGAGCCTGTTTTGTAGTTTTTTGGGTTTTTTGTTTTTGTTTTTGTTTTTTCAAATCAGCTCAACTTGGAGCAGGTAGGGTTTGTTTTCTGGCTGACTTGTAGCCTTGCTGGAGGTAGAGTATAAATGACTTCTTGTGTTCTCTTCCAGCCTTAGGATCTGACCAATGAAGCTTATGGAGTTAATCTCTCTGTTCAGTAATATCATGTCTGTATGAGAATAGTATATATGTTTTTGTGAATGTGAGTTGTATGATTTTTAAGGAAAGAATATTGCTATGTGGTTGGATTTTCTTAGCAATCCTCTTTATGTTACCTATCTATCCCTTTCCCCCAATTCAAGAGTTGCAGGATCCCTGAACAAGAGAAACATATATGCTTACATGAGAACTAGGACTGAATTTCTTCCAAAGCCTTCCTATTTCCCTGATGTTGTTACTTGCAGGGATCAGATGTGCATGCTGCCAGAAACATTTCTTCTATATGTTGTAATGACTCATGCCCCCAGGATAATGAACAAGACTTGGCAAATGCCAGTCTCGGGTACCAGGGCCAACTGGAGACGTCCGCATCAGAGAAGCTAATAGTCAGGAGTCTCAAGTAGAAACTCCATTAGGAATTTGCAGAGAAAAAAAAAGGCATTAGTCACCAAAATCTTCTTTGATTCTAACAAATGATAGTTCCTATATGTGTTTCTTAGATGTATTTTCCTTTCTGATCATTTAAATTTCCCATTGTAAATCTTTATTTCAGCTAGTAAAACAGGCAAGGAGAGCTTTGGGAGATATTAATTCATAGTCAAAGAAATCTATTGGGAGACATACACAGACACTGTGTTCTTGGAAAAATCAGAGTACAGTGAAGACAAAAGTGTAATTTATTTTTCATTCAACAATCAGGTAAGTTTAGTTTATATTGTACAGAGCCAGAGGAAGAAAAGAGGTCTGTGCGCACAGTAGGTGCTGGTCAAGTGCACAAGTGGTAGTAGGAAGAAAAGAAAGGATTGATGGAGAAAGGAGGCAAGGGTGACAGGCCGAAGGGAAAGAAGGAGAGCATGGCATGACCAGGAGGAAAGGGAGGAGGAAGACGCACAATGAGACACTGGGTGAATCTTGAGGAAAGTGCTGGAAGTTATACTCAGCTCCTCCTCTTGTAGTTTCAGAGAGCTGCTGCCTGCTGAAATGCTAACTGATTAGCTATATTTTTCATGCTCTTCCAGTGTTTTACCCTGTAAACCAAATTCCCTGTAAATTGGAGAACCATAGCAACCCAATATGTTATAAATTGGTCCTGGGGGGCACAGCCAGTGGGGGTGGCCAGAGGGCCAGGGAAATCAATGTAAAGTTGAGAAGAGGCCCTTGAGGTAGAGGTCCCTGGTACCCTCAAGGCACTAGAGTCTGAATCCGTCCACAGAAGGACCATGGAGGGGAGGGTGCAGAGAGAAGGGCTACACCAAGGAAGGAGCTCTTCCTTCTCCTGCGTGTCCCACATCTGGTTGGCCTCAGGGTTCAGCCATGCTCCAGTGCACAGGACAATGTAACGGAAGAGTAAGCAAGAACATTTGTTATTTCTACCCAGGCAGAAAACAAACAGCATCAAGAACAGCAGAAGATTCAATGTAGAACAGTCTACAAACTGCAGGCTGTAACCGCCATGGTATTGATTGAGTGCACCTGTCCGTCTTCATTCTTAACCGTGAGCTTGATTGCTGGCAAGTTTATAGGATTATGGCCTTAATTGGATGCCTGTGTTTTACTAGATGTAAGTGAAATTTATGGCTGTGGGGTTTGTGGTGCAAGGTTTACCTCAGTCACTGCCTCTTAGCTGAGAGGTCTGAGACCCGGGAGCCAATCCGAGCGAGCTCTGGGGCTTGCGTGCGAGGGAGGCACCTCTGGGGGCTGCCTGCAGGCTGGGGTCACACAGAGAGCAGACAGACCAGGACAGGAGCCAGGAACTCGTGCTGCACCCAGGAGCCTTCCTAGCTCTCTGGCCTCATCTGATGCTAAGAGGAACTGGTGACAGGCATCCTGGAGAAATTACTGATATTTAGTTAGGTCCCCACGTGCTGGTATTACACAGGCAACTGCTCAGGAGGATGGCTGCTGGGCTCTTTCTTATGCACACAGCTATTGTAAAGGCTTCTAGAAGAGTCTGAGGGTTTGGGAAGCGAGAGGAGTACATGCAAGCTCGTTAAGCCTTGAACCTAACCCGTTGGTGTATTCATCATCGGCTATTTAATAACTTGTTATGTAAATTTAAATTATTATTTCATTTTTCGAAGTATAATTGCTCCTAATAACTCATTTGGACTGCAGAGGAGCTCTTCATTCACATATTAATTTATTCATTTAGCAAATTATTTATTGAATGCCTAATATGTGCTATTTCCTGGGCTTTTAGGTGAGAGCAGGGAGAGTTCTGATTTTCTTCATTTTGAGGCTGAGAAAATGAAAGCCCAGAAAATGTATGTACTTTAGCCTGGTCACACAGAGACCTCCTGGAGAATTCAGAACCAGAACTCAGATACCTTATTCCAAGTTCAGAAAGAACATGGCCAGCTGGTTTAGCGGATCAGAGTCAGAGATAACAAAAGAATTGGCAAACTCCAATTAGTAAGTGAATCCTTGAACTTCTGTTTGGCTACTCAGAAAATCCAAACGCTCATTTTCTAGTTTTACTTTGTCTTGGACAAAGTTTTACTTACTAAATTAAGTGGCCCCCAGGAAAGTGACAGATTAGATACATCACTGGGTCACTTCTCCTGACCAAAGACAGAACACTGCCTGATGAGATCCAATCCCAATTGTTTGCAAACAGTTGCATTCCTTATTTATGAAGTAGCTTGGAATTAAGGTTCTTTGGGTGGGGCCCAGGTTGAAGTAGCAAAGATCCATCATTATAAAACAATTTGATAAGATAAAAATAGAAAAGGCTTCAGTATGTGCTAGGTACTCTGGGCAGCACTTTGCTTGCAGTATCTCATTTGATTCTTAAAACACCCATTTTACAGATGAGAACATTGATTAGAGAAATTATATAATTTGTCCAGGGCAGACAGCTCCCAAATGGGCAGAACTAGGATTCTAGGGTGCTTTAATGTGACCACACAGCCCAAGCCTTTAATCAGTACGCTCCCCTAGAGAGTACGTTGAGGCAGGCACCATAACTTTATAAATGTATCGATGACACTGTTTTAAAAAGAACTTAAACTCTTCACACATTGGTTGACAAGATAAATGAATAAATACATGATAGAAGAAGACAGAATGCTAAAAAATTAGGGTGCCCAGGAGGATGGAAAAACTTAACTGCCCGATCAGAATGGTTGGATTTGAATCAGTGGCGCTAGAGAGTCTTTGAAGGCTCTTGAACAGAGGCACAGTGTAAGGAGAGCTACATTGTATGCACTGCTGACGCCCACCGATGGGATTAGGGACCTACTGCAGTAGGAGAGGCAGTGCCGAGGCAAAGTCAGTGGGCTTGGCAACAAAAAGGAGTAGGCTAGTTATGGTAAGAATGCAATACACTGGTGGGTCAGCATTGGACGGTGGGTCTGAAATGTGTACAATTTATGCAGATATTTGGAAGGATCTGGAAATGCCAGCCTGGAGATCAGGAGAAAATAGGCAGGGGTTGGACAGATGCGTTTACGTATAAATTTAGATAAAGCTGACAGTTTGAAGGAGCTTAGGAAAGGAGGGATCTTCTGGGGCCACCAGATGGATAAAAGACTGATCTCAGATGTCTCTTTTTGAGAAAGAGCAATAGGAAAGAGAGAGAGAAGTGAGAAAACAAGGAGATTCATGTGGGATAGAATTTCATGACATAGAGGATAATCAAAAGTTTCAGAATCTGTAGAGAAGTCAAGAATGAGGATTAAGAAACAACAGTTGGCTTTAGAGATTCGGAGATCACTGATGTCCTCAGGAGAACCATTTTGGGAGACTGGTGAGAGAAAGCCATCTTGCAGCATTCACGAGTAAGTGGATGTTTGCTGAGGGGTTGGGGGGCGCACTCTGTTGAGGGGATAGAGTAGCATCTTAGAAGTACTAAGAGGTTAGCAAGACAGCAGAAGGGCATTTTATTTTATGGGTGAGGAGTGATCAAAACCTCTTTGTAAATAGAGCAAAAATAGCCAGAGAAGGAGATAATGATTGAAGCAGTAAGATAGTAGATGAGATCTCTTTTTTTAAAGATTTACTTATTGAGAGAGAGAGAGAGAGAGCATGAAAGTGGGGGGGGGGTGGGTAGAGGGAGAGAGAATCTCAAGCAGACTGCCTGCTGAGCATGGAGCCTGATGTGGGGCTCCATCTCATGACCCTGAGATCATGACCTGAGCCAAAACCAAAAGTCAGACGCTGAACTGACTGTGCTACCCAGGCGCTCTGAGGAGATTTTTGATAGAGCAAGGTCTTCAAGAAGGAGAAAGTGGTGGGGAAAGAACCTAAGTGGTGAGCTTGGTCATAAGAAGAAGCATGGGGCTGCTGCCAGTACAAGGACTTTGAATGAAAGGATGAGCAGAGAATGGCATTCTAGGCTCCTGGAAGATTTGCATAAATATTCTCGGGGTCTTCTTCTGGAGCACATGTGGGTTGAGTGGGTGAGGAAATAGCAACATTTCAGGCAACTTCCAGGGGAAATGGAATGTGGAGTGATGAGAACTAAGTATGTGACGAGATTGCAGGTGAGAATAAAAGTCCAGCTGAGGTGAATATGACGTGTGGTTAACAAAGATTAAACATGTTTTTGTGAAATTCTCCAGTTGCATTTCACAGCCTTGGAGGGTGAATCGAAAAAGCACAGGGTAGTTTCCCAAAGTTGAGAGCTGCCAAGGAGAAACATGATAAGGAGAGCAAGGCATTTGAGGGTGGTAGTGGAATGAGTCAGCATTAAGGTGTGTAGGGAGACGAGTGAGCTAAGAACGGAGGTGATGAGTTACAGGGGAAGAAGGAATGGCATGCTTACTGCAACTCATGGCTAAAACAAAGAGCCAGTTTAGTAAAGGCAAAAGGGATACTGAGAAGAAGGAGTGAGAAGCCGGAAAGGAACTGCTGCAACTTCAAGACCCCAGATGTAGGAGAGTAGGTTCTGAGGGGCAGTGACGTGTGGCTGTGAGGGTACACAGATCCGCTAGTCTCTGAAAATGCTACAGTTACAAGATATCCATGTGAACGCTGGCATAAAGGATCAGGGAACAATCACAGAATGTAATTACATTCACATGCTGAAGTCAAGGAAGAAGCAATGAGTATCCTGGAACTCCATAGCTAATGAGTACAGTATAGTATAGGCTTCAAAGATGAGCAGATACCTGGGGACAAAGGGACACTGGTCTAGAAGCTGCAAGGTGCACAAGCACGCCCCCTTCTTCTGGCTCTGGGTTTTCAGGGGTGGGGAGTGAAGAAATGAAGTTTGTTGGGAAGCCTGGAGGGAAGACAATAATGCATGATGGTTATCAGCAGGGGTTCCTGGTCAGACTAGTTGGTTTCAATTCTGGTTCTGTCCCTTTCTAAATGGGTGGTCGTGGGTAAGCTACTCAACCACTGGGTCCCTCAGGTTCCTCAATTTTAGAATGGTAGTACTGGTGGTATCTACTTCATGGGGTTGCTGTGAAGATTAATTGAAATAATTAATAAAAGAGAGTAGCATCAATGCACTCACTATGTAGTAGTTATTCAATAAACAATCAGCTTCCATGTTGACTCTTATATAATAATTATTGCTATTTTCGGAAAGGGTATACAGGAATTGGTGTCATCAGGGAGAAAAGTGGTTTCAGTTTATGTAGCCAGGTGGGGAGCAGTATTGAAAAAAAAAAAATCAAGAATGTAAGTAAAACTGGTGAATGGTTACATAAAATGTGGTGTGTGTGTCAATAAAATGGAATATTATTCAGAAAAAAAAAGAATGTAAGAGATTTTGTCTACAACAGGATTGGGATTCCAAGGTTCACCTTGGTTCTGCTCCTCAGAAAAGCAGTAGCCTTTAAGAGAACGGGGGAACAGCTGGTTGGGGGTGACCAGGAGCTGGAAAAAGAAGGAGGGAGTCGCACTGAAACTTCCAGAGTAGATTAAAGGGAGTCAGGATAGAGGGAAAAGCACTTTTGATCTGAGCTTTTTAAAAAATGTTCCTTTTTTTAGCTTATTTGCCCTACAATGACTTAAAAAAATGCTTTGCTTTCTTTTGATGAGAATAATAATCCATAGCATTGCTTTGGAAATTTTAAGTTTTGAATGCAGGAAGTCTTTTGTCCTAGTTTTACCAATAAATACTGGATTTGATGAAGGTCGGTTCTGTTCTTTTTACTAACCCAGTAGTTTCTAAAAGTCTTTTTAGAAAAATTATGTCATTAATTTGAAAGAAAACATACTAAAGTATTCATTATTACAATCTTAGTCCCTTCCTCTGCCTTGTAAAATGACAGGTCTCAAAAGAAGAAAGGAGGTTTTGCTGGCACGAGTTTGGCTGGCTTGTCACTGGGAAAGGCACAAGTTTATTTGGGATTTCAGTTGGGGGTATCCAAATGTCTGGGGGCTGGAATTATCTGGAGGACTCTACAGATAAACCTAGGAATGACTCCAAGTCTGGTCTTCATTGGATCTGTGGAATGGGGCAACCATGTGTGGCCCCTCCCCGTGGCTTGGGCATCTCACAGCATGGCATTTGGTTCTGAGAAGGAGCATCTTAAGAAAGGAATGGCCTTTCCAGGAGAACTAGGTAGAACCTGCTTAGGCTTTTCTGATCTAGCTTTGGAAATCTTCCAGTTTCATTTCTACCAAACCCTGTTGGCCACAGAAGGTATAAACCTGTCCGTATTGGAGGGGACATAGATCCCTTCCTCTGCATGGGGTGGCTGGGAAAGACTTTGTGGCTATTTTTAAAAACCACCAGAAAGACAAACTATTATATGACAAGGCTATTATCATACAACAAAAATAGTTTCTGAATGTCATCTAATACCAACTATTCCCCAATTATCTAAAAAATGTCCTTAATAGCTGATGCCTTATTTTTTTTTTTCAAAACTAGGATTCAATCAAGGACAATACGTTAAATTTCTTATTCTATATCTTTTTTAAAGATTTTATTTATTTATTTGAGAGAGAGCACAAGTGAGGGGAGGGACAGAGAGAGAGGGAGAAGCCAACTCCCCACTAAGCAGGGAGCCCGACACAAGGATCGATCCCAGAGCCCCAAGATCATGACCTGAGCCAAAGGCAGATGCTTAGCCGACTGAGACACTCAGGCACCCCTCTTATTCTATATCTTAAAGAGAATTTTAAAGAAATCTTATGGTATAATATGCAATTTAACATCATTCTCCATTTGCCCAAGTAGCTGACTTTCAGTAAAATCTGAAACAACCGTTTAATGCTTTCAGGGGCAAATTTGCAGTCTGTCTTTGTTTGGATGCAGTACGTATGCTGAGACTGGCCTGAAATCAGACTGATTACATTTGTATCATTCACTCATTCATTCATTCATTCAATAACTTATTGAGGGCACACTATATTCTGGGCACTGTGGTAGATGCTAGGCATATAAACATGAATAAGACAAAAATCATATAGAAAAAAAAACTCAAAATCTTCACATTCAATCAACTTTCAATTAGGCAGAGTAGACAGAAACTCAATAGGCAATTATTATCTAGTAGGATATCTGGTACAACTGGTCTAACAGAGGAAGTTTAGTAGGAGTCATGGGAGCAAAGAGACAGGAGGTCCTCACTGTTGAGGAGTCAGTTCAGAGTCTAATAGGGATATAGATATGTCTGTAGATAAATCACGAGAGAGTGCTATAACAGATATAATAGAACACAGTGAAGAAAGTACATATAAAAAACATTTAATGACCCATTTCCCATAAAATAAAATCCAGATGCCCTAGCACGTTTTGCTTTACCTCTCTTCCCTTCACTCTTCTCTGATTTACCTTCCTATGTCCAAAAGTGTCTTCCTAAGAACCTTAGTCCTGTTGGGTTGCTCTCTGGCCTAGGCCATTTACCCAATTGGGTCCTCGGCACATTTTACTTCATAAAGTTTAGACATACCCCATTATACATTTAGACTTATTTCTGGGCCCAGACACAAAGTCTGCAAATTCTACTCCCCACCCTCTGTGTGCTTCCCCTTGGGTTTTTTCCTATGGACATTGGAAAGCTGATGGGCTCCCACAGACTCTGCCATTTTGGACAACATCACTGCTGCTCACTAGGGAAGCCATAAAGCTTGGCTCATTTGCATGAATCTCTGCAGTGGCTCTTCTGACCCCAGGGCTGTTAGAAGTACTCATTAGATCCTCTTTAATTAAATATGTAACACACATCATGCCATGAAGCATAGGAAAAAAAAGAAGGAAAGAAAAATACAAATCTAACAACGCTCCTGCTCCTAATTAAAAGCAGGCTGTCTTTGCCTGAGAGCAAGCTGGGGACAGCGCTTTTATCCTGGGCACAGCCGTGGAACCCCTGGTGCCAAAGCCAGGGGGCAGGGATATGAGGCTTTGGATGTGCGAAGGGGGTTGAGCTTTGTTGGGTGACACAGGCTCTCTACCTTCCCAGTAGGTGGGATCTAATTTCAGCTCCTGATATGTGATTCAAGGTAAGGACAAGCTTTCATTTCCTTTCATCCCACTTTTCAAATGCTCTTCAATTCAATACCATATAGTAGTATTGTAGGTAAACAAAGTATAAACACAGTGGGATGGTCTCACCAAGCAAAACCTCATGAAAGCTCAAAGAAAAGGAACCACATGCACCAGTTGCCCATATGTGATGTCAATAGGAAGTGGAGGAGCAGATTGGCATGGGAGCTCCATGGGTAGGCTCTTAGAGAGTCTTTATTGTATGCAGAGCAGAAAGTTGAAAGCTGCATCCATAAGTAGGAGACCTCTACACTCACCATCTCATAATCTTGGTTCTTAGGTACCCCTTGAGTTTTCCTCCTCCTCTCTCCAAATCTCTTCTCATTTGCACTCCACTCTTGCCAGTTCTCTTTCTTCTAGCGAAACTTAGCAGAGCCTCTCCACCCCTGCACTTGAGCGGCCTTTGCTATTGTGTCCAAATCTTGAAACAGCTTCCCCATGCTCAGTGGAATCAAAATCATCTTACTCATCTTTTCAGGAATAGTGGCTTCTGAATTTTTATATCAGAGGGATAATCTGGTTGGAAGGGAGGCAGGGCAGGAACGGTGGCTGGGAAGGAATTTATCCTGATGCTATATACGCTTTGTCAGCCCAGTTTTTATTGATTGTGTTTGTTTGTTTGTTGTAGCCTTAAAGGGGCTAGGGACACTCCCTCCTTAGGTGCTGCTCTCAGATTAACCAGGAATTCTGGATCCTTTATAAAACTTACTTGATATGGAAAGAATGATTGTTTTTTAACCCTGCTGTTCTCTTTAACTTTTCACTCCAGTCCACACCCAATGTAGTGTCCTAATGGTCATCAGGGAGAACAAGAAAGGAGGCTATTCATGGTATTTATTTGCCAGGTTTGCTGCCAACTCTTTGAGCACAAGAGCCATTGAATCTATCAAGTTCCTTTAACCACAAGGACATTCATTTCGCAAATAATTATTGGAACTTATTATGTGCCAGGCCTTGTTTCAAATACTAGGGAAATAGCAGCAAACAAAGGAGAAAATGCCCTTCCTCTGGCAGAGCTTACATTTCAGTGTGTGAGTCAGATAAGACAAATAAGCACCTAACTATATGAAATGTTAGGTAGTAAAAATGTCAGTGAAGGAAAAAAGGCAGGTAAAGTAATGGGAAGTGATAGAGGTACTAGTTTAGAAGGGTGGTTGAACAGGATTCTTTGATGTGTGCATACGTGAGCAAAGACCTGTGTGAACTGAGGGGGTGAACTGTGTGAATATCTGGGGGAAGAGGCATCTAGGATAGGATGTTCAAAAAGCACTGAGGCTAAATCTTGGAGTGTTTGAGGACTAGCAAGGAGGTGACTGGGGCTGGAACAGTGGGAGTCCATAGGAGAGGCATTAGGACTCCTCTGTTGATTCTAAAGGGTCAAAGCCCAAATTTGAATCTTGCTACTGCTTTGGACCACACCTACATCTTCCTCTTAATGTCTGAAGACTGGAGAAAGGAAATGATTGGCTGCTATTTGTCATACCCCAATTTGGTCGTGGTGAAAACAATATCGTGGTGAGGAGTGGAGATCTTGGAAAGCAGGAAGGCCTTCAAGGGGCAATGCTATGCAACACAATCAGGAAATTAGAGATGCCAGGCAGAGACAACTCTTTCAAGGCTTTGGACCTTGAAAGACGGAACAAAGGCAAGAGGGTGAAGCAAGAATAAGACAGGTCTAAAAACTTGCTATTTACATGAGTAGAGAAGTGTGAATTTGGATAGAAAAGGCTCTAGTTGATTTGGGGAATGGAAAAAAAAAAAGCCAGAGTAGAATCAGACACTCATGATTCAAAAGAAAAATAGAGCCTAGCTAAAGGAAGAAATTGGAGTGGAGGTGTGAAACGTGGAATCAAGGGCATAGGTAAGGTGCTAGATTTGGGAAGTGTACTACTTCTTCCCCTGGGCCAGAAAGGACAAAGGACTTATGGGTAAAGATTTAGAGAAATATGGAAGTTGTATCTCCAGTCCAGGATCATCTCCAAAATTCAGGATTTGTATATTGAGACATATCTAGATTCATATTTCTGGTTTAATAAGAATATGAATATCTATTGTATTCAATACAGTTGTATTTGTATACAAATTATACATTTATTGTATACAATTATTTATTGAATAATAGGTCCCTCTATTATATTGCATAATAGTTATTATTGTATAATAATACAATTATTATATGATAGATCCCTCAAACTCTCTGTGTCCATACCTAAACTACCGATCTGCTTCACCCACCTCCAGATCTGCTCCATCCTGGTCTTCCCCATCTTTGATGAAAACAACTCTTTCTAGTTGCTCAAGCCATTCAGAGCCCTTCTTTTTCTAGCACCTTATCAAGAACTTCTGTTGTCTCTATTCAAAATATATCCCCCACCCAGTTATTTCTCACCACCTTTATAACTACTACCCAAGCCTGAATCACGATCAGCTGTCACATAATTTATTATAACTGCATCCTAACCAAGCTCCCTGCTTCTGTACTGGCCTCCCCTCTACCCTCAAAGTCTACTCTAATCAAAAGGCAGAGGGGCTCATTTAAAAATCAGTGTCTGGGGGCATCTGGGTGGTTCAGATGGTTAAGCATCTGCCTTCGGCTCAGGTCATGATCCCAGGGTCCTGGGATCGAGCCCCAAATCGGGCTCCTGGCTCAGCGGGGAGCCGGCTTCTCCCTCTCCCTCTGCCTCTCCCCCTGCTCATGCTCTCTCTCTCTCTCTCTGTATCTCTGTGTCTCAAATGAATAAATAAAATCCTTAAAAAAAATCAGTGTCAGATCATATCACTCCCCTTTTTACAATTCTGGAATGTCTTTCCATTTCTATCACAGTAACATCCCAAATCCTTAAAATTGGTGAGACTCTGCATGATCTCCCTTCTCTATACCCTCTTACTTTCCTGACTACATCACTACCACACCTGGCCTTTCTTACTCTGCTCCAGCTACCTTGGCTTCTTCTTTGGTTCTTCAAGACACCAGGCATCCCTCCATCATAGAGTTTTGCTCTATCCCTTCCCTGGATCTGGGTGTTCTTGTCTCATAGGTGCTCGCTAATTCCATCACCTCCTTCAAGTCTGCTCAAATTTTACCTTCACAACAAGGCCTAACCTAACTCCAATTTTATTTTTATTTTATTTTTTTAAATTTTTTTTTAAGATTTATTTATTTATTTATTTGAGAGAGAGAATGAGAGAGAGAGAGAGAGTATGAGACGGGGGAGGGTCAGAGGGAGAAGCAGACTCCCTGCTGAGCAGGGAGCCCGATGCGGGACTCGATCCTGGGACTCCAGGATCATGACCTGAGCCGAAGGCAGTCGCTTAACTGACTGAGCCACCCAGGCGCCCAACCTAACTCCAATTTTAGTACCTACTCCTTCTTATGGCTTTTGCTCTTTACCATAGTACAGTTGATCCTTGAACAACACAGTGGAGTTAAGGGCACAGACCCTTGCACTACTGAAAATTCACGTCTAACTTTTGTCTTCCCCCAAACTACTAATAGCCTATAATTGATCCCAAGCCTTACCAATAACATAAATAGTTGATTGATACATATTTTGTTCTATGTATTATATCCTGTATTCTTATAATAAAGTAAGCTAGAGAAGGGAAAATGCTATTAAGGAAATCATAAGGAAGAGAAAATACATTTACCCTACTGTTCTGTATTCATTGGGAAAAATCCACATATAAGTGGACCCACGCAGTTTAAGGGTCATCTGTACTTATCTTCAGATAACATATTATATGTTCGTCAAGTTATTATATTTAGTTTTTATCCCTCTGCCAGAAAGCTCATGTAATTTTGTCATTTTTTGTTGTTGTTGCTTTAATTCACAGATGTAGCCCAAATACTTAGAAGAGTTTAGGTGCTTTGTTTAATGAATCAGAATTGTAGGTAACAGAGAATTTTAAGGACCTTGTACTGGGTGAACTTGGTTTTCCTGGTAAAATATGAGGCAAAGTCATCTGCTGAAAGTAAGATAGAAAGTTGAGGGATTGAGATTTGAAAATACTTTGGGACTATCTCTGAAGAAAGGAGGAAGGGAATTATCCAGGTAGAAATAAAAATATTACTGACTGTCAATAAGAATCAAGCTTTTAAAAAATTTATTTATTTTAAAAATTTTATTATTTATTTATTTGAGACAGAGAGACAGAGAGAGCGCGCATGAATGGGGCTGGGGCATCAGAAGAGGGAGACGAGGACACACCACTGAGCAGGGAGCCTGATGTGGGGCTCGATCCCAGGATCCTGAGATCATGACCTGAGCTGAAGGCAGACGCCCAATCAACTGAGCCACCCAGGCATCCCCAAGGGTCAAGCTTTTAGTTTTTTCAAAAAGCAAGTGTGTTATGATGCCAAGATGTGTGATTATATTATTATCTTCAGAAATGCTTACCATCCCATCTGTAGTAAGTTGAAAGGTGGCCCCCCAAAGGAATGTGTGCATTCTACTCCCTGGAATAGATGAATATTACTTTATATGGCAGAAGAGTGAATTTTACCTTTTATTCAGAGAAGGCCATGGAAGATGGAGCCAGAGATTGGAGTGATCCAGCCACAGCCAAGGAATGTCAGGGATGACCAGCAGCTACAGGGAGCTAGGAGGGAGCCCTGGGCCAGCTCCCTTCACCCCTTCACCTTCCTTTCTAGTCCCACCTGTTCATGTATTCAAAACAACATATTACTAATTTTTAAAATTTTGGTATGTAGAGAGCCTGATGCACTCATTGGAATTGTTTCTTTGATCTGTATTATGTTTACTATTCATTCCTCTTGGTGTGTGTAATAGTAGACCATTCTTTTCCTGGTCTTACTGTAAGCACCATCTCTTCCATGAAGCCTTTCTAATCCTTTACCTGATCCAACATGCCCTTTGACAGAACATTTAATTTTTCCTTCTTTTCCAGGAGTTCCCATATTCTGCCTTGTGAGATAGTTTTGCATCTCTCTTATATTTATTCATGGTGCATTAGGCCTTTAAAGGCAGAGTGTTTGTCACAGATTCCTTTGTATCCTCAATAGCACTAGACCTAGTGATGATGCATCATTCATGCTTATAAGATGCTTATTGAGTGCATTATGTTGATACCTACAGTATATATTTGGGTGGAGGATCCTTTACTACATATTCGTTAAAGTCTGGACAGCTTAATAATAAATACATGTCATTTATTCCTCATCTTACTAAATTATTGTGCACAATCTGCTTAGTGTTTGACTTCACATAACTCCTCACTAGCCTTGTTTCATCTCTCAGAAGCTGTGTGTTGTATTAGCTAACCTGCATCTGGCTAGTACTGGAATCTTTTCTCAAACGAAAACAAGTGGGGAAACAAAATGTAAGTGGGTAAGGGATTCATCAGAGTCAGAGTTCTTAATTCTATGCTTCTTGGACTGAACAAATGTAAGGAGGGGGAATCCAGTAATAAAAGCATGAAGAGTAAGAAATAACCCCTGAGAGCATGTATGGAGGTGCCATCTGTTTACTGGGGTCCCTGCTGGAGGGAGCACAGTGGTTCCTGGGGCTTGAAGTCCTGGAGCCCCTGGTTGGTAGCCTTTCCGAGCCAAAGAACAAGCGTGCTTGGGAAAGCTAGAGTGAATTCCCCTAAGCTCAAAGCATACAGAGCAAAACACAACTTCCTTCTGAAAAGGAAATGAAGTGTTTTATTTCTTTATTTATTAGATTTGTTACTAACCATACCCTGTGCCAGAGGCCCCAAGGCAGAAAAGCTTATTGTAAAATAATAGAGATAATTAAATTTTATATTATGAAACAGCAATCAATGCAGCAAAACTAGTATCTAGTCCACTGGGGATATCAAAACTAAAGAGGTGGGTTCTGCATGATGTCCCAAGGCCAAACACCACTGCTGTCTCCATTCCCCTCTCCCCTCCTCATCCATTAATATTTATTAAAAATTGTGGTTGCTGGGTACTTCACTTTTTTTTTTCCCCTACAAAGTAAGATTGGAGCTTAATTATATAAACAACAGAGAGAAATATCTCCTGGAAAATGTTTTGGGTATTAACCCATAAAGAACTTCAAGAACTATAGTCACCCTAAGACAGATTTGTAAAATTGATTAATTTTGTCCTCAGAGAGTTTTCACCTGTTTGATGCAGCTATTCTCCCCTTAGAATCTTCTTCCTTAGATTACTCCCAGGGTCTACATCATCCTCTTAGCTCCTCTGTGCAGAGTTTCATGTAGAATGTCCCAAATCTTTTTCCAGGACTCTCCTAAAACCTTACTTTTCTCCTAAACTTTATCTGCTTTTCAGCATGCCATTTGCATTTTTAAAAAGTAAACATATTTGCAAATATATATTTCCCACAGGAATAACAGTGTAGAAATTAAAAACAGAGGATTTAGTGTATAGGAGATCTGGGTTTGATCCTGGCTTCCTCACCTAGCTCACCATATGACCTTGGGAAATTATGTTAATCTCTTTTAGATGTATTTTCCAGTTTCACCTAGAAAACAAAAATATAACTTCACTTTTCTTTGGAAAGAAAAGTAAACCAGTAGTAACTTGTTTATTGGCTGTCAAGAATTTGCTCTCACAAGAAAAAGAAGGCAGATCCTGCAAAAGACAATAAGCAAACATTTCAGAGACAGAGGGACCGAGGTCTGGGGCCATACGGATACTTGTCCAAAAAAAAAAAAAAAAGAGGAATTACTGAGTTGAGCATTTCACCATCACAGTGGCAATGCAGCAAGAGACATGAAGTTTACAGAGATTTTTAGAGCATCACAGAAATCGTCACAGATTTGCCAACTACACAATTCATGGACATTTGAGACACTAAGGGAACTGTGGATTTGCATGGTGGCTAGAAATATTAAAGTCCAGCTCTGTAGAAGGTGAGGAAGTTGAGGCACTGAAAGTCTAAGTAACTCTCTGAAGAACACGGAGCTAGTAAGCAGTGGAGCTTGGAATCACATGAAAAGTCCTTTAAATCTGTTCCACAAAAAAAGGAGGTGAGTGTGGGTGGGATAAATAAGTGATGGTGAATAAGGAGGGCACTTGTGATGAGCACTGGCTGTTGTATGGAAGTATTGAATCACTATATTGTACACATGAAACTAATATTACACTGTATGTTAACTAACTGGAATTTGAATAAAAACTTTTTTAAAAAGTCTCTGGAAACATAGAGTTGGTTGGGAATAACTGTCTCTTTAAATGAAAAAGAACATGAAAACTGATTGTTCTGATGTGAGAATGAGCCATACTATATCCTGGAAGAATTATTAGAAAGAAAGGGACATAAAAAATCATATGTGGTTATATTTTGGAGGTAGATTGCAAGGGTTTAATTTTTTTGGCATACACTGATGTACTTTTAAAATATTCTACAGTGGGAGTGCATAATTGTAAAATAAAACTACACATTATTCAAAAGAAAAAAAAACCTGTTCCACAAAAAGAATCAAGGTTCTTCGACTTTTGGTATCAACTTGACTCAAGAGGGCTCAGTTTGACAGTGTAGACATCATTCAGTGTCAGACTGTGGACTCCTGGATGAATGAATTCAATAAATTTTGAAGTAATAATGACATTCATTTAGGTAAGAATACAATTCTCCATCATTTCCTCAAGCATTTGCAAGTAGGTAGGAAGATTATAACTGTAAGGTCTTCTTTTCTTTTTCTTTTCTTTTCTTTTTTTTTAGAGAGGGACAGAGGGAGGAAGAGGGGCAGAGAGTGAGGAAGAGAATCTTAAGTGGGCTCTATGCTCAGCGCAGAGCCCAATGCAGGGCTCAATCTCACAACCCTGAGATCATGACCTGAGCTAAAATCAAGAGTCGGACACCTAATCAACTGAGCCACCCAGGTGCCCCAGTTCTTCTATTTAAACATCACTTCACAATATTTAATATTTTTATTAACTCATTTGTGGTGCATCTTTGTCCATACTTCTACCCCTGGGCACTAAATATAACAAGTACAAAAGGGCTACCTAAGAGTTTGGGGTAGCTTCCAGTAGAGGACTAAGCCAGGATGTTTGCAGAAGCAGCAGCATCTGGTGCTACCCAGAGCAACAGAGCAGGTGTGGGGAATCCCATTATGGGTCCAGGAAGACAAGATGTGTCATGGTGAGCATCACAGAAATGGCCAATGTATGTATAACATGGCAAATTGCAAAGTGTGCTGCCTTCCTGTGCACTTACATCACCAAATTTTCCGAGTACTTATTTAATCTGTTTCACAAGGGAAAAAAGTCGAGTTAAAAGAAAAATAGAAAATGTCTTTATTGAATCTGAATACCTGAGGAGATACTGAACAACTAGGTTTTAAAAAAATTTTCCTTTCCTGTCTTCTCAGTGATAATAGCCACCAAGGGACATTACAACAACTTTAGAAGCATAATCTACATATATATTGCAGTTGTGAACAGAGAAAAAGATTTGGAATCAGACTGACTCAGGGTGACTAGTAGATCCACCACCTAGTAGATATGAGAACTCAGTCTTCTCAACTGGAAAAAGGGGCCAAGAGTCCTCATCTGTCATGGTCATTATGAGGATTAGATATGATGTACATAAAAAAAAACATTAAATTTGGTGCATCAGAGAAATTAAATTACTTATAACTGTAGTTGTTATTTTTATTATTACTAGGAGGAAGATATGAGAAATAATCTACTGATTACACTAATAATAAGGAAAAAAAATTGTTTTCTGCATCATGGCTCATTATAAAAGAATGATGTTCCCTTGAGGAACTGATGGAGAACCTTACTCAAACACCTGGAAGAGGGTAGAAACATACTCACCAATGTGATAAAAATTTTTAAAAATAAACATTTTATGAAAAAGCAGAGGAAGGCCCAGATTAAACTGATTCATACCATGGAAAACAAAATGTGTGCCTCAGGGGGAGAAAACAATGAGAAAATAATGAATATAATAGGAATAATATCAATGGACCTCTACATGTTAGACACTGAATACTGTCAATATTAAAATACTAAAATATGGCTATTTCAATACAAAGTAATGTATAGACAAAGTTATATGTATATACATATATATGCGTATATACATATATATACATATATATATATATATATATATATACACATATACCCAGAGCTCTGTTGCTCTGGGTAGCACCAGATATAAGGATATCATATATATATCATATATACATATATATATGATATCCTTAAAGTAGTACTGAGATTGAGAGGGATTTGAAGATGGCTATAATGTAGTAATAGAGGGGGAATACCTTGCATCAACAAAATTAATGTAATAGAAATTGCAGAATGTAAAAATTTGCATATCAGTAGCAATCTTCAACCTACAATTGGAGCATAAGAATGTGGACTGAAAGCAGAAATGGATAGAAGTGTTTTAATGGCAGAATAGTGTTATAGACCCTCTAAACCCACCTAAAATGTGGTACAGAACTCCCTGGGGAAAGATACTGACCTAATGGCTTATTGTGACTATCCAGGCAATGCTGGAGAGTCTGAATCTTCTAGAAGTGGAGCAACTTGTGAAAACCATGACACGATGTACTTCTATTTTGTATTTTAAATGGTAAAGAAAATCACATGGAGGAAATTGTTGCACTGATTTAATTCTGTCCACTTTGGCAAAACTGGTACTGTTGTGTGAGAGGAGCAAGGACCTTGGAGAGAGTAATCTTGTGATATTCACAAAAGCCTGGAAAGATACAGAGGTGACTTCAGAACAGCAAAGTTAAAAATAATCAGATCATGTGTGTGGGTGTGTGATCCCAAGGAAAGAGACTTGAAAGATAATACAGCTTGGGAGAGATAAGATGGTCTGAGCACTTGGAAAATAAGCCCCATATAATCAGAAATTACTCTAATGATAAAGAAAAAAAGGATATAAATCTAAAGGAACTAATTTAGCTGAAAGTCAAGTTCATATTTTAAAAGGACATATATTAAATATTGAAGGAGGAGAATAAACATCAAGAGAATACAAAAGAGCAGCACCAGGCTGCAGGAATAATGTTAGGTAGCCTAAATGTTAAAATAAGACAAAGATTTGAGAAAAATGCTTAAAAAAAAATAACAAAGAAATTTAAAAGCTGTGTGTAGAGCAAGATGAGCAAGAAAGGTGTTTCAGCCCTCAGCCTGGGTTTCCCAGAAAGCAAAGCCGGAAACAAAGGCTTCAGTGCAAGTAACGTGTTTAGAAGCCATCTCTAGGAGCAAACTTGGGGCAGAGGGAGTAAAACAGGGAAGGAGGGAAAGTCCATACAGGGACGCATTAGAGTTGGTCACTGTTGAGAGAGACTGGTGCTGGAGCCCATGGAACCTTCTGAGGTGACTTTTGAGGTGGGTCTCATGTCTGTCTGACCTTGAAATGAAAGGTGGGCATATTGTCCAGCAGTTCCCATCCTTCGGGGTTCGAGGGTAGTGTCTTGGATGTTTACTCCCCTGCACTTCCAGGTTGTGCCTGAGTGAGGACCAAGATGGCTACCCCAACCATCGCTGTAGACGCTGGGCAGGAGGGGAGAGGAGCCCAGCACGGAGATGCAGTGGTTTAGGTTGGCGGGTGCCTTCTTGGGACTGATTGGTGGCTGTAGCCATGACTGAAGTAAGAGCTGGAGCCTAGAGGACCTGAAGTTTGTGCAAGAGGTGTTTGAGGAAGATGGTGTGATGTATACAGGGAGCAGAAAGGGAAAGCAAAATGGTTCATCTTAACTTCTCTATTAAGGGAAAAAAATCATGAAACTATAAAAGGATAAGCCAAGCATAATTAAGGGAGAACTGAAGCCATTTAAAAATGTCTGGCTGATGGTGCCAGTTTTTTTCCACTCAACATTCATGAAGACACAATAAAATAAGATGCACTAAAACTAAAATTACAAGAAAAATGATAAAGAGTAAAGTATAAAACAGTGTGTACAGAAATCATAGTATTTATGGAAGCATTACCATGTACATTTAAAAAGTGGGGCATATGTATGTATATGTGTTCATATAAAAGATTCATGTATCTCTTACTGTGCAACCTCCTAAGTGCCTCAGTGTTTAGCTCCTGCTCTTAGAGGTGCTCCCACATTATGTTCACTAGTGTGTCCCTAGTACCTAGAAGGTGCCAGGCTCATCGTTAAATGGATAAATAAGAAGTTAAATGGATAAATAAAAAGTTAAATGGATAAATAAGAAGTTGATTGAAATATGATTGTTAAAGGAAACATTCAAATACATCTCGAAGACCTAGATACTTTTAATATCATACATTTTAATCCATGGATATATTGAACTTTGTATGCTACACTCGGAGCATATATTTTATTTTGAAATTTCAATGAATGATAAAAATTGATTAGGTTCCAGGTCACAAATAAAACTCTTAAAACAAAAACTGAGCAGGAAAATGTCCTGTAACAACATAGCAAACTGTAAATTAATAACCAAAGTTTAAAAAACAAACAAAAATAAGACCCAGCAATTTGGTAATTTAAAACATTCTTTAGGAAACCTATTAGGACAAAAAAGAAATCAAAATTATAATAATAGGCTATTTAGAAAATATTGGAAATTTAAAAATTACTTATTATTGTAGTGTGAGGCAACAAAAGTTAATTCTCAGAGGCAATCATCTTAAATACTTTCATTATTAAAATAATAATAAAATAAAGGAATTTAACAATCAACTCAATTTATTAGAAAACAACCACAAAATAAACCTAAAGAAAATGGAGAACATGTAATAAGTATAAAGAGAGATTTTTAGGGCGCCTGGGTGGCTCAGTCGGTTAAGCGACTGCCTTCAGCTCAGGTCGTGCTCCCAGGGTCCTGGGATCGAGCCCCGCATCGGGCTCTCCGCTCAGCGGGAAGCCTGCTTCTCCCTCTCCCACTTGTGTGTTCCCTCTCTCGCTGTCTCTCTCTCTCTTTGTGTCTGTCAATTAAAGAAAGAAAGAAAATCTTTAAAAAAAAAAAAGATTTTTAATGAATTCAAAGACAAAAAAATATAATTTATCAGTAAATCCAAGAACTGTTTCTTTAAACACAACATTCCAATATGAATGAAAATGACAAAAAGCTAATCCCATCAAGACAAAAGACAGAAAATAAAAATAAAATTTTAAAATGGGGACATAATAATAGAGATTTGTTTTTAATTCAAGGAAATATTACACACACGTTATACTAACTAACTTAAAAACTACATTAAATGGATGAGTTTATAGGAAAAAGATCAACGGCCAACATTAAGTTAAGGAAAAGTAGAAAATCTGATTAGAGCAGTCATGTAAAATAAATTATCAAAAGTCCTCAATAACAGATCCATGATCAAATGATTTTACTGCCAGAATTTCAAAGAAGAGGTAATTCCCATGCTACATAAACTATTCTAAAGCATCGAAAATGACAGATTGTTATTCATTTCATTTTCTTAAGCTTGAATGTCACAAAAAGACCTACCTATCAGGAAAGCTCCCACCTATCAGGAAAAACAAAACAAAACAAAAAACAAAAAACCCTCAAACAACCCCCCAAAACCTATAAATGAGTTCACTGACAAATATTGATGCAAAATTCTTGAATTATTAGCAAATCAAATTCAAGTTATCTTCAAATAATCATCCGTGACCAAGTAGGATTTGTACTAAGATTGAAAGGCTGGTATATTACCAGGAGAGATGTGATTATAATATGCCATATCTCTAAGTCCAATACAACAAAAAACAATCTCAAAAGATGCTCTAAAATGTTTGATGAAACAATCTCAAAAGATGCTCTAAAATGTTTGATGACAATCAATATGCCTTTAAATATTTTTTAGAAAAGCATAAACATATTAAAGAAACTAGGTTTAGAAGATTAAACCCTTAGTTGCAAAAGGGTATCTATCCGAAATTAACAGCTAACATAATTCATGATAGCAAAATGTGAAAGCCAATCCCATTAAAAAAAGGTCCACTATCTTCTTTACTATTTAACTCTATTCTTTTATAATTAGAAAATAAATCCTAAAATAGAAGAGGAACAAAGGCAAAAAAACAAAAGGAAAACCATAATGCCAAAAGAACTAGCTGCATAATTATGTTCAAAGTACTTGGTATAAACAATTTAAACCCCAGGGTACAGAAAAAAATGGTAGAAAAAATTCAGGCATCAATTGTGATGTATTTTGAAGAATGGAGCCATGCCAGAGACTGCTTGAGATAAACAAATACTGTCCTACTCTTTCTCTATGGAAAAAGGTGGATTTTAAACCACAGGCTAGGACATTGGCAATTAACCCTGGAAATATATATATATATATACACACACATACACACACACACATATATATAAAATATAAAAAATTATAAAATATTAATATACATATCTTATACATGATATATATTAATATATATCATATATATTAATGATAGAAGTGCTTAGCAGAGGTATCAATTTGAATTAAAATTTGAATTGAACTTGAATTTGAATTGGTTACTAAGAATTCTTCATTGTTAAAAAATTTAGTTATATACCAATTTTAGTTACTTTTTAAAAAGTAGGAATTAAAAGAGAAGTTGATGAAGTAGGACTTAGGGTTTGGTGCATTCTCACCTGCAACTAGATTTTTGGCCAACTATTTTAATGTCCTTTTGGATAATATGGCCATTATGCACTAGGCACCATCTATGGGATTTGTGTTGGTTGAGCCACTGCATCCAGACCAGGCTGTGCATAGTTGAGACAGTTCAAAAGAAGGAGTTTGGGTCTGTAAGCCAGATGGGCTTGAATTACCAGGCCAATTCCACTGTTAAATTTGTCGGTCTTGAACAAGTTGCTCAATTTTTGCCCATCTTTCAATGAGGTTACTTAACTTACATGCAAATAATGAAGATTAAAGTTAATTTATAGCAAGTACTTGAGACAGTACCTGGTGGTGTACAGCACAGTGTAAGAGAAGTTTCTGTTTTCTCAGTGGCTATTTTAGATGGCTCGAATAGAAGTGTTTAGTGGCATGTGTATTGACTATTTTCTCATTTTCTATATTCTTAATGCTCTGACATCTGGGACCTCACCAACTGGGAGGAGACTACCCTTCCCAAAGGTTAGTTAATTCCTAGAGATAACAAACACTCTCAAGAGAGTGCCCTCTCCAAATGCAAACCAAAAAATACAGAGCCCTTATCCCCACCTGCCTTCTTTTATCAGGGGCCTTCAATCTGGGACACTATCCCCCTGCCTTAAGTCACCCCAGGGCTAAGTACTAGATGGATCACCCCTATATCCCAGACCACACTGTAATTATTCAAATTAGACAATTCTAAGCCTGCCTACCCTGTTTACCCTGCCTTACTTGCCCATAAGTTCCCACAAAAAGCACACCAAGGGCTCACATACATGCTTTCCCCTCCCTCCTGAATGACCCTGGTGCTTCCCTGTGTGGCTCCCCCTGACATGCTGTGCCTCTTGCTTTCAGGGATCTGTGAGTATTAACTTCTTCCTTCATGACAGTCATTTCCATGTCTGTTGTCTTACCATATCTGATTAAAACAAATCCCGGTACATTTTAAGCCAGTATGTCATAAAACTGCTGCTGCCTATCTTGCTCATTATGATTATTTTTAATATCCTATAAACATGTTTAGAAAGAGGCATAGATTTGGGTAAATTAGAGCTAAAGTAACTCAAATTCTGGGTAACAATTAAAAGTCTAAAAGATCTTGACAGGTTGGACTTATAAGGGCAAATAGCACAATCTGAAGTTTAAAAGAATATATATATATGTATATTCCTGTACTTCAAAGAAGTGATGCATTAAATGCTGAATGGGGGAAATAAGGCCTAACCACAATCCATCAGGGGGAAAAAAGCATTTATACATATCTCTACATTTGGATGGCTTCAATTTTCAGGATTAGGCTAATGGTATGACATGGTTACTGAAGAAGCAAGAACAAGGGGGGCCCATGTTAATAGCTTGATTGTCAACACAAAGCAGAGGCTGTCTTCGCCATCCTGTGTGCTGGTTGGGACAAAATTTGAAGCTTTGTTCTTTGTGAGTCCTAGGAAGCAAGGAACACAGTTAGAGTTGGAAAATTAGGAGAGTGAAGGGAGCAAAATAATGTTGAAGGAACCTACACAGGGGACACAGTTGTCTTTAAGCATCTTAAGTGTTCTCATGTCAAAGAGGAAATATCTATTCTCTTTTTCTATTTGATAAAACTGTGTTTGATGAATAGAAGTTCAAAAGGAGAATATCCATGTCAGTATGAAGTAAGGGAAAAGGTGGAAGGAATTAACATTTCATTTGTTGAGCTTATATTATGTGCAAGACATTGTACTGTCTTATATTCACATATACCTTACTTTCTAATATCTAATGTTCTCCAAATACAATATTGCTATTCTTCTAATAAAAGTTCATAAAGTATTTTATAAGGAATCCCATGGAAGGTAAGATCTGGTATCCTGTAAGTCCTCTTCAAATACTAAGAATTTGTAATTTGTTAGTTAGCAGTCATGCTTTAGGGAAGGAGGCTGGGGCAGGAACTGGACTATTTCTCAAAGCTCCCTGTCCCAGAACAGAAGGTGAAGTGAGACATATTTTCTTTCTCTAGCAAATAAAAACTCTGCTCCCTATTATATACCTCATATAAATAGATTTTTTATCAGCTTATCTTTTGAGAAAGGATCACATGTTTAGTAATTTGTATTTAATAGGAGCTCATATGAAATTTAATATCATTTTCATGGGCCAAGTGACTACAGTTGGCTGTTTAAGGTTGACCATAACATAAAATATTCAAGGAAGAGTTAGATCATCGTTGGGTAAATTGACACTACCGTAAGAGTCTAAAATATCTAGACATTGAGGTATTCTTGACTTATGGCTTGCTTTGATTATATGTAACATAGAAGAAAAATTAAAAATCACAAGAGATAACTGCTATTTTGTCTCCTAGGGGATTGGCATGAGTTTTTCTTAAGAGGAATATCTTGCCCATATGCATGAAAAATGAAGCTCCAAAAAACTTTGGAAGAAGACCATGAAATGAAGAAACAGTTAAATTGCTTGGCATAAAAGCTAACACTTATTTGAAGAAGCAAAAAGTAAAGAGTGGAAGAAAATTCAGATACCTGGAGATAGGGCCATGCAAATGGAGAGAAGTTCAGATGTATATGGGAAGAATTCCATGAAGAAAAGTTGGACAGTGAAGGCAACCTACTGAAGAGGAAAAGATATTTGCAAATGATCTATCTGATAAGGGGTTAATATACAAAATACATAAAGAACTCATACAACTCAACACCAGAAAAACAAATAATCTGATTAAAAATAAGTAGAGGACCTGAATAGACAATATTCCAAAGAAGACAGACAGATGGCCAACAGATACATGAAAAGATGCTCAACATCACTAATCATCAGGGAAATGCAAATCAAAATCACAATAAGCTATCACTTCACATCAGTTAGAATGGCTTATATAAAAAAGATAAGGAATAACAATGTTGGCAAGGATGTAGAGAAAAGGGAACCCCTGTGCACTGTTGGTGGGAATATAGTTTGGTGTAGCCACTGTGGAAAACAATATAGTAGTCCTCAGAAAATTAAAAACAGAAATACTATACAAGCCAATAATTCCACTTCTGGGTATTTACCTAACAAAAATGAAAACACCAATTCAAAAATATATATGTACCCCTATGTTTATTGTAGCATTATTTACAGTAGCCAAGATATGGAAGTAACTCAAGCTGTCAATATAGATAGATGAATGGATAAAGAAGAATAAAGAAGATATATACACATACACAATGGAATATTATTTGGCCATAAAAAAGAATGAAATCTTGCCAATCATGACCACATGGATGGACCTAGAGGATATTAAGGTAAGTGAAATAAGTCAGACAGAGAAAGACAAATACCATATGATTTGACCTACATGTGCAATCCAAAGAACAAAATAAATGAAAAAACAAATAAACCAGAACCAGACTCACAAATACAGAGAACAAACTGGTGATTGACAGAGGGGACATGCATAGGGGGTGGGTAAAATAGGTGATGGGGGTCAAGAGATACAAACTTCTAATTGAAAGAAGGGGAAAGAAAGGAAAAAGGAAGGAAGAAAGGAAGGAAGGAAGAATGAAGAAAGCAGAGAGGGAGGGAGGGAGGGAGGGAGGAAGGGAGAGGGAGAAAGAAAGAAAGGAAGGAAGGTTGGACAATGAATGTTTCCTGGTGGTAGGGTTGACTGGAAGAATTTTAGGAAGAATTATTTTAAACTTAATTTTGTATATTGCTGCAACTTAATAGCCAGTTGTTCCACAGAAATGTCTTTTTTTAAAAATTAATTAATTTATTTATTTGAGAGAGAGAGAGAGACCACGCACACATGAGCAGGAGGGAGGGGCAGAGGGAGAGGGAGAAGCAGACTACCTGCTGAACATGGAGCCAAGCGTGGGCTCAATCCCAGTACCCTGGGATCATGACCTGAGCTGAAGGCAGATGCTTACCTGACTGAGCCACCAGGCATCCCAAAAACGTCTTTTAAGAAGAGAGTTTTAGGGAATAAAGGGGCTGTGTTGGTGTATGAGTTAGCAATGGACAATAAGAAAACAGTCTCGATGGGAGGGGAGATGCAGTTCAATGGAAATAGTTAATTAAAAATACAGATAACCATGAGAAGGTACATTTAAGATGTATGTCAAAATCTTAGAGTGGATATTGAACTCCTCATTAAAGATGGGCATAGTGGTTGACATTAATTTCATGTAAATCTCAAAGGACAGGGCGACCTCAGCTGACATCCAGATTGAATGCACAATTGCCTCAACTCTCTTTTTCACTGAGCTTCTGTAGAAACATCTTGAAAGCCAAGCTTGTGAAACAATTACAAACATGTTCCCATTATTCATATAGCTTAGGCTTTTAATTTTTTTTCCACCAAAAAGCCTGAATCTATTATTTCATGTCGAAAGTAGAAAAGGTGATATGTCTCTTGGACATGTTTTTTTTTTCTATCCAAATGAACTCTGGATTTGACCCTTACATAGCACTAGATAGTTTGAAATTAGTTGCATAAATTTGAAAGACTTCAATTTTTAATATGGTCCCTTTAGTAAAAAGTTAGAGGGATTCAAAGCTCCTGTTACAAAATACCAAAGCAAAATCCATGACATCCCACCGTCCCTGAGAGTTCAGGAAGGTTTCTAATTGGTAGTTAAAGGCACATGTTCTAAACTGAAAATCCTATAGAAGAGTGGCTTGAGAACTTCCCATGGGCCAGGCTTTCTGACTCCTCCTTTGCTTAATCTTCCATCTGGCAAACTACAACTTCAGCAGCTAGAATATATATTGATAAACTTTCTTCCCGTATTTTCTTTATTGATCTAGTACAACAGCATAGAAATACATTTCCAAATTAAAGGAAGTGTGGAATTGACACCCTAACAGCCTTGGGATAATTTCTGCTTTACTAGATTCTGAACTCTTTTCTCCCTCAAGTTATTTGAATGTGAGCCGAGGTGTGAACAAGGCAGGAATGAGAATCAATAATTAAGCCTGTTCTCTTTATACCTACTATGCTGGGAAATCCATTTCTTTTTCTCAGCCTGATTATTATTTAGCATTTATCCAATACCCTCAAGCCAGGTCTCCATAGCAGTAGAATAAAACTTCGCTAAAATGAAACAAAAACACCTATCAGAACAACCCACTTAGCTTGTTTCCATGAGGGTATTTTATTGTCTTGGAGTGGTCAAGTCCTGGGGGAAGAGGCTGGTGTAGCATAAGAGGGGAGCTAATTTTGTTACCTGTTTTCTTGGGTGTGGAATGTCATACACCATCCCATGGGGCCACTAGCATGTGTGACCACTGGACAAAAAATTGAAGAAGGGCCCCTGTAGAGATGCCTCTTCCAATTTCTCCAGTCTGCCTTGCTCACCTATAATTCTCCCCAGAAACTGTGAGTATTTCTACCCCTATTGACCAGGGAGCAGGTCATCGCAAATAAGAAATGCCTTGTGAGAATAGGTCCAGAACCTTGCATCTTAAGAATACTCCATGAAATCTTGCAGCCAGATTTTCTAAGGAATCAGTTATGGATGGTATAGCAATGTGCCCTAAAAGACCAAAAAAAAAAAAAAAAAAAAAAAAAGAGAGAGAGAGAGAGAGAGAGAAGAAAAAAGAAGAAAAAAAAAATCATGACCCGAGAGACAGGTGATATTTGTTTATTCCCTCATTCCACTGGGAATGAGTTCTACTGGAAGCTCAAGTCATCTGAGTTTGTTGGTTCCAAGCTGATTGAATGCAGGGTGGGGGAATTTGTCACAGCTGGAGAGAAGCCCTACTTACATTTCTCCTTTCATTATTTTCCCCAGAAGACTGCAAATCATTTGAAAAATAATGCCTCTCCTAATGTCTTCCTGGGCTCTGATGTTGTCCAGACACGGTTACAGGTACCAATTTAATGGCTTTGTACTGGGGCAATGTGTGGACAGGTATTTTATTCCAAGAAGAAACGGGACACTTCTTTATGTAATCCATGTCTGTTGAGGTCATACCAAGTTTGAGACCAAGTCTGAGACCAAGTAATGTCCTAGAGAATCAGGCTTGCAAAATTTTTCATACTTGATGTTTAATATCCTAAAAAATTTTTACTCTGTGTTCCTGCTTTCTAGACTCTTCTTCGGTCTTCATTTATCTTAAAATTGGCTTCCATTGACAGCAGCCTATGAAAAGGAATTCATTAGCATCCTTTGGGGGGATTC
This sequence comes from Halichoerus grypus, assembly GCF_964656455.1. Taxonomy (NCBI): domain Eukaryota; kingdom Metazoa; phylum Chordata; class Mammalia; order Carnivora; family Phocidae; genus Halichoerus; species Halichoerus grypus. The sequence goes on along the minus strand of NC_135722.1, from coordinate 89,387,259 downwards.
ATATGGTTTTCTTTCTTACCTCTCTAATGAACTTCCCTATTTCTCCTACTTCGCTAGCCATTGCTCAGCCTATAATCTCGACTTCTCCTAAAACCCCTATGATTTATCTGTGTGTTCAGTCCTTTTTTCTCATCTATCCATTTTCTTAGTGAGCTCATCTATTTCCACTTTATGCTAATTAGCCTCTGTGCACTTTGCTCTTTCTCCTCTGACTTCAGTCCTGAGCTTCCAAATGGCATTTCCATGTAATTCATGCCTCAAACCCAACCTGTCCCAATTACATTTCTCATTTCCTTCAGCATCTATTCCATACATCACCCAGCTCAGTTCCAGACACCATAGGTATCCATTACGCAGCCTTGCCTCTAACTTGCTCAACTCAGTCACTACTTTCCCAATAAGGTCCTAAATCTTTTCAGTTACAAATAACTCCCCTCTATAAAAACCTATAGAATTGTGTAATTATTTCTTTTTTAAAAAAGATTTATTTATTATCTGAGAGAGAGAGAGTTGGAGGGGCAGAGAGAGAATCTGAAGCAGACTCCCCACTGAGTGTGGAGCTAGACTTGGTGCTCAATCCCATGACCCTGAGATCATGACCTGAGCCAAAACCAAGAGTCAGATGCTTAACCTCCTGACCCACCCAGGCACCCTAATTGTGTAATTATTTCTGTCATCATGTATATCAAAACTGCTTTGTGTTATTTGTATTTCAGATAACACTTTATAATTCACACAATTTGCATCTGTCATCACATGGACTCTGTTTTTCTCACTCTTCTGTGAATTTCTTTGAGGACCCAAGATTTTGGATTATTTATAATCATACCTGCTAAAATTTCTAACACACTACATTGTATGCAATAGGTGTGTAATAAATCATTGTGGGTTAGTAGACATCTTAAGTTTTAACTCTTTTTTCTACTTAATCCAACATTTCAATGCTTCAATTATGCTACTTCCAAGAAATTCTTTCTCTTGTTACTCATGCCCCAAAATATGAGAGATGAATAGGAGCTTTGCATGTGATGAGCATCAGGATTTACAACATTGACAATGGTTGCAGATACTGGTGAAATTTTCTAAATGAGTTGACCATAAAAGTCATACTAGTTACAGCCATTTAAATGGACTGCGTACGATGCAACCCAAAACATAATGATTCATAACAGTAATATATGTTAAATTAACTTTGTTATAAATGTTACCTGATATGATCTTCTTGATTATACTGCTAAAATATTCATGTGTATTTAATTGCCATAAGTTGTTCCAATTTTCACATGGTTGTCTATTGAGGATTTAAAAAGAAATCGATGAAACTGTGCCTAGCATGATCTTTAGTATTGTTGGTCTTACCAGAGATATAAATAAGAGTTGCAGTCATTAAAGAGATTGTAACGTCACTTAAAAAAATAAACATATTGTAAAATTAACATTTTTGTGTGTGAGCAGATCTCTGAGTCTTAATACATGTATAGATTCATGTAGCCACCACCACAATCAGGACATAAAACCGGCCTATTAATAAGAAAAACTTCCATTTGCTGTCCTTTTCCTATAGTCGAATCCATTCCCACTGCCAGCTCCTCGTAACCACGAATCTAGTTTCAGCCCTTTAGTTTTATATTTTCCAAAATGTTGTATAAAGAATCATGCAGCAATTTGAGACTGCATTCTTTGCTTAGATTCATCAGGTTGTGTGCCTATCAATACTTGCTCCCGTTTTCCTCCTGAGTAGCATGGCAGTCCCCACTTATCCATGGGGGATCCCTCCCAAGGTCCCCAGTGGATGCCTGAAACTGCCTATACATACTATGTTTTTCTGATATAAACATAACTATGATAAAGTTTAACTTATAAATTAGTCACAGTAAGAGATTAACAACAATCACTAAGAATAAATAGAACAGTTGTAACACTATGCAGACACTGGGACATGGTGTTATGTTGCTATTGACCTTCTGAGGATGCATCAGGAAGTTTTAATTTTTCTAGAGTAATACACAGGAGTGCAATTTCTCGGTCATATAGTAATTGTATGTTTAACTGTATAAGAAACTGCCAAAGGGCACCTTGGTGGCTCAGATGGCTAAGCAAGCATCTGCCTTCAGCTCAGGTCATGATCTCCAGGTCCAGGGATCGAGCCCCACGTCGGGCTCCTAGCTCAGGGGGTAGTCTACTTCTCCCTCTCCCTCTGCCTCTCCCCCTGCTTATGCTCTCTTTGTCTCTCTTTCTCTCAAATGAATAAATATAATCTTTTAAAAAAATAAAAAAAATTTTTTAGAAGTATTTAAAAAAAAAAGAAACAGCCAAACTGTTTTTCTAGAGTGGCTGTACCATTTTGCATACCCACCAGCAATCAATGAGAATTCTGATTGTTCCACATTCTCACAGTACCTAATATTGTCAGTTTTTATTTTACTTTATCTATTTTAATAAGTGTGCAATAGCATTTCCCTAGTGTCTAATGATGTTGAGTACCTACTCATCTGTGCTTCTTTGCCACCCATAAATCTTTGGAGAAATGTCTGATCAAATCTTCTACCCATTTGTTTTTAAAATAGGCTATTTGTTATTATTGAGTCTTGAGAGTTCTGTATATAACCAACATACAAATACTTGGTCAAATATATGAATTGCAAATGGATCTTTTCTTTTAATTTTCTTAACAGTGTCTTTTGAAGAACTAAAGAGTTTTTAATTTTGCTGAAATTTAGTGTATCCTGTTTAGGGTACACTGAGCCATTTTTTTCCCATTTATGGATTGCACACTTGGGTCACATTTTACAGTTATTTGCCAGACACAAAAAGCATGAAGATTCTGTCTTGTGTTTTCTTCTACATTTTACAAATAAATATATGGTTTATTTTAACTTACTTTTTGTAAGAGATGTAGAGTATAGGTTTAGGTGCTTTTTCTTTTGAACACATGGATCTCTAATTGTCTGAATGTCATTGCTTGAGAAGAGTATTCTGTCCTTTTCCTCACTGAATTGGTTTCGTATCTTTCTCAAAAATTAACTTATGTTTGTGTGAGTATATCTGGACTCTAGTCTGTTAAGTGGTCTGTGTCTATCGATAGGAAGTTCTAAAATTGGATAGTCTTTATCCTCTACCTTTGTTCCTCTTTTTCAAAATTGTCTTGGCTAGTCTAGTTTGTCTTTTTTAAAATATGATTTTAAGAGTATGCTTGTCTCTATAAAAAAAAATCCTGCTGATATTTTGATTAGAATTGTGTTGAATCAATAGATCAATTTGGGAAGACTATACATATTTACTATATTGAATTCTATAACCTATGAACACGGTATGACTCATCTTTTGTTTATGTTTTTTTATCTATAGGGTTCTTAACTTTACCTTTTTATGCATGTTTTCCCAGTGGTCGCTCAAAGAATACAATATTCATATTTAACTGTTCACAGCCTACTTAGGATTAATATTTTACTGCTTCAAATGGAATGTAAAAAGCCTGCCAGCATATAGGTCCTTTTACCCTTCCCCTTTCACATTGTATTTATCAACATAAATTGGAAATCGCTTCAGAAAATGTTATATATATTTTATATTTTAAAATACATATTTTAAAGAATTTAAGAAGATAAAATTAGTCCATTATATATATTCAGAATTGAAATTTCTATTGCTCTTCCTCATTCCTAAAATGCCAAGTTTTCTTGTCATAACAAATCCCTTTCTCTGAACCTTCTTTAGCATTCCTTTCAGAGCTTATCAGTTGGTGATGAATCCTCTTGGTTTCTTTCATTCTAGAATATCTTTATTTTGCCTTTGTTTCTGAATATAGATCTAAAATAACTGGATATGGAGTTGTGGGTCGACAGTTGTTTGCTTTCAGCACTTTAAAAATATTGTTTTGTTATTTTCTGACCACCATGCCGGTTCATGAGAAATCTGTAGTCAATTAAAGTATTCCCCTATGTGCAGGGTGCTGTTTTCTTTGGTTGCTTTTAAGATTTTTTTCTCCAGTACTTTGATAATGATATGTCTGGGCATGTATTTCTCTAAGTGTATCCTGTTTAGGGTACACTGAGCCTCTTTATCTACCGATTTATATCTTTCAACAGATTTGAAAAGTTTTTGGTAATTATTTCTTGGAGTGGTGGGGGATGGGAGGGACAGGGTGGCTGGGTGATGGACATTGGGGAGGGTATGTGCTATGGTGAGCGCTGTGAATTGTGTAAGACTGATGAATCACAGACCTGTACCTCTGAAACAAATAATACATTATATGTTAAAAAAAAAAAAAAAAAAAGAAGGTAGTAGGAGGGGAAGAATGAAGGGGGGGAAATTGGAGGGGGGGACGAACCATGAGAGACTATGGACTCTGAGAAACAAACCGAAGGTGTTGGAGGGAAGGTGTGTGGGGGGATGGGTTAGCCTGGTGATGGGTATTAAGGAGGGCACGTTCTGCATGGAGCACTGGGTGTTATACGCAAACAATGAATCATGGAACACTACATCAAAAACGAATGATGTACTGTATGGTGACTAACATAACACAATAAAATAAAATTAAAAAAAATATATTTTCTGCACCAAATCCTTTCTCTTCTTCTGGGGCTCTGATAACATGTGCTTTAGGTATTCTTATACTGTCTTACAGGTACCTGAGCCTTTGTTAGTTTTTTTTTTAAATACCAGTTTTCTAATTCTTGTTCAGATTGGATAATTTCTACCGACCTATTGTCAAGGTCACTGCCTCTTACCTCTGTCATCTTTTTTCTGCTATGGAACCTATCCACTGAATTTTGTAGTAATTATTGTATTTTTCAATTCCAAAATTTCCATTTGGTTCTATTTTATAGCTTCTATTTCTCTGCTGAAGCTTTCTGTCTTCTTGTTTGTTTCAAGGCTGTTCATTTTTACTTCATGACGATAATAATAGCTCCTTTAAAGTCCTTGTAAGATAATTCTGACAAATTATCTGATTATTCTGTATCATCTCAAGGCTTCTGTTACTGTCTTGTCCTTTGAGAATTTGTCAAATTTTCTTACTCTTTTGTATGTTGTATAATTTTGAATTGGGTCCTGGACATTTTGAAAATTATGTTATGAGACTCTGAGTCTTTAAAAAATCTTACAGAGTTTGTGTTTTTATTTTTGCTTTTTAAGCCATCAATCAATCTGGTTATGTTCAGCCCACAAATTCTGATTCATCTTCGGTGGGCTATGTTGCTAAAGTCAGTTCTGTTTTTGAAGGCTTTTTAGTGCTATTTGGATCTCCCAAGAACAATCTGTAACCTGACAGTGGCCTCACCCATAGCTCAGTTCCCACAGCTTTTGAGAGCCTACCAGGTGCATTTAGGGACACATCCCTCCATGAGAAGCTTGGACTGAGCTCAGAAGTTTTTCTCATAGCCTGTCCTCCGTGCTATCTCACTCACAGAGGTTCCCCCTTATTGTTCTTTGGGAAAAAAAACCCTGGGAGTTCAGTCTGTCTGTGTTTTGCCACTTACCTCTCATAGTTGGGTCAGCCTTCAGGGCCAAGTGGCCGGTGGATAATGGGAAAGAAAAGAGCAACATGGATTCCCTACACACTCTTTAGACCATAGTTCCTCTGGTCAAAGAGAATGATTTTCCTCCTTTGGAGTTTTAGGTGCATGTTTGGCCTCTGTAACAACTGCCATAGAATAGCTGTAGCTTTGGGAGTGCAGTTGCCTGGGTGCCTGAGGAAGAAAGAAATGAAAAGAACAGAGTTTATAATACTTTCTCTGTCCTGTAGGGGGCCCCTCTCCCACTTCAGTTATCAGGAGGAGAAGGCTTCTCTTAGAGACCTTTGTGTCCACACATGGTGCACAAATCCAAGATTTATGTTGCCTTTGAACCCAGGCTGAGAGATATGGAAGGAAAACCAAGGAAACTCACTGCCAAATCTATTGAAACTTACATGCTGGTTTATTTCTCCAACATATGTACTACCACTTACTTTTCAGAGTCTTTAGATAATTGCTCTATTCATTCTATCCAAGAGTTTTAATTGCAATTAATGAGAGAGACAGGATAGAACATATTCTCTCTATCTTAACTGGACCTGGAACTTGTCTATAAAGTAGCTTTGGTGATAATCATACCATGTAGGAACCCACTACTGGTGAGACTGTATGTTTTGTAGAACTAAATTTTGTGGTACAAACTGGGCCAGTTTGTAAACAAACTAGTAAACAGACTCATAAAACAAATAGAAAACAAATTATAAAGAAGTATATTTTCTAGAAGTTTTTTTGAGACATCTTGAAGGAGACCAAACATTTATACATCCATGGTAGGATTTGGTGAAATGAAAAGAGCAAAGACATTCTGGATGACACATCCAGAGTATAGGCACAAAGAAAGAATGGAAATATCCCTCTAATACTAGATGACTTGGTAGATTTTTTAAGACTCAATCTACCATTACCTTTAGCATGCTACTCAACAAGTTCCTAAGAAAGATCTACTTGCCTTCCAAGTTCAAATACTCTAGCTGCTTGCAACATCTAATAATCTACTAAAGTATCAACTTGCAAAGAATTTGAGGAACTGCAGTTTTTCTCACTTAAGTAGTTCAGTGGAATTAACTGGAGCCTCAAACCAAGACTTCAGATTCATAAATTGGTGCATGATCTAATTGTTGCACATACTTTTCAAAAACCCCAGAGCTATTCTCTGTAGTAATATGCAGAAAACATAACAGCAAGCCGAAGGGTCGGACCAGGGCACTTTAAATCACCAGGCCACCTGATTTGTTTATTAAACTATGGGAGGTCCATTCTACCTTCTAGAATTTTCTACCCTCTTCCTTCCTGCTTTGAAAGACATATATCTTTGACTTCATGCCTAAATGTCTTCTTTAGTATTTAAGTCATAAGAAAAGATAATCCCTCCCTATGAAAGGCAAAGGCTACGTAAGTGGATTGACCGGTTGAAAATCTGTAGTTAGAAAGATGTTTCATGAAATCTGTCTTTTCTGCTACCTTCTTTCTAATCAACTCAAACCAAGCTTTTAAGATAATCTTTTCCAAAGTAAAATCGTAGAAGTTAGTGAAATCAGTCACCATTGTTAGTATCTGTGAGACAGCCAAGACTATTACCAAGTACGATGTAGAGATAGAGTAAGAAATATTGTGTTACTATTATCCCAGGGCTCTAATTATATATCTGCCACATGGTGTTATCTCCTGGGGAGTTCATGAGTTCCTCACTTTTTGAGGCATCCGTATATTGGCTAGATCAATCTGGACAAGACATTATGAAAAGAATTCACTTTGTGGATGAATAGTTGAACAAAATGAACCTTAATCTCATATTCAACCCTGTTATTACTTAAATAACTGTGTGACCTTAGCCACATGGCTTTGCTATATTTAAATCCTTGAAAGGATATTCTATAAAGTGAGGGTAAAGTTTATTTTCTGTAGCCCAAAAGACAGAAGCAAAACTAATAAAACTGTAAAATATACATTTTAGTTTATTATATGGACATTTTTTATTTTTAAAAATCTTTAATGTAAAATATGACATAAAGAAAATACATAAGGCAAAGGACAGTCTTTCAAGTTTATTAAAAAGAAAATGAGCTTGTTGAGAAATAGAACCTACCAGAAACACCAAATGCCCCTCCCATCATGGGTTCCACTGTCTTCCCAAGCTAAGAACTGTTCTGATTTTGGGGGCACCTGGGTGGCTCACTTGGTTAAGCATCTGCCTTCAGCTCAGGTCATGGTCCTGGAGTCCTAGTATCAAGCCCCATGTTGGGTTCCCTGTTCAGCAGGGAGTCTGCTTCTCCCTCTCCCTTTGCCACTCTCCCCTGCTCGTGCTCTCTCTCTTGCCTGCACTCTCTCTCTCTCAAATAAATACATAAAATCTTTTAAAAATTTCTGATTTTCAATAATTACTTCCTACTTTGTTTATAGACTTACCACCCAATATGCACCCCTAAGCCCTATGTTTTTGGATTTATGTAAATAGAATCACATAGTATATATATTCCTTTATGTTTGCCTGCTCTCAAAAATGTTTTATAAAATTCATAGGTTCTATAAACTGCAGTTATGTCATTTTCATTGCTGTATAATATTCAATTGTAGAAAGACAGCATTCATTCTACCCTGATAGACATTTGGGTTGTATCCATTTGGGATTACTACAAATAAAACTGCTGTGAATATTCCTGTATATTTTTCTTGGTACACATAAGTCATAGAATAAGACTTAGTGCCAAATTTTTGTTGAAAATAATCATGCCAGTGTATACTGCCACTTGGATAGATGAGAGTTCCAGTTGTTCTATATCCTTGCCAATGCTAACACTGGCAATATATTGTTTTTAAAAAAATTTTAGTCCATATGGGAGGTCTTTTAGTAATATCTTTGTTATTTTAATTCATATTTCTCTAATTATTAATGAGGTTTTTATACTTCTACATATTTTCTGACCATTTTAATAATTTATTCTATGAAGTAGCTAATCCAGTCCTTCATTGTTTTCTATTGGATGTTTTTTCTTTTTCTTATTGATATACGTGAGTTTTTTATTTATAGACTATGACCATGGTGAATATCATCTTTTACTTTTTTACTGTCTTGACTTTTCACTCACTTAATGGTGTTTTCTGAAGAACAAAACTTCTTTATTGCAATTAGTATAATTTCTCAACATTTCATTTGTGACTACTGATTTTGTTTCTTGCTTAAGGAAAGTTTCTATATCCTGAGTTCTTTATTAATTTATAGAAATCACATATCTACAATCTGCTTGGAATTTATTTTTGTAAATAAAGTGATATGAGAGTCAGTTTTCGTTTTCCACACAGAGATCTGATTGAATAGTACATTTCCTATATGGTCAATTATTTAGTCAGTTCTTTTCCAATGGTCTGTAGTCCTACACTCATCATAAATCAGGTGTGGGTCTGAAGTCAGACACTATTCTGTTCAACTTATCTAATAGTCTATACTTGTGCCAATATCACACTTCAAAAAAATTACTACGGTCTTGATACCTGGTAAAGTAAGACTCAACTTTGTTCTCCTCAGGCTTACTGCTGTGACTGAATGTTTGTGACCGCCCCAAAATTTGCATGTTAAATTCTAAACCTCAACATGATGGTATTAGGATGTGAAGCCTTTGGGAGGTGATTAGATCATAAAGGTGGAATCCTTATGAATGGGATTAGTGTCCTTATAAAAGAGATTTCAGAGAACCCCCTTGACCCTTCTGCCATGTGAGGACACAGCAAAAAGACAATCTATGAGTCAGAAAGCAGGTCCTCACTAGACACCAGATCTGCTGTCATCTTGACCTTGGACTTTCCAGCCTCCAGAACTAGGAGAAATGAATTTGTGATTGTTATAAGCTACCCAGTCTATGGTATTTTGTTATGGCAGTTTGAACAGACTAAGACAATAACCTTAGTTCTTATTTTGCATTTTCAAGTTAATTCTAGAATCAGCTCAGCTTATATATTTCTACAACATAACCTCTGGAGATTTTATTAAAATTGCATTTAATGTACAGATCAATTTGGTAGAATTGATATCTTTATAATATTAAATTTGTCAAAATTAGGACATAGTATATACTTGTATTTATTTAAGTATTCCTTAACTTCTCTCAATATTATAATTTTATAATTAGAAATAATTTTTATAATTTTCTGTGAAAGGATATTGAATATCTGTTGTTATATGTGTTCCTATGTTTTCTAGTATTATCGTAAATATTTTTCAAGAGCTATTATATTACCCAGAAGAGGTACATTTAAAACAGACTAATAAATGTTGAAAATAAATGGATAAGAAAGATATAGTATATAAATATGAGTCACAAAAAAGGCTATAAGATGAATCTTAATATTTGAAAACCAGAATTAAGGCAATAATATTATAAAGCACAAAAAATGACATCACATGCTGCTAAGATTGACTATAAAAAAGTAAGGCATGTTCATCATAAACACATATGGACCTATCCATATAGTCCCTCAATATATTAAACAACAGCTACCAGAACTGAAATAGGAAATCGATGAAACAAAAGTTTTAGGTGGAGTTTGAGCATATTCTTTTCAGAAACTGATAGAACAAAGGGACAAACCATGAGCGGATACATTAAGCATGTAAACAATAAATTTATTAAGCTCATGCAACTATATACGGAATTCTATACTCAACAGACAAAAAAAGACACATTTTTTTTCAAGGCTACACATAATACTTATAAACATAGATCATGTATTAAGCCTTAAAAAAAGTCTCAGAAATTTCAAAAGTTCAATGCATACCCATGATTTTCTCCAATCATAATGTAATAAAACTTAAAACCAGTAATAAAAGGGGGAGCCTTAAAAGCCTACAAGTATGGACTTCAGCTTCTGGGTAAAATGGAGAAATAAGGATTGAATTTACTCTCCCACCTGAAATAACTAAGGAACAAAATACTACATAAAATGTTTCTTAAAACACTGGATATCAGGTATTTACCCAAAGGATACAAAAATACAGATGAAGGACAGAGATCCCTCAGAGATGGAAAACAAATGAGGTGAGCACTATGATTGTCCCAGGTTACTGCCTGAAAAAGGTTTCCAGGAGGTGGTCTAGGGAGAGGGAACGCTGAAAAAAGCCCAAGAGTCTCCCCGAGTTGAGGAGATGGGACTGGGAGTTCAGAGAAGCTAGAGAAACAATGACAAAAGTTTTTCCAAATTCAATAGAACTATAAACTCAGAGATCCAAGAAGCTCAGTGAATCCTAAGCACAAGACACATGAAAGAAACTACACAAGGCACATAAGAATCATTTTACATAAAATCAGTGATAACCAGAAAATCTAGACAATTAAAAAAAAAAGACATCTAGATGGCTAACAGGCACATGAAAAGATTCTCAACATCACTCATCATCAGGGAAATGCAAATCAAAACCATAGTGAGCTACCATCTCACACCTGTCAGGATGGTTAAAATTAACAACACAAGAAACAACAGGTGTTGGCGAGGATGTGGAGAAATGGGAACCCTCCAACACTGTTGGTGGGAATGCAAACTGGTGCAGCCTCTCTGGGAAACAGTATGGAGTTTCCTCAAAATGTTAAAAATAGAACTATCCTACAGTCCAGCAAGTGCACTGCTAGGTATTTACCCAAAGGATACAAAAATACAGATTTGGAAGGATACGTGCAGCCAGATGTTTATTGCAGCATAATCAACAGTAGCCAAACTATGGAGAGAGCCCAAATGTCCATCCACTGATGAATGGATAAAGAAGATGTGGAGTGTGTGTGTATATATATATATATATATATATATATATACTCAGCCATCAAAAAGAATGAGGTCTTGCCATTTGCAATGACATCGATGGAGCTAGAGTGTATTATACTAAGTGAAATAAGTCAGTCAGAGAAAGACAAATACCATATGACCTCACTCATATTTGGAATTTAAGAAAGAAAACAGATGAACATATGGGAAGGGGGGGAAGAAAAAAAGGAGAGAGGGAGACAAACCATAATAGAGTCTTAATGATAGAGGACAAACTGAGGGTTGGTGGAGGGAGGTGGTGGTGGATGGCTAGACGGGTGATGGGCATTAAGGAGGGCCCTTGTTCTGATGAGCACTGGGTGTTGTATGCAAGTGATGAATCACTGAATTCTACTCCAGAAACCAATATTACACTGTATGTTAACTACCTAAAATTTAAAATAAAAAAAGTGGTCAGACAAAAAAAGGATACATTACATGAAAAGTAAAAAGAATAAGACAGCAGATTCTTGAGGAACAACCAAGCCAGACAGTGGAACATCTTTAAGGCAATAAAAAGAAAAGCAAAACATTCAAAAAACTTTCAGCTTAGAATTCTTTACCTTATGACATTACCTTTCAAAAATTAAGGTGACGTAAAGACATTTTCAGACATACAAAAGCTAAAATAATTCATTACTAGCAGATTTGTATTATAAGAAATGTTAAAAGAAGGAGAAAGGTGGTGGGTGGAATTCTGTAACTAAGAAAAACAGTGAGGATTACTGAAAATGATAATTATATGAGTAAATATGAAGACCTTTTTTTATTATTCAAATCTATATAAAAGATAATCGGGTGCTTATAACAAATACGGCAGCAATGTGTTGTGGAGTTTATAACATATGTAGAAAGAAAATATATGACAGGAGTAACATAAAGGTAGAATGAGTACAAATGGAAGTAAACTGTCGTAGGCTTGCATGAAAGGTAGTATCACTTGAAGGTAAGCCTTGATAATTTAAAAATGTATATCAGAAAATATAACACTGAAAAGCAGCTAAAAATCAGACAAAAATGGAATCGTAAAAAGATATTTAATTAATACAAAACAAGGCAGGGGAAGAGGGAAAAAAAAAGAGAGAAAAGAGCAGATTAAGCAAATAGAAAATAAATATCAAAGCAATAGGGTTAAACACAACTCTCTATAACACATTAAGTGTAAATGTTCTCAGCACCCCAAATAAAAGGTAAATATTGTCATCTTAGGTAAAAAGCAAGATCTAACTATATATTGTCAGGAAGAAACCCACTTTAAATATAAAGACACAATATGTTAAAAGTAAAAGCATGGAAGAGGTAAACATATTAAGGGTAATTAAAAGAAAGCTGGAGTGGCTATATTAATGTCCAACAAAGTAGATTTTAGAACAGGGATTATTACCAGGGATGAAGGGGATCATTTCATAATGATAAAGATGTTGATTCAGCAGAGAACATAATATTAAACAGTTTTTCACCCAGTAACAGTTATAAAATATAGACTTGCCCCATTTATTGTGTTTCCCTGTATTGCACTTCAGACATTGCTTTTTTTTTTTTTTAACAAATTGAAGTTTTGTAGCAACTCTGTGTCAAGCAAGCAAGTCTATCGCGTGATTTTTTCCAAGAGCATTTGCTCACTTTGTGACTCTGTGTCACATTTTGGTAATTCTCACAATATTTCAAACTTTTTCATTACTATTCTATTTGTTATGGTGATCAGTGATCAGCGTTTTCTTGAAATCGAATCTACTCTTGGTGAGGCTGTGAAGATTGTCGAAATGACAACAAAGGATTTAGAATGTTACATGAACGTATTTGATAAAGCCGTGGCAGGGTCTGAGAGAACCGACTCCAGTTTTGAACGAAGTTCTAACTGGGGGTGAAATGCCGTCAAACTGCATCCCATGCTACAGGGAAATCGTTCGTGAAAAAAAGAGTCAATCTATGTGGCAAAAGTCACTGTTGTCTTATTTTAGGAAATGGCCATGGCTGCCCAACCTCCAGCAACCACCACCCTGATCAGTCAGCACCGCCGACACTGAGGCAAGACTCTCCACCAGCAAAAAAAAAAAAAAAAAATTACAGCTCACTGAAAGCTCAGATGATGGTTAGCCTTTTCTGGCAATGAAGCATTTTTATTTGTTTGTTTGTTTATTTGTTTATTTGAGAGAGAGAGAGAGCACAAGCTGGGGGAAAGGGATAGAGGGAGAGGGAGAGAGAGAATCTTAAGCAGGCTCCATGCTCAGTGCAGAGCCGGATGCGGGGCTTGATCTCACGACCCTGGGATCATGACCTGAGCCGAAATCAAGAGTTGGATTGAGCCACCCAGGCATTCCAGGAGTAAAACGTTTTTAAGTTAAGGTATGTACATTGTCTTTATAGACCTACTGCTATCGCAAACTTAATAGACTACAGTATGCTGTAAACATAACTTTTATATGTGCTGGGAAACTGAAAAATTTACTTGACTTGTTTTATTGTGATATTTACTTTATTGCAATGGTCTGGAACTGAGCCTGCAATATCTCCAAGGTATGCCTGTCCATGAAGCAAAACTGATAAAGGAAATGGACAAATTAATAATTATAGTTGGGGATTTCAATACTCCTCTCCTAATAATTGATAGAAAAAGCAGACATCAAATAAGAAAGACTGCCTGACTATAGATGACTTAATACTATCAACTAACTTAATCTCATTGCATTTATAGAACAATTCTCACAACAACTGAATACACATCCTGTTAACTGTATGTGGAACTTTTACCCAGACAGACCAGTCTCTAGGCTAGGAGTCAGCAAACTGGCTCACAGGCTAAATATAGCCCATTCCATATTTTTCTAAATAAAGTTTCATGAAAACACAGCCATGCCAATTTACATGACAACTGTAGAGCTATGTGTCTATGATAGACACTTTATGGCCTGAAAGTTTAATTTTTTTACTGTTTGAACTTTTATAGAAAATGTTTATTGACCCCTACTTTAGGCCATAAAACATACCTCAACACAAAGAGTATAATCCATGAAAGAACAAATTAACACATCGAACTCCATTAAAATTAAGAACGTATGCCCTTTAAATGACATTGTAGGGAAAATGAGAAGACAAGTCACAGACTAGGAGAAAATTCTGGCAGACCACATATTTGATAAAGGACCTGTGTCCTTTATAATCTGTAAAGAACTCTCAAACTTGATAAGAAAACTCAGTAACAATCCAATAATAAAGTAGGTAAAAGATACATTAATGACAAACACATGAAAACATGACTGACCTCATTAGCCATTAGGGAAAAGCAAATCAAAACCATGAGCTAACACTGCATATGGAGTAGAATATCCAAAACTAAAGACCGATTGTATCAAATATTTGCATGGGTGTGAAAAACTGGAACATTCATACATTATGGGCAGGGATATAAAATGGTATAAATAAGAGCTTCAGAAAAGAGTTTGGAAGTTTCTTTGAAAGGTAAACATACATCGGCTATTTAACCCAGTCTTTCCCCACCTACTGATATATGGAACAGAAATAAAAGCATATATTTATACAAAGACTGGGGCAGAATTTGCTATAGCAGCTGTATTTGTAATTGCCCCTAACTAGAAATAACCCAAATGTCCATCAATAAGCGAATGGATAAACCAATTGTGTATCTGTATAATGGAATACTATTCAGCAATAAAGCAAAATAAACTATGGATGCATGCAGCTGCACAGATAAATCTCAATATAATGATGCTGAGTGGAAAAATTCAAGCAAAATCAGAGCACACACTGTATGATTCAACCTACATAAAATTTTAGAAAACGTGAAGATATATGACTGAATGCAGATCAGTGGTTGCCTGGTGTGAGTGGGGGCGGGGGAGAAGGAGGAATTACAAAGGAGCATGAGGAAACATATGGGGTCCATGGATACATTCATTATCTTGGTGGAAAGGGAAAAAATACAGAATTTAATAAAGAAGTCATTACATCCGCCCCAGCCAGAGGTAGGGGTGCCAATAACACTTGGTGGTTGTTTACCTACATGCCTCTATTAACATTAGTTCTTTTACCTAGAATGTTTTCCTTCTGTATCCCACTGCGAGTGAAAAAGTAACGTATTTTTATAAAGTAGAGATTGAATTTTGTCTCTAATTTTTAACTGATTTGAAGTTCCATAGTATTTAATGTTTTTCCTATTGAAACGTACATGTCAAGCACGACCTTGTTATCCTGATCCCTTATTAAATTGTAAGATGTTTGAGGGCTCACAAGACCCTGTTTTTTGAGGTTTTGTAATTACCTCCAGCACAACAGAAGTAGTCCATTAATACTTACTGAATAAACAAATGGGGGAATGAATGTATTGGTGAAAACTTCAAGGCCGACACTACATGAACGCTGGCTGGAATTATGTACAATGTCATCATTTCTATAGGTCTAGTTGGATATCCTTTATGATCTTTTATTTTATTTTTTTAAAGATTATATTTATTTATTTGAGAGAGAGAGAGAGAGATAGCATGAGTGCAGGGTGGAGGGAGGGGTGCAGAGGGAGAAGGAGAGGCAGATTCCCCGCTGAGCAGAGAGCTGGACCTGGAGCTTGATCCCAGGACCCCGGGATCATGACCTGAGCCAAAGGCAGACACTTAATCTACTGAGCCACGCAGGCGCCCCTCCTTTATGATATTTTAAGTCTCCAAAATATTGTAATTCTCTGAAAACATTGAATTTCCTCTTTTATATTATTATGATTTTAACTAAAATTTTCTCTGAGGTCCATTCCTATTCTTACCTTTCAACTACCTTGCTATTCTAAAAAGAGTTAAAATATGTTCCTCCAGAGATTTCCCCATTGGTACTTAAACGGAGTGTCAACAAAGAAAATACTTTGGTGAGGGGGGTACCCATGAAAAAAGATAGTGATGCGTGGAATAGGTTTTCTTACAAAAAGTATTTAAAATATGTTATTATGTATGGAAAAATGTTAAGGACATTTCTATCCCTGTTTTTTTACTATGCTATTGTCTGCCTTTCAAGAAGCGGGGTGCAGTCATGAGAATGCCAAGACGTCGTATGATTGATCACCTGATGCATGTATAAATGACATTCAGTTTGTGCAGCATTTACAAACTATCATATTGATGTATGTGGTCTATTTTGTTTTTGCTGGTCTATCTTGTATATCTTGTTTTATTTTCTTACATGTATTGTGATATTTTATTATCTTGTTTATTCTTGTTTTTAATAAAATATTTTCTCTCTATAATTTGGATTTTTTTTTCTATTATAGAATAAAAAACCCACATGAATCAAATTTTTATCACTCCTCACAGTAATTAAGTAATCTGTGATACCACTTCTTGCTGTCTACTTTCATTCATTTGCACATTATATCTTATGATATTTTATTGGTGTTGCATCAATACATTTTCATTTTTAATAAATTCCGTGTTCCAAAGTTTGGGAAATGCTGACTTCATCAAATTATTTATGTGACTATTTGATTAATGTTCTTATTTCTCTCAAGAAAATAAGTTTGAAAACAGACCCCATGTCTGTTTTTTGCTGTTATATCTCTAGCACCTTGCTCAGTGCCTGATACATGCAAATCCTAAAACAAAACAAAACAAAAACTTGTGTGTTAATATCCATACAATCGGGAACTCGTAATTTATGCCATTACATTAACAGGGATTCCTATAAGGCATCCAGCCTCACAATAGATGATGAATCAAGTTTTGTTACTTCCAATGGCTTGGTTTTACCATTAGCTCTAGGTTGTTCTAGTTCCAGCCAGCAATCTATCAGGCTGTTCTAGATGGAATCACATATCCCACTAATTGAATATGTTACTTTCTGCCTTGTCCTTTATGGCAAATTTTGCTTTGCGGGAAAAGAAGGTTTAACTTACCACATTGCATAAAAGTTACCTTTAATAGCTTGTGTAATTTAAACTCACTATCAAAGTAACTTCTTCTCTATTTTTAAATGTTCACCTTTCTAAAATATTTCAGCTGGTGTTTAAGTTGGAAATGTTCTTAAGCATTGTTATAGAGAAGTTATTCCACAACTTACTAGGGCGGATCAATGAGATTTGAGGACATGTACATTTGTACTTCTAGATTGTAACTGTTTAATTTGGCATTTACTGGTGATGACTTCTGCCACATTCTCTTCACTAGAAGGGAGTCACTAAATTCATCCCACACTCAAGGGGGAAGGGAATTAGTCTCTATCTTTTGAGGAATGGACTGGAAAAGATTGTGTAGACATATTTTTAAAACACCACATAGAGATACATACAAAAATTAACATTCTTAGGGAAAAAAAGTTACTTCATTTCTAAAATAAGCACGTAATATTACAAGAATGGAATAGAGAGATAACAAGAAGAAACTACGAAAAATTATGGGAAAATGACGTCACTAATACAATTGCTGAAATACATACATACAGATATAAAAGAACGGATAAAACTTAAAAGAGAATGCTGCTTACATTTTGTTATGAGAACCCATAAGGGTAAAAATGTGGAAAACAAGAGTAAGAATATAGATCATTGATAATGAAGATCCAATATCCAACCGATGGTAAATGTACCATGGAGAAACAGAAGGGAAATACTTATCAACAAAGGAGAAGGTAGAAGAGAAGGAATGGAAGGGGAGGAGAAAGAAAATAGGATGTGAAAAAAGGAGAAGGAGGGAGAGGAGGATACAAAGAGGCAAAGGAAGAAGAAGAAGAGAAAGAACAAATTTCCTTGGATCCATTGAAGCCGTGTTCTCATTGGTAACTCTGAGTCCTGGAAGGTAATATTGCAAATTACTTCAAAAATCTGAATGAAAATGGTGGTCATCCTAAGCGACCACAGCCAGAAAAAGTTCCAATTACCTGGGATTACAAATATTTTTAAGATATGTGAGGACAAAGAATTTTGATCTTTCACAAGGGCAAATATCAGGAGTAAAAATTTTATATTGGAGAGGAAGGATTAATGGCCTGGATGAAAGTCTCCAGAGGAAAATGGGATAAGTTATATAAAAGTCACCATAAAAAGGCGATTGAGACTTCCTCTTCCACCGAGCACTCCCAAAGAGCAAAAATAGAAAATCTGGAGAAAAGAATCTGTTTGAAGCATTGGGAATTAACAAGGCAGTGAAGATGTAGGAAGCCAAAATTTCCTAAGAAGAAAGCCTAGAGAGGTAAGCTTTTAACCACAGGGACATCTGGGGACTTAAGAGGCAGAACTGGGCAGAGCTTTAGCAGACTTGAATGACTTGGGAACAAATGTTGGGGTTCACAGTCTGCACACACAGGGGCCTTGGTGAGTCTCTTATGCTTGGATGAGGGCATAGAAGGGAAATATATTAGGATCAAGAGCAAATCCTAAATGAGTCAGATCTCACATGGACTGAAGCTTAGCTTTAATCATATAAATCTTTTATTGGGCTAAGGGGGCTTGGGGTTGCTACTTCCCTAGTTACCTGTCAGAAGAAAATGTTCTAAGGGAAGATAATATTCTGGATGGCTAATATCTCTTTCCATTTTTTTAATAGAGGATGTTCTATATCCTTAACTTCTGGCAACCCCTAATATGTTCTCCATGTATAATTTTTTTTCAAAACTGTTATATAAACGGAATTATATGAAATGTTACTTTTGGCTTTTCTCTGCTCAGTATAACCCCAAGTATTCATCAAGTTTTTGTGCATATTAATAGTTGGTTAATTTTCATTCCTGGATAGTATTGCGTGCTAGGTTTGTGTCGCAGTTTAACCACTTGTAACCAAACCAACGTGAGTTTGCTCCTTGGTGAGTCAGAAACTGCACCAGGGTGGGTTGTCACACAGAGAAAACTTTTATTTGCAGAAAATAAGGAGATCAGGGGGAATTGCTTCCAAAGCCATGACTTCCCAAGAGAGGGTGAATAGGTTCCTTTTGTTTAGGGTTAGGATGATGGTTTAGATAGGGAAGCCTTGTCATTGTATGTAGAGGTAGGCACAAGGTCTCACAGGGATCTTAAGAAAACATGCCTATACATACATCGTATGTTATGTAAATAGGGCTGAGGCTCCTCATTGGGCAGATTTTCAATATTAAAATGAGGTAAAGGGAGGTCACTCCAAGGTCCATCTCCGCAGGCGCAAGTCTGGGGTTTAGCTCAAAAGGTTTGGGTGGTCTGGGCCAGTGGGAGGTCTTATCAGGCAGCTGCCATCCCCTGAGGGGTGGTTTCTGGTTTCATTTGCCTGAGTTAAGAGGTAAGCCAGAAAGAAAAGCTTAAGGAGAAATATAAGACAGATGTTAGTGAATACAAGCAGGTGGGCAGTAAAGTCAGGTGTTGGGGTCTAGCTGGTGACACACTCACTGGTTGAAGGACATCTAGGGTTTCCAGTTTGGGGATATTATGAATAAAACTGGTATGAATGGTCATACATAGGTTTTTGTGTGAATATGTTTTTCTTTCTCTGTCATAAATTCTCAAGAAGGCAATTTCTGGGTCATATGGCAATTGAATGTGTAAGTTTATAAAAACCACCAAATTGTTTCCTAAAAGGGCTGCACCATCTTGACATTCTCACCAGCAATGTATTAGCGATCCCGTATCTCCACATCCTCACCTGTATCTGGTGTTGTCTCTTTTTTGGCTAAAGGCATTCTGGTAGGTGTAGAGTGATATCTCATCAAGGTTTTTCATTTGCATTCTCTCCATGGCTAATATGTAAAGCATCCTTTCCTGTGCTAATCTGCTGTATGCATATCCTCTTCATCGAAATGTCTCTTCCTGTCTTTTGCTCATTTTCTAATTGCATTTTTTTAACTGTTGAATTTTGAGAGTTCTTTACATATTCTAGATACAAGTCCTTTGTTAGATATTTGGTTTGCAAATACGTTCTCTCAGTCTCTAGCTTGTCTTTTCATACTTTTCACAGGGGCTTTTGCAGACAAAAATCTTAATTTTGATGAGGTTCAATTTATCAAGTTTTTTTTTTTTTTTAACAGATCGTGCTTTTGGTGTCAAGTTTAAGAACTCTTTGCCTAGCCCTAAACCCTGAAAATCTTCTCTATGTTCTCTCTGAACATTTTACCTTTTACATTTAGATCTGTAATCCGTTTTGAGTTAATTTTTTATAGAAGAAGGACTGATAGGTTTAATTTTAGGCCCCTCTCTGTATGAATTCAATTTTAAAATACAGCAACGTATTTCTTTGAGTTTCAAATAAACCAGGTCACATATACATAAATTGAAAGAACTTCAATAACAAGGAAATAACATGTTTTATGCTTTCGTACTTTGATGCCTTTGTTTTTGCTGTGCCAGCTGCCAGAAATATATAGTATTTTCCTTCCTAAAATCTTCACTTTCTTAAAAGTGTAGCTCCAAGTCCCATTTTGTCGAGAAAGCTTTCCCTGACCACCTCTCCTGAATAGAGACACTCTTCCTCTCGTGTTCTATGGCATTCATTGTTTGTACAGTTTGTGCTACGTCCAACTAGCTTCCAGTCGTGTCTCACTTCATTTAATACAATGTGCTCCTTTCTACCCCAGGACATTTGTGCATGCTGTTCTCTCTGATTGCAATCCTTCACCATACCCTTCACCCAGGTGCCTCTTCCTTACCTTTCAGTTCTCAGGTGTAATGTTATTTTCACTGAACAGGTTAAGTGGCCAGGTCTTAAGCTTTCATAGAACTGGTACTTATTACAGTTGTTAAGTAGGATTTATTTGTTTGATTATTTGACTTTTTGTCTTTCCCACTGAACTATTTGTTTGTGGTCACTCTTGTGTATAGAGAACAATGCCTGGCAAGTAACCGATGCTCATTAAGTGTTTCTTGAAAAAGAAAAAAAAAAAAGAGTGAATGAATGAACTTTTGGTTTGTAAATATCTAAAGGCAAGGTGGTGATTTATAATTTAGAGGTCTTCACAGAATCTAGGAGCTAGAAAGATTTAATAGTTAATGTCCCAGTGAGAAAACAGAAGACTTAGTTTATCTACACAAAAAGTGTGTAGGAGAACAGCAATATTTACCCAGATAATTTTTATTGGGAGCAGGGGGCAGGGAGGGACATAAAAGCCTTCCTGAAATACCCATGTAATTAGAGTTAAATAGCCATAATAATTTAAATGATCTGAGTAATTACTTATATTCTTTGATTCCTTTGCTAACAAATCCTCCTATTATTTTCTTCATGTAGTAAAATGAAATGACTTAAGAAATATGGGATGGGGGCACCTGGGTGGCTCAATTGGTTAAGCGTCTGCCTTCAGCTCAGGTCATGGTCCTGGGGTCCTGGGATCCAGCCCCATGTTGGGCTCCCCGCTTAGCGGGGAGTCTGCTTCTCCCTCTCCCTCCCCATCTGTCCTTCCCCCAACCCTCCCTCCCCTATCATGCGAGCTCTCACTCTCTCAAATAAATAAAATCTTAAAAAAAAAAAAAAAGAAGAAGAAAGTGGGGTGGCGAGGCAAAGGAGGATATTAGTGGCCAGATTTGTATCAGAGCACTTTATAAAGACTGAATATAATTTTGCTGGCCTATTTATGAGTTAAAAATATACATTATTTTGTTTGGCCCATTTTCCATTTTAGGCTCTCCTTGGAGCCCAGTTGAACTGTGGCTCATTTTTAACTCTCCCATCGTTGCGTATTTTCTATCCACCTAGGCTGGATGGGACTGAAAATCCCTTTGCTATTGTCAGCTATGTTGGAGCCCTCGGAATCTCTCCCAGAAGTAGGAAAGGTAAAAGCCCCTTGTAGAGGACTTTCCATTCTTAGCCTAACCTAACTGCTGTGGCCTGAGGGGCTAATCAAGTATTATAAACACTGATTAAATAAGGTAGGTCATTTCCATCACTGGTTTCCAGAGGGGGAAATGGAGGCACCTCACATGGGAATGGTATTTGCAGACTCAGGAAGACAATTTATCGTCGCCTCCTTCCTTCCCTCTTGCAAAATGCCAGCAGAGAGCACTGGAGGCGTTAGACAGAGTTTGAATGGTATTCAAGCAGGTCACATTTGGGGGCTGAGGTGTCTCATTAAAAACTTCCGTTTCACTGCCGTATATCCATATGCTGTGTATCCACATCCATGACGGAGGCACTGTTCATCTCCCTGTCTTAACGGCTAATGGTCTTTGCCAGGCAGAATGAAAAGTTGATTACACACAGCTTTGCCAACATCTCTTGACAGGAAAGAGCAAAAAAAAATCCTCTTGCACAAATGAAATGTCAGTCAAAACTCAAACATATTAAAACAAGATAAGCTATATTATTCTCTTAGATTAGAGATTAACTGGTTTCTAATTAATTCCTTGGATGTGTAATAGGCTAGCATGACTGGATTTATCATTCAGGAATATTCTTTAATCCAGCTTTTTTTTTTTTTCCTTTTTTCCTTACGTGCTTACCTCTTTCTAAAGTTGGTGTTACTATGTAACTCAGAAAGCCACTGTGTTGGGAACTGGAAGAGTGTGGTGCTCAGAAGTTCTTTCTTAATAAGGTACAGTCTATAAAATATTAGAACAGGCCAAGAGCTTCGAGGGGGAAACAAAACAAAACAACTGAGTTTAAGCAATTTGCATCTTGACAATCACCTATCCCCAACCTTGCTCTGAGCTCTAGTTTGCCTCACAGGGATGTTTCCAAAAAATTGGGTTGTGTCCCTGTGTGGGCAGGAGGCAGGAAGGAAAAGGAGGATTTTAGAATTAAATAGGGCTTTCGAAATGTGTTGCAAATTTTCATGGCAGGGAATGTGGTGTGGGGAATCACTGGAATTAGTGCAGGGTCTATAACATTCACACTCCTGTTTTCTCACCGATGGCTTTTCTTCTTGAAGGTTGGATACGAGCAAATCTCTGTATCTTGACGCAAGGGATCCTGAAGGAGAGACACCCATCATTCATAGCTTCTCTTGCGGGTAGAATTTATGAAACTGTAATCCAGAGATCTCCTATGGCCTTCAGATGATGTCTTCCTTGGTTTAGAACTTCAGAGCTTAATGAGACCTCATAGATTATCTAGATTCTTGTGACTGAAAGTGTAGTCCAAGGAATAACAGCATTTCTATCACCAGGAAGCTTGTTAGGGACGTAGAATTTCTACCCCAGACCTCCTGAATAAGAACTTGCCTTTGAGTGAGATCCCCGAGTGATTCATGTGCACATTCAAATTTGAGAAGCACTGTTCTAGATCAAAGCCCTCATTTTATAGATTAGGATATCGTGGCTCGGATCTGTATAACTACCATAGGTACTAAATAAATCATACAACAAATCAGAGCCTGCTATTCTCTTTCTCCCGGCATGCAGCTTTCCTTCCCTGACATACTGCTTCTCCTGAACCTTGAATTAAGAATTACTTGTCTTGGGGCGCCAGGGTAGCTCAGTCGGTTAAGTGTCTGACTCTGGTTTCTGCTCGGGCCATGATCTCAGGGTCTTGAGACTGAGCCCTGCCTAGGGCTCTGCGCTCAGTGGGAAGTCTGCCTATCTCTCTTCCCTCTGCCCCTCCTCCTGCTCACACTCTCTCTGCCTCTCTCTCAAATAAATAAAATAAAATCTTAAAAAAAATTACTCATGTATTCAGGGGAGCCCGGGTGGCTCAGTTAGTTGAGGGTCTGACTCTTGATCTCAGCTCAGTTCTTGATCTCAGGGTGATGAGTTCAAGCCCTGCATTGGGCTCCATGCTGGGTGTGAAGCCTACATTAAAAAAAATGTTATGAATTACTTGTGTTTGTGTTCACTAGTATAAAAGAAAATAACTCCTCATTCATGTAAATATAAATTGCGTCTGGATTTTCTTTATTTCTGATTATCTTACAGAAAATACCAAGCACTGTGCCTATGTATATAGTAGTTCTACAGTGAATACTCTTGTCATATTGATAATTATTAATACTAATAGTTATTTTCATTAATGTTGTATATGCAAAGGAATAACAGAACATACTGAAATTTTCCCGTACAAGTTGTATTATCCACCCAATTAGCTTGCAGACCAGGAAATCAGAGAGGCTGGTATGGTGGCACATGGGTTTGTTTTCACTTAAATTCCTGCCAGAAGCTAGGAGAAGGTTAGCTGGTGTAACATCTACTGTCACCTTATAGCCCCTTGTAATCATAAGAAGGTTATCTTTGCCCACTTTCCTGGCATTGATAAAGTAGAGGATGCAGAATCATTAAAGACACTACTAATGTCTTCGGGGAGAATCTGTCCTGCTAATTATAAGCTCAGTGTTTCTGCATTATGTTCTGCTAAATAGGCTGGCCTCTGTCTTATCCACTGAAACATTTTAAGTAATGAAGTAACATAAATTAAGTTGAATCTTAAAAAATATGTGTGGTATTTTGGCTTTGAGGAGAACTTAGACACGAGATGACCAGTTTATCACACTATTAAAGTAGTTCAGACAAGGGTGGCTAAGCCCTGGAGCCAGAGCAGGGACAGAAGGACAGAAGGACAGGGAAGTAGATTAGAATAACCACAGGATGCAAAACAGTTCCATGTCCCCCAAAACTCCCCTGTGCAACCGCGTTGTAGACTCCCCAGACCCCTGACTCCTGGCGAACACTGATAAATCCTCAATTACCATAGATTTGTCTTCTTGAGAATATCATATCACTGGAATTATGCACTCTATGATTTTTTGAGACTGGCTGCTTTCACGCCACATAATGCCTTTGAGATTCACCCAAGTCATTGTGGGTATAAGTAGTGTGCTCTTTCTATTGCTGAGTGGCACTCCACTTCATGGATGTCTCACAGTCTATTTATCCGTTCACTCATTGAAAGACACTTGGGTTGGGGCGCCTGGGGGGCTCAGTCAGTTAAGCCTTCAGCTCAGGTCATGATCCTGGGGTCCTGGGATCCAGCCCTGTGTCGGGCTTCCTGCTCAGCTGGGAGTCTGCTTCTCCCTCTCCCTCTGCCCTTTCCCCCCACTCATGCTCAGGCTCTTTCTCAAATAAATAAATAAAATCTTAAAAAAAAAAAAAAAAAGGACGCCTGGATTGTTTCCAGATTTGGCAATTATGAATACAGCTGCTGTAGACATTTGATGCATAGCTTTTTGGGTGAACACAAATTTTCATATCTGTAAGGTAAAACACCCAGGAGCGGGATTCCTGGTCTTATGGTAAATGTATGTGTAACTTTATAAAAGCTGCCAAACTATTCTCTAAATTGGCTGCACTATTGGGCATCCCCTCTAGCAATGTGTGAGTGTCCCAGCTGCTTTGTTTCCTCACCAGCACTTGGCATTATCGATATTTTATATTTTAGCCATCTTATAGGGGTGCAGGTGTATCACATGTGGTTTTAATTTGCATTTCCCCACTAGCTCATGCTAGTGATGTTGATTATCTTTGTGTGTGTGTGTGTGTGTGTGTGTTTTCCTCTTAGGTAAAGTGTTCAAGTTTCTTGCCCATTTTTAGTTGGGTTGTTTGTTTTTCACCGTTGGAATTGTGTTGCCTATTAATCAATTTTGGAATGGACATCTTTACTGTATTGTCTTTTAATACATGAGCACTGTATGTGTCTCCATTCACGTAGGCCTTCTTTGATTTTTCATCTGCATTTTATAGTATTGAGAAGAGAGATCCAGTATAGGTTTTGTGAGATTTATATATAAGTATTTTATGTTCTTTAAAGCTATTGTAAGCAGTCCTTTTTTTAAAAAAAAAATGTTTTCAACTGTTCATTGCCACTATATATAAATACAATTGATTTTTTTGTGTTGCCTTATTATATTCTGTGACTTTGCTAAACTCTGGTATTATTTCTAGGGGCTTTTTTGTAGGTTCCTGGGGATTTTCTATATAGTGAATCATGTCATCTGTGAATAGGGACAGTTTTATTTATTTTCCAGGCTTCTCCTGAAATGCCTCTCTATGCACAGGTCAGTGCCCACCTCCAGCTTTTATGCTGCTCTGCTTTCACCCTGGGGGAGAGTGGGAGAAAAATCTGAAACTCCCTGACAACTTGGTGGTACTTTGAGTTTTAGTCTTCTTCCCCAACCCTTCTGTTACTATTTTACTATCCAGAGTCCTCAGAGAGAGTCCATGAACTCTGCACAGCTGCATTCAATGGGAGAGACAGTGTGAGTTGGGCTAACTCTATGTTACTTTGAACCCAAGTCAGAAGTTGGACTTGAGGTCCTCCCCCTCCCCCAGTAATTAGAAGGTATTTGTGTTTCTCCATTCACACTCTTTTTCTGTTCTGACTCCTTACCTTCATACTGACCTTAATCCTAGACCAAATAGCTAGGAGTGGGAGCAAGGAGTATGTCAAAGGAATATAGTAAAATCAACTGGGTATTGAACACTGAGCTTTGGCCTTCTTAGCGGTGTGTTCCAAGAAATTGAATTAAATGAGTCTGGACACAGGGCAAGAGAAAACTTTAGCTCAGCTTATGTTCAGATTATTTCAAATTAGTGAGTTAATGAGCCCCTTAAGCAACAGAAATTATCTGGATCAATTTACAACACGGGAAATCAATGGAAGCTTTCTTTGGTTGACCAGTGTGGTTATTGGTAATTCTGCAACACTTATATTCTAAAATGTGAGTGTGTTCCCGTGTTGCCTGAGTGGGTGATGGGTTGCAATGGATGGTGTGGCTGGGGAACTAAGTCAAATCAATGGACAGAGTAAAACAGAAGAAAGCAGGGACGTGAAGTTTTTGAGAGCTTGTTTTGACTGATTTCACGGGTTTCACTGAGTTTTGTCTTTTGCTCTGGAGTCATCAAGTACACTTCGGCTCTCTGAAAACATCTTTCCCTTTATTGGTGACCTGGCTGGTAAGGGTAAACTGATCGAACCCCACAGAAGCTGCTTTGTAGCTTCCTGCTATTTCGGAATGAACTTTAGAAGGACCGTTATCACCTTTAAGATGCACTGCATTTGTTTTTTCAGTTAGGGACACGCAGCCAACACACTCCGGGGTTCACTTTAACGTTTCCTGTCATTTCTCATACTGCCACTGCATCAGGAGGCTTTGAGCGCTGGTCTGCAACATCGCCATCTGGTGGCTCCAAAGCTACATGGACGGAGAGGAAAAAAAAAAAAGACTTGGCTGTTTTCTAGTGTTTGGGGAAGACCTTTCTTCTGCTTCTCTCAGTTGATTTAGGATGAACTCATGGCAGAATCGTGCACCATTGTAGGCCTCTGCCCGAGCCGTTTCTCTCTTCCTGCGGGTACATGCCCAGAGCTGTCTGAGGTCAAAAGGAAGGAAAGCAGAGGGATTTGGAAAACAACAGAATTTTTGACAAGAAACTCTTAAGAATTATACAGAGAAATGGTGCTATGGGAAATGCATCTGATCTGACTGGAGGGGTATCAAATTTCCTTTTCTCAGCTTGCTTAGTTTTAGGGCTGTTTAGTTGCTTTAGCACAGACAACAAAATTGGACCGAGATATCTTTTTACAGCCATGGTTCTGGGTTTTGGGTCTTACATAAAGAATGCCTTCCATACCAGACTCCTTCCCCGCGTCCCCGCCTTCAGCTCCTGCTCCTCTGCCTTAGCCCCCAAAAGGCGCTCTGTTTGTCATGGGTTATGTTTTGCCTAAATAAATCTAGAGAGCTTTTCTGTGCTCTGAAATTTTTAGTATTCTAGTTGAAAATGCTTCAGTAACCCTGATGGAAACATAAGCTCATAAGGAACAGGAATCTTGTGCTGTGTATTTATTTCACCACTGTTGGCCCCTCATCTCTCTCCTCCAAATTGCTCACCTTAGGAATCCTCTTTCGTTTCTTTTCTCCAGTTTCTCCTTAGTGTGATATGTATATACGGGTGCCTGTATGTGTCTATTTCTGTGTGTGTGTCTGTGTGTGTTTGTGTGTGTGTGTGTTATAGGAAAGATACAGTGAAGATGAAAAGACATCAAATTAGCTACGTGTTGGATGTTATAGAGGCCAAGGGCAGGCTGCCTCAAAATGTACCACCTTGGCCCCTCCAATGACCAACCTCTGAACAGTTGACTATCAAAGTGGTTTATTACACATGAATTTAGAAACATTCTAAGGGCAGGGATTAAAGCTATTTCATATTTCTAAAAAAAGAAAAAAACCTCAAAAAGTTGGAAATGGCGGACTAATCTGTTTGAAAATATACATAGAGACCTCGTGATCAGTTGGAACCCAAATGTAAATTAAGATTGGGGACTTTATTGTCAAACTCCTCAAAACACTATAACAATCTGAATCACTGATAATTTTACCAAGAATGCAGGAGTAAAATATTTTAAAATTTCCCTGACTATCCAGAATCGATGTTACAGAATCCATGTACAAAAGCTTAAAGTTCAGTTCTTTATTCATAAGTAAATTCCCTATATCCACATTCGGTCTACATAAATGACTAATTTGCCACAGAATCTGCCGCAGAATTATCATAATAAGCTTGGCTATCTGGTCTTTCAAAACCACATTTAAAAAATGCAAAGTTTGACAGTGAAAGTTCTATTTTAGGCAAACAAATTGATAATACTAGGAAGTTAGAGGTAACCATTTGGGGAGAATTTTTACAAACAGAAAAAAAAAAAGCAAGAAGTCAATGTTTCAGAGGCCTGGATCATTTTAGGAAGGAGCAAGTAGATTCACCAAACGCAATACCTGTAAGGGTTCTACCGTACCTTATACTATGTTCTTCATCTTCTGTTTGAAAGACAGAGTCTATGTATAATATATTTTAGAAATATTTCCATAACAAAATGGTTGCAAAAATTAAGGATACTTAAAGGTGAAACCCTCTGGTCTCTAGAAATTAGACAGATCACTCACCTACTTCTGTTACCAGAGTGACCCACCGAGGTGCCACGGTTACACACAAGGTTGGAGAAAAAGTGTCCTGACGATAGAGTAAACTTCCTGAAGAAATCAGTGTGAGTGGAACTGAGGGTAGGGGAAGAAGAAAAGTCTCAGGCAGGTGATTCAAAGTCCAGAATTGGGGATAGAAAGGAAATGATGGGAAGGAAGAAAGAAGGAATGGAAGGAGGGAAAGATGGTGTAGGGGAGGAAACAACTTTTCTGCTACCTTTCTAGGTTTTTGGTTAAGACCCCCGACCCCATAATAAAAGGCAGATTAGCAGAAGAAAAAAACAAAACAAAACAATTTTAATGGCATCTATGTACTCGTGTCACATAAAGATATGGGGGAGGTAATTCACCAGAAAGTGAGAGGAGGAAATGTTTGGTAAACAAAACTGCCCTATTATGTAGATAAGTTTCTTAGGTAAAAAGTTATCTCTGATAGTAGTTCTCTTCCTGGTACAGGCCTCCTTTGTAATGTAAATTTTCCTTACAAAAAAGTACCTTCCATTCTGTTTTCAGAGCTTCTTCTGTGCCTGCAGTCTCTCAAAATAAGCAGCTCAAAAAAAATTCCTATGCCAAAGAGGCATAGTTTGGGGTTGCATCCTCTGCTACCCTTCAAGAGAAAATAAGAATAAATCTCTTATATGTCCATGTATCGTATTATTGACTAATTTATCAAATATTTATTGAATATCCTACAGCAAAAGCAAAAACAAACATTTGTCTCTGAGATAATCCTAGCATTCAAATTGCTTGGTTAATTTACCAAATAAAGGAAGAAATAAATATCTTATTTTAAGGAAAATAAAAAGTCAATAAACCAACAAAATTATAAATCCAATACGGAAGGCAGGCAATTTAGAACATTTAGATTTTTTTTTTTTTTTCAGGGAACAAGGGTTCCTGTCCCCTTTAAGGGTCCTTCTAGCTGGACTAAGAATCAAATTGACAAGGGACAGATTAACAGGAGAAAATCAAATTTAATTGTATATGTACAGGGGATGCACAAAGACATGGGAATTCCAAAGATAGGCAAAATGAGGTATGTATGTCATTCTGAAATAAGGAGAAGCAGGTAGGGGTTCTGGGACCTCACAGGAAAGGAATGCATTTCACGGGCAGTAAGAAAAGCAGATGTTTGGTAATTAGATGTTTGCCCTGCTTTACAGATGGGCCACTCAGATTAAATTTTCTGTTAATGATCCTTATTCTAGGAAAGAATCCCCAATTTAGAGTCTTCTACGTAGTTTAGGGAGGGGCAAAGATTTCTCTTGAGCCCACAGGGTCTCAATTGCCTTCAGCTCAAGCTTATCTGCATGCCTAAGTGGCACATGCTGGGGAGACCTGTCCCTAATCCTACTTAAATTGTTTCTACTCAGATTATGGTCCATGGATCCTTAGCATTAGCCAAGAACTATGGACTTGTGACCCGTGTTCACAAAGACTCTGTGGTGTAATATACTGCTGTCACCATCTTGGAATTCTTAATTGTTCAACAAGGGCCCCTGAATTTCTATTTTGCACTGCATTTCACACATTATGTAGGTGGTCCTGTGCAACTCCTGGGTCCTCAGAAGTACTAAGTAAGAATCTGCATATTAACAAGATCCTCAGGCGATTTGCAAGTGCCCTAAAATTGGAGAGACATTTTCAATCAAAGAAAACTTTTAATAAGTAGCATGTTTTTATCTCTTGCATCTCATGTCTGGCTTTTATCTTTCATTGCTCCTGCCTTTAGTTACCAGAGGGTTCATGTATATAACCTTCTCTTACCGATCATCTCAATTGTTGGTGTTTTGTATAGTGCCTATAAGTGTGTCCTCTTACAAGTTTCTCTTTCATCAGACAAAGGGTAGGCAACATTTTCAGTTTAAAATTCGAGTGACAGGACAGAGTCAGAGGAACAGTTGAAAAGAGTACTAAGGAAAGGAAGGAGAGCGAGTTAAGGAAAGAAGACAAAATGAGAAGTGGAAAATGGATATTGAAAGAGGAAGTTTGTTTTAGAATGAAGAACTGCTCTTTGTCCCAGGTTCCAGACATGGAGGTTCCAAAACCCTGGAAATTTCCTGAGTGACGGAAGTGTCTTTGTTATTCATCAGCAACTCGAATCAAACCTGAGTTTAGCTGATGAGGTGACTCATGGTGGGCCTCCACATAAGGATGGAGGCCAATCACCAGAAAGACCATCCATGTGACTAAGGAGTGGGCCTTTGGGCCAGCTGCACCCCCAAAGAGGAAAGGCAAAGAGATCAAGTTAAATCACATGACTGGTGATTTAATCAATCAAATCTATGTAATGAGACCCCAGTAAAAATGCTGGACACTGAGTGGAGCATCCTGGTTGTAGAACACATTGATGTAATTCTGGGGGAGTGGACACACCCTGATTCCACAAGGAGAGACCATGGAAGCTTTGCATTTGAGGACCCCCATAGGCCCTGCCCTTTGTGTCTCTTCATTGGGCTCTTCGTGATTTCCATCCTTTATAATACAAATGTAATTATCAGTGTAACACTTCCCTGAGCTCTGGGAATCATTCTAGCAAATTCTCAAACCTGAGAGGGTCACAGGAAACCCCTGAATGTATAACTAGTTGTTCAGAAGTATGGGTGGCCTGGGAATCCTCAAAGTGTGGCTGGCAACTGAAATGGGGGCAGTTCTGTTGGCAATGTGACCTTCAACCTGTGGGGTCTGCACTAACTCCTGGTGGTTAGATCTCGGACTGAATTATAGCGCCCCAGTGGGTGGCCAGATGGTTGGTGTCAGAACAAAGGTAAAAATGCAACTGTGGAGAGGTCTTGGCCCTATTTGATGTTCTCCACTAAGGCGAAGGCCCTGGTCATATAGACACACACTGGACTGCAGTAAATTGTCCCAAGGTAGCCTAGCCTGGATCCGTGCTTCATACACGTGAAGTTGCCGGCAAGCACAGTCATGGGAAGGAGCTCAAAAAGCAGCTGCCCGCTTATTCTCCAAGACATACATAAATCAAATTATCATGTTGTACAGCTTCAGTGCATACAATCTTTATTTAAATAAATATATAAATACAATTTTTAAAAAGAGAGAAAGCTTCCGAGGCTCACAGAGACAAGGGGCTGGGAGTGGCAAGCAGGGAAACGGGAAAACATATTGCTTTCTTCAGCTGGGAAGCACCAGCATCATAAAAATGGTTTAATGATTTTACGGGAATCCATGTTCTCTCAAAGGGGTGGGTCCTTCATCCTTTGAGACCTTATAATGTAACTTTATGATAAATGGTGTGGACTCTACCCCAGAAAAAAATCACATACAAATGGAATTCTGCTTATGATTTCAGCAGGTTCGCAGACGCTCTGAGACCTGCCCATGGTGATCTGGTTCACTGATTCAAGGTTGAGAGATGCTGCTTTATGCGATAGCATGGATTAGAGAAAGCCTGAGGTGCTTGGATTCAAAATAATGACCGAGCCACTCCTTTGCTACTTGAGCATGTTACTTAACTTCTCTGAGCTCAATCTTTCAGAGTTTTGGGAAATTCACCTTTGACATAAAATGGATATCCAGTAAGTGGTAGCTGTTATATTCCTAAAAACCCATTTGATAATAATATGCATGTGTGTTAGAGGATTTGTTTTTGCTTTTATTATTATTATTATTTTTGTTTATTTATACATAGATGTGCTCATTGTGAAATAGAAAAATTTGTAGAGGAGCAAATGAAAATCCTGTAAAGTTCCATCATCCAGAGAATTCAGTGTAAGTCCTAGAATCCATTTTCAGCCAACAATCAGACATTTTCTATGTCAATAATATTGATTAATATGATCATTTCAGTGTTTATATAATATTCCATTTATATAATCCCATAATTCATTAAACCAATATTGATAAATATTATTTCAAATTTTAATTATTGCAAGTAATACTGTGATAAACCGTCAAAAA
The DNA here is from genome assembly GCF_964656455.1 of Halichoerus grypus. Lineage (NCBI taxonomy): Eukaryota > Metazoa > Chordata > Mammalia > Carnivora > Phocidae > Halichoerus > Halichoerus grypus. The sequence goes on along the minus strand of NC_135722.1, from coordinate 89,354,254 downwards.
CATATGCCTTTGAAAAGCTTTTTTTTTACTTAGAAAACATTTCTAGAAGTGTAGTTGCTTAGTCAAGAGATGTGCACATTTTGTCTTTTGAAACATTGCCAAATGCACTCTTGAAAGTGAAACCAAGTTACTTTAGTATCAGAGATTATAAAAATAGAAGTATGGCCAAGCCCTAACAACTTATCTTTGCAATCTTGACAATCTTTTGCAAACTGTTAGGCTAAATAAAATAAAATAAAAATAATAATAATAAAAGCTCCTCCTTATTTATGTTCCTTTGATCAATTAGTATTTTAGTATTTTTATATCTTTAGTATTTATTATTTGAAATGTTATGTTTGTATCTTTTGCTTGTTTTTGTTTTGGATTTTTTTTTGAGGGAGTTTTATTTCTTTGTTTTTGTTTGTTTATCCCCCCCCCCCACCCAGAGATCATTTTATATTAGGGATATAAATTTTTGTCTGGTATAAACAGTTTTCCAAATTCCATTTGGTTTTCAAATTTGTTTATAGTGATTAGTTTTTCACACAGAAGTTAAAAAAAACAGATGTCAAATGAATCAAACATTTAAATTACAGTGTTTGTCTTTTATATTATTCTTAGAAAGTAATCTAGTTTTTTAAGAGCACTGCAGGATGTTACTTACAAAGAAAAAAAATCATAATGTCCATAAATAACCTAATAACCATTCTTTAAAGCCTAGTCTTGATATGAGACACCCTCATAAAGGAGGATCCTGATTAATATTAAAGCCTCCCAAACTTCCAAACTTTGGCTTGCATTTTCCTAGAAAGCAAGCTAAAATCAAAGAAACAGAATAAAATCTGAAATAAAAGAATTGGTTTAGAATATTGGGGTACCACTTAGCAATTGGGCAACCTGTGGAAAATCACCTCTCTGAGCCTCCGATCTATTCAATATGTTAAAGGCATCCTCATTACCTAATCATAAATCTTTTTTCTTCTGGCACATATTAATTACCCAATAAATATTTATTTAAAGTGATCAATTTGTTGTTTTTGAAAATTTTATAATCTTTATAATTTCCTTCCTTCCTTCCTTGTCTGCTTTCTATAATCATATTGCACTTTTTATACCCTGATTTTAAACAAAACTTTCTGAAATATTTAATCTGTACAAAAAAGCTTTAATAAATGTTCAGGCCTAAAAAGCAACAAAACAATGACCCACATATAAAAATTAAATTAGCAGTACTTTGAAGGCCTGAATGTACTTCCTATCCATTTATATCACTCCCCATACTTCTCCCCCTCGAATGATTACATTATAATCCTGGAATCTGTTTTATATTCCTTCACTTTTCTTTATTGTTAATCACATGTACATTTTTCTGAACTTTATGTGGAACGATATTGAATATATTCTTCTGTACCTGTTTCTTTTCTTTTCATTTAATCTTGCTTTATATTTCTGAGATTCATCATATAAATGGAGTTCATTTATATTGATTGCTTGTATAGTACTCCATTATATGGACGTACTACAAGTCGTTTATACATTTCCTTAAAAATTTCTGTCATTCCTATGGCACGTATGTACCAGAATATGCCTCAAATTAGAATTCCTGGAGCTAAATTGTTTTCCAGAATGATCAATGATCAATGTTACCCTGCCAGCAGTATATTATTATTATTATATCCTATTCTCTTCAGCACTTAAAATTGTCACACTTTCTAATTTTTGATGAATGTAAAATGCCATTGTATTATGGTTTTAGTTTGCACATGCCCCATTAATAATGTTGTGCATATTTTCTTATGTTCGTGGCAATTTTTCTTTTCTGTGAAATGATAATTTAAGCCCTTTGCCAACTTTTAATTTGCTTATCTTTTTCTTATTGATTTATAGTTATTCTTTATGTATTCTCTATACCAATTCTATGTCAAATATTGCAAACATTTGCAAATACGAGTGTCCTATTTCTGGTTTGTCTATTCATTTTCTTTATAGACTATCTTGTCTTTTAAAAATTATATGATATAGAATCCAACTGTAATAAAATTTTGCATATGATGAGACTTGTTGGAAATCAATTTTCATTTCCTTCAAATGAAAAACTAATTGCTTTAAAGTAATTGATTTAAAGTCTATTCTTTCTTCACTAATTGGCAATGCCAGCTCTGGAACAAAATGAGAGTCCAATTTATTTATGTGGAGGTCACTTTCTAGACTCTCATTCTGTTCCATTTGTCAATTGATCTATTACTGTATAGTTTCACCATAGTTTATATAAAGTCTTAATATCTGATAGGAAAAGTCCTCCTAAACTATTTGATTAATTCAGAATTGCCTTACTCTACCAAAAAATTTACATGTACCTTTACTTAAAAAGAAAAAACAATCTGTTGGGATTTTGACCTGAATCAAATTGTCTTGTAGTCAATGAAGGGAGATCTGATGGTTTTGTAATTCCATATATCAAGTCATTATGCTGTACACATAAAACTAATACAATGTTATATGTGGATTAGATCTCAATGTAAACAAACAAATAAATAAGATTGTCATGAAATATGAAAAGCACAAGGTAAACAAGAGGTAATTAGTAGCAAACACTAAGAAAATAACTTAATTATCAACTGGAGAACATATCCTTATATATCTATTGTGGGCATAACTATAGATAGAATATCAGGTGACAAGACATGTTGTTTCATATGAATGAAATGATAGTTGGTAACATTATTCTTTAAAAAGAGAAACTATTTAGAATGTAAACACTTAGCTGAAGTTAATAATTAAGGGCTATTGAATAATAGATTTGCAAATGAGTTAAAGAATTAATTATACTCTGAATAAACAATATTGATCTCAAACAATGTAAACTTGAATATTCAAAGATTGCATTATTTCATGGTCAGTTTGTGTTGTTGTGTCAACAATGTTTAGAACCTTTATTTAACAAATAGATATGTTGATGTATCAGGAGCCATGATTTTCAGTGGGAGAGAGGAAAGTGCAGATATAAAAGTAGAGAAGTTAAATAAATCCCTATAATCATAAAATTGAATTGGAAATTTCAGTGTGAACTCAAATTTCTTCATTAAAAAGAAATATTTCATAGCTCTTTCCACTGAAAAGTTCTCAAAACAATGATTGATCCAGTAGTAATGCCCATACTATGGTATAATTTCTCACTGGAACAAACTAATGCTGTGTTTTTGGTTGGGTTCCTAAGCAGAGCCAGAGAGAGGGATTGAATGTGATTTATTGAAGGAAAGCTCTCAGGAGGAGAGCTGAGGAAAGCAGGATAGAGTAAGGGTCAGAAGCTAATAAGGAGGGACCCAGGCTTGACTGGAGATGAGCATCAGCCTGGTCCTACATTGGATCTGGTGCACAAATTACACTACAGAGGTACTCACAACTTAAGGCAAGTCTTTTGTCCCCCACCTCAGTTAGTCATTGGCCATGAGCTACTGAGGTAAGGGTGTGAGGAAGTTTGGTAATAGCGCAGAGTTGTTCTTTGAAGAAGTTATTAAATTATTGTGAGTTATTAACAGTCAACACTCATAGCAGACGGGAGTGCACAGGCTGGGTAGAAAGCAGCCATTATGGATTCCTTGAGAAAATGACTGATTCCATATCCAGAACAGGAAAGGTATAATGGGCCTGACACATGAAAGAAAGAAAGAAAAAGAAAGAAAGAAAGAAAGAAAGAAAGAAAGAAAGAAAGAAAGAAAGAAAGAAAGAAGGAAAGAAAGAAAGAAAAAGAAGAAAGGAAGAAAGAAAGAAAGAAAAGAAGGAAGAAAGAAAGGAAGGAAGAAAGAAAGAAAGAAAGGAAAAAAGAAAGAAAGAAAAAGGAGGGAGAAAGAAGGGGGGAAGAAAGAAAGAAAAGGGAGGGAGAAAGAAGAGGGGGAAGAACGAATGGAGGGAGGAAGGAAAAGAAAAGAGAGAGAGACGTTTCATAAAAATATTTGGGGTGTCATTTATTTTTCTCTTCTTTGGTAGAAATTGAGTAAAATTGGGATTTTTTTTCCCCTGACATTTTAATAAAATATACTTGTAAAATATCTGACCTTGGGATTTCTTTGGGAGAAGATTTTGAGCTATTGATTCAATTTCTTAAATTATTTTAGACTTATTCTGAGTTGTCTTTTTCTTATTGAGTGAATTATGTAGCTTTTCTAAGTGTCCATTTTATCAAAGTTTTCAAATTTATCAACATAAAGATAGTGATAATATATTTTTAAACATTTTCAGTTTCTACTATATTCATAGTTATATTCTCCCCCCCATCTGTCTTTTCTTAATATTGTTTATTTGTGCCGTCTCTTTTTTTCTTGGTCAATCTAGCAGTGATTAGTCTCTTTTTCAGTTTTTAAATGAGTTCACGTTTGGTGTTTGTATATTTTTTCTTCTCACTTCCTAATGTCCTCTCTGATATTCTTCTTTTTCTTTTTTCCTTTCTTTATGCTATTCTTTTTCTGATTTCTTAACTTGAATATTTGACTCCTCTTAAAAATTATTTCTTCTCTAAAATAATAATTTAGGGTTGTATATTTTGATTCTGTAAATTTATAAGCATTTTGGCTATGGTGTCCTATTAAATATTATCTTATTGCCCTTATGACAGTGTCTTGATGCCTGAGTTATTTAGAAGTGTTTTAAATTTCCAAGTGAATATTTCTTCCTATTTTCTTTTTGTTGTTTACTGCTATTTTCATCATATTAGATGATTTCATAGCTTTTGAACACTTGTTGAGGTTTGGTTTATGGCTTACTATGCAGTCAATATTTGTAAATGTTTCATATGTGCTTAAAAAAGAAATATATTCTCCGTTATTGGCTGATACTTTATAAGTGTCCATTAGACCAGACTGACGATTTTATTGCTCAGAATTCTCTATCCTTACTGGTTTTTACCTATCAATTACTAAGAGGGGCAATAAAATCTCCCACAACAATTGATGATGCATCAATTTTCCTCTGGAGTTTCCTTAATATTTGCTTTATGTGGTAAGGCACTAAGGCCCTTGTCCAACAGCCAGCAAGGAACTAAGTCTATCTGCCAACAGCCACATTAGTGATGTTGGAAGCGTGTCTCCCAACCCCAGTCAAATCTTCAGATTATCATAACCCTGAAAAACATCTTGCCTGCAGTCTCACAAAAAATAGGCAGAATTCCTCTGCTAAGCCACTCCTGAGTTCTTGACCCATAGAAACTGTAAGATAATAAATGATTGCTTTGAACCCTTTTTTCATCACTCTCCTTTTAACTTATATTCTTACCCAGTAATTTACTCTGTTGTTGATATAATTCTTTTTGATTTATTCTACTTGTGAAAAGACTTCCCCCATCAAATTAATTAACACATCCATCACTCACATATTTACCTTTTGGGGGGTGGGGTGGAGATGGGTGGGGACATTTAAGTTCTAGTTTCTTAGGAAATTTCAATTATACATATAGTGTTATCAACTAGTGTCATCATGTTACACATTAGATTCTCAGACCTTCTCTATCTTACAACTGAAAGTTAAAGTTATCCAACATATTAAAAATTATTAATACTATCTTATTAAATCCGTATTTGTTTGCTTTAACCACCTATATACTAATTTCTTTGCTAATTACTGCTTCTTGCATTCAGATCTTCTATCTGGAATCAATTGACTTCTTCCACATAAAAACCCTCAGAAATGCCTGTGTATATGGTCTTTTGGTATAATGCTCTCAGTTTGGCTTGTCTGAAAATACTTTTATTTCAAAGTTGCTTTAAACAAATCTTTTTTTTTTTTTTTTTTTTTTTTTTTTTTTGAGAGAGAGAGGTGGGGCGAGGGACTGAGGAAGAGGGAGAATCTTAAGCAGGCTCCATGCCCAGCAGAGAGTCCAATGTGGGGCTTGATCTCACAACCTGGAGATCATGACCTAAGCTGAAATCAAGAGTTGGACACTTAACCGACTGAGCCACTCAGGAGCCCCTAAACAAATCCTTATTGCTATATAATATACTCACATAAAAATGTAGAAATTAGAAGTGCCCAGTTTGAAGAAATTCTTATAGGTAAATCCACCAATGTAAGCAGCACCTAACCAAGAAATAGAACATTCCAGCACCCTAGAGGCTCCCCCCATGACCCTTCCTCTAAACTAACTCCCCAAAATTAACAAATACCCTACATTCCAAAAGCATAGATTAGCTTTGCCTTTTGGGAACTTTATACAGTAGAACCTTACGGTAAATAAGTTTTTTATGTCTGACTTCTTTTGCTCAAGGATATGTTTGTGACATTCATCATGTTGTTGAATCTAAATGTAGTTCATTTTCATGGGTGTAAGAATATTCTATTGCTTTTATCCATTCAACCATCAATAGACATTTAGGTTAATTTCAGTATTTGTCCAATACAAAGCGTGTTGCTATGAACTTCCTCATATATATCTTTTGGTATACATATGTATGTGTTTCTTTGTAATCAAATAGAATTGCTAGTTCATAGGTATTCATATATTCAGCTTTAATAGATATTGTTAAGACCATTCCAAAGCTCTTGTATCAACTTATACTTCCATGAACAATGTATCAAAGTTCCAGTTGCTCCACATCTTTGGATTTGGAATTATCTACATTTTGTGTTTTAGTCATTCTGGAAAGTGTCCAGTCACATTGTGGTTTTAATTGACATTTCTTTGGCTAATGAAGGTAAGTTTAGTTTTATATTTCCATTGGCCATTTGGATATCCTCTTTTGGAAGATGTTTATTCAAGACTTTGACTCACTTTTTCTTTTTAGTAGTTTGCATTTTCATATTAACAAGTAGAAGTACTTAAATATGCTAGTTGAAAATGTTTTATTGGATGCTACACATATCTTTTCTATTGGATACTACACATATCTTTTCCCACTTTATGGCATATTTTATACTCCTAACTTTTGATAAATAAAATTTCTTAGTTTTAATGTGGTATAATATGTCAATTATATTCTTTATGGTTGGTGGTTGTATGAATTAAAGAAATTTTTGCTTACCACAAAGTCATGAAAAATATCTTCTTATGTTTTCTTCTAAAAGCTTTATTGTTCTTTTACTTTTATAGCCATGATCTATGTGGGATTAATTTTTACATATAGTGTGAGGTAGGGATAAAGATTTATTTTTTTCATATGACTATCCAATTGACCTAACACATTTTTTTGACAAATTTTTATTGTATTTCCATATAAATTTTAAAGGCTACTTGTTCATTTCTATAAAAAATATGCTGCTGGAGTTTTTATTGAAATTCCATACAATTCGATAGATCAATTTGGAAAGACTATGTTTATAATTTTGAGACTTTCCATTTTGAACATGGTTTATTTATCTATTTTTTTAGGTCTTTTAAAATTCCTCTCAGTAATCTTTTATAGCTTTTATTGTAGAAACTTATACAACTTTTATTATTTATTTGAATTTCTGCTAATATAAATGGTAAAGGTTATTTTAAATTTTCACTTATATTTGTGTACAAAAAATAGATTTTTGGTTAATTTTATTTAAGTAACTTGTTAAATTCACTACTAATTCTAGTAAATTATCTAATCAATTATCTATCTCTTTGTACAGAGTTATGCCATTTCTGAATTATTACCAGAATTATTATAATTATTACAATTATTTTTTTCTTTCTAATTTTTATGCTATTTTCCCCCCTATTGTGCTTTTAGGCACCATTAGTTCAGTGCTGAATTAGTTCAGTGCTATTAGTTCAATATGCACATTTGTTTTCCTCCCAAATTTGGAGGGAAAGATTTCAGTATTTCACAAATAAAATATTTGATTCTAGTTATTTTAAAATATACCACTTATTAGCACAAGGAAGCTTCCTTCCTCTTAATTTGGTAAGCTTTTTTCTTTGTCATTAATGGTTTGCATTTTACAAGTGCTTTTTCTGCCTCTATCAAAATAATTATATGATTTTCTTGTTTTCTCCCCTATGGTGAATTATGATGATTGATTTTTGAAGTTTAACCAACAAACCTGCAATAAATTGCACTTAGTGCATGATTTAGTATACTTTTCATATATCACTGGATTCTACTGGTAACATTTTATTATAAATTTTTGCATGTATGTTCATAGTCTTAATTTCTTTTATAATCTCTTGTCAAGATTTGTAATCCAGGTGATGATGGTTTTTTAAAATGAGTTTTAAAATGTTTACTCTTTTTTAATTCTGTGGAAGAAGTTTTGCTATATTGATAATCTTTCTTTAATTTAGGACACTTTTCTGATGAGATTATCAAGGCCTGAAGAAGTTTGTTTTTAACTGATTAATTGTATTTAAGTCATACTCTTCTTTAGTATATATAGGAATATTTAGATTTCTAATTTCTTCTATTTTCAATACTGGCAAATTTTTTTTTAAAAGACATATAGTCAAAACTGACTGCAATAATGCTAATCAACTATAAAAATGAATGGTTTGCCACAAGCTTTTGTTTTCTTGTTGATTTTCATGAATCTGTAGGTCAGGTGTGTTTCTCCTGAATTCATCTGGGGAGACTGTAGGTAAAGCTCAGGTCAGCTCCACAAGCTTTTTCAGAGTCTACATAGGTCCTGTTCCAGGGGTTGGAAAAATGACATGTGACAAAACCAAACCATGTAAACACATTTAAAGCTTCTGCTCAGGGGCACCTGGGTGGCGCAGTCGGTTAAGTGTCTGACTCTTGGTTTTGGCTCAGGTCGTGATCTCAGGGTCCTGATCTCAGGGTTGTGAGATTGAGGTCTGCGTCAGGCTCTACACAAAGCTTAGAGTCCGCTTGAGATTCTCTGCCCATCCTGCTCAGGTGTTCTCTCTCTCTCTCTTTAAAATAAATAAATAAATCTTAAAAAAAAATAAAGCTTCCGCTTACTAATTGTCAGTTCATGTTTCATTGGTGGAATCAAGGAAGAGGTCAAGCCCCAAATCCATGTGTGGGATGCATACATCAAGGGAGGAAAATATGTCAAGAGTGAGAAGAGAAAGAAGAGCCACCTACCACCAACAAATTATTCTTTTAATCAGAAATTTCTAATTTATTATTCTAAAGTATTTAACATATAATATTATTATGTATTCACTATCTTAAAATTGGTTAGTAATATCTCCCTTTTCATTTCTGATCTTGTCATTCTGTCTTCCACTCTTTTATTTGCTTTTCTCTTCTTACTTTTTTTCTCTCTCTTTTTTACCTTTTTAGTCTTGGAAAAGTTCTCTCAAATTCATTGGTCTTTTCAAATACTAATTTTTAGTTTGTCCATTTTCTCTGTTTTACGCCTTTTAAATATTTCATTAATGTCTACATTTATCCTTAATATTTGTCTCTACTTTCCATGAGCTTAACTTACTGCTCTTTTTCTTTTTTGTTTCCTTTCCAGTTTTATTGAGATAAAATTGACATATAGCGCTGTATAAGTTTAAGGTGTATAATACAGTGACTCGACTTACAGACTTACATGTACGGTGACGTGATTAGTTAACACTCATCATCTCATATAGATACAAAAAGAAAAAAAACGTGGTTCTTTTCCTTGTCATAAGAACTCTTAGGAACTACTCGAACTTCTAGTTGATATGTTGTACATGATAACCCCAGTACTTATTTATCTGATAACTGCAAGTTTGTACCTTTTGATCACTTTCCTCCAATTCTCCAACATTTACCTTTGGCCTCTAGTAATCATAAATCCGATCTCTTTCTCTATGAGGATTTTTTGTTTTTGTTTTTGTCAAATTCCACATACAGGTACAATCGTACAGTGTTTATCTTTTCTGTCTGACTTACTTCACTTAACATATTGCCCACAAGGTTCATATGTTTTATCATAAAGGTCAAGATTTCTTTTTTTAATGGCTGAATAATATTCTATATATATATTTATCCTACAACTTCTTTATCCGTTCACCCATCAATGAACAGGTAATTTGTTTTCATAGCTTGACTATTAGAAGTAATACTGCAATGAATGTGGTGGTGCAGATGTCTTTCTGACATAGTGTTTTCATTTTCTTTAAATATATTTCTACAAGTGGAATTGCTGGATTATATGGTAGTTCTATTTGTAATATTTTGAGGCTCCTCCATAGTGTTTTACATAGCAGCTGTACCAATATACATTCCCGCCAATAGTGCACAGGGTTCCCTTTTCTTCAAATCCGCACCAGCATTTGTTATTCTCTTATCTTTTTGATGCTGGCCATTCTAACAAGCATGAGGTGATATCTCATTGTGGTTTTGATTTGCATTTCCCTAATGATTAGTAATGTTGAGCGGCTTTTCATGTATCTATTATCCATTTGTATATCTTCTTTTGTAAAATTCTATTCAGTTCCTCTGCTGATTTTTAAAAATTTTTTAAATTTTTATTTTTGTAAAGATTTTATTTATTTATTTGTCAGAGAGAGGGAGAGAACACAAGCAGGGAGAGCACAGCCCCTGCTGAGCAAGGAGTCTGATTCGGGGCTTCATCCCAGGACCCTGGGATCATGACCTGAGCTGAAGGCAGATGCTTAACCGACTGAGTCACCCAGGTGTCCCCCTCTGCTGATTTTTAAATTGGGTTATTATTTTTTATTTTTATCTTTTTGTTGTTGAGTTGCATGAGTTCTTTATATACAGTTGGCCCTTGAACAACACAGGAGTTAGAGGTGCCAACTCCTACCCCCATGCAGTCAAAAACCCATATATAACTTTAGACTCCCCCAAAACTTAACTACCAATAGCTTACTGTTGACCAGAAGCTTTGCAGATAACATAAACAGTCAATCAACACATATTTTATGTATGTATTCGACACTGTATTCTTATAATAAAGTAAACTAGAGGAAAGAAAATATTAATAAAATCATAAGGAAGAGAAAATACATTTAGAGTACCATGCTCTATTTCTTGAAAAAAAAAAAAATCCATATGTAAGTGGACCTGCACAGTTTAAATCTGTGTTGTTCAAGGGTCATCTGTATTTTGGACATTAAACCCTCATCAGATATATGGTTTGCAAATATTTTTCTGCATTCTGTAGGTTGTTTTCTCATTTTACAGTTTCTATTGCCATGCAGAAGCTTTTTCGTGTGATGTAGTCTCACTTGTTTATTTTTAATTTTGTTGCTTATGCTTTAGGTGTTATTCTGCTATTTTTCTAAATCCTTGACATAGATTCTTTGATAATTGGTTTTTTAGCTATAAATATCCCTCTAAGTACAGCTTTAGGATATCCCATAAATTTTGGTACGTGATATTTTTATTTTTATTTAGTTTAAAATATTTCTAATTTATTTTGTGATTTTTCTTTGAACTAGAGTTTAAAGTGTATGTTTGATTGTATAATGGGAATTTTCTACCTATCTTTATTCACTTATTTCTACTTAAATTCACTGTGGCCAGACAACGTGTCCTGAATGATCTCAAGTCTTGGAAATTTGTTGAGCATTTGTAAGTAAAGTTTGATTGAAACACAACCCTGTCCATTCATTTCCAAGCTGTCTGCATCTGTGTTCACCTATGATGGCAGACTGACTAGTTGCTACAGAGTCCACATGGCCTGTAAGTCTAAAATATTTACTATATAGACCTTTAAGGAAAAGTTTGCCAACTCCTGTAGCTTATTGAGTCAACATTCTGTAAATATCCATTAGATTACATGTATTATTTATGTTGCCCAGATCTTCTATATTTTTACAATTTTTTATCCTTATTTTGGCTTTGAGGAAGAGAGCTGTGTTTGAGTCTCCCTCTATGATTGTGAGTTTGTCTATTTCTCCTTTTAGTTCTGTCAGTTCTTGCTTTCTGTATTTTGAAACTATGTTACTGGATGCCTAGAGATGAAGGATTGTGATATCTTTCTAGTGGATTGACACTATTATTTAAAAATGCCTTCTTTAGGGGCGCCTGGGTGGCTCAGTCGTTAAGCGTCTGCCTTCGGCTCAGGTCATGATCCTAGGGTCCTGGGATCGAGCCCCGCATCGGGCTTCCTGCTCGGTGGGAAGCCTGCTTCTCCCTCTCCCACTCCCCCTGCTTGTGTTCCCTCTCTCGCTGTGTCTCTCTCTGTCAAATAAATAAAAAAAATCTTTAAAAAAAAATAAAATAAAAAAATAAAAATGCCTTCTTTAATTCTTGTATTTTTTTTTAAGCCTAAACTGTGCACATTTCCTGGTGGTGTTCGGGAAGGTGGGGATGTTAGCGCTTACTTAGGAACATATTTTTCTATCTTTATACTTTCAGTTTTTCTCTATCTTCAGATTTAAGTAACATCTTTTGTAAGCTGACTTATATTTGCTTGCTCCAGTCTGGCGTTCTTAGTCTTTTAATTGGATTTAGTCTAATTTACATTTAATGAACTTGCTAACTTAGTTAATTGTGTATCTACCATTTTGCTATTTTATCTTTGTTGCATGTTACTTTTATTCTTCTTTGTAGCCTGCTTTTGGCTTAATCAATTTTTTTGTTTGTTTTCCTCCATTTGATTATGTATATATTTTACTCCTTTTTCAGTGGAAAATGTAGAGATTACAACATGCTCTCCTAACAGTTTGGTCAAATTTTTAAAAACTCATTTGAGAGAGCATGAATCACAGAACACCTTAACTCCATTAACTCTTCTTGTCTTTTATATCATTGCTAGCTTGCATTTTATTTTATTTTATTTATTTATTTTTTTAAAGATTTTATTTATTTATTTGACAGAGAGAAAGAGATCACAAGAAGGGGGAGCAGCAGGCAGAGGGAGAGGGAGAAGCAGGCTCCCTGCTGAGCAGGAGGCCCGACGTGGGATCATGACCTGAGCCAAAGGCAGATGCTTAACTGACTGAGCCACCCAGGCGCCCCTTCCTTGCATTTTAAATCTCTATTTTTAAATGATTCAAAAAAATATTACTGTTATTTTGTGCCATCTGCTTTCATCTGTCTCTGGTTTATCCCCTTCCCAAATGACAGCCTGGAATATCCTCCAGGACCTTTGCTCTCTGGCAGGTCCTAAAATCTCATCTTTTGCTTCCTGGCAATGTGAGATTACCAGTGCTTTTGTGGTGGCTTTTTGCTTGGCCTCTTGGCCTCTGGCCCCAAGAAGCTTCAGAATTTTTTATATGTCTTGAAGGAAAAAAATGGTAGCGTTAAGTTCAGATCTTCACCCCTCCCTTCTCACGTAAGCATCTGTAACCATCAGACTGTCAAAAGCGGCTCTGTTTTCTCCACCTGATGGCAGGTGTCCCTCTGCCTAAACTCTTTGCTTGGCCCATCAGACTGTTGTTCTGTACCACAAACTGGCCAATACAAGGAGGTAAAAATCTGCTGCAGAATGTTGGGTCCATTTTTCCCTGAGGTTTCTTCTTTCCTAAACTTTTTCCCCTCAAAATCTGATTACCTTACTAGTTCTACAATTTCCTCAAATTAGGTGTTTCTATGTATTTTATTCCGCTTTTCCAATTTTTCTTGGCAAGAACATTGCTCTGCCACAGGCTGTTTCATCATACTTGAAGTTGGATGTCCCTCCCTGGTGTCATAAATTTTGGTTTTATTTATTTTCCACTTACAGCATTACACTTGATGTTTAAAAAAAAATCTACTTGGTTGCTTTCAAGACTTTGTTCTCTTAAAACACACTCAGCATCTTTATTATGTTCCAGCATCTTCTTTCAGTTGCATTTTCTGAATTCTTTACAAGTCTGACTCTGCTGTCCATCATTTCCACTGTTTCATTGTTCTGATTCCTTGTTTCCTCATGAGTTTTGGCATTTTTCCTATGAGTTCACACCCTCTGGAACTTTATCTGTGGGAACTTTTTGATGCCCGATCTGAAGCTGTGCTTTTTTGGAGAGGATTTTAATTCACTTCTAACAGGGACCCTGAGATACCACAAACCGGTGCCTTGTGTCGCCCTTGAAACGGAGAGGCTCAAAGACTTCAAGATGCAGCATTTGCCCTCAGGTTGAGAGCTAGCATCTGTCCTCATTGACCTCTATGAATTCACCTTTTTGCTCCAGTTTTGGACTTCTAGGATTTTCTTTGTTTTATTGCCAACTCAATGATGTGTTGAATATATTTTAACTTTTATTGTAAAGTCAAAAGCAAATACAGAACACTGCACAAAAATACATAGCTTAATGTAGAAGATGTTTACTTTTTTTATTTTTATTTTGAGAGAGAGAGTGAGTGCATGAGAGTTGGGAGGAGAGGGGAAGGATGGGGCAGAGGGAGAGAGAGAATCTGAAGCAGACCCAAGTCTCACTGGGGGGCTTGATCTCATGATTCTGAGATCATAACCTTAGCCAAAATCAAGAGTCAATTGCTCAAACTACTGGGCCACCCAGGCACCCCAAAGATGTTGACTTTTAAACACCCTAATCCCAACACTCAAGTCTAGAAATAGGGCTTCACCACCATCTCCTTCTGCTCTGTATCAATCACAAATCCTTCTTTCTCCTCCAAAAAACAACCACTATCCTGAATTTTGTAGTAATCACTTTCTTGCATTTCTATATAACTTAATCACCTGAAGGTGAATTCATAGACATTAAAACTTAAACTTAAAACTGAATCCATTTTTTGTTTGGTGTGTCTTTGAAGTCGTTTATAATTTACAGATGCCCCACATATAATCCTTTGTTCTTACAATTTACTTACTGAAAAACAAAATCCACAGAATGGATTTTGCTGATTTAATATTCATAGCAATGCTCAAGATGTTCCTCTGTTCTCTGTATTTCCTGCAAATTGTGAGCTAGATCCAGAGGCTCCATCAGGTTTGGGTTCCATCCCTTTAGCTAGTCTTTCTGGTGGTGTGGACTTCCATCAAGAGACACATCATATCTGGTTGTCTCTCTTTATGTGATTTTAGCATCTGTTTATGTTCAATGCATTGATCTATTCATTAATTAGCAGTTGTCAATGGTGATATTTTTATCATTTCTTTTGCATTTATTAATTTGAAACTCTTTATAAACAGATACTTCTCATCAACCAGCTGGTTATCCAGTGATACAGTTCACATGGGAAAGGCAGAATAATGCTTGATTTGTTTATATACTGTTTGTTTTTATAGTGAGTCAATTTCTTATTCACCTGAAGGTGATTAATTTGTGTGTGTATGCACATACATATTTTTGTATATTATTTTATATTTATTATATTTTATATATACAAAATAGGTAGTATATATGTAGTTAGTGTGTATATAATTAGGAACTCATACATTTAAATATATTTGATAAATTTAAATTCATTGACATTATTATCCTTAATGAAGTTAAAATTACTCAACCCTTGGCCATTGACAGTTTCTTTCTCTTTTTAAAAATTTTAATTCAAGTATTATTAACATACAGTGTTATATTATTTTCAAGTGTATGATACAGTGATTGAATAATTCTATACACTGCTCAGTGTTCATCTTGATAAGTGTCCTCTTACCATCCTTCACCTATTTCACCCATTCCCCTCACCCTCTGGAAACCATCAGTTTGTTCTCTGTAGTTAAGAGTCTGTTTTTGGTTTGCATCTCTTGTTCTTTGTTTGTTTGTTTTGTTTCTTAAATTCTACATATGAATGAAATCATATGGTCTTTGTCTTTCTCTGACTTATTTCACTTAACATTATACCCCCTAGATCCATCCATGTTGTTGCAAATGGCAAAGTTTCGTTCTTTTTTATGGTTGAATAATATCCCATGATCTATCTATCTATTTATCTATCTATCTATCTATCTATCTATCTATCTATCTATCTATCTATCATCTATCATGTATATATACATATATACACATATATACATATATATGAGATATATATATGAGATACATATATATATGTGTGTGTGTATATATATATATCTATATATATATATCTATATCTATCTCACATCTTTATCTGTTCATCTATCCATGAATACTTGGGTTGTTTCCATAGTTTGGCTATTGTAAATAATGCTGCAATAAACATAGGGGTGCATATATCTTTGTGAATTGGTGTTTTTATATTCTTTGTGTAAATACCCAGGAGAGGAATTACTGGATTGTATAGTAGTTCTAATTTTAATTTTTTGAGGAACCTTCATATTCTTTTCCAAACTGACTGCACCAAATTTCATTCCCACCAACAGTGCAAGAGGGTTCCTTTTTCTTCACATCCTTGTTGACACTTGTTTCTTATGTTTTTTATTTTAGCCATTCTGACAGGTGTCAGGGGATAGCTCATTGTGGTTTTGGTTTGCATTTCCCTGATGATTAGTGAAGTTGAATATCTTTTCACATGTCTGCTTTCCATCTGGATGTCTTCTTTGGAAAAATATCTGTTCATGTCTTCTGCCAATTTTTTAATTGGATTATTTGGTTTGGGCTGTTGAGTTATATAAGTTCTTTATATATTTTGGATACTAACCATTTATCAGATAGGTCATTTGCAAATATCTTCTCCCATTTAGTAGATTGTCTTTTGTTGATTGTTTGCTTTGCTGTGCAGAAGCTTTTTATTTTGATGTAGTCCCAATAACTTATTTTTGCTTTGGTTTTCCTTGCCTCAGGAGATATAGCTAGAAAAACATTGCTATGGCCAATGTCAAAGAAATTACTGCCTGTGCTCTCTTCTAGGATTTTTATAGTTTCAGGTCTCACATTTAGGTCCTTAATCCATTTTGTGTTTATTTTTGTGTATGGTGTAAGAAAGTGATCCAGTTTCATTTTTTGCATGTAGCTGTCCAGTTTTCCCAGCACCGTTTGTTGAAGAGACTTTTTCCCATTGCACATTCTTGCTTCCTTTATCAAGATTAACTGACCATACAATTATGGGTTTATTTATGCACTCTCTATTCTGTTCTATTGATATATGCATCTATTTTTGTGCTGGTGTCATACTGTTTTGATTACTATAGTTTGGTAGTATATCTTGAAATCTGGAATTATGATACCTCCAGTTTTGTTTTTCTTTTTCAAGATTGCTTTGGCTATTTGGGGTCTTTTGTGATTCCATACAAATTTTAGGATTATTTGTTTTAGTTCTGTGAAAATGTTATTGATATTTTGATAGGAATTGCATTAAATCTGTAGGTTGTTTTGGGTAGCATAGACATTTTAACAATATTTGTTCTTCTAATTTGTGAACATGGACTATCTTTCCATTCCTTTGTGTTGTCTTTAATTTCTTCCATCAATGTTTTATAGTTTTCAGAGTACAGGTCTTTCACCTCCTTGGCTAAGTTTATTCCTAAGTATCTTGTTATTTTTGATGCCATTGCCAATAGGAGTATTTTCTTATTTTCTCTTTCTGCTGCTTCATTATTAATGTATAAAAATGCAATGGATTTATTTATATTGATTTTGTATCCTGCACTTACTAAATTCATGTATCAGTTCTAGTAGCTTTTTGGTGGAGTCTTTAGGGTTTTCTATATATAGTATCATATCATCTGCAAATAATTAGAGTTTTATTTTTTCCTTACCAATTTGGACCTCCCCCCCTTTTTTTCTTTCTGTTGTCTGATTGCTGTAGTTAGGACTTCTAGTACCATATCGAATAGAAGTGGTGAGACTGGACATCCTTGTTTTTTTCCTGACCTTAGGGGAAAATCTCTCAGTAGTTTACCATTGAGTATGATGTTCCCTGTGGGTTTTTCATAAATGGCCTTTATTATGTTGAGATATGTTCCCTCTAAACAAACTTTGTCAAGGGTTTTTATCATGAATGGATGTTGTACATTGTCAATTGCTTTTTCTGCACCTATTAAAAAGATCATATGATTTTTATCCTTTCTCTTATTAATGATGATGTATCATGTTGATTGCTTTGAGAATATAGAACTACCCTTGCAACCCAAGAACAAATCCCACTTTATTGTGATGAATGATTCTTCTAAATGTATTGTTGGATTTGATTTGCTAGTATTTTGTTCAGGATTTTTGCATCTATGTTCACCAAATATATGGGACCGTAGTTCTATTTTTTTAGTGGTATCTTTATCGGGTTTTAGTATCAGGTTAATGAATTTGGAAGTTTTCCTTCCTCTTCTATGTGTTTTCCAACAGTTTGAGAAGAATAGGTATTAACTCTTCTTTAAATGTTTGGTAGAATTCTCCTGTAAAGCCATCTGATCCTGGACTTCTGTTTGTTGGGAGTTTTTTGATTACTGATTCAATTTCATTGCTGGTAATTAGTCTGTTCAAATTTTCTATTTCTTCCTGATTCAGTTTTGGAAGATTTTATGTTTCTAGGAATGTAACCATTTCTTCTAGGATGTCCTATTTGTTGGCATATAATTTTTCATAATATTCTGTTATAATCCTTTGTATTTCTGTGGTGTTGGTTGTCATTTCTCCTGTTCCATTTTTTATTTTGTTTGAGTCCTCTCTCTCTCTCTCTTTTTATGAGTCTGACTCAAGGTTTATCAGTTTCATTGATTTTTTAAAAAACCAGTTCCTGGTTTCAGTGGTCTGTTCTATTTTTTTTTTTTTTTTTTTTTTTTTAGTTTTTATTTCAATTATTTCTGCTCTAATCTTTATTCCTTCTGCAGGTTTTGGGATTTGTTTGTACTTCTTTTTCTAGTTCCTTTAGCTGTAAGGTTAGGTTTATTTGAGATTTTTTTTGCTTCTTGAGGTAGGCTTGTATTGCTACAAACTTCCTTCTTAGGACAGCTCTTGCTGCATCCCAAAGATTTTGAACCATTGTGTTTTCATTTTCATTTGTTTCCATATATTTTCTTAACTCCTCTTTGATTTCTCAGTGGTTAGTAGTATGTTATTTAATCTTTGTGTATTTGTGTTCTTTCCTGATATTTTCTTGGGATTGATTTCTATTTTCATAGCATTGTGGTTGGAAAGATGCATGGTATGACTTCAACCTTTCTGAATTTGTTGTGACTTGTTTTGTGGTCTAATATGTGATCTATTCTGGAGAATGGTCCATGTGCATTTGAAAAGAATGGGTATTCTGCTATTTTTTTTAAAGTAAGCTCAATGTGGGTTTGAACTCATGACCCTGAGATCAAGACCTGAACTGAGATCAAGAGTTGGACAATTAACTGACTGAGCCACCCAGTTTCCTCAGTATTCTGCTATTTTAAGAGTGGAATGTTCTGAATACATCTGTTAGATTCAGCTGGTCGAGTGTGCCTTTCAAAGCCACTGTTTCCTGGTTGACTTTCTGTTTGGATTACCTATCCATTGAGGTAAGTGAGGTACTAAAGTTCTCTACTATTATTGTATTACTTTGTAATACAATACTCTGTAAACAATATAATACTTCATATTATTGTATTACTTTGTCCAATATAAATATTGCTACTCTGGCTTTCTTTTTTACTTCCGTTTGCATGATAGGTGCTTTTCCATCCCCTCACTTTCAATCTGCATGTGTCTTTTGACCTGAAATGGGTCTCTTATAGGCAGCATATAGATGGGTCTTCCTTTTTATCCATTCCATCACCCTATTTGACAGTTTCTTCAAGTTCCCTCCAAAGCTCTTCTGACAGGATCCCAGATGTTTCAGGCTCATCTTGTACTTCTTCTGTCCCAGACTTAGACCGTCTATTTTCTTAAGAAGTTCTGCTTTCTTTTAGTGGGAAATCATAGTTTAAAACTACCATCGAAGCAATATAAATGCTCATTTTATTTGGTTGTTCATTTTTTATAGGCCTTCAAGAGATATTTAATATATATAATTCATCCAAAGATTTTTTTATGCAGGAGGGTTGTTCAGGTTGTTTAGTCTGATTTATAACAAGAAAATGAAGTGTATTGCCTACTGTTGAACTCAGAGTGTCATACTATATTCTTAAGGATGAATAGTAATCTAAAATTTAATATGCATGGCTAAATCAATTTTTAAAGTCAATCTCCTATTTGTGGATGTTTGGATTTTTTTCAAAATATTAGATTTGTACTAGCAACACTTCCTATAACTAAATCTTTGTGTATAATCCTAATGATTTCCTTAGTTCAAGTATCTTTTAGTGGAATTGCAGGTTCAAATTTTCTGAGTATTTTAATGACTTTGAAATACATTTCAAGTCTCTTTCTATTTGTTGTTGTTTTTCTATTTTGCTTAAGGGTTGAGAAGAGAGAAAACACTGACAATGGGACATGAATATTCTAATATTTTTCACTGTGAATTCATGTATTGGCAGAGACTGGCTTATCAGTATATCTGATAGGAATTGGGTCAGTATATTAGATGCCCCTAGAAACTAATCATCACTGAGCAAACCCATAAAATTCAGTTCCTGAATCTTTAACAGGAAGAGGCATGCCTTGGATCTCGCTTGATCTAGTTACATGAGGCTCAGCTGAACGGCCAGACCTTATCCAATACATGGCCTTCCCTTAGCGGGGGAACAGATTAGATAAATATGCTAAAATAGCTCCTTCAATGTCGAGGCTGCAGACAGCTGTGGAGACCAAAGCTACCCTCTCCCTCTTCATCTGCTTCCTCCCTCCACCACCAAGAAACAGTCTAGACTCTGGGCATCACCTCCCTTGCTCCACCTCCCTGCCCAATGAACTGTGTTGGGAGCACAGACTTGGTACACTTAGTTGCACCACCCCAGAGACTTAGCACTTCTGAAAGGGGCCCAGGCAGTAGTGTGTTCAATGGCCTGTGTGTGAGCAGCGTCTGGAATGAGAATCCTTGTCCTTGACATGGATCCCTGGCCCTGGATGTTAAGAAAGGCATGGTTTTCTTGGGCGAAAGGGAGGCATGGACTCAGTATCTGATGGCCATTTCACAAGGCAGACACCATGAGGGAAGGGGTTCCGGCATTAACACAGCTGGCAACCCACGGTGTTAAATTGTCCATAAAAGCGGTTGTTAAAGCCGGGGGGGGGGGGGCGGGGGGGGGAGGCGGGGAAGAAGAAGAAGAAGGACAAAAAAAAAAAAAACCTCGCAGCCCTTCTGCAGACGCTCTATGGGCTGCTTATTCAGGAATTTCACAAAAGCTTAAGGCCAGTAATGAGGCCTCCACTACTCCTCCGCGCCCAGCTCAGCGTGACCGACAGGCCACGTGGTCCCTGTACATTGAGGCCTAATTGATGAGGTTCTGATGCCTAAATGGAGCTCTGATTGCCGAGTTTCAAGGAACTGCTGCCAGTCAGGGCTCCGGAGGTGAGGGGCACTTTTACACTTCATTCCCAGGGCTCAACTAATGACCGTTATGAAATGAAAACTAACTTAGGGAGAAATGGAGAGGACAGGGGAGGGGAACGAAAGCCCCCAGGCCACGTTCTGTAATCTGATCGTCCCTTTGCAGCGGGAGACCTGAGAACAAAATGCCCCCCAAATACCTTTTGCTCATTCAACGCCTGAAGACTAGTCAGCTTGTTTCAATTCAGATTGTGGATGGTGCATCTGGTTCTGGAAAGTTATATTAATCGGAAAATCAAATGCCTTAAAAATGAAGTGCTGTGGTCGCATCGCGATCAATGGTAAAATGCTTCCCTCCCGACGTGGAAGTAGACAGACGGGTCCCAACCTTGGCTCAGCCACTTTATAGCTCTGGGCAAGTTTCTCCCTTCTCTAAACCTTGTAATCATCATCTGTAAAAGCTAGGGTGGACTGGTGCCTTGCAGTATTATTAAGAAGATTACAGGAAATAATGAACATGGCAAGTTAGCCTGGCACGCAGCTGGGCGTTCAGAACCTTCACCTTCCCCTCTTCACAACTGCTTCCTTTGTGCCATGTCCGATGGCAGGTGAGCTGGTCTTTCTGGCTGGATAACAACATCAACCACCAAAACAACCGACTTTTATGCTTGAGGTATAGCAGGTGCAGTGCTGAGCGCGGACCATGTCAGTTACCCGCTTAGTGCCCGGAACACCCACGCGCTAGTTTTCCTCTTCTCATCTGCGCCCTTCTTGCTCCCATTTGTGCCCTCCCATTCATGTCCCTTCCCTCCTTCCCGGGGGAAGTCGATGGGTTGGCACTTCCTCTACTCCTGGATCCTAGTTGCCAGGATTGATTGTGGGGGCGGGTGCGCTCCTGCTGGCGTGGTTCCTGAGACACAGGGCTGTCCATCTCCAGGTTACAAATGAGGGTGAGTCAAGAAGCAAGCAAAGGTCTGAAATGACAAGGAAAAAGTGTAAGAAGATCCAGATCTGAGGTTAAAAAGTCTGCAGTATACACTTGTCAAGATGGCTTGACGGAGATTCAGGGGGAAGATCCTAGAAATATTCCAAAAGCCAAAGATTATTCAGGCACAAGTATTTAGGGTATGTCTACGAAGCCTTGAAGAGAAGGCACTGACAGAGGCATTTCTAACAAAGGCCGGCTCTCAGACTCCCTCCCCTGGTGGGATAGGACTATTCTTCCCTTTCTTTTGTTTGTTTTGTTTTAGAGAAAACTTGCCTTGACTGAGGCGTGGGAGGTGGGTTTCTGGAATCTTTCCTCTAGGCTGGACCTCTGTAGCCACTTGTGCGCTGTGGCTGACCTGAAGTCACTGCCTATCTGCATGGCACACTCTTATTCACACCTACATCCTTAAAAATAATGTAAAATGCAGCCAACAGTCACTTTCTCACATTCTCATTTATCAACCAGGACTCAGTCCAGGGTCATTTGGATTCTGCCCGGATAACTGCTTTGGAATGATGCTTGCCAAGATCCTATTGACCATGGCCTATTGATTATGAAATAGAGTGATTGCTTTTTCCATCTTTACTTTTTTTTTAAGATTGTTAAAATTTATTTGAGAGAGAGAGAGAGGGAGTGCGAAGTGGGGGAGAACAGAGGGGGAGGGACAAGCAGACTCCCAGTGGGAGCCCAAGGCAGAACTCGATTCCACGACCCTGAGATCATGACCTGAGCAGAAATCCAGAGTCTGCCCCTGAACCGACTGAGCCACCCAGGTGCCCCTTCCATCTTAGTTTATATGCCCTGGCTACCACATTAGAGCCTGATAACTCACAGGAAATTTTCTGCCTTGTCCTCTCTGCTAGGTTTCCTCCTAGCACTTGGACCTCTCAGCTCACTTGCTCAAATACCCCCCACAGTTCAATCCAGTGGCTGGGGTGGGGGGATTTGTACCTCCTCCACTGGCTCTCTAATTTCCTCATCTTTGCTTTTCTGTTTTCCATCTCTTTTCTTTTTCTTTTTGCTACATATTGTGGGAGAGTTCCTCAATGTCATCTTCTAAACTTCTCCATAGTTTCCCCTTTCTGATATACAATTTTTATAATTTCCAGGGAGCACCCAGGCTGTCTATACTTGGCTTCCTGTTCCTGTTTCATGGTTGTAATTTTGTCTTATTTGAAAGCAGAGAGAGAAGATATTTTTCTCCCTGCACAGTCTCTGTTCTTGCTGGATTGTGTTCATTTATATGCCTTGGTTTCTAGTTTTCAGATTATAAACTATCTTCAGATGCCAGGTAATCCTTGATTTCAGTTCTTATATCAGGATCATATTTACAAAAGCTTATTGGAAGCCCTGAGTGCATGGCTGTGGTTTGTAGACCTTGAGGGATCAGCCTGGGCCAATGAGTGGAGAAATGTCTAGGGTGTGGGTTTCTTCAGGTCTTTCCTATTGACACAGTCAGATTTCCCAGAGAAGCTTCTACTAGTCTCTTGTTCAGTGGGTGAAGAGCTGATTGCCATCATTCTTGGAGCTGAATAGAAAAATAGGGCAGAGGTTGTCAGTATCGAGTGTCTACACAGGTACTTAAGTCCCCTGTTTTTAGTGTACTGACTCCTGTCCTACCCGCGCCCTGTGCCCACCAGTCCAGAGTGCACTTCTGCTGTGTTCTCTCAACATACAAATCTCCAGTCTTGTACCAGGGGGAGGGAAAGATTAGCAACACACTAGCCGGGTTGGTGAGAGGATCTGACTGCTTCTTAAATCAATTTTCAACCAGTCCTCGTTAATTTAGGTCCTTCCCTTCAAACTGGCTCCCAGGGTGTTTTGTTTCCTCAATTCCTGAGTCTTTCAAAGATTCTGGTATAAATTGGGTTTGCTCTTCACTTTCTCTCCTGCTTGTTTGGGATTCGGTTTTCTCAAGCCTCAAAAAATATTTTACTCATTGTCTATTTGATTTACACCATTCAGGCTTTTATTGTTTTCTCTTCTCCTATCTTCCTTATCTTTAGAGGGTTTTGCTTTTAACATACCT
Source organism: Halichoerus grypus (assembly GCF_964656455.1). NCBI lineage: Eukaryota > Metazoa > Chordata > Mammalia > Carnivora > Phocidae > Halichoerus > Halichoerus grypus. Next base: position 89,330,193 of record NC_135722.1, on the reverse strand, counting down.
TTATAGTTATTCTAGTGAGATTACAGGAGGGAACAGAAGTAGCTTCAGGTGACCCATGTACCCTCTTACCCCGTCTTCTTTGATTTTTTTAATTCACCTAAACTAGTGACGCGTGCATACAGAACAGCAACATTTCTAAGACTCTTCATTTCTGAAGATACTTTTGTTTGCTTTTCATACTCAAATGATAATATGGCTAGGAAGAATGTGTTTCCGTTGTTCAAAATTATTTTTCATCATTCCTTTAGAGGTCATCTCTATTATCTTCTTGAAAGAAGTGGTGCTAGTGATAAATCTTATTCCATCATATTTCCATCCCTTTGGAGATCATCTTCTCAAAACCTCTGTAAACTGTTATGATTTTCTTTATTCTTTAGCATCCTGAAATTTCTCTACTGTCGCCTTCTTAATTTGCTACAAACAGTAGGATGAAACTTTTGAATCTGTCTCTTTTTTTTTTTTTTTTTTTTAAAGATTTTATTTATTTATTTGAGAGAGAGAATGAGAGACAGAGAGCATGAGAGGGAAGAGGGTCAGAGGGAGAAGCAGACCCCCCGCTGAGCAGGGAGCCCGACGCGGGACTCGATCCCGGGACTCCAGGATCATGACCTGAGCCGAAGGCAGTCGCTTAACCAACTGAGCCACCCAGGCGCCCTGAATCTGTCTCTTGTGTCTCTAACTTTTCCTGGCATTTGGGGGATAGTTCCTCAATTGGATGTTCTACCTCACTAGTTGGCTCCACCGCTGTGTCCACTATGTTCATTTATTTAGCGTGTTAGCTACGCCTTTTATTTAGGTACACTACCTGGCACAAGTCCTGTCTTATCATGCTAATATATTAAAAATATCTCTGGCTACCGATTTCTGTGAAAATACCTCTTTCTGGTGTTACTCTTCCAAAGCTGATGTTTCATCATGAGTTTATCATCTTCTCTTAAAATGTTGGTCTTCTGTGACAATGGGAAGGTACTGCTACTAGGTGAAAAATGTACCCTGTAGAATACTCACGCCAGCATTTTTTACCCAATCCAGGATTTTTATTCAAATATATCTGCCATGTTCACACCTCTGTTGGCCTCCATTTGGCCCCCATCTCATTACCTCACCAAAACTGCCCTTGCTAGTGTTACACTATCCTCCATATTGACAAAGACAATAGCATTTTTAGTTCTCAATGCATTAGATTCTTCAATCAACTTAATCAACAATAGCCTCCTTTTTTCTTATCTCTTGTGAAATCATAGTGGCCTAATTTTGTCCTGTCTCTCTGGTTGCTCCTTCTCAGCCAGTCACACTGCCCTTACCAAATCTGTGGACATTGGAATTCTGCAGTGTTCACTACTGAGACTTCTTTTCTCTCTTTCTTGGGGACTTCATCTACTTAAACAGTATTTAATCCCATCTAGAATCTGAAATGATGTCTCCAAGGGGGATATATGCATTCTATCTCGCTATCATCTATCTATCTAACATATATATTACATATGTATAGTGTCTAATATATATCAATATTATGTATATATCAATTGTCTATGTGATGTAGTTCCTCATTGTCTTACAGGTATCTCACAGTAAGATCATTCAGTCAATAATCCACATCAGAAAAGTGTTCCTCTTTTTTTTTTTTAAAGATTTATTTATTTATTTACTTGACAGAGAGAGACCAGCGAGAGAGGGAACACAAGCAGGGGGAGGGGGAGAGGGAGAAGCAGGCTCCCCGCAGAGCAGGGAGCCCGATGCGGGGCTCGATCCCAGGACCCTGGGATCACGACCTGAGCCGAAGGCAGACGCTTAACGACTGAGCCACCCAGGCGCCCCTGTGTGTTTCTCTTTTTTATACTCCATTGTCCTTAATACTGTCAGTTGTACATATACATATATATATATATATATATATATATATGCATATGTGTGTATATATATATAAAATATGAATTAGTTCTGTGCTTCCTCCTATTTCTTTTTTTTTTTTTTTAAGATTTTATTCATTTATGTATTAGAGAGCGAGAGAGAGAGAAACAGCATGAGAGGGGAGAAGGTCAGAGGGAGAAGCAGGCTCGCCGCCGAGCTGGGAGCCCGATGTGGGACTCGATCCCAGGACTCCAGGATCATGACCTGAGCCGAAGGCAGTCGCTTAACCAACTGAGCCACCCAGGCGCCCTCCTATTTCTTTTTTTAAAAAGATTTTATTTATTTATTTGAGAGAGAGCAGAGCGAAAGAGAGCACAAGTTGGGGGCGGGGAGGGGCAGAGGGAGAGGTAGAAGCAGGCTCCCCCTTGAGCAGGGAGCCAGATATGGGGCTCCATCCCAGGAACCTGGGATCATGACCTGAGCCAAAGGGAGACACTTAAACGACTGGAGCCACCTAGACACCCTCCTCTCATTCCTTAATACCAGTACCCTGGTACAGGCCTTCAACCTTATTATCATAGGCTGGTTTTCCTGGAGACACAGACCCTGGATGGAGATGAGCAATTAGTGGGCAGGTCATTTACCAGGGAGTGCTTTGGGGATCAACACTTTCGGATGGAGTGGATGGAAGCAGGACTGGGCAGGAGGAGAAGCTAGCCCACACTGCAGTCCCAGTAAAGGCTTCAGCTGAGCCCAGAGGGAGCTCTATGGTTGGGAAGTCCTTTGGAGTTGTCTCAAGGTAGGATGAGGAAGCTGGGCTTTTGTACGCTATGCTGAACTGTCATTAGAGGTGAGTGGCTCTTGGAAGAAGGTGTGACCTTGGCCAAAATTTTTCCCGGCCAAGGCAATCCTCAAAGAAGGCTGACAGCTGAAGTCCATCTTCTGGCAGCACTCCCAGCTGTGGAGGGCATAAGCTCTTTGTCCCTGAAGAGGGACCTGGGTGGTACATCTTAGTGTCCACCACTTAATTTTTGGATCACTGAAATAACATTCTAACTGATCTCTGAGCTTCCAGTCTTCCCATCCCCAACTCACCCTAATCTATTTTCACACAGCTATGAGAATGAACATTTTTTAAAAAGATATTTAGTTAAATCATTTCCGTGGCTTCCCATTGCCTTCCAATTACAGCCGAAGCCTATTAACAGTATGCTATAAAGCTCCCTCCTCTTTTGTCACTTTGTACTTCACAAGCCTCAACTTTTACCATGTCCACATTCCTGCTGTGTGCAAATACTTGTTTTCCTGAACACTGCACTGTTTTTCCCATTCCTGTGCAGCTAAACGTTCTGTTGTCTCTGGTATTAATGACAGCCTCCTTCTTCACCTGTTGGTCTCCCACCCCTCCTTTAAAATTCAGCTTGGACCTCATCTCCCCTGGTAAATCTTACCTAACTTCCACTGCTGACCAAATGTTCACCCTCTACGCTCTCAGGGCTCTCTTTGGTTACCTCTTTCATAACACCTATCACAGTGGGTTTTTTTTTTCCCCATTTGTCAGATTCCTTTATTACACTGAAATTTCTTCAGGGCCAGGGGCTAAGTCTTTCTCAACTTTGTATCCTCAAGCCTAGGTTGGTAAGGGTACAAGATTCTGGTCACCAGTTACAATGTGGGTCCTTGGGGGAGGCTCTCCCACCCATCCAATAGTTCTCTGGATGTCAGTTGCCTGCCCTACTCGAACACTAACTACCAAGAAGATAGTATGAGAATACAGGCTGAGGGGTCAGTGCTACAAGACTGCCCACCCTCCCTGCCCACATCAGATGCTCATCACAAACTCAGGTTGTTACCTGTGTTTCTGATTGACTGGTTATCAATCAGAGGTTTCCACAATGCCCACCTTGGGTTCAATTAATTTGCTAGGGTGCCTCACAGAACACAGGAAACCCATTTACTCACTAGATTACAGATTTATCACAAAGGATATTAGAGGATATGAATCAATAGCCAGATGAAGAATCCCATAGAGTGAGCTAAACAAAGGAGCTTCTGTCCTTGTGGAGTTTGGGGCCCAGCATGGTGGCATATGGAAGCATTCTGGTTCCCTAGGCTAGAAACTCTCCAAAACCCTTCCTCTTTTTTTTTTTTTTTTTTTTGGTTAAATTTTTTTATGGAGATTTCATTACATAGGCATGAATGATTAAATCATCGGACATTGGTAATTTATTCAACCTGCAGCTCCCCTAACCTCCCTGGAGGTGTGTGTTGGAGTGGAAGGCCTGAAAATTCCACTCCTCTATTTGTGGTTCGTTCCCCTGGCAACCAGCCCCCATCCATAGGTGCTTCCAAAAGTCACCTCATTCACATAAACCCAGCTGTGGAAAGGGATTTTGTATGAATAACAGTACACTCGTTTCACTTTTAGAGCTCAGAAGCTTTTCAGAAACTATGGACAAGAGACAAAATATTATAACAAAAGATGCCCCCATTGCTTTTATTGGTCAGGAAATGTCAAGGGTTTTGGGAGCTGTAAGCCAGAAATCATGGACAAAGACTAAATCAATATGCAAAATATACTTCGGTCATTTGAATCCCCAAATATATATTTTCCATAAATTACAATGTGTCACAAACTGATAAAAAGCATGTATCCCAGAAATATTTGTTGCATTAATCAGCACATGAATAAAGATAGTGAGCCCAAGATAGTGAGCCCTGGGTTAGCAGGGCAATGTGCAACATGATGTTTCTCTTGAGGGGGCTCAATTATGCTTTACCAAACTATACCAAGCAGACAAACTTTCATAAAGCCAGACTCCAGCAAAGAATGCAGGGTCCCCCAGAGGCAACATATTATGGTGAAGAAAGACACTGGACTTTGAGCCAGAACTTCTAGTATCAATTTCTCCTTTTTCATTTATTAGCAATGTGACTTGGAAAGTCAGTTAACTTCCCTGTGCCCTTGTAACCTAATCTGTAGCAATACGGGATTAGATTACATCATCCCTAAAGGCTCTGTAAAATTAGATTATTGAATTGCTTGTCAAGCAAATGTCTGATTGTCCTCTGGAAAGTTCCACTCTGAATTCAACTCTAACTTGTGGATTCCTGCCTCATCTTGCCCTACAAAATCATTGCTCATGTTGTATCTGACAGCTCCAGGGTACTTTTCTCTCCGCCTGATCAGTCTGTTCCAGAGTGAGGCCATGCACATATCTGAATTCCAGGTAAGCCCTTTACTAGTGAAAAAGAACTGGGACCTGTCCTGTGATGTCTGAAACACCTCAGGTCACAGGAAGAGTAGGCAAAAGACCTCACTGTCACTGAGGGAGAGCAGAGTATGTGACTCCCGAGTCTGCCACTGGTGCATGTGTATTATTTTAAGCTGAAGACCATCAAGACCCAGCAGACTCAAGAAAAACATTACCTTCCCCTTAACTACCTAAAAGAATTTCGATAGGGGGCCTGGCTTAGTGAGAGCTAATTTTTATCTGAACGATCTATCTGTATGGCAGGGCAAACATCTAATTACCAAATACTGTTTTTCTCATTATCCTGTGAATTACCCTCTTCCACTTTGGAGCTCCAGGCTCCATCCCTTTTAGCTCAAGATGGCAAAATTAGGTGTCTTGCCTGGTGTCAATTGCCTGACTTGTCCTTGGGTATCATATTTTTATGGGGTTTCCATACATACATGATTAAATTTTTTTCCTCCTGTTAATCTGTCTTATATCCATTTACTAGCCAAAGAACATAAAAGGGTAAAGAAAAAAAATTGTCCTCCCAAACATCACCAAGAATATTCTGGATGATTCTGGGTGTTGAAGACGCTCTCTGTCTTCCCCAAGGGAATCTTACAACTGTTAGATTTCCATGGCATCTATGTAGAAACTGGCATGCACTGGGGACTCAGCAGAATATTATTCCCTCCCATAATAAATGGAAGAAGGGAAATTCATAAATCTGTGCTATAGAAATGTTTATTGTTATTTTTTTCTTATTTAAAAAAATACCTTGGTTTTTAAGATAAATACAACGTATATTCCCGACTCAATGTGCAAATTATTTCGCACTATATAGAAAATGAACGATACATGGATCACCTTTCCCTTAAATGGCAATTTCTGCTGTATTATACAGATGGAAAAACAGAGGCACAAAAAGTTATGTGCTTGCCTAGTGTTTCAATGTTTGTTATGATGGTGGTGAGAACATTTCAGTTTATTGAAATTAACTGTGCTCACGGGTATGCATCCTTTCCTTAGAATTTTTCTCTTTCTCAGGAAAAACAATCCTTAAATAGCTTTGGTCCAGCAGATTGCAAAACATGTTTTTGGCTGCATATTTTGAATATCACATCAGAACACAATTCTGGTAAAGAGAAAAGTGATGGGGAATAAAATTCTGCTCCTGATTCATCTGACACTTCAACAGCAGTGTGTCCTGGGTCTTCTGATCCCCCACAAGTGTCATGGCCTGTATTGAAGAGCATCTGTGTCTAATGAAGGGACCACCCACCATGTGGCTGTGCTGAAGACTGGGGGTCACTCTGTCTTTCCCCTTTACCTGCAAAGTATCTCTTTATTGATTCTGTGTCTGGTTCTGCCAAGTGTGTGATGGTGGCCTATAGATGCAAAATTGTTTGTACTTGGAGAGGTGAGCTTCTGATTATGGGCCAAGAACATGGCCATGGACCGAGTATAGAAAACTGGTAGTTCCAAATCTGAGATTTTAGTCTATCATCTATCTATCTATCTATCTATCTATCTATCTATCTATCTATCTATCGTCTATCTATCATCACACACGCATACAAATGTAACCATAATTAGGACTGTAATCAGGGTTGGCATCCAAAAAGGCAAATAATGAAGAATGCAGATTCTATGTCCCTGGTTCACAGTAGGCACTATTATTAAACTGATGTTCAGGAGAGGGGGCCATAAACCCCAGGTTAATAACAGTGCCCAGAAAAGACACAGTTATTAAACTGGAGTGTTGGGCAGAAGGGACCAGGAAGGTGATCCTTCTATAAGAAAAGGAAAGACTCACATAACCTTGATCAAGGTATGGTGACAGCATTAGTTTTTGAAAATGTCCTCTGGGATCACGAATAAAAGGTCTGAGATAAGTAGCAATTACAAAAATAAGAGTGCATCCTCAGTGTAATACAGCTCATGTAGTAGAGTTGTTTAATAATCCTTTACTGTGTCTCTCCAGTACACAAAGTCTAGAATTCCCAAATTAGCCATTGAGGGTTTCAAAGAGTTTTCCCAGACACTTTTATTTTCCTTTATTAGTATGCTAGCTAGATTATTCTTTTGTTATCCATTTTGTAGAAAGAAAATGCTTCTGTACTGTGTGGCTAAGAGACCAATCTGTTACATGAAGTGAAATTACCCATGGTATGCTTCGGCCCTGCACACCTAACCCTTCCTAGGATATTGATTTGATGTGTTCCTAATAACACAATCCACTTAGGGAATATTCCATCCGGCAGGTTGTGGGAAAGAGACACCCAAAGAAAAGGCCCCGGGTCTACCTCATACCCCACAGTGGGAATCAGAATACTTTGTTTCAACTACATTTGATACCTATTGCTTCAACAGCCCTTACCATGCTGTGATTAAATATTGATGCTGCTCTTTCAATTTGGGCTTCTGTTTTACTAGTTTTTTTTTTTTTTACCTTTGCTACTAGTTGTCTTGCCTCTGGGGAAAGGGTGCTCCTAACATTCTCCAAAGAAATTTATATAAATGTGGCCAGAACCCTAATATTTTGTTCTTTTAAAGAAATTGATCAAGACATCCTTATAACTGCTACCACCTGTGAGGATCCTCATTCTCTACCATGCTAACCAAGGTCTATGTTTAAAAGGGAGTCACACTCCGCCTATCTTTCTGTCTATGCCAGCACAGTCCCAGCACATAGTAGGTGATCAGTAAGTAACACTTTAGTTAATTTAATTAAATGAAAACTGGTCAGTGTCTCTCTTCTGTCTTCATTTGTCATTATTCAGCTAGAGATTCCACATCGTGTAAATCATGGCCAGTCTAATACTTCCATCCTTTTAGAGATGAGATAAGTAACTTTAACTTCATATGAATATGGCTAACGGTGGTGCTTGGGCTAAAACCCAGGTGTCCTGCCCTCGAGTCCAGACAGCTGAACTCTAAGCTATTTATTTACTGACTCATTCATTATGTTTTGTTTTCCTTTTTTTAAAAATTTTTTAAAAGAGGGGGCGCCTGGGTGGCTCAGTCGTTAAGCGTCTGCCTTCGGCTCAGGTCATGATCCCAGGGTCCTGGGATCGAGCCCCACATCAGGCTTCCTGCTCAGTGGGAGGCCTGCCTCTCCCTCTCCCCCACTTGTGTTCCCTCTCTCGTTGTGTCTCTCTCTGTCAAATAACTAGGTAAAATCTTAAAAAAAAAAATTTTTTTTAAAGAGTTTATTTATTCATTTGAGACAGAGAGAGAGAGAGAGAGAGGGAATGAACAGGGGAAGCAGCAGGCCGAGGGAGAGGGAGAAGCTCCTGGCTGAACCAGGAGCTTGACATGGGGCTCGATCCCAAGACCAGAGATCATGACCTGAGCTGAAGGCAGACGCTTAACCATCTGAGCCACCCAGGCACCCCTACATTTTTTGTTTTCCTGAGTGGATATGGCCTGTAAAAGGAGGTGCCTATATACCCACTTCCCTAAAGAAAGAAAGGAGAAAAAAGAGGAAACCCCTGAAGCTGGCCTATCTATTTGAAGCATAGATTAAACCTAATTTATAGGGAATGTGTGTCTCCAAATTAAGTCACAGGCACTGTCTGTTCCTAGCGAGTGTAAACAAACCAGAGCAGTAATGAATTCTTGGTGGTTACTGAAGTCAGCCTGCTGTGGAGAAGCAAAATGATTTGCTTTGGTGGATTCCTGATGGGTTGATTGGCTGCCCAGAATTGAGATCCAGTAGCCAGAGGGGTGCAGGGAATGGAGAACTAAATCTCAGCTTCCCATGGTCCATAAATGTTCTGTGCAAAGACAGGGTGGAACAATTTGCTGCTCCAGGGAGATGGTGAGAGATGCCGGTTTGAGAAGGCTGTGCCTAGAGCTTGCACTGCAGGACTAGGTTATTAGAAACCGGCCACCACCTCCCTTGCAGATGTCAGGAGGAGTGGAGGAGGGAAAGACACTCCCCCACCAGACCACGCATAATCCATATGTTTCTGCTGAGCCAGGCTCCCCGTCTCCATCATCCTGCACAGGCAAGGGAATACTTAGGGGGTGGTCAGACTCCTTCCTTACTCACTCATCTTCCTGAGAAGAGAAGCACCTCATGGAATCGGGAATACTGGGAGAAGGACCTGAGTATGTACCCCCACCCAGTTCCTTCCTCTCTGCCTCTTTTGAGTGACTCTGTTAGATCTCAGTGTTGAATGTACACCATCATCATCTAGTGGACTTCCAGAAAATGCTCATGTCTTGACTCCAGTCCCAGAGATTAGGTCTTAGTTTCTCTGGGGTAGAGCTCCAGGCGTTGATGGTTTTAAAAGTTCCCTGGCTGGCCCTAATGCACAACCAGGAGTGAGACACAATGAGCTAGACTGTCCCCAGGAAAAACACCTCCTCTGCTCTTCCTTGTAGTGAACAGTTTGCACTCGTGGAGGGTTGTTGTAGGCTGAATTTCGCCTCCTCAAAATCCAGATGTACTCATCGCCAGCACCTCAGAATGTGACCGTATTTGGAGAGACGGCCTTTAAAGAGGTGATTCAGTTAAAATGAGGCTGTGAGGGTGGGCTCTACTCCAATCTGACTGGTGTGCTTATAAAAAGGGAGGATTTAGGACACAGACACAAGCAGAGAAAGGACCACATGAGGATGGCCAAGGAGAGAGACGTGAAAAGAAACCAAACCTTCTGACACCTTGTCCTGGCACTTCCAGTCTCCAGAGCTATGAGAAAAGTAATGTATGTTGTTTAAGCCAGGCAGCGTGTGGTATTTTGTTATGGCAGCCCGAGCAGATCAATTCAAGGGCTGTCTGTGATGTCTTGTGATGACAGGGTGAGGCTGTCATTTTAGGGAAGGTGTTAGCAAACCCAGTTGTGGTGAAATATTTAGAAAGAGTTCTTAAGCATGTTTTTCCAGTAATAAAGCTGACTTGTTTTTCTCCATCACTCTAGTATACTATATATAGTTTTAAGTTTTCATTTTAATTCCTGTTTAGTGTGCTATTATGAAATATATTTCATTTTGTTCCAAACCAGAAATGTGGTAAGTGTGACTCGTGTTCAGTTTAAACCCTGGGACAAGCTATTTGCCATGTTTGGCCCAACTCCTTTGTATGCTATTAGTTATTTTTGCACTTGAAGCTACTTCACATTGTACCTTGCACATCCCAGAGAGGGCCAAAGAAGCCAACACCAGGGAAGGTTTGGAAATACGCTCAGCCTTTGTGCCAAGAGCATTTCTTCCTTCTACTTAAGACACATAGTGAAAATGTAAGTAGCTTCTGCACAGTTGCATTCCATTTATCCTAAAATCTTTAAAAACGTTTATCCATAGATGTCTATAAAATATTTGTATGAAAGGAGAATGTGTTTCTCAGGATAAATTAAAATCAAAGAGCCTAATAGCATATGCCATATTGTTAAATGCTGCAGAAGGAAAATCACACAAAGTTCTTGTCCTGAGGAGGCTTCAGGATCCACTATAGCCAATCACAAGCCCTGAATTTATGAAGCCAGAGTTTAACTGAGGAAGTTATCAGTCTATTTTCTCGGGACAGTTGATGAAACCAACCTTTTTTTTTTTTTTTAACTCAATGGAGAATCCCAGTGGAGAGCAGGATGAGCATCAGTTACGCTCTTTTTTTTTTTCCCACTCTAGAGCTATATGGAAAGTACCAACTTGGTGGGAGATGTTTTCAGCCACCCAACCCACACAGAAAACCAAGAATGTGTTGTCTGTGCTGGGGATGATTGTAAACAGCGCACCAGCTCATTGCAGCAGCGCCATTCCCTAATTCTGTAAGTGGTTGTGGATGCTTTAACCAGGCGGCATGGCACAAAGTGACTAATCTGCTATGCAGCTGCAATGTTAATGGGCCAACTGTGTTATTGCACATTTGCCTGGAAGGAACAGCGGTGCCTAAATGGATTGCTATGATTTTTAATACAGATAGAAGGGCCAACCACCACGAGCCCATGTTGGCGACTGACAGACCATATGCTGGGATGGGGCCTCGTAGTTATCTTGCCCCTCTGAGCTCCTGGAGACTGGCAAATTTGGTGGGAAGAGATAAATGAGGAAGAGAGCAACTTGAAAGAGAGAGGGTTGTAGACTTTCCTCGGGCACTCAGATGAGGCAACAGGGTTCCAGTGTGTACTGACTTCGCTGCAGGACAAGGCAATGATCTGCAGCTGATGGTCAGCAAGCATGGATGGATCACATCATCTGGTGGAAAAGTGAAAAAGGATTTGGAGTCAGGACTCGGGATTTGCTGCTGATGCTTAATGGTAACTTAGGTTATCACCCTTGTCTCTTTTTCCATCTTCGAAGACAATAATTGTCTCTCATTAACTTCCAGAGAAAGACTACTTATGCTTAGAAATTAATGTTCTTTGTCAAAGCTCAACAGAGGATGAATGTCAGGTTTGTTCAACACCATCACCTGCATACATGGTGATTTCTGTGGTTGCAGTTGCTCGGGGTGGGGGTTGCTGGGGTGCAAATGCAGAGCCCTGTTCATCCTAAGGGGAGGATGGGTTTGGGGAGATCTTTCACTTCCTTCCCTCATTTTACTTCGTCCTCATATTGTACCCATCATTCTTTTTCAGAGAAAAACTAGAGGAAAGTAAACAACTCTCCTGGGAAGCCCTTAAACAAAATAAGTCACAGACCAGCAGGAGGCAAAGAAGTTTGTATAAGAGGAGTGGGGGCTAAGCCATCTATATTTCCTTAGTGATGGGAGTCACACTTGCTGACTTCAAGTATAAAACGTAAAGAGAAGGATGGACATCATTGCTTTACTAATCGGAAGCCTTCACCCTATTCCTTGGGCCCTTGATGAGGAAACAGTTAGGATCACTCTTATGTGTTCTGATAGTGCACTGAACTTCTCCTTCACAATAATTAGCAAAATTAACTTTCAAATTATTCATGTGGCCAGATATTCTTTGCAAAATATTAGCCAACTTTGTTTTTCCCTTCCAGGCATTTCTCTTCTTTCCTCTTTTCCCACATTTAAGCATGACCTCAAGAGGACTTATGGGAGAGTTGAAATAAAGGAGTGTTCCTGGTTTTGACTTTCAAAAGACTAAGTGCTTAGGAGAATGAATCACTAAAAAAGGGGAAAAACAGAGTTTAAGGGCATTGGTAAAAATATTATTGAAAAGATGGACCGTGTAATCTGAGATGGCTAATAAAGCAGTAATCTGGGATGTATAAAAAGAGAATAAAAGAGAGGAATAAAGAATTAGGTGAAAGTAGATGATTGACAGATGAAAATTCTCAATGAGTTTGGAGATGAATAGTAAGAGAAGGATGGGAAATTTTGAGATAGAGAAGTTATGAGTGATGACAAGATGTAGAACCTAACTATGGGAATGAGGAGCATAAGTGGAATGGAAAATGTCATTGGAGATGATGTTTGAGGAACTAAAAAGCAATGATACTGAAGAAGTGGTCCAGATCAGCATTCATGTCTCCTGAGATACTGGTATTGCCCAAGGTGGATATGAAGACCATCAGCCAGGTTCCTGATCCCTTAGAGACTGTGGGGAGGGACAAGTAAGTTAGTGTGCTCTATGAATGGATCTAGTATCTCCATAAGAGATCTGGTTATTTAAAACTCTCTCCAACAGTTTTTATCACAGTTTCAGGCTTTTTTGAAAGCTGCATACCCCATCTTCTTTCTTTCATAATCTGAAGAGTATACACACAAATCTTAAGCCTTTTTAAGCAACAAGCTGTGAAGCCACCTCTGTCTTTCAGTAGTTTGGTCCATAGCAAGAGCCCAACAGTGTAGTAAGATGGGGGTCCCCAAATTAGAGAACCACAGATGATCACTCTGACTTATTGAAATAGTCTTTCAAATTCTGCAGGGTGAGAGAGTTTTAAATATGTCCCATTATCAGATCAATATTGAAAATTTTTTGAAGCTCAAAATTATTTCATTTTACTCTATTCTTAGTAAATTATTGGCATTTTTTCTACTGATTTGCTAGCGTGGTAGCTTGTATTTCCAAAGATGGCCATGACAATATCTTGTATCCCACATACTTTTCTCTGATAGGACCTTGACATTCCTCCCGCCAAGTGGTGGTATCTATGTCCCTTTTTTTGAATCTGGAAAGAACTTTTTAACAGAGACAACCAATAAAGAATATATTTCAGAAGTGAGACTATGTGATTTCTGAAGCTACATCATAAACATGTTATGCACTTCCACCTTGTTCTCTTGGAGCACATGTTGTTGGAATCCAGCATCCAGGCTGGGAAGGAGCCTAACTAGCCCATGTTGGGAGAGACCACTTGGAAAGGCCATGTTGACAGTTTACCTGAGGTCCCAGCGAGCAGCCAGGATCAACTGCCAGACATGCTTGAAAGCCTTCCAGATCATTCCAAGCCCCAGCCAACAACTCACCCAAAGTCTGAATTTTTCCAATTGAAGTCCCAGATATCATGTGATTGTAAAAGCCATTTCTTCTATGCCCTGTCCAAATGCCTTACCCCTAGGTTCCATGGGTATATTTTTTTAGAAGTTTTCAGTTGGTTTGTTATACAGAAATAGATTACCAGAGCAATAGGAAACTAATAAAAATTATTTGAGTTAAAGTGCTTGAGAGTCGATGGCATGTGTGTTTGTGTGTGTGTGTGTGTTTACTCAAAAGTAAGCCTTCTCCTGATTTAACCAACTCATACCAAACCAGCAATTAACCCATTAACCTTCAAAACAATCAGGGTATAGGTGGCCCTATAGAAGGCCAGAGTTAGCATGAGAGCAGTTCTACAATAGAGAATAAAATTCAGGAAGATTATGCTGGATTGTGCCAAAATATTGTTTGCTACTGCTCTTCAGGTTCTTCTGGTACTTTTCTTAGTTATTTACCCTCAGCTCATTTTTGTAACAAAAGACCTCCTGCTTGACTCTTGTCAGTTCCTAGGTAACTTTTAGCATTTGTCTTCCTCTGTTAACTCCCCCTTCTACCTCAGCATATATCCGATTTTAGATCACAGGTTGGATATCATGCTTAATATTGGCTTCCTCAGAACCAACAAAACTTAACCCTTTTATGGCTTTTATCCTGTCAAATTTCTATCATATCACACACAACTAAAACTCATTTTGCCATAAAAATCTCAAGTATTGCACCAGGCCTGGTTGGACTTAATGGTGAATTCTACCAAACATTAAAGGAAGAATTTAAACTGATTCTCTACAATCTCTTCCAGAGGAAAGGGGCACAGAGAATACTTCCTAACTCATTCTATAAGACTAGCATTACCCTAATACTAAAATCAGACAAAGACATTACAAAAAAAGAAAACTGAAGACAAATACATCTAGTGAACATAGATGCAAAAATCCTCAATGAAATATTAGCAAATTGAATTTTAAAATGTATAAAAATTACAGACCACAATTGAGTGAGATTTATCCAGGTGTGCAAGGTGCAAAGCTATTTCAGCATTTGAAAATCAATTAATATAAACCATCTCATCAACAGGATAAAAAAGAAAAATCACATGATCACATCAACAGATGTAGAAAAACCCATTTGACAAAACCCAACCATCCATTCATGACAAAAACTCTCAGTAAACTAGGAATAGAGGGGAATTTTCTCAACTTGATAAAGAATGTCTACAAAAAACCTATTGTTAACATCTTATTTAATGGTGGGAATGATACTTAATGGTATACCTTCCCATTAAGATCAAGTTCAAAGTGAGGATGTGTCCTCTTGCCACTCTTTTCCAACACTGAGCTGGAAATTCTAGCTAATGCAATAAGGCAAGAAAAGAAAAGGAAAAATATACAGATTGGGAAGGAAGCCATAAAACTCTTCATTCACAGGAATGAAGGAATTATCTATGCAGGAAATCCAAAAGAATCAATTTTAAAAACCTAGAACTAATAAACAATTACGACAATGTTGTAGGATTCAAGGTTAATATACAAAAGTTAATCATTTTCCTATATACCAACAATGAACAAGTAAAATTTGAAATGAAAGAAAAGGAATACCACTTATATTACCACTTCCAAAAATGAAATACTTAGGTTGATGTCTAACAAAGTATGTACAAAATTCATATGAGGAAAACTATAAAACTCTGATGAACAAAATCAAAGAACTAAGTAAATGGAGATACATCCCATGCTTCATACAGTGGAACAAAGATAGTCTCTTCAACAAATGATGCCAGAACAGCTGGACATCTACATGCAAAACAATGCATCTACACATAGACCTGACATCCTTCACAAAAATTAACTCAAAATGGGTCATAGACCTATACGTATAACAAAAACCTATAAAATCCCTAGAAGATAACACAGGAGGAAACATGACCTTGGATATGGCGATGCTTTTTTAGATACAACACCAAAGGTACGATCCATGAGTGGATAATTGATAGTCTGGACTTCCTTAAAATTAAAATCAAAATCTTCTGCTCTGTGAAAGACAATGTTAAGAGAATGGGCAGACAAGCCACAGACTGGGAGAAAGTATTTGCAAGACACATCCAATAAAGGACTGTTATCCGAAATATACACAGAAGCCTTAAAACTTAATGATAAGAAAACAAACAACTCAGTGAAAAAATGGGCCAAAGACCTTAACAGACACCTTACCAAAGAAGATATACAAATGGCAAACAGCATATGAAAAGATGCCCCACATTATATGTCATCAGGGAAATGAAAATTAAAACAGCAATGGGATATCCCTACATACCTATTAGAATGGCCCAAACCTGGAACACTGACAGTACCCAATGCCAGTGAAGATGTGGAGTGATGGAAACTTGCATTCATTGCTGATTGGAATGAAAAATGGTACAGCCACTTTGGAAAAGAGTTTGGCAGTTTACTATATGACCCAATAGTCATGCTCCTTGGTATTTACCCAAAGGAGTTGAAAACTTACGTCCACGCAAAAACATTCACATCGATGTGTGTTGCAGCTTTATTCATAATGGCAAAACTTGGAAGCAACCAAGATGTCCTCAGTAGGTGAGTGGATAAATAAACTGTGGTATCTCCAGACAATGGAATATTATTCATCACAAAGAGAAATGAGCTATTAAGCCATGCAAAGACATGGAGGAAAGTTAAATGCATGTTACTAAATGGATGAAACCAATCTGAAAAAGCTATAATACTGTATGATTCCAACTATATGACATTCTGGAAAGTACTAAACTGGGGAGACAGCAGAAAGATCAGTGGTTGCCAGGGGCTGAAGGGAATAGGCAGAGCACAGAGGATTTTTACGACAGGGATAATACTCCATGTAATGCTATAATGGTGCATACATGTCACTATACATTTGTCCAGCCATAGAATGTACAACACCAAGAAGGAGTTGTAATGTAAACTATAGACTTTGGGTGATTATGATGTGTCAGCGTAGGTTCATCAGTTAAAACAAAATGTAGCATCCTGGTGGGGGATGTTGTCAATAGGGGAGGCTATGAATGTATGGGATCAGGAGATATGTGGAAAATCTCTGTACCTTTCCCTTAATTTTTCTGTGAAACTGAAATTGCTCTAAGCAATAAAGGCATAAAAATCAAATATCTCTATCCATTCTGACCATTTATTGTAAGTATCTTTACTACGTGTGTGTGTGTGTGTGTGTATTTCAGTGCAACTTTGTATGTAAATGAATAGATCACACACAAAGAGACATATGGGTTTACTTGTTTTATATCTGCCCTGGAGTATGTCATTGAATATATAACACAAAACTAAAATTATTTGGAATGGATTATAATATCAAGAGTCTCTTAGGAACATGGTCTCATATCTTATTATCCTCAGAGCTTAAACGACTTTCCAATTGTCTAGTTTAAAGATTTTATACTAACATTTAAATATATATCCCCTTGACTTGCCCTGAATGGATACAGAGAAAATGGCACAGAGAAAATGATCACAAAACCTGCTCATTTATTCAAGCATTATTCTCTTACAGGCTTGAATACTGCCATGAAATGTGGTTTCAGAATGCAGAGCATATGCAAACCCAATTGAAGAATTCTTTTCCATACAGTATTCCTACCTTGGGTACATATAATGCTGTGGGTGCATTTCCCAGTTGTATTTTCCTCCTTTCCGAATCTGTGCAGAATACACTTGGTCACCCACATTTTGTTTTACAAACAAAACCTAAGGGAAGTCATCTTTTTTTCTCCTTAGAAAGAAGTATATCACTGCAGTTAGTAATGAACTGCAAAGTCCAGCCCAGGAGACAAAGCTTTGTATTTTGACCAATATCATTTTGAGAAAATCCCTAAGAGTTTTTGTTTGTCTTTTTGTTTTTTGAGGGTAGTTGTGTCTGTTTGTTTTTTTAAGGGCAGACGTGTCTGTTTGTTTTTTAAGGGTAGACGACTGTCACTAAAAGGAATAAACCCTGGCAAGAGAAATAGATGAATATTTCAACCTGGTGCTATTTTGCTTTCGGCCCAGAAAGGCAGCAAAACTCATTTTTGCTAATAGATTTTTTTTTCTCCTGTCACACGTACTGCAGGTTATAGATCGCAAATTATGGTAAATCTCCTGCTCTTTGCATTAGACACAAACAAAAAATGCCAACCAAACAAAAGAATATGATTTATAATTCTCTACAATTGCATCTTTTTTCCAGCAATATATAATCATACTGTTTCTCTTATTTTACAGCTTAGGAGTGATGGGTGAAATCACTTTTTTTTTTTTTTTACTTTTGCTGATAAAAAATAATAAGTAGAATAATAAAATCCATCCATTTTCCTGAGTGTATTGTAGAGAAAGAGCAAAATTCTGTGGCTGTTTATTAATCAGTTGGATTTGTAAATGCAGGGTATTTGACTTAAGCTCAATCTGCTCCCAAACAAATATCCCCACAGCATGTTATGTATTAAACCATTTTTCTCAGATTAAAATCTTCCAAGTGGAGCCTCCAGTGCTGTGATCATTCAGGAACCTGAAGGCTGACTGGAGACATTTTTTCTGGTGGAAGGGGCATTTTCCTCTGACTGCCATTCTCCCTGGTTGCCTCAGGCTCATCAGATGTCCAGAGTTTCTTTGTGCCTTCACTCTGAAACCTACCTAGAAAGAGAGTGTTGTGGTTTTAACTTCCAAAGGGGGCTCAGCGATCTGTGGGAAAGTTGGGGGTCAGTTGAAAACAAGATCAACATTTTCATTTCATATTTTGTAGGCTATTCATTTGTCAGATTTTATTCAGGGATTTGATATGTCGCCTACCTTACAGAGTATTCAATCTATCAACATATCATGATTCATCCTTCCATCCCTTCATTCATTCATTCATTTTATTCATCCAGTCAGTCAAAAACATTTGAGTACTTACTGTATGAGAAGTGACATGAATATAGCAAGGAAGAAGATAAAGATTATATTCCCCTGAAGTTTAGTTACCAATGGGGGAGACCAACAAACAAACGTGCACAAATAATACCTTGTCTATTTATAGATTATGCTGATATTATGAAGGCTATAAAGAGAATGGTGAGATAGAGAATAACTGGAGAAAGCCATTTAAAATAAAATGGTCAGCAATGGATTTTTCGAAAAGGTGCTGTCCAAGTCGGTCTTTGAAGGAGGTATCAGAACTGCATAAAGCAGGAGGAAGAGTGTTTCAATAATACTGTGTCAATAATGCAAATTTCCAGAGATGGGAAAGGGTTTGCATGCTCAGAAATAAAGGGTAGGCTGTAGAATTCAAGCATAGTTAGTAAAGAGAAGACACACTGGAAGGAAAAAGAAGTAGGCTACCTAACCAAGTTTGGATTTTATTTGAATGGGATAGTGTTGAGAGTTTTTTGTTTGTTTGTTTGTTTTAGTGGTAGGAAAAGACTTTATTTTTTATTTTTTTGTTATTATTATGTTAATCACCATACATTACATCATTAGTTTTTGATGGAGTGTTCCATGATTCATTGTTTGCGTATAACACCCAGTGCTCCATGCAGAATGTGCCCTCCTTAATACCCATCACCGGGCTAACCCATCCCCCATCCTCCTCCCCTCTAGAACCCTCAGTTTGTTTTTCAGAGTCCATAGTCTCTCACGGTTCGTCTCCCCCTCCGATTTCCCCCCCTTCATTCTTCCCCTCTTGCTTCTTTTTTTTTTTTTTTTTTAACATATATCACCTCACACCAGTCAGAATGGCTAAAATTAACAAGTCAGGAAACGACAGATGTTGGCGGGGATGCGGAGAAAGGGGAACCCTCCTACACTGTTGGTGGGAATGCAAGCTGGTGCAGCCACTCTGGAAAACAGTGTTGAGAGTCTAATTCAAAGAGCGATGCAATCTGATGTATAGTTCTAAGCAATCACCTTGCCTGCCATGTAAATAGTAATCTGGAGAAAAGGGGATGGTGGTTTGGATTAATGCAATCATCATGAAGTTGGAGAGGATTGAAATACATTTTGAAAGTAAAACCAATACGGGGTGCCTAGGTGGCTCAGTCGGTTAAGCATTGGACTCTTGGTTTCAGCTCAGGTCATGATCTCAGGGTCTTGACATTGAGCCCCCTACCCCACTGAGCTCCGGGCTCAGCTCAGAGTCTACTTGGGATTCTCTCTCTCTCTCTCTGCCTCTGCCCCTCCCCTGCTCACGCTCTCTTTCTCTCTAAAATAAGTAAATAAATAAAACCGTTTTTCAAAAAGAAAGTAAAACCAATGGGATTTGATGATGGAGGAAAGGTGGAGAATAAGGACATAGTGTATTTATGGATGATGTAACAGTGGTATTTGGATTGATGCACTGTGATGCTATTTTTTGATGAGCAAAACTGGTTGGGGAGCAGGAAGAAGATATTTGGATAGGAGTAGGTTATCAAAAGTTCCATATTGGACAAATTCTGCTAAATTCACCTCTTAAGATGTCCAAGTAAAAATGTACAAATCTGGTACTTGTAGAGGCCAGGGTGGAGATTTATATAAAGGAGTCATCAGCAGAGACATGAGATTTAAAGGCATCACACTGAGCACCAAGGGAGAGAATGTAAATAAAGAAGGGAAGAGGGTCCATGATGAAGATCTAAGTCAATATGTAAAGGCTAGATGGAGAAGTAGCAAAGGGGCAACTGAGAAGAGGCACAGTGAAGTGAGAAATAAATCAGAAGAGTGTGTGGTCATGGAATCCTAGAAAATAGAGTATTTCAAGAAGGTAGAAGTGTTCAACTATATCAGATACTAAGATCTGGCAACAAGTGTTCAATGGCTTTCAGAAAAGTCATTTTAATGAGGTTGGGAGGGATAAAAGTCAGATGGGAAAAAGCTTCCCATCTGAGTAAAATGGTAGGGACAGCAAATATAAACAACATAGAGGAAGTCCAGGTCCTTTGTTTAAAATGGGTAAGAGCTCGTACTTTGTACTGAACTGTATTTGGAATCTAAGTTGTAGACTCTTTAAAATGTGGATATTGCTATTTTTCACCTTATATAATTATTTTTGAACTTAATTTAGGTAATATATCTAGAATGCTTATAATAGTGCTTGGCACAAAATAAGTGCCCAATAGGGATGCTGAATTGGAACTTTCGACTGAAGCACCTAGAAACAATAGGAATTCCAAAGTGAGAGGCCAGTGCACTGTGAGGCATGAGCAAGGCAGGATTTCTCCAAAAACATGTTATGACTCTCAAATTCCCTTTACTCACAGAGCCATTTCAAAGGAGTCAGTATTTGGGAGGTTTTGGTGAAGATAATTTTTGAGAGAGCCATGGGAATGCTACAAAAGCTCCTGTTGGCCCGTATTTAGAGGATTCCTTGAGATAAGGCTCCAGTGTGTCTTTGGCAGTGGTGGTGAGCCAATATCTGACTCACACATAGAAAATCTGGAGGGCAAGAGGAGGGCTAGTGCATTGCTTTGGATAAAGGAGAGCTGCAGGGGCCACATGGGGTCATGAACTATACTGTAAACCCTGCAGATTGAGAATCAATCTGGGGCTGCTGAAAGCTCTGAAAGAGTGTGGATTCCAAAGAAAAAGTCTGTGTGGAGGGAACTGATGAAGACACCTGTGCTTAACAGGAAACAGCAGCTGGAGGAGTAGAATTCATCATCGGCACCCTGGGAACCATAGTGTAGGAGCCCAGCAGGAGAGACTCTCGATAACCCAGGGCAACATCCATAGTCCACAGAAGCAACTCACACATCTGCCACCTTAAGACTGTTGAGTGAGATGAGCACTTTTCTATGCTTATAAGTTTGTGATTCCTCTCCTCTCCCTGTTCCCTCGCCTGATCCCCTTGCGGGGTCAGTGGGACATGGAGCCAAAAGGCAGAAGCAGTGGGTTACCCTGCTTTCCTAGATGGCAGGCCGATCACCTGTCACAGACAGTGGGGGTAGAAAAGAGAAGTCTGACCTTGGCGTGAAGAAGGAAGTGTTGATTATCATATTGGATTAGATTTCTGTGCGTAAGCTGTCCTGTCTGTCTCACAGAGCCTTCTGTGAACACATCTTCCTCAGGAACCATGACATCTTCTGGCAATCCTGGCTCCAGCAAATGTATTCCATACAGCTGAAGAGTGTTGGGTCTGGAGTAGACTGCCTGAATTAGGATCCCCCCAAATACCAACTATGTGGCCTCACCTGGTTATCTATCTTCTCTGTGTCTCAGTTTTTTCAACAGTAAAATGAGGGATAATAGTATTTTCCACCTCTTGTCATCTTTTTGAGGATAAAACAAATGAATACATGTGAAAAGTTTAGAATGATGCTCATTAAAAGTAGCTGATAAATAGTATCTATTATTATTACTTTTGCTGACAGGGTTTGACAGAGAAATGTTAGTAAAACATCCTGGCATGTCTTACCATGGTAATACTAAAGGCATAGTGTATTTATGGATGATGTAACAGTGGTATTTGGGTTGATGCCCCGTGATGTTATTTTTTGATGAGAAAACCTGGATGGGAGGCAGGAAGAAGATATTTGGACAGGGGTAGGTTATCAAAAGTTCCATATTGGACAAATTCAGCTAAATTTACCTCTTAAGATGTCCAAGTGAAAATGTACAAATCTAGTACTTGTAGAGGTTAGGGTGGTGCAGAGGCTAGAGGCTTAAGGAGGATTAAGCAGAGATTTCAATGAATTAAAGTCACAATGCTGGATAATACAGAGCTAGGGACCAGGCTAGGAATAGACCACTTTTATTAGGTGTCCACAGTGGGCAGATAGTTGCTTGTGGCAATTCCAGAGCTCCCACATCTCCCATTGTACCCACCCCATCCCAACCTTCAAACCCCACTCTAGTTCACATAGATGAATCCCAATTTCCCTTCCCTCCCAGTGCATTTCCACATTCACTCAGACTTTGTTCTTCTATTCACCATCTCAGCCCCTGATCCAGAGGACAGTCTCTCTCTCTCTCTCTCTTTTTTTTTTTATGAGAGAGAGAGTGCACACATGTGTGCAGAGGGTAAGGGAGGGGCAGAGGGAGAGGGACAGAGAGAATCCCAGGCATCTCCAAGCCCAGCACAGAGCCCCACACCTGGCTGGATCTCACAACCCGGAGGTCATGACCTGAGCTGAAAGCAAGAGTGGGATGCTTACCAATTGTGCCACCCAGGCGCCCCCGGAGGACAGTGTCCTTACAGAGAGACCTGAGACCATGGCTGTTTACCAGCAGATACCTCGAGCTGCTATTATATGCAATTCTCTGACTCATCATGCTTATTGACTCACCGTACATTTCCTCCAAACACTTGAAGCTTCAGAAGAGAAGCCAAGGCCTAGAGTGGTGGTTTGGGAATTCAAATCTCCTTCCATCCCTATAAATAGCTGCTTTAATTTGAGTCTGGGGCCCCTTTCTGTGGGAACCTGGCACTCTCACTGCCTATAAATCACTGTCAATCTTCCCTGCTGTCAACCTTTAACCAGAGCAAATTGTACAAGGGTTTATGTTGCCCACTCCAGTGTCCTTGGGCTATTTCCTTTCTGGGTTGTCTGGCCTGGGCTAAAAGTTCTGGATTCACATTCCAGGCAACATTAAACTTCCTTTCCCATACACGTTCATGCTCACAAACCCTTGGAGTTTGACAAATTGTTTCAGTTCCCACCAAAGCCAGCTAGCTTGGCAAATCCATCAGACCTGCCAGGATTTCCCAGAGTGAGTTTAGAGGGGGAGGATATCTTGTCTATATAGCTTCTCTATAAGCAGAATGCCCATAGATTTGTAATGTAAATCATAATGAGTGCCTAGCACATTGTAGGTGATAACCATTATTATTATTATCATTATTATTATTATTGTTATTATTATATTATATTTTGGGCTACCTATCAGAAAATGCTCTGATATACATTTTAGAGACATCATCATCCGCTGTCCGTTGTACTTTGCCATTTTACTCATGGCTCAGGCACACTGTATTTAGTAGCTACTGGTTGATGTAAATACATTTGGTACAATAATTCAACAAATTCATTAAGTATTTAGGAAGCTGTTATGTGAAGACATTGTGCTAAGCCAAGAGGGGATACCAAGATGAACAACCCAAGCTTCCTGTCCTGGAGAGATTTATAATCTCAAAGATGAGACAAGTGTACAAGTGGCTAGGAACAAGACTTGACTAGAACCAGAGCCATTGGAGTTACAGGTGGAAGGTTCTGTGAGTTCAGCAGAGGGGAGGCACCATGACTGGTCTCCAGAATCAGGAGAGCCTCTTTAAAGAGGGGACAATGGAGGTTGACCTTAGAATATGTAATGATCTTAACCTGAGATGGAAGAGGACTTCAAGGGACGGGACAACCTTGGTAAATGATCATTAGGAAGTTTTCCTTCTTAAGGGGGAGAAGAATGAGTTGGAGTGAGTCGAGTGTGATTAAGGGGAGAAAAAAATAAAGACCCTCTAAACCTAGAGGAAACGATTCTGAGACACTGACAGACTATGTGACTGTAAGCCACCAAAGGGCACAGGCTCAGCCTCATCTATAAAAATAGAAAGTTGAGTTTCAGCATCTTGAGTCTAACATTGTTTTGTTTTGTTTTATTAGACAAAACTGACTGTTAAACAGTCAGTGTTCTTTGTGCTCTCTAGTTGTAAGGTATGCCTATATAGTGGTAACTAGAATATCCTTTTTCTTTAATAAAAAGAAGTTTCCACCCTCTCCTTTAAATTGCAATGTTTGTCTTGGGCCAAGGTCCTAGGTTTGAAAGAACATGGGCACTGTAAGCTTGGCTTCAGCAAACACACCCAATACTGTACCCTCCAATTACCTTTATCACAGAGCAGGCTGAACTTCTCACTGGTTCGTGAAGGATTTCACTCTTTTCACCTACTCACTGGTTCTCAGGCTGGTATGATTATCATAATATCCACCCCACCCCACTGCCCTGCCCCAGCCAGGATTCTTCAGGTGCAACTCAAATTTCACCTTCCTCATGAATCCTCACATATTTCTCCAGACCTATGATTCCTTCCATGTCTTATTATGTGGAGAAGCTATTTTCAAGCCCAGACACCTGAGCTGTGGGAATTGCCATTGTTACATTCCATTCCAGGAGCACAGTCTTGTCAGCCAACAGTCTTGCATGCTCCTCAGTGAGCTGTAGCTCACACTTGCTTCGTGTCAACAGTGCCTTATTGAGTTCTGGAGCATCACTAGATAAATGCTTACCAATAAATTATTGTGTCATAGAAATCATAAGATTTCCTCAACTTTAAGTCAGATTCAATAAGCAAGGAGTTTCCTTTACATGGACATGTTACTCTGGAGAGTTGTCAGCCATTTTCTCCGGGGACAACTTGACATGTTTGAATCTATGGGAGGAGAGGAAAAAAAGGAGGGATCAGACAAATTCCTCAGGAAGTTCTGCCTGGTGTCCTAATGTCATGTGGCCTTACTATGTGGAGATACTACTATTCTGATCCTCCTTCCTGAGATGTTCTACTCTGAGGATTTAAGTCCCTGAAAAGAAGCAATCAGTCCTCAAGTACTTTTGCAGATTTTCAATAAATGAGAATCAACCTTATCAAGTTTGTTAAATGAGTTGTGGATAAGAGGAGGGCAATAGACAATTAGACAAAGTAGTGGGATATGTTAATTGAACGTTGTATACAAAATCCCAAACCCCTAAGTCTTCTAGGAAATTTATCCTTCTCATAGGGTGGAAAGAGAACGGCTGCTAACAATCTCTGCATGAATTTTGTGCCTGGGAAATGGCAAAACTGTAGCTCTGAAAACATCCACTGCTAAAAAATACCTTAAAAATTTTTTAATATGTATTTAAGAAAGGAATTATCTCCCCTGAATGAGGCATAATAGGTGGTGAAATTCAGCCATGGAGTCTTGGCCCTAATTTATGCTAAGTGGACAATGATTGATGTCAAATTGCAGAGGAATACCTAAGAAAATATCTACCACAGTCACAAAAATATCAGAAGAATTTATCATAATTAATGGTATTGCTCTGAGAACCAAAGGAAGGGTGAGGAGTTTGCATTTCTTATAAAGTGCTGACTATATTATTTGCTTCAGGTAATAATTACAGCACCCAGGCTTGCTAAATGGCAACAGTTAACATGCAGAGGTGGTAAACAAGGCTCTGGCAATAGGCAGGTTCAGTTTAATCTTCAACCTGAATGTGAGCTGCCTGTTTCTATAACATATAATGTGTCAGTTAGCTCAACCCTCTTATGTTTTAGAGGACCAGAGGTTAGCAGGAGCAGAATAATGCAAATCCCTAATTCTATCCCAGTCACGAGTTGGGGCTGTTCTAAAGAGATCTTTCAAATATCAGAATAAAGTGACAGCTCAAATAATGACTTTGGATTTTTAGAAGATCTATCACTCAGGACCTCAGAGCTTTGCATATCTGGGAGGTGGTGCACATATTTCAGATGCAAACAAAATGAGAGAAGGCCACTGGCATATTTTGATTTCTATTACATGTCATCTGAAGTACTTTGCATCCAATCTCTTCTTTAAAACTCACAACCATCCTGTGGCAGTGGGATTATTATTTCTATTGTACAAATAAAGAACCGAGGCAAGGGGACATTCAGTAAACTTGTACTGGGTTGCACAGTTGAACAGTGGTAGAGCTAGGATTAGATCCAAAGACTGTCTGGATCCAGATCCCAGGATCCTTCCTTCCTCCCATTCTAAAGGGATTAGCCATTAGCCAAGAACAGGGTATTGTTCCCTTACTCTTGGAACAACCTCTTCATTGGCACTAGTTCTGCCCTTACTCCTGAATTGTGACAGAGCCTTGGTGGAAATCATCCCTATGCTACATGACTCAGGGCCCTTATTTGTTAAATGTGAAGAGCACCCTCATTCCAAATATCAGAAATTCAGCAGAGTAATTTTTGTCAGAGCACTGTGGTAAGATTAATACTATATTACTGCATTGCCTTGCGTATCTAATATTTGCATGATATACAATTTGAGATTTCTTTCTTCAGAAACGGTTGATTTGCACTGATCCAGTCATATTTTCCCACTCTATAGACATTGGTCAGATAGATACTACTGGCTGTCTTCCTCCACGGTTATGGGTAGAAGGACATATTTTTCTACGGCCATAGTGTTCCTAGGGATCAGGTTGAGCACCTGCATTGGCCCTCATTAACCTCGCTAACTCACTAGCTCACCAGGTCTTTGGAAGAGGAGCTGTTGACCTAGGCCGAAATCTAACTTGGGACTTTTCACTCCAGGTGCTGGGGCCTACTCACCTGGTGCTGATTTTAGCAGGAATTATCCACAGCTCTTCCGGAATATTCCTACATTTTTTCACAGGCAAATCTGTGTCATATTTAACAACAAACATCTCTGTACATGTGTGCGTGACCTGCAAGGCTTGTGAGGCTCCTTGTTTCTTCACTGTACAGTTCATTTATCCTCCAAGGATGCTACAGTTCCTGACAACCGCCAAGGCTCGGGGACTGGTTTGCCATCTGCCTTCAGAGCACTTTGATCATCTGTCCACTGGTGACTTATTCTGTCTGTGCTACTTTATTGTCATTGTCTTTCCATTAAACTGTGAGTTCCTTCAGAATAAGAATAGGCCCCTCTTCATTTTGTTTATTGCCTTCCACATGATCTGGCACCTAGTAAACATTCAATTAGTGTCTGTGGGATGAATGGAAAGGGACAAGGCATGGTTGACTGGATGTCACTGGCATCAAATCCATGAGCCTGGCCTTATTATCATAGTGCCCTAACCATCAGAGCTAACCAGCCATGGCCAAGAGACATCAGTCTAATTCCCAAGAAGAACAAGTTCCGAGAGCAACTCCACAGATGTCTGAAAACTGGAATCCTGTATAAAGTTAGAATCCACTCACTGCAGTAAAGGGCTGCCTTGTGTTTTCTTTGCTAAGTGTACTTTGGTGTGAATAATGAATAGAGATAACTAAATGAGAAAGTAACTTCACTTTTAAGATTCCCTCCCCCCCCCCAAGGAAGTGGTTCTATTATTTTAAGAGCTGCTGCTACTGTCATCTTGACTGTTGTTTTGTTTCTCTTGTAGATGTCACAGAGCTCCTTTAATGGAGCGTGCACTAGATGCAGAGAGTTGATAAACCTAATGACCAGGAAAAGCACTGTTGGCTTTCTTGACTTTGGACTGACTTCCAGAACCTAGAGCCTGGAGAAAGTCAAGGCAGAGTTTAACTTTATCCTTAGCATAATTTTGCCAACAGTTTCCCTAAAAGTTTGGAATAATGGTCGAGGGAAACAGAGACCTCCATAGGAGATGACATCCCACCAGAAAGGTGCCCGGGCATGCTGAGCTCCCAGAGCTTACCTGTGGAGTAGTCACTCCCTAAAAGAAATTGTACTTGATGTTTCGTTATCTGATGACAGGAATGGAAGTGTGTGTTTGGGGGAGGAGGGGAAGGAGACAACACAGGATAATGTTTGCCTACCAACTTGGCCAATTCTGTTTCCTGTGAAGCAAAATCAGCTGAGGAAATCCTACAAAATATAGTGGAAGGACTAGATAGACTTTGGATATGATTTCAAATTCTGTCCCTACTTCTAACTGTGTAGCTTTAGGTCATTTACTTACACCCTTTAAGCTTCAGTTCCTTCACTTATAAGGTAGAAAAACACTATCTTTGGCACTAGGTTGTGGTAGGAATAAATAAACCATTGTATACAAATTCATACTAAATGTCTATCATACAACAGGTACTCAATAAATATTTAGTTTCTCATATCTACCTATAGTTGTGAACACCCAATTTTGTATCCTTGAAGCCTCAAATAATCTCCTCCTGCTTTTGTATATGATTGGCTCCTATCAAGCTGTACAAAGGAAGAGTCTCCTCTGGGGAGCTTTCTTGGCCCTTCAGACGAACCTGCTCTCCTTCTTCAGGTCTACATCCTAGTTTTCTTATCATACTTACATTATCATATGCATGGCCATGTATTAAAAGTATTTATGTATCTGCCTTTATTTATTGTGTGTTCTTTGAAACAATAGCCTCTTGTCATATTCTTCTCTGTGACCTGAGGTAAATAGTAGGGGCTGGGTTATGAATACTATGAGCCAGAAATAAAGAGACATAAAAAGACAACTCTGTGCTCTGGTTGTTTAATTCAGTATGGAAAAATTTGAGAAAATGGAATTCTTTTGATGGAGCCTGAGATGGTATATTGTGGGGGGAGGTACTATAAGAGGATAATGTGGTGATCAGGACCAAGGGCAGCCAAACCAAAGATAGTATTTCCATGAAACTGAAACTCTAAGGAACAGATGGCACCTTCACTACTGAAGGGAGATAGATATTCATTCATATGAGGCATCAGATTATTTTTAAAAAATGTATGCCCATTGGTAAACTAAGAGATATAATTAAAAAATATGTCCTTGAACAATAACTCAGCAATAGCTCTGGGTAATTAAGTGAGCCGAAGAGAGAAGTAGGAGGCATAAGGAATGAGTTAAGTGGGTTCCATCTGTGATTCAGGTGATGAGGCTATGTGGAGAGAAATAGGGGGTCCATCTGGGGTCCTGGGGCTTTGTATAGGAGTACCATTGTTTTATGAAGAAATAAACACACCTGTGCTCTGAGTTTGCCAGCAAAGCCAATCTGTTTCACATTTTAAACTCAACTCAATTATAAAATCAACGGTTCCCTCTGGACTAAAAGTGTGTCAGGACCACATCCCCCTTCTCCAAATTAGTGTAAACAATCTAATACCAATGCCCAAGCAAGAGCTTTTCTCAAATGCATGTGACTGCAGAGCCTGTCAGCCTGGATGGTGGCATCAGGATCTTTACCTGGTTCCTATCTCATCCCATTGACCAATAATTAGTATCCTTAGTAATGTAAAATCTGTAGTGAAAACAAAATGAATTAATAAAAAGCTCTAGAAATTTTTAATAGTGTTACCTTTGATATCCTGGAGAAGCAAAGATAGGCAAAAATCACTTTATGAATATTTTCTATAAAAATAAAAAAAAAGAAGAGAAAACAAGCCTGCCAAGTCACTTTTCTGGGCTTTTCAAAGTGGGAAAAAGTTATTGTGTATGTGTGGGTATATGTATGTGCTTGTGTAAGTGTAAGGGCAGTGAGCTTGGTGGTGGTGGTCTTTGGGCCCGGAACTATGTACTAATACCATGTATTTATTCCAGCTCTCATTTAGCAGAAGCTCAGAATTTTTGACATTAGTTTTTCAGTGAGTTTTTAAGTCAACTTAATACCGTGTACAACATAAGGTGGCTTTTTAAAGGTTAGATCTAGGTCTAGTTTAGTGGTGTGTCCCTAATGCTCCATACAGAGCCTGGAACATGGTAGATTGCCAATAAATGATTATTAAGTGAGAGATGAGAGGAGGGGAATGAGAGAAAGAGAGGAAACCTTGATAACTAAAATCTTCTGATAATTCCTAAGGTTATTTGCAGTCTTAGGAGCAGTTATTTGGTGGAAATTTATTCCTATGTGCCTCATGATCCAAGACAAGTATTGAGAGTCTACAGTGCTAAGGGTGGCATTCAGACTGATTTTCACTGTTATATAGTCTGGTAACCTCTGCTGAGCCCTTGTAAACACTCACTGCACTTCCAGGACTTTTGTAAGATTTTGTAAGATTCAGAATGTGAACTAACCACTCTACTTCTCTCAATTTGAGCCTCTCAAAATTCCATTGATCTTTCCTGCCCAAGACCGTCTTCCACATTCGGTACCACCTAGACTCACCAGGGCATAGAGTTGCATGTTTCTTT
Source organism: Halichoerus grypus (assembly GCF_964656455.1). NCBI lineage: Eukaryota > Metazoa > Chordata > Mammalia > Carnivora > Phocidae > Halichoerus > Halichoerus grypus. Next base: position 89,299,932 of record NC_135722.1, on the reverse strand, counting down.
CCACATAAGTCATGTGCATTCCAACAGTGACATTTTAGAGACAATGCCCCTATTCTTTGTTGTTGTATAAACCAAAAAGGTAACTCCAGTGATAGACATTTCAATCTAAATTATGGAAAGGCAGGGTTAATATTTATTTGTACAGCTGAATATATCTGCAGTGATTGGCTGATCAATCAAAGTATAGTCAGATATTGCTAGAAGAGCCTATTCAGACTATTTTTGGAATCAGAAAGTCAAAGAGTATGACGTCAAGGCCAGACTTCCTCATTAGCCAAGTTGTTTTGGTGTTATTAGGGGCTGTCCAACACAGTAACCACTAACCACACAGGGCTATTAAAATTTCAATGCAAATGAATTAAAATTAGATAAAATTAAACATTAGTTTTGTAGTCTCATCAGCCACATTTCAAGTACTCTGTAGCCACATGTGGCTACCATCTACCATATTGGAGATGGCACCAATAAAGAACATCATCATTACAGAAAGTGCTATTGCTCAGTGCTGTAGAACCTACATCCTTTGGAAAATTTGAAAGAAAGAGAGATTACCTTTAGGAGGCCACCACCAGGATTTTTTTGTTTGGGGTGTGTGTGTGTGTGTGTGTGTGTGTGTTGTGTGGTGTTTTGTACTTGTAACATCGCTGGAAATAAGAAATAATTATTTTGCTACCTGTAGATGATTGTTTCATGATGTTTAAGACTTCTTGTGAATGGGGCTACTTTTGAACTGGTGTATAAATGATGGAACTATCCAATGCAAAGGTAGAGAGCTGTGGTCAAATAAAATTATTCTTACTATTTTTTTCTCTTTCAGATCGCTCTGCTGAGCTTTTCTTCTCTTTCTGTTCAAATGTTTGCATTGTTGGGCCTTGAGACTGAAATTCCTTAGAATGTAGAACTGATCTTGCTTTCACTGTTCACAGTAATGGACAAAGAAATGGCAGGCCAGTAGCACGTATATACTGGGGCAAGTGGAACCTAGATCATAAATTATAAGATATCTTATGTATGAGTAAAACTCTAGTGGGGTCATGTGGCCCAAATGCTTATTAAATATAGAGAACCACAATGCCTGAGAAATATGTAGCTATATAGTCAGCTCATGAGTAACCAAGAATTCACATTTCTTCTTTTCTCACCTGTTCCCTTTCTTCCTTTTTCATTTCTCCCTCTTCCAACCCTATCTTCCTCCTTCCACCCCTAAACACATATTGACTGAATGTCCATGAGATCAGTGGACAAACACAGTCCCTATTGTCATGGAGCTCACGGTCAGGAAAACAGACAACAAAAAAATACTTACACAATTAATTATTCAAGAACACTTTGATAAGTACAACAAAGGAGGAATGCAGGATGATAAACAAAAAGCATTGATAACGAGGAGACTTGACTTGGACTGGAAGGTAGAGATGGAAGAATAACGAGTCTGATATTTGGTTTACTTTTTGTTAATTAATTCTTCCCACATGGCAGGCTAGGTAAAGTGTGCCATATAAACATATGACATTGCTGATTTTTCTTTTGTGGTGACTGAGCCTCTCTGAGCCCTCTGGCCCCAATCTCAGAGCTGGTCTCATGAAGCTGTTCTCAGAGCAAGAGTTAAGAGTTACTGCAGGTGAGAAGAATAGAAGACAGTTGGGAATGGATGAGGAAGGGGGGGTGCTACTGTGAGCAGTTTTCTATAACACAAAAATAAATTTGTCCTATCAAGGGCTCAGGAGGGGAAAGGTGAGGGCACACACATATTTCTTTGTTGGCATTAATGTTTTCTTGGCAGCTTTGTTACTCTGGACCCATCAGTGTCAACTCATTGATCCCGACTTAGCTTGTTGGCTCTCTCCACTGGATAAAAAAAAATGTTGCTAAATTATATCAGATCCCATGATAAAATATATTCAGCTGCCCCCATTGCTGCGAGCTTGCCCTGGCTTCTGTGGTTACATTATAAGTTGTGCTTTTTTTTCCTCTATTCATCTCTTTTGTCTTTCTCTCTTATTACGTCTCTGTCTTCTATCTCCAACCTGCTCAAATTCTGACTGATGATAAGGTATGGGCTGTTAATTGCTGATGCCTATGAAATTCAGAATGCTTGCTTATTACAGGGTTCAGGGTCTTCCTTTGATGACATTTAAAAAATATGATAATGTGTTAAAATATATGTAATATCTTTCTGATTTTGTGTGTGTCTGCACATATGGTTAGTTTTTTTTCAACTGTGCTCACAGAGTGTTACTTTTGGAATGCAGTTGTCTCCTCAAAGTGGCTATCAAGGGAATTAGGACTCAAATTAAGGATTATTAAAAAGACATTCACACTGAAATATGTTATTACTGCAAAAGCTGTTCTTGCATTAGCAAAATGAAGTTAGTGAAACAACTGGCATTTACAGCGGAGGCTCTAAATCAAAATTCTGCAAAGCATTCCTGTTTTTCCACTCCAATAGCATCCTCTCTTCTACAGTCCTGTCACCATGAACTTTGGCAGGCACCACATTTTATCGAACACCAGGCAGGCTTAGAAACCAGTAGAATGTTTGACTGTTGCCCACATTTGCCCCAAACACTGGCTATTTCCTTTTTAGCTTTTGGGGAATTGGCTCAGCAGGGACTTGAGCTCTTGCACACTTGATCTGCAAGTCTAACACTGTTGCAATATGTCCAGGCAGCTATTTGATTTGCAGTGTGGTATTTGTTGGATCTACTAGACGAAAAAGACACACGCCTGATCTTCAAGAGCAAAAATTTTGCAGCTTTTTCTTTCTTTTTTTTTTTTAAGATTTGTTTATTTTGAGAGAGAGAGAGTGGGGAGGAGGAGCAGAGGGAGAGAGAGAGCAGGGAGAAGGGGCAGAGAGAGGGAGAGAGAGAGAGAGAAACTCAGGCAGACTTTCTGCTGAGTGTAGAGTCCAAGGCGGGGCTCAATCTTTGGACCCTGGGATCACGACCTGAGCCAAAACCAAGAGTGGGATGCTCAATGATTGTGTCACCCAGGTGCCCCTACAGCTTTTTCTAAACACAGTCTTCTTCCTGTATTCTCTAGCTCACTTGTTGGTTCGATATTACTAGATCATTCTACTGGCAATTTGGACCTGGGCCTGGATTCTTCTCTGTTCTTACTTTTCCCCTCGCAAGCAATATCCCAAACCTACCAGACAAAATGACTTTTGTTAACCTCCTCAGTCTTTCTTGAATCTGCTCCCTCCTCCACTGTCCTTCACCTGCATGCTCCTTGGTCTATGTCATGCTGTCTTTATTTCTTGCCTATGTCTCAACCATTCTTACCACCTTCAGTTTCATCCTTCCCACTCTGCTTCTCCTTTTCTCAAAGAATATATCCACGACAATGCAGAAGATGCAAATGTCATCATCATCGTATGTCTTTAATCGAAAGCCCATCAAGAGTTTGAAGCATCCGGTTGCTGCAGTCAGTTAAGTGTCTGACTCTGCATTTCCGCTCAGGTTGTGATCTCAGGGTCGTGAGATTGAACCCTGCCTCAGACTCCACGCTCAGTGTGGAGTCTGCTTGAGATTCTCTCTCCATCTCCCTCTGTCCCTCCCACTTGTGCTCTCTCTCTCTCTAAAATGAATAAATCAATCTTTTAAAAAAAAGTCCATCAGTAGTTTTACAATGAGCATAGATTTAAGTTTGAACATCTTAACTTGGATTAAAAAGCCCTCTGTATTATATCCTTTGCTTGCTTTTCAAGCATTATCTGAGTTCATGTTACCCCTGAATTATATGCAGTTTTTCTATGGAATACTCTATCACAACATGATCTCTCTCTCTCTCTTTTTTAATACTTGTTTGTGCGCACACGCATGCGTGCGTGAGTGCACGCACACACACACACACACACACACACACACACACACACACACTTTCTCTATCTCTGGCTGGCCTTTAAAACTCAAGAATTATTGCCCAGAAGAAGTCTTCCCTAAAATCCTGGGCCTCCAGGCTGAGTTGGGGATCCCTTATCCATGCTCTCACAAAACTACATTCTCACAAAAATTACAATCCTCAAGCAGTTTCTTTTTTAAACAGCTTTTTTGAGATAGAATTCACACAACAGAATTCATCCATTTAAAGTGCACGATACAATGATTTTTGGTATTTACAAAGAGTTGGGCCACCACCACAATCAATTTTAGAGCATTTTCATCAACCTGAAAAGGAATCTTGTACTTAACTCAATAGTCATCTCCCATTTCCCACCAAACTCCCCAGCTCCAGGCAACTACTTTCTGTTCTGTCTCTTGTCTCCATAGATTTGCCTATTCTGGACTTTTCATATAAATAGAATTATACAATATAAGATCTTTGTGGCTGACTTCTTTCACTTAGCATGAGGTTTTCAAGGTTCATCCATGGTGGGCCATAGGCTATATCTTATTCTTTTTAGTTCCTTTTAACTTTAGATATTACACTGTATTGATACCCACAGTTGATTTACCCATTTATTTGTTGGTTATTTGGGATACTTTCACTTTTTGAATATTATGAATGATTCTTCTGCCTTTCTGTGGATATAGGCTTTTAGTTCTCCAGGAATATACTTAGAAATGGATGTACTGAATCATGTGGAAATTCTATGTTTAATATTTTGAAGAACTACCAGCCTGTTTTCCAAAGGATGGCACCACTTTAAATTTCCACAAGCAGTATATGAGGGTTCCAATTTCTTCTCACCTTGACAACACTTCTTTACCTCTGTTTTTGATTATAAAAGAGGTAGTGAAGTGGTATTTCATGATGGTTTTGATTTGCATTTCCCTAGGGGCAAATGATGTTGATCATTTTTTTTGTGAGTGCTTATTGGCTATTTGTATATCTTCTTTGTAGAAATATCCATTCAGATATTTTGCCCATTTTCAATTGAGTTGTGTGATTATTATTGAATTATAAGCATTCTTTATTCTGGATACTAGATCCTTGTAACATATATGATTTGCAAATATTTTCTCTCATTCTTTGGGTTGCCTTCACTTTCTTAATAACATCCTTTTAATTGTGATGAAGTCCAAGTAATCTAATTTTTCCTTTTGTTGCTGATGTTTTTAGTGTCCTACCCAAGAAAGCATTGCTTCATCCAAGGTCACAAAGAATTTAAAACAATATTGAGAAATAGGTACAGAGATTTCCCATATACACCTTGCTTTACACATAAATAGTCTCCCCCATTATCAACATTACTCACCAGAATGTTATATTTTTTACCAAGGATGAACCAACACTGACACATTATAAATCATCTAAAGTCTATAGTTTACTTTAGGAATCGCTTTTGGTGTTTTGCATTCCATGGATTTGGACAAATGTATAACAACGTACATCCATTATTATAACATCATACAGAGTATTTTTACTGTCCTAAGTATCCTCTGTACTCTGTTCATTTCTTCCCCTTTCACACACCAACCCCAACAACCATTGAACTGTTTATTGTCTCCATAATTTTGCCTTTTCCAGAATGTCATATAGTTGGAATAATGCAATATGTAGCCTCCTGAGGTTCACTTCTTTCACTAAGTAATATTCATTTAAGATTGCTTCATGTCTTTTTATGGCTTGATAGCTCATTTTCTTTTTTAGTGCCGAATAATATTCCATTGTCTGGATGTCCAATTGTTTTATTTATACATTCACCTGCTGAAGGACATTTAGGTTGCTTCCAAGTTTTGGTAATTATGAATAAAGCTGTTACGGCTATCTGTATGCTATTTTTTGTGGCAACAGAAGCTTTTAACTCCATTAGGTAAATACCAAGGAACACAATTTCTCGATCAAATGAAGAGTCAGGTTAGTTTTGTAAGAAACTGCCAAACTGTCTTCCAAAGTAGTGTACCATTTTGCATTCTCACAGCAATGAATGAGAGTTCTTATTGCACCATATCTTCACCATCATTTAGTGTTGTCAGTGTTCTGGGTTTTGGCTATTCTAATAGGTGTGTGGTGGTATCTCATGGTTGTTTTAATTTGCATTTCCCTGATGACATATGATGTAGAACATCTTTTCTTATGTTTATTTGTCATCTGTATATCTTCTTTGGTGAGGTATCTGTTAATATCTTTGGTCCACTTTTTATTTGATTTGCTTGTTTTCTTATTGTTAAGTTTTAAGACTTTTTTTTTAATCTTTTGGATAACAGTCCTTTATCAGATGTGTCTTTTGCAAATAATTTCTCCCAGTCTGGGGCTTGTCTTCTCATTCTCTTAACATTGTCTTTCACAGAGAGGTTTTTAATTTTAATGAAGTCTAGTTTATCAATTATTTCTTTCATGGATGGTGCCTTCAGTGTTTTATCTAAAAAGTCATTGTCATACCCAAGGTCATCTAGGTTTTCTCCTATGTTATCTTCTAGAAGTTTCATAGTATTATATATTACATTTAGGTCTGTGATTAATTTTGAATTCATTTTTGTGAAGAGTGTAATGTTTGTGTCTCGATGCTCTCCTTTTTTTTTTTTTTTAGCAAGTAAATGTCCAGGTTTTGCAGCACCATTTGTTGAAAAGACTATCTTACTCTATTATATTGCCTTTGCTCCTTTATCAAAGATCAGTTGACTATATTTATGTGGGTTTATTTCTGGGTTCTCTATTCTGTTCCATTGATCTGTCTTTTCTCTTGCCAGTACCACACTGTCTTGATAATTATAGCTTTAAAATAAGTCTTGAAGTCAGGGAGTGTCAGTCTTCCAACTTTGTTCTTCTATTTCGATATTGTGTTGGCTATAATGGGTCTTTTGCCTCTCCATATAAATTTTAGAATAAGCTTGTAGATATCCACAAAATAATTTGCTGGGATTTTCACTGGGATTTCACTGAATCTATAGATGAAGTTGGGAAGAACTAACATCTCATCATATTGAGTCTGTTGATCAGTATGTTCCTCTTCATGACATGAAATATCTTTCCATTTATTTAATTATTCCTTGATTTTGTTTATCAGACTGTTGATGCTTTCCTAATAGACCATGTACACATGCTGCTAGATTTTACCTAAGTTTTTCATTTTGGGGGGTGCTAACATAAATGATATTGTGTTTTTAATTTCAAGTTCCACTTGTCCATTGCTGGTTTATAGGAAAGTGATTGACTTTTATATGTTAACCTTGAATCCTACAACCTAATATAATTGCTTATTGGTTCCAGCTGGGTTTTTGTTGATTCTAACATATTTTATACACAGATGATTATGTATTCTGCAAACAGAAACAGTTTTATTTCTTTCTCCCCGATCTGTATACCTTTTATTTCCTTCTCCTCTTATTGCATTAGTTAGAACTTCCAGGATAATGTTGAAAAGGAGTGGTGTAGTGGGACATCCTTGCATTGTACCTAGCCTTAGAAGGAAAGCTTTGAGTTTTCCACCATTAAGTATGACAGCTGTAGCCTTTTTGAGATGTTTTTTATCAAGTTGAGGAAATTCCTCACTATTTCTAGTTTACTAAGAGTTTTTAATCACAAATAGGTGTTGGATTTTGTGGAATGTTTTTTCCACATCTATTGATATAATCATGTGATTTCTTTTTCAGCCTGTTAATATAATGGATTGTATTAATTGATTTTTGAATGTTGAACCAGTGTTATATACCTGAGCTAAATCCCATTTGGTTTTGGTATATAATCCTTTTTATACATTGTTGGTTTTGATTTGCTAATATTTTATTGAGAATTTTGCATCTATGTTTGTTTATTTATTTATTTATTTATTTTAATTTGATTGTGTTATGCTAGTCACCATACAATACATCATTAGTTTTTGATGTGGTGATCCACGATCCGTTGTTTTCGTATAACACCCAGTGCTCCATGCAGTACGTGCCCTCCTTAATACCCATCACCAGGCTAACCAATCCCCCCTCCCCCCTCCCCTCTAAAACCCTGTTTGTTTCTCAGAGGCCATAGTCTCTTATGGGTCATCTATGTTTATAAGAGATATTAGTCCATCGTTTTCTTTTATTATAATGTCTTTGATTTTGGTGTTAGGGTAATGATGGCTTCTTAGAATGAATTAGGAAACATTCTGTCTGCTTTGTCCTCTGAAAGAGATTGTAGAGAATTGGTATAATATCTTTCTTAAATGTGTGATAGAATTCACCATGAACTCATCTGAGCTTGCTGCTTTCTATTTGGGAAATTTCTGTTATGAATTATTGATTCAAATATTAAAATAAATATAGCTCTATTCAGATTGTCTATTTCTTCTTGTGTGTGTTTTGACAGTTGTATCTTTCCAGGAATTGGTCCATGTCATCTGGGTTATCAAATTTGTGAGCATTAGTAAATTTGTGATCACGTTTGTAGGTTTTCATGTGGGCTCAAATTACTTTCTTGCATATGTCCTTCTGAGTACAATTGTGCTTTCAGCCTTAAAAACTGTAGTATTTCTTCTAAAATGGATCTACTGGCAATACATTCTCTCAAATTTTGTTTACCTGGGAATGTCTTTATCTTGCTTTTCCTTTTAAGGATATTTTTTCTGGATATAAAATTCTTAGTTGACAGCACTTTGAATGTCATTAACTGCCTCCTGGCCTCCATTGCTTCTGGTAGGAAGTAAGACCCTAATCTTATTGGGGGGTCTCTTATGCATGGCAAGATGTTTTTTTCTTGCTGTTTTGAAGATTTTTGTCTTTTTGTTTCAGTATTTTTGCTATTAAGCAGTGGGATTTGGATCTCTTTGTATTTAATCTACGTAGATTTTGTTGAGCTTCTTGAATGTGTAGATTAACACTTTTCATCAAATTTGAGATGTGTTTTGCCATTTTTTTAAAATACATTTTGAACATTTTTTCTGCAACATTCTCCTCTACTTTCGCTGATGTCATTACAAATATCTTGTTGCCCTTTATAGTATCATACATTTCTTTGAGTCTCTGTTAAATTTTCTTCTTTTTCTCTCAATGTTTCAGATTGCATCTGGTCTGTTAATCTATCTTCAAGTTTACTGATTTTAAGTCTTTGTCAAATGCAACATCTGAATCCTCTCTACATCAAAGGCAATTTTGTTGCCTGCTTTTTTTTTTTAATGTACAATCACACTTACTTATTTGTTTGCATGTCTTATAATTATTTTGTTGAAAACTGGACATTTTGGAAAATTTAACAACTCTAGATAATCATCCTCTCTTACAGGGCTTTCTGTTGTTGTTTCTTGTTTATTTTCTTAGTGACCTGGCTGGACTATTTTATCGAAGTATATTTCTCCAGAGTGTGAAGCTTCTCGACAGAGGGCACTGCCTTGGGCATGTGCACAGTCACCTTGGGATGACAGTGGTTTTAGCAGGGCTCCCTTTTCTCTTTCCATTATGAGCTTTCTGCCTCTGTTGGTATTACATCCAGCTTTAAACTGCCCTAATTGCTAGTTAATCGTTCTGTTGTTTTTGACAATACTCAGGGGCATAAATTGCTTCACTGTCTTATTCAATTAAATTTGGGACCCTGAGTAGGGATAGTTTTTGAAATCAATCTTTGAGGTTATTTCTAACTTTGGGAGATCTCCTCTTAGTTTTTTTTCCCCTGGTTCTCTCTGGTAAACTATCTGGAACATGATTTATCTTATTGCTCTCATGAAGTTACCAACCTTTTCTTGATTGCTTGACACCAAAATCTCCACTGTTTTCAAGGCTTGAATTCCCCTATACAGTACTCTGTTTCAAATAACGTTTGCTCCTTTGAGAAGAGTTTCAGAATTCTCTGTTTTCCTGACCTGACTCTCCTCTTGAGCAAAATCTTTAAACCACTGATTTGGAAGTGGAACAAGGACAGTGGCCTGCTTCTCTCAGAGAGATACTCTGCTTTACACTCAGGGTGCTGGATGCAGACAATAGTCTCTGGGTCTTCTGACTTTTCTCTCCTGCAAAGGATCTTTTCCTTATAAGCAAGATGAGGTATGGATAGACAGGGCCCCAGTATTCTCAGGTGGCTTTACCTCTACTTTATCAGTGGGTTGGGTGAAGAAAGGGAGTTACTGACCTCTCAACTATACTTACCTGGAAAGTAACTTCCGCAACATGAAGCTGTGGGAAATGAGAAATGACTGTTACCTGTCCATCCTGGGAAGTACTGTAGCCCTTGACTGGGAGTTGGATAGAGAGCTCCATCTTCTTGGCCACATCCACATAGGTGGGACTTCTATCATGCTGAGCTGGGCTGGGGGGAGCAGAGTGAACATGTCATGGCTCAAGTGCCTTAAAATCTCACTGTTTTTTTTTTAAGATTTTATTTACTTATTTATTTGAGAGAGAGAGAGAGAATGAGCAAACAGAAGGGGTAAGAGCAGAGGGAGAGAGACAAGCAGACTACACTCTGAGTGTGGAGCTCCATGTGGGGCTCTATCCCAGGACGCTGATATCATGACCTGAGCAGAAATCAAGAGTTGGGTGCTTAACCAACTGAGCCACCCAGGCACCCTAAAATCTCACTGTTTTTACCAAGATTTAGTAGATTTTCTTGAATAAATGATTCTTCATTTGCTGCATAACGTTACAATTTCCAGAGACTTTAAATGGTTGTTTTTTAAATAACTTTAAGCAATTACAATTTTTCCACTGGAAAGTAGATCCTCAAAGATCCTCAGAACATTATTGTTCACATTGTATTTTTGGTTGAGTGTGTGTGTGTGTGTGTGCATGTGTTGTGGAGTGCATTGCTGGACTCTTATTTTTAGGATTTTTTTTACATATGACAAATTATACTGGTAGTGATTTAAAGTACTGATATAAAGTTTCCTTTTTAAAAGTAAATTAATTTGGGACGCCTGGGTGGCTCAGTTGGTTAAGCGTCTGCCTTCAGCTCAGGTCATGATCCCAGGGTCCTGGGATAGAGTCCCACATCAGGCTCTCTCTCTGTCAAATAAATAAATAAATAAATACATAAATAAATAAATCTTTTTTAAAAAAATAAATTGATTTAAGCTATATGTTTCTACAGTAGAAAGACTTAATAGTAATGAAAATCATAATCCTTACCAAAGTAGGGAATATCAACACACCATGTTAAATTGGGGAAATAAGAAACAAAGAAAGTAAATGAATGATTCTTAAAAGGATATATTTTTTTCAGCTCTGACTCAAAACATGGACAAACAAACAGCAGCCACAACACTTTTGCCTACCCCAATATTCATGTTCATTTTTAGCACTCAGAGTTGGTCTCCAAAATTCTCCACTTAAAAAAAGAATGAACATTTCCAAGAAAAATAGTTTGAGTCAAGAAATAATCAGTATAACTCTAAAAAAGACTATTATTGACAGAAGGCAAGGACATTTTTAAGACTGTCAAGGGCGGTAATAAAAAACAAAGAAGCTGGCTCAAAGGAACTCTACTAAGAAGGTTATAATCATTTGAATATTAAAGCAGATGAAAGTTATGGTTAATTACAAAAGTTTTGAAAGGTTAGGAAGTTTTCACACAAAAGAAGGCTAAAATAGAAAAATTTTAGTTTTACTAGTTTAATTAGTGAACAAATGTTATTGTATGTGGGTATTTTATATATTCTTTTAAGTATATATTTGCAAAACATAGATATTTGCTTGCTTTTATCTGTGTAAACAGATTTTGGTAAATACAGAATACTTGGAGTAACTCAGACAGCTCTAGACAAATTGGGAACCATACCAAGGACTCATTGAGAACTTATCCATAAAATTGATCTTACATATCCCGGTAGCTTATCAGTTAAGAAAAGGGTCTGGTGATTAATAACCAAATTACCATTTACTGCCAAAGTTTAGTTTGTTGCAAGATAATACCCCCTATGCCCCTTGAAAGAAGGCTAAGTATGCAGTTGATTCTGTTTCTCCTAGGGCATATACCTCTAATTGACACTTCTAATTTTAAAAACATGCTTGTAAGGCCTATATTTTAAAATAAGGATACCAAAATTGGTAAATGTGTTATGATGGTAAATAATGGCAATAAATATAATATAGTAGTGAGACAGCCAGATAATGCCAGGTAAACATGACTCTAAAAGACCGTTATTCTAGGAAAAGGCCCTAATTGGCAAAATACTTAAAACTAATTGAAAAGCATGGACCCCAGAAGCTTTATCAATATATCTAGTGAAGTTAAGACACGGAAAGGAAGCTTAATCTAGTGTTACGTAGCTCATTTGAGTTACATTTGGAAAAAGCAACTACATGTCGCACCTGACCAAGAATCCGTTAACTTATAACCCAGGTCCTATATCCTTGGCTGGTCTGAGATGTTATCATTTATCTTTTTTGTTTGATAAAATAAAAGAACTTTGAGAAAATATCTGAGTAAGCTTAAGAACAGCCTTAGGATGATACCATCTGAGTATAACTATAGGTAAGTATAAAAACAAGTTTACAAATAATGACAATGTATGACAAAATGAACCAAATCCATGGTACCTACAACTTAAAACAGGTTTTAGAGGGAGCATAGTGCTCTTTCCAGATAATATAGATTGTAATATTGTATTGTAATATAGATTGTATATATTTGTATTATACTGCTATTTAAGGTATTTGAAACATTTAAAAGAAGCAGCTGTACTAAATTTATAAATGTGTCTTAAGTTGTTTAAGAAAATTTTATTAATAATATATATCCCTCCATGTCTAAATAAACTTAACATTTATTAAATATTCATGTAATAAATTGAGCATTTAATAAAGTATAATTGGTAAGTGATTTTCTTTATGCAAAATGAAACCCTTGGACATGAATCTAATCAACAAGAAAAAATAAGTGGATTAAAAATATTAGATAAATAATGATAAAGATGGTACATGGCAGATGTTTAAAGCAAAAATAGTGAAGGAGACATAGAGATAACTGATATTTGGGAAAACCTGTTCTAAGTGTTAAAAAAATACAGCTATTGGTGTTATAGAGATCTGGGTTTGAGTCCCCAACCCCTCATTTATTAGTGTGTGATTTGAAAGACAGTTACCTAAACTTTCAATCCTTTCTTGTGCTCATCTGAAAATGTAGGAAAACAAAACCTCTCTCACAAGGCTCAGGACAACATGTTTTGTTTAGTATGGGATACATGGTGACATTTTCACTAAATGATCAGTGTTATTTTTACCATCCTTTGGAAATGAACATATCGTTGGGAAAGATAGTCTAACAAATAAAGCCTATCCATGCTTATCCTCATTCTACCACACCTTTCCCTCTTTTTTTCCCCACAGTCAAACCCCTTCAAAATGTTGTTCAAATGTTCATGTATATAGTTCATGTTCATGTATATAGTTTTCTCCCACTTCCTCTACCTTCATTCACTTCTCAGCCTACTGCAATCTAATTTCTATTCTTACCATTTTACTGAACTATCTCTTATACTTTTGGAGCTTTATTAAAATCATTTGTACCATTTCACAAAATTGACACATCCTTCTTTAACCTAGTACACTTCCTTTCACCTTCACCTTGCTAAAATCCTCTGCTACTTTTCCTTTTCCTCTCACGTCTCAGTTCTCTGACTAAGGCATCTATGTCTGCCAGTCCGACAGAAGGGGACTATCAGGGTTCTAGCTTCTGACTTTTCTCTCATTCAGTCCAGTGTTATTAGGGAATCTCATCCAAAGCAATACCATGATTATAAAATCTCTATTCATGGCCTAAACCTCTCCTAAGTTCCAACACTACATAGCCAAGACAGAGACAGAGACAGACAGAGATAGAGAGAGATAACATTTCTGTCCTCATGGAGTTTATAATCCCTGTGGAGGAGACATATAATGATAAAGGAAGTTCCAAGACATGTGCACATGAAAATAGTTAATATTGGTTGACTTAGGAAAGCCAAGGAAGTTTGAAGGAAGTATTGATTGAATTGAGGCTACAAGATGTGTAGAAGTTAGCTAGGCAAAATGAATGGCATTCTAAGCAGAGGGAACAGCATGTGCAAAGGCTCTACGGAGTGAAGGATCATGGTGCAGTTCAGAAACTGAAAGAAGGTCATTCCAAACAGAGGGAACAGCATGTGCAAAGGCTCTAGGGACTGAAGGATCATGGTGCAGTTCAGAAACTGAAAGAAGGTCAATTATAACAAGACTGGATAGAGTACCATATGAGATCAAATGGCATGCAGAAGCTAAGAGTTCAATCTTTACCTAAAGGTTAATTTTAAGCATTATGAGTATAGCTTTGGGTATTTTCGTTTTTTTTGTTTTTTTTTTTCTTGTTGTATTTATTGAGTTGGACTAGGTTTCAGATACTTCTCTAGGTTTTTGGGATAAATCAGAGAATAAGATAGACAGATTATGACTGCCTCCTTGTAGCTTATATTCTTATAAGAGGAAGCAGACAATACAAAATAATGCAATAAATAAGTAAATCATACAGTGTTTTGGGAAGTGAAAGCTATGGAAATAGAAGTAAAGCAACTTAAGGGGGGTTGAGACTGTCAAAGTGTGGAGGATGCTATTTTAAATAGGGTGTTTGCTGTAGTCTTCATTGAGAAAGTATCACTTGAACAAACACTTGAAGGAGGTGAATTAGTCAGTCATGTGAATATCTGGGAGTGGAGTATTCAGATAGAGAGAATAGTAAGGCCAACGACCCTGGAGCAGAAGCCTGCTTGGCATACTCATATCCAAGGAATAGCAAAGAGGCCATATGACTGGAGTGGAGTGAATGAGTGGGAAAAAATAGGAATCATATCTAAAATTAATGAGTGTGTGTGCATATTATATAGGGCTTTGTGGACCATTGTAAGGACTTTAGTTTTAATCATAAGAACCCTTGTTGAGCCTGCAGTTCCTTTTAATTGTCCAATGCAAATGTCAAATGTCATTTGGAACTTTGAAGGAAGGTCATAGATACATATAAGTTTTTGATTCATCTCTAAGTAGCAGTTAAAACCAAGGATATGGAAGAGATGATCTAGACCAGAGACTGGTAAATTCCATGGGACAAATCCATCCTTTTGGCTGATTTTGTAAATACAGTTTTATTGGAACACAGCCACATCTATTAATTTACGTATTGTCTATGGCTGCTTTCACTTTACAATAACAAAATTGAGTAGTTACAACAGAGTATATGGTCCACAACTCTTGAAATATTAACTCTCTGGCTTTTTACAGAAGAAGTTTGCTGATCGTTTGTCTAGAGACGCAAAGCACCTTGAGAGAATTAGGAGTATGACTGAGTCTTGGGCAACTCCAACATTGACTGCTTTGGGAGAGTAGATTGAGTATACACAGGAGAGAGAAATCAAGTAACTATAGTGAAAATCTAGCACAGACTTCATAGGAGTTTAAGAAGAGGGTGTTTCAGATATTAAAGTCATGATCAATTAAGATGACTGAAAGCTACTCTGCAGATTGATAATTTGAAGATCACCAGTTGTCCTAGTAAAAGCTGTTTCAGTGGAGGGTTGCGTGTTACAGTCAGAGTCAAATGGAAGTGGCTTGAGGATTGAATGATACATGAAGAAATGTTACAGGGAATGTAGACATCTCTTTGATATGTTAGTGAAGAGGAAGATAAAGATAGCAATGTAGCTGGAGGTAATTGTTGGGGGTCAAGAGAGGGTTTTGCTTTTTGTTGCTTTGTTTCTAGGTTGTTTAGACTAAAAATTTAACTTAATTAAAAGTTTGTGGAAGAATTTAACTGAAGAGGAGAGAGATGTTAACTGTTACAGAAAGAATGGTTAAAATAGTGTTAAATTCTTCAGAAAGTGGAATGGAAAGCACATTTTGCAGAACAAGCCCTTTGTTGTAACAGAAGAGGAAGAGAGGGAGAGTATAAATGATGGAAGATTTTTATGCCTGGAAAGGAGAACATGACAGAGTTTCTGTCTGATAACTTCTATTTCTCTTTAAAACAGGAGTAGGAGATATTTGAAGAGTGTGAGAAGAAGTTGAATAGAGAAACAGTAGATTTGCCAGTTAACATAGTAAACTCATCATGGTTTAAAGACCATGAAGTTGTAGTGGAACCAGGCTGTCTCCTTGGGTATTTTGTTTTGTTTTGGTTTGGTTTTACTTCTGTGCTCAGCAACTCAGGTACAGGCATGGAAGACATATTTGTTTGGGTTCATTCAGTACTGGGGGCTTGAAAGGGGGATGAGACAAAACATTGAGGAAAACTGAGGTTATGTTTTATAGACAGTTATTTAAAAGATGGATTCTGGATTCTAAAGATTAGAAGAGAAGAGTGAGTGGAGTGCCTGGAAGGTTAAAGCAAGAATAATTGGATAAACAAGGTGGAAGAAAAAAGTTTTGTTCAGAAGATGGTTTGATAGGCAGGGATTTTGGAATGTGGAGCAATCTACCATACAAGCAAGTTCAAGGGATAAACTTAAACGGGTTAGAGAGGGTCATTTGAAGATGAAGAACCTAAGGAAGTGAACCAAAGTTGTTCCATGAAACTTCCTTGTAGAATTTGAGGTAATGGGAGTTGATGCTAGAATTTTGAGGGTTTAGATTGGCTACAAAGAGCATGGGGAGGAATATTTAATGACTGAAAATTCATGGGGCAGACTATTTAAAAACTGAAGAAGGATAAATTGGAAGACAACAGATAACAGTATTTAGAGAATGGTGTAGTCAGAGGGCAGAAACTTCAAAGGAGACAGTTTAATTTTAACAGGAAGAATAATAAGAAGCCACAGGGAACCAGAAGGACAGCACCAGCACTTCTTTCTTTAGAGTTAAAACAGATGTGAGAAAATGATTATCTACCATTCGAGATAAGTATAAAAAAGTGCATAAATGACAAAATGAACTAAACCATGGTACCTATAATTTTTTTTTAATTTTGTTTATTTATTTGAAAGAGTGAGAAAGTGAGAGAGAAAGCATGAGTGGGGGAAGGAGCAGAGGGAGAGGAAGAAGCAGGCTCCCCGCTGAGCAGGGAGCCTGATGGGAGCTCAATCCCCGGACTCCGGGATCATGACCTGAGCCAAAGGCAGATGCCTAAGCAACTGAGCCACCCAAGCGTCCCAGTACCTATAATTTAGAACAGATTTTTGTGTGAGCATTGTGTGTATATATATATACACACCCCATATATGCCATACACACACACACCCACATATACCACAAATACAGCAGGATTGACAGTTCCAGAGAGTATTGAAGAATGGTTTTGAATGGCAGACTGAGAACTGAGTAGGGGATTACACAGAATTTTTGATGATGGTGCAGTGCAGGATAGACAGACAGAAGGGCATAGAGCAGGCATGGTAGATTTGGACTAGTGGTCACTTTGAAATAGCTGGGCATCAGGCCTACATCCAATGAATCACATATCCTATATCAAAACAATACCAAGATTTAGAAATTCTAGGAAAAAAACCTTTCTCCAACCTGTATCATAATTTTTATCCTTGATTTTGCCTTTACCACCTTAATTTAGAACATCAAATCTTTCACTTGTAGATTTTACCATATTTTCCTAACATCTCCATGTCCCCACTCTTGGTCCCATTTAAACCAATCTTGACAAAGCTTCCTCACTGATATGAGGAATTCTTAATCTCAGGAAACAAACTGAGGGTTGCTGGAGTGGGGGGTGGGGTGGGAGGGATGGGGTGACTGGGTGATGGACACTGGGGAGGGTATGTGTTCTGGTAAGCGCTGTGAATTGTGCAAGACTGTTGAGCGATCTTCTTATAATACAGTTTGAATACCCATCAGTGGCTCCCCAAAGTCAGGTTGTTTCATAGGGTTCTGCTTATCCCCTAAATCTCTTCTTGCCTTGGAACACAATGCTCCATTCATACAGAACCATGTTTTCTAGAACTTTCCATGGTATTTGACATGTCCAAGCCTTTGCCTATGTATGTTCTCTGCCTGGAGCTTCCCTTCCACCTCTTGTGTCAAGCATTTTGTCTCCCACAGCCAAGCTTCTAACTCAAGGCTTTCCCTGGATTTAGTTTTCCAGGAAGCATTAATCTATCTCTCCTTTGTATCCTGTATATATGTCTATTCAAATTGCTTTGACAAATGTTTGTTGATTTTATGTCTTTCCTTAACAGTTTTTTCTACTAGACAATGAACTCCTTGAACGATGATGTCTGCCACCTTAAAGATGCTTAATAAAGGCTTGCCAAATTGAAGTGGACTTCACACACCTGCTCTTGCCATAAACACATCGCTCTCAAGTAAGTCTTCTCTCTTTGGGCTCCAGTCTTGAAATACAAATTGACCTCTCAGAATTTTTCCTCTAATGCCCTTGTTGGAAAATGTTAATAACTGGTCAGTGACAGGCGTGATTAAGCCTTCTCTTCTCCTTTATTTAGACTGGTGTCACTGCATTGGCTCTGAGAGATCCATAAAGAACATTAGCACTGCATTCACAGTGACAGGACAAACCATTCCCTAGAAATTGATAAGGGCCTTTTTTTCTGGAAATGAATTCGGTTGTGGCAAAACAAATGGTTGTCTCAATTGCCGTCATCTCCTTTTCTTTAATAACTTTCTTTTTTTTCTTTTTACCATGTCCCTGTCTCTGATTAATATAATGAATGCATTTGTCTTTGAAGGATGGGGATTGGCATTCCAACACAGAGGAAAACTAAATGACCTTTAAAAAAGCCCCTTTACATGTGTTAAGCTATCATTTGTTTGGGAGTTTTGGTTAACAATCTTGAATTCTGGGTCTTATTTCTCAAATAGGAATCAGTGATCCTGAAAAGAAATTTAAAAGCAAATTTTAATTCATTGAATGGGATAAAATATTCAAACTAATAGTGTATTAAAAAAACTCTCAAGATGATTTCATGTGAGCATTATTGGGTGATATGATTACACAATAAAATAAAACTTCCCTTCTGGTTCTGGGGAGAAAATAGAACACAACTAGTTGGTATCTTAAAACTGTAAAGTAAATTATCTGGCAAATGCATAGCAGACAGGCATTTGTAAACTCCTACTATGTTTTAGAAAATGTGGATCTTTTGTTCCCTTAGATTTCATTTGCCAACAAGGAGTTAAGATAAAGAACAAACTAGCACATCTTGTTGGAGTGACAGGTTTGCCCATTTTTCCCTCGATTTAAAAATTTGTTTCTGTTTTTTTGTTTGAACAAAACTTTCTGGTCAGTAGGCCTCAATCATCTCTTTTTCTCTAGAAAATGAGAAAACATAGATCTCAGCAGAAAAATAGGCTTAAACATATTGCTCATCTTCTAAAAACTCTGCCTTATTTAGATTCCTTTCAGACCATTGATTTGAAGAAATATTGACTCAGGAAAAACACACACACACACACACACACACACCAGAAAACCACGGAGAAAAGCAGACAAACAACCAGTAACAACAACAAATAACCATTCTTATTCACATCTCCCCAAATTAACCCAATTCTGAAAATCTTCTATAAAACTTGTCAATGGAATGATTGCTTTAGAATTTCTATGTTCAGTGATAAAAGAAGTAATCATGCACGTTTTCTGGGTCACCTACCCACTCTGACAATCAGGCACTTTAATGAAAATACTGTTTCATGCCTTATAATAATACTATTTTACATCTAGAGATTAGGAATGCTCAGAGTTCAGTTTTCCAAGACATTCTCCACTACTCTTATGACTTGCTTTTTGATATACACCCAGTAGGACTTCTAATCCCCTGCTGAAGATAAGAAAGCTTATAATAAATGAAGGGATTTTTTGCCTAAGTTCACTCATTTGAATTAGGAACAGAGGCCGGAAACATAAATATTCTGGTGAATTGTTTCATTGGACCCATAGTTATATTTATTTAAGAGATAAGTCCTGTATCTCTATTCTAGCTAGCAAATAGAATACAATGATGCCTTATTAATCTGGGACCAAGGGGGAATAAATACTGTATGGGGATTTTTCAGATGCTCATAATATTTGACATCTATACAATGCTTTGCCATATACACAGGGCTTTCACGGCCTTTATTTAATTTTATCCTCACAACTTAAGCATGTCACAGTTGTGAGCAAGCTGAAGTTAAGAAAATAGAAGGGGGCACCTGGGTGGCTCAGTTGGTTGAGCGTTTGACTTTTGATTTTGGCTCAGGTCATGATTTCAGGGTCATGAGATCGAGCCCTGCATGGGCCTCCTCACTGAGTGTGGAGCCTGCTTAAGATTCTCTCTCTCTCCCTCTGACCCTTCTCACCCTATCCCACTCTCCCACTTGTGCATGTTCGCTCTCTCTAAAAAAATAAAATAAAATAAGAAAAGAAAAGAAAAGAAAGAAGATAGAGGTTAAAAAGTTTGCCCATGTTACAAAATTAGTTGTTGTCAGGGTAGGATGTGAACCTAGTATTTTAACTTACAGTAAAATGTTCTTACTTCAGGCAGCTCTTAAAGATAAATGTTATCTCTACAAATATTAAAATAAGTTTTGTTCAAAGTTCTGTCACAAAAAATTTTAAACATTTATGATGCCTTTCCTAGTATTCACAGAGAAAAGGTACTGAATATAATTTAAACTTTTTCCTCCCCCTTGAGTCAGGATGATAATTAACTTCCGTTATTGTACTTTACTGTTATAAGTATAGGCCTGTACCTACAGTTTTGTGTTTCTTTCTTATTTCTCAGTAAGAGTTTGTCAGATATCACCCTTCCTGATATGTGTGCTCATCTCAAAAAGCCTTTCTTTTTCTTTTCTGTTCCATTTTCTAATGTTATGCTTCTAATGTACTCTAGTCTGAGATACTAGGTCATTAATCTTATTAAATGTGTTGGCTGTGGTAATGGGTAAAGCGATCAGTGAGGGATTAAAACTCCCAAATGTTAGTGTGCATAAACACTGCTTGGGGAGTGTATAAAATACAGATGCATAGGAACTATTCTCAGATCTGGTAGATCTGGAATGGAGATCAAGAATTTTAACGAATGCCTCATGTATTTCTAAAGGAGGTTTTCTCCTGTCATTCAGTAACACCAGTGTAGGGGCAGAATACATGTCTCATGCATGAAGCATACGATATCAATTCCATATCTCTTAAGATGTTTGCTTCAGATTCTAGGAGAGGCAACATGGTCCAGTAAATAGGATTTGGAGGTAGTCACACCTGGATTAAAAACCAGTTCTGTGACTTTCAAGTTCAGAGACCTTGGAAAAAATTCTTAACCTCCCTCACCATCACATCACATAGGAAATACTTCCTCACCTCATGTCACAGGGTTGCTCTTTCTGATCAAAGGAGATCATGCCTGTGAAAATATCTTCATATACTATATCATTCTATACAGTTACTTAGAATTTTACAGTTTGTTGCTGCCAGAACACTTACTGGTAGAGCAATCAATTATTACTTTTCTGAAGCTCAATGGCTTTCCAACTGGGGTAGCCAAAATGCTGCTTATCAGCAACCGAGATGGAACATTCAAGACCAGGACACCCCGGCTGTTAGCGCTTTAGGGCACTCACCAGGCAAGTTTGTCCAGGATCCTGCCAGAATGAGGAAGAAAAAAACCCACACGCATACCACATAAGCGAAGAGGGAGCAAGGAAGAGCCTGTTCCCAGTGAAATGGAAATTGCAAGATTTTACAGCAGCAGAATCTCCTCCAGGTTTAACACCTGCTCAGTCACCCAACCCTCCCAATTTGAATAAGTGATTAACAACTCATTAACAGATCATTAGCTAAATCAGCCCAGTGTAGTGAAGAGGACCCAGGTTCACTAATTCCCCTGGATTATCACCAAATGCAGACCCAAAAGGAAATTAAATATGTCTGATAAAAATGCTAGCAATTATGCTATTTTTATATAAAGGTGGGGTAAAGCGGTTTGTAGAAAATGACTCTTCTCCTTTACGTCCAGGAAAGCAGGAGCTTGACCCTGTGCCTGTTGCCTTCCTGAGTATAATTCGGGAATAGTTTTATTACTACCTAGCCCCCCTTCCCTATCTCAGATTTTTCCCAAGTGGCTGAGTGGACACCTGATTACTGCTGGACCATTGGATATTTCAGGTTTTAAAGAATTAATTAATTTATTTCTATAATCATGTAGTCTTTCTAAAATGTAGTTAACATGCAGTGTTGTATTAGTTTCAGGTGTACAATATAGTGGTTCAACACTTCCATACAACAATCCCATTGAACAATTCTACTGATGGACACTCGGGTTGTTTCCATATCTTGGCTACTGTAAATAAAGCTGCAATAAATATAGGGGTGCATATATATCTTTTCGAATTAATATTTTCATTTTCTTTGGATAAACACCCAGTGGTGGAATTACTGGATCACATGGTAGTTCTATTTTCAATTTTTTGAGGAACCTCCATACTGTTTTCCAGAGTGGCTGCACCAGTTTGCATGCCCACCAACTGTGCGTGAGGATTTCTCTGTCTCCACATCCAGCTTTAAGTCTCTTTTCTCAACAGCTTCCTGTGCACACATCAGATGTTGGTTTGGCTGTCCAATGACTGTTTTCTGCAATTCATATAAGAATTTAACTTTTCCCAGGGCGCCTGGGTGGCTCAGTGGGTTAAGCGTCTGCCTTTGGCTTAATGATCTCAGCGTCCTGGGATCGAGTGCCGCATTGGGCTCCCTGCTCAGGGAGGAGCCTGCTTCTCCCTCTCCCACTGTCTCTTCTCTGGCTTGTGCTCTCTCATTCTTTCTCTCTCTGTCAAATAAATAAATAAAATCTTAAAAAAAAGAATTTAGCTTTTCCCCTTGGTTATAGTCTGGTGAAGGGATGGGCACACGGCACCAACTAAGCCAGTTAGATACTCCCTTCCTGGACACAATTTCTTGCACAGAGGTTCAAAAACACTGAAAACAGATGTCATTCTATTTCATTCTGGCAGTGGCTCGAATGAGTCACATGTGGTTCCTGCCTCCACAAGTACCTTGGTTCCTGCTCGTTTCCAAACCTGGATCTCCAGCTTCTCCTTGATTCTGTGTCCCCATTAGCTTTCCCATTGGCTATCCACCCATTGGCTCATGCCAGACAATAGGAAGTCATTTTTAATTATTTTCTCTATCACCCCCTACATTGGCCATCAACATATCTGATTTTTTAAATCTCCAGGTTATATATAGATTCTGTTCATTTGTCTTGGTCTTCACTGCCACTTTTGCCCTCCTGCTAAATACTTTCACATGGCAGCTACCACTCCCCACCCCACACATTCTAACATAAATTGGATGATCTCACTAGATTATTTAAACATCTTCAATGGCTTCCTATTGCACTTAAAATAAAATCCTGTTTGACCTCCTGGTTGGTTCTTTTTTTTTCAGCCTTCTCTCATGCCTTTCCCTCAGTGGGGCAGTCCAGAGACACAGCACCATTTCGGGTTCCTTGGGCAGGCAGAGTCATTCCCCATCTCAGGGCTTATTAAAATGTGATGCTATTCCCTCTTCACATGAATCTTTCCTTTTTATCCTCTAGGTCTTAGTTTAATGTCACCTCCAAAGAGAATCGTACCCTGATCATCCTATGCAAGTCAATTTTGTTTCCTTTAAAGGACTCATAAACTTGCAATTACATATTTATTTATTTTGTTTGCTTATTGATTATTTGTTTTGACTATTTTGCTCATTAGGGAGATGGGCATAAATTACAGTTTGTTTGTAACGGTCCTAGTCTATGCTGGTTGTCTGAGCAAAGTCTTACAAGTAACTCAAAATATCCAGGTTTAAAAGGTCACCCGAAACTTTAGATTATAAGCACCATGAGAGCAAAACCAGTGTGTGGTTTTTTGTTTTGTTGTTATTATTTTTTAAAATTTCACGGAGACATGTCAAGTCCCTAGAACAAAAGTCCCCTTGACGACCTAGCTAGCTCGTGATTAAATTATCACTATCAAAAGTCTCACAAATGGGATTTTCTAGAATATTATACTGTAGTCTCCATTCCTAATTTACTACAGTCTGCAAGATTTTTTCTCTCTCCTCTGATAAAAACCTGCTTTCTCATCTTTCCTAGGCTGTTAAAATTAGATTAAATTGATAAAAAAGTGTCAACATTCTCCTTTGTTTCTTATTCACCATCATCTTTCTCTTTTTTTTTTTTTTTAAGATTTTATTTATTTACTCGACAGAGAGAGCAAGAGAGTACAAGCAGGGGGAGCAGTAGAGGGAGAGGGAGAAGCAGGCCCCCAGCCGAGCAGGGAGCCTGACACGGGGCTCGATCTCAGACCCTGAGATCATGACGTGAGCCGAAGGCAGACGCTTAACCATCTGAGCCTCCCAGGTGCCCCTCTTCCTCTTCTTTTTTGAAACTAATGCAATCATTTATGAGACCATCAGAGCTTTACCTCTCTTTATCTTCCAAAACGTACTCATATTTCCATATTATCTCTTTAAAATTATACCCTTCTAGGTTCACACACTTGCTTCCTTACTGACTTCAGCCTTCCCACCCTATTTCCAACTATTTGGGCTTTGTAGGAAGGCAATTAAAACCACAAACAGGTTCCCTAGTACCCATATCCAGATTACCATTATTCTGGGCTGCTTGTTAGCTTTGTGACCTTGAGCAGGAAGGTCACATGTGAAGCAGACATAATATTATCATAGAGTTATTGTGAGGGTGAACTGAGATAAGCATTAAGTGCAGAGCCCGAACAAACTAATATGATTGATGAATGACAGCACCACCATCATCAACATCATCATCATTGTAATTGTTATATGAAGACTTAGAGTACCTGGGAAAAGTAGACCCTCTATGCATGTAATTATTGTAGTCAATGACACTAGCATCCATCCTGATCACCAAGATGACATCCAAGAACTCCAACATTCACAACTCCCTGGGTCTTCATTTACATAAATGCTACCTGAGTCTCACAACAGCAACATCATCAGACTCTAAATCTCATCTTCACATGTAGCGGCTCAATTTTAATTATTTCTTTTCCTTCCTTTCTTCCTTGCTTTTTTTCCCTTCCTATTTTTTTTTTTTAAAGATTTTATTTATTTGACACAGAGAGAGAGACAGCTAGAGAGGGAATACAAGCAGGGGGAGCAGGAGAGGGAGAAGCAGGCTCCTGGCTGAGCAGGGGGCCCGATGCGGGGCTCGATCCCAGGACCCTGGGATCATGACCTGAGCCGAAGGCAGACGCTTAACCGCTGAGCCACCCAGGTGCCCCCCCTTCCTATTTATTTATCTTTCTTCCCTCCTGAAATTTATATCTACATCAGCCTAGTTTCAAAGATATCTTTTTTAAAATCCTTAGAGACTTAACTTGTTTTAAATTCTTACAGAAGCATAATTAAAAAAAAACAGAATTAGAGATTATTTAAAGAAATCAACTTGGATATTTAAAAAAATACTCATTAAGCCATATCTAGTGTAATCCTGACCTGATAACCAGATACTAAGATGGTCCCAAGTGAACCCTGACTCCTGGAATTCACACCTTGTCTAATGTTCATCTTTGAATGTGGACTGGACCTAGTGACTCATTTTAATTGATGGAGTAACAGAAATTTGATGGAATGTCACTTCTGTGGCTAGACAGCAAAAGGTTGTGACTTCTGTCTTGCTACCCAAACCCCTTCTATTGCCTTCTTAGATTGCACACTTTGATGAAACAAACTGTCACACTGTTGAGACCAGCATCTGGCAAAGAACAGAGGGTCTTAGACAGCCAGGGTGGAGCTAAATCCTGCAAACAATCACAAAAGTCTGGAAGTAAAACCTTCCCCAGCAAGGCTTGAGATGACTACAGCTCAGTCAACACTTTGATTGTGGCCTCTAAGACAGTCCAGTGGAAGGTCTAGTTAAACCATGCCAATATAGTATGACATTTGAAGCTGCTAAGCTTTGGAATAATTTGTTACATGGCAATAAGATAACTAATGTACCTGGGTAGCCTTTTATATTTAGTCTTTCTCATCTCAAATTCAGGGTGTTGAACATAGGTGTTTTTTTTTGTTTTGTTTTGTTTTGTTTTTTTTTTTAAAGATTTTATTTATTTATTTGACAGAGAGAGACACAGTGAGAGAGGGAACACAAGCAGGGGGAGTGGGAGAGGGAGAAGCAGGCTTCACGCTGAGCAGGGAGCCCGATGCGGGGCTCGATCCCAGGACCCTGGGATCATGACCTGAGCCGAAGGCAGACGCTTTAACGACTGAGCCACCCAGGCGCCCCTGAACATAGGTGTTTTAAGATCCTGCTGCCTTGGGGCATCTGGGTGGCTCAGTCAGGTAAGCTTTTGCCTGCAGCTCATTGACTTCTTCATGATTTTCTTTCTGCAGCTGTATACACATTTCAAACTTTCTCCCTCACCAGTCTTCTCAGCTGATAATCCATCCTGCAATTTTAGTGAGAAGTTGAACCTTCAGCATTCCTGGCTCCCCCCAGGTCTCTTCTCCTAACCTCGATGTCTCTTTGTGTTTCTAACCATTCCCCACCTTTACTTCTCTCTCACAGGATGCATTGGCTCTCCTCCTTTCTGAAGACCACTCATCTACTTCTCCTCCTCATTATTCTATTCCCTCCTGCCTTCTGTGCTTTCTTTCTTTCTTTTATCTTTCTTTCTTTTTTTAAAGATATTTGACAGAGAGAGAGAGAGAGCACAAGCAGGGGAATGGGCAGAAGGAGAGGGAGAAGCAGACTCCCCGCTGAGCAGGGAGCCCAACAAGGGGCTCGATCCCAGGACCCTGGGATCATGACCTGAGTGGAAGGCAGACACTTAACCAACTGAGCCACCCAGGCGCCCCATTCCCCAGGCTTTCTTATAGCAATTAAACTCTCCTCCCTCTGTTCATTTTTCCTGTCCCCATCTCGTAATACCTACCCCTTTGACACAAATGTTATCTCTCCCTATCCTTTAAAAAGTAATAATAATGACCCTAAACAAAAGAAGGCAACAACAAATACATGTTTTCTTTCTACCCTAAGTTCTTCTTCCACTCTTTACCAGGAATGGTTGGCGCTAACTCCCTCAGGTTTCCTTCCTTGTTTCAGGAACCATTTAAAAACCATTAGCTTACTTTCCTGGGAGAGCTGCTGTCCCAGTGAAATATAATTTATAATTGTCTGTCTTCAGCTTCCATTGTGTCAATACTCTATCCCTCACAGTCTTTTTGAAACTTACAATTATATATTTGTATCCTCTGATCATTCCATTTTTATCTCCAGTTCTGGACCTTCCTTTTCTTGCTCCTTGAAAGGAGATCCTAGAAAATGTCCTATCCTCAGCTCCCCTTTATTTATTCTTTGAACAAATATGTAGTAAGCACTTTCTGTATTAGATATTGTGCTGTACTATGTCTATCTGTTGCCTTAGATTTTTTTCCGTCTCCTTTGCCCCGATCATTATTTTGGTTTTCACCATTGCCTGGAAATCATTATATGACTCTCTTGTTAACACTCCATGGAAGCCCTTATACTTACTCATTTTCACGTTTCATCTCCTTCAAACCTTACACTTTACTCTTACTTTCATCTCTCTCAGCTTCTGGCTAAATCTGTGTGTTGTTGTGTGTTATTTCTTGCGCCTGTTTCCTCCATTCCATCCGTCTGCCATCACCTTACCCTATGCCAACCCCTTATTATTCTCTTCCTAAGCTTCTGTGATATTCTAACAATTTGTCCTTCATTTAGCCTACTTCTGTTCCACTCTGTTGTGTTCTAGTCTGTTCTAGCCAATTCTGGTTCTTTCCATTTCTTCTCTCCCTCCCCTGCCCTCTCCTCCCTCTTCATTGCCTTCTCTTCCTTTTACTTCCTACTATTGCCATTAGGTGAGTTTCTTCCTTTTTTATTTAAAGATTTTATTTATTTATTTATTTGTTTATTTATTTATGTGTTTATGTATTTTTGTATTTATTTATTTAAGAGAGAGATTGAGAGAGAGATTTATTATTTACTTGAGAGAGAGAGAGACAGCACCCGAGCGGGGTAGATGGGGGCAGGGGGACAGAGAGGGGAAGGGAGAGAATCCCAAGCAGACTCCGTGTTGAGCATGGAGCCTGACTCCAGCTGGATCTCATGACCCTGAGATCATGATCTGAAATGAAACCAAGAGTCCGACGCTTAACTGACTGAGCCTCCCAGGTGCCCCAGGTGAGTTTCATTTTCCTTACAATATCTCTCAAAGGATTTGTTCTCAGTCTTGGTTTACCAATGAACATCTAAAGACACTGATTTAACTGATCCAGGGTGGGGCCCAATTGACATTTTTAGTTTTAATATGCAGCCAGAGTTAAAAAAACACTGACATAGGAGAAGTATTCGTATTTTCCCACCAATCATCGAATGAAGCCCCACTTTCTTATTCCAGCATTTGAAAAGGTCCACACTATAGTTGCAAAGTTTTAAAAATCTTAATTCTTAGTACATTCTTATATGGATACTTATCCAACTAAACTACCTGCTACAGTCCTACATTACTTGGGATCTCCTGTAAGTATATTTCTGCTCATAAAATTTCCATCACCTAGAATTTGCAAT
Organism: Halichoerus grypus; assembly: GCF_964656455.1. Lineage (NCBI taxonomy): Eukaryota > Metazoa > Chordata > Mammalia > Carnivora > Phocidae > Halichoerus > Halichoerus grypus. Next base: position 89,271,593 of record NC_135722.1, on the reverse strand, counting down.
TATAGCAAACTGATATCACTGCCTCATCCTCATTTCTCCATTTGTCAAAATTTTAGTTGATGCATTCAAAGCTTTTGCAAGGTGTTAAGAAATAAACTAAAACTCCAACACTTAAAAATTTGGGCAAAGGGCCTGAACAGATATTCATAAAAGATAAATTGCTCATGGCTAGTCAACATAAGAAAAAGATTACTGAATCAAGCACAGATTTAAATGGCAATAAGGAACCTGCTTATTTCAAATAAAATAATAGTGCTTTTAAAAAAAATAATATTTTGTTCTGGCCAGGAGCTCTTGAGACTAGCAATTTCATTTACTATTATTAAGAATATAACTTGTATTTTCTTTCTTTTTTTTTTTTGCCACACACAGCAAAATGTAATGAGAATCCTAAAATCATTTTTGATCTAGTAATTTCACTCATATAAATTTATCCTGAGGAAATGATCCAAAATTCAGACAAAATTTATATGTTAAGTTAGTTACCAAAGTGTTATTTATCATAGAAAACAGTGGAAAAAATGAAATGTCCAATAATAGGGAAATAGCTACATAAATCATTTACCTGTCGGAATGTTTCCATTAGAAATATGTTTATGAAAGACACAATGGGGTAAAAAAGTATGTTTGATTTAAATGAAAATCATCTAACAACTTCTGTACATAATTGTTTGGGAAGGGGACTTATTCCTTACTCCCATTGTTCCCTTACTTACAGGGAATAGAAATACACGTATCAGGGATACCTCTGGTCTTTCTTTGCTCCCACACACACTCCACCCCGTGAAAGGAGTAACTTGATAGATGGGTGAATTTGAACACACAGTTCTTCCTCTGTTTTCCTGTTTTTGTATCTTTTTTTTTTTTTTTGGCTTAGAGAACTCACATTCTGGATTTTCCTATATGTAAAAGTTTACAAGGGCAGCCCCTAAAATAGGGAGTCGCATAGCCATCCAACATTGCCTGTGTGGGTAAATCGCCCAAATTTTATGTTCAGATATGCTGAGTGGTTTACATACATCACCTCATTTAATCCTCAGAGAAGTTCAGAGTGGGTCACTATTCCCATTTTGCAGATGGGGAAATTAAGGTGAAGTAACTCATGTATTTATCCAGTGTCCCCTAATTAGAAAACTGACTGAGAAAATAGTAGACTTTAGGTCTGACTGACTATAGGGCTTGTGCTTCTAACTATTAAGGGCACCATCTCCTTAGCAGAAAAGTTGCTTCCCACTTAAAAACAATCAAAACAAGCAAACAAAAACAAAACCCCTAATTTGGATTGTGAGAAAGGAATTGACTTTCAAACACTTTCATTTCTGGCATTTCTAGGAACCTTTAGGTAGAAGCTGGAAGTATGGAAAAATGACACAGCCAACACTCAGCTTTCAGGCAGTGGTCGTGCAGGAGTGAGAAGCCTGAGGTAAGAGGGTGATTGTGAGAAGCGCTGCCCTGCCTCCTTCCTCCCTGAATGATGAGTGCCCATGCCAGAGAAGAACAAGGCTCTGGGAGTTCCTTCTGCAACTCGGCATTCTTGGGTATGATGCTGCCTTCAGAACTCCGGTAATTGCTTGTAAATCTTACTCAGCTCTGGAAGCTCTTGGTCCATTTACTCAGCCCTGATGTGCTGTGAACTAATAAACCAGAACGAGAAACGAGTTCTTGGAATCATCTCTTGAGAATTCAACTCCCCTATAAAATGCAAGTTTGTTCCCATCAGACTCGATGACTTAGAGCAAACATCCATTGCATGGTGGACCAATGTACAAATGTGGGTGCAGCATGCTTTCTTTGAGGCAGAAGAAAGAAGCACCTGGAGCCTTGCTCAGTCACGTGATCAGTGCGCGTCAGCGGTACATAGATCAGAGACTACGTCCAGGCATAATCACAGTTCTCTTCTTGTCAAAAGGCATGTGAAAACAGCCCGCTTGCCTATAGCACTGAGCTGCACACAGAAGCTAACAACTGCGCAGTATACTTACCATTTAAAGTTTGAAAAAAAATATATGTCCTCATTCTCCTATTGAGAAAATAGAGGGCAAGCTCCGGAGTAAAACAGAAGCGTCTGTTCATATTAGGTACTATGAAGTAATGAGCACCAATCCACACCCTTGTCAGCTTGCATCTTTTGCTCGTTACCCACCATTCATCCCCACATTCTAGATGCAAAATCTCACTGAAGGGGTTTCCTAGTTCTTTTTATTCCTCTGCATTGATTCCCTAGACTTGTAGCCTAAACTCTGTATAACCCTTGAGAGAAATCTTTCAGAAACAGTGCTTCCACCAAGCAAGTCTCTTTGACTCTCTCTCAAACACTCTTTCTTCAGTTATTTGCAAAGTCCAGACATGCCAGCCTAGTATGCAAGCTTGAAAAATCATCTCAACATATACTGTATCACCAATCCTTCATTTCTTCTATCGTTCAACACAAAGTTTTCCAGCAAGGCTAGATTTTTGACTATCTCCCAAGCATATACATATATATTTTACTATTATATCATATTTTACATATTAGAGCTCAGTATATTTTCATCAACCTGGACTTCTTTGCCCCATCTTCTCTGCCCATCCCAAATCCATCCTGCTCAATATCTCAAACCTGACTAGGAAGCCCTATCTCATGGAATCGTATAGTAGGTATGTAGATCTTTCCGAGTATGGCAATGTTGAGTCTTTGGGAAGAAATGTCTTGTGTTTCCCAGGATATTTTAAATTACTTACAGATATTAATGCAAGCTGGTGTTTTTCATTATCTTCCAAAAGGGAAAGAAGAATTTTAATAGTCAATTACTTTCTTTTGCAGGAGAGATAGATGAAGAAAGTAAGGCCGACACAGGAGGCTCCTTACGATCCCTGGGGTAGGTATCCAAGGGGATACAGAAATAGAACATTTCCCCAAACACATCGAACACATTGACTTACTTTTCTGCTGGCGAGCGTGAGACCCAATGATGTATCTAATCACAGCAAAACTGATAGGTGCTCTTAATGATTTTGAAGTTCTGGATACAAGATTGAAAAAAGGAAAATAGTGGGAATAACAAGCGTTGCTTTTTCAGCTCCTTTTCCAATCGCAAGTTCTAAGTTTGGCAGGGAAAGTAAGATATGAGTAAGGAACAGCTGGCTGTAAAGATGGTGTCAAAGCGGGATTTGTTTTCCTGGACCACGGCTTTCCAGAACAAAGAGTTCCTGGCAAGAGATGATGTTCATCTCACAGGAAACGTGGGAGAAGAGTTGCTGACCTGACCAAAGAGCTTGAAAATGAAATTTGTAGAAGAAAGTGAAAAATGTCCAAATAAAACTACAAAACCAGATGCTCTTGAGAATAACAATGACACAGAGAAAACCATCATGATACAGGTTTTACTCTGTTACTTTCGGGAGAAAATGAGAGGGCAGAGGATCAAGAGGCTCTGGTCCTAGATGTCTATATTCCAGGGCAGGTCAGCCCCTGCCTTGTTCCCCCAGGTTTGCTCTTTGCCAGCTCCTTGCAAAGGAGCTGTTGGTGTGCTTTGGCTGCAGACCCAGACTGTTTGGACTTGTGATTCAATTTGATAGGGGTGACATGCAAGTAATACGCTTAATACATCTCCGTCTTGAACCAAAGGCATGCTGCACCTGGTGGCCCACCACCACCTCCGGGCTTCTAAGTGTCTCTGCCCCCCAGGCTTTCCCTGCTGTCAATGAGACAGATCTGAAGGGCCCCATGGTGAGCTTGGGGCATCTGCATCGATCTAATTTCAGCTTGTGCCCACCTGCTACTTTGAACCCAGTTTCTGCCTTCATTTCCTTCTTTAAAATGTCCTTGGTTGACTCACCTAATACTTTAGTCTTCCCGCCCCTTTTTTTAAACAATCAGGGACAGGTTCTGAATTCTAGAAAGTGACTAAACCAATATGATGCAAACATTAAAATTAAGGGATTTAGGGTCAAAGAGACTGGCACAGAATCCACTTATGCCATTTACTAATCTCTGTGTTAATATCCTTATTTATAAAATGTGGATTATTGTAATACTATATTGTATTACAATACTATAAGTCTTAAGAAGTTAGCGCATGTAACAACTTTGTGCAGTGCTTAACTGATCATAATGACCCAGTACTTGTTAGCTCCTATTCACTTATTATTAGTTTCATCATCATTATTATTATTATCAACCCAAGGTTCTTCCTGGGGTCTTTTTCCAGAGTTGGTCCAGTGCTGGAAATCCAGACACCTATGTATGGATCTCTCATTGCTTCTCAAAGCCCCACCAACTGGCACATTCATTTGCCACTTGGAAATTGTTCTTCAGTGCTCTCTGTGCCATATTGGACCCTTACACTGCTGTCCATCGGATCCATATTTTCACATTGTGCAGAAAACTGTGGCCCAAGCTTTTCAATAGCCTTTCCTTATACCCTCATAAATGGGTCTCTACCTACACCCAGCATTTTACTCTACTCTCTGGCCTCATTATGTCAGCTCACAGCGTGGGAAAAAAAAAATCAATGAGAATGTTTCTTCACAAGACAAAGGATACCATTTCATATTCATCCCTGAGATTTTAATTGGGTGATATTAATGACTGGAATGTGGCAAGAAAAAGAAATACTTATTTGAAAAGGAAAAAAAAAAAGATCATGTTAAGTGTGTCAGAACTTTATGTTCAAGGACTTGAAAATTTGTCATGGAGACCTAGAAATATATTTGTTTTGTGTTATTTTAGCCAGCAGATCTAGGACCAGTGACTAGGCATTATAGAGAGGCTCAAGTCAACTAATAAAAGATGAGCTTTCTAACCAAGTTGGTGAAGAATAGTAGGAGATGGCTCAAAATCTTTGCCTTTCTTCAGGATTCAAACAACAATAGCAACTGCATTAAATAGTTGTCATGATAATAATTAATTACTCACCCTTGAGTTTAGGGTCAGTTTTTCTGCATGATCTCCATGTTCTGTCTTCTGTGCCCAAACCTGGGCCTTCCAGACTCCAAAAATAAAGTTATTTCTAAAGGTGAAATGGTTCTTAATGCAAATGAAACCTCCAGACAGAGAAATAAAAGATTCTGACAAAGGGCTTTAACATGTGGGAAAAAAGTTAGCAGAATATCCCAAACCCCTACCAGAAACCAACGCTTCTTTGAAACCTCCAGAAAGTATCCATATCCCTCTCACTATTTTGCTTGTTGAATTCCTTTATTCTACCTAATCTCAGCACACAACTGAGATTGGCCTAGCTAAAGGAATAGTTAACAGATGTTTAGAGACCTAAAGCCAGATTCGCTCACTTGGCGAGACAGCTGCTGGGGGCGGAAGGTCGGTTCAGCACACAGAGCACCATGTCCTATGGAAGGCTGGAGCAGAGCTTTCTTCCAGCCTGGGTCACAGGTGACAAGCCCAGCACAGAGCTAAATTGTCAAGCTATGGACTGGCTAAGAGTGTTCCTGAAAGCAACAACAAGGAAATCCTCGAGTAGATGGTGTTCAGAAGTCAGGGTGGGCAAAAATCTGTTTCCAGCCATCACTCTACTCTACCTCTCCAGCCCCCAGCCTGTGGTTCAGAGGAAGAAATCAGTCCCCAGAAAAGGATACGGAAATAAATCAAGACTCACAAGGACAGGGAAATTAGCAAGGTTATGATAACACAGAATCATGTATAGTGCCCCCCAGATGAAAAGGCAATAACCTTTGTTGCTAGACACAAGGTATGAGATGAGAGGGGGTGGAGGTTGATTTGAAAAACAAGGTGGAATCCCAGTTCCCAGAATCCAGAACTGACCACAGACATCCATGTATTTCCCTGAGGCTCAGTCTCTCTCTATCTCAGCTCCCAGTTCTGATCATGGGACTTGTGAAGAACTGATGCCAATACTTCCATCCACCGAAACTGATGGTTTTAGGTGCTATTTTGTCATTGTTGAGAGCACAGACTCTGAAGCCAAATTGCCTGTTTCAAATTCCAGCTCTGCAGTTGGGTGGTCTCAGGAAAGCTACGTAACCTCTCTATAGTCCATTTTCCTTGTTTGTGAAATAGTAATAATAATAGCATCTATGCCATATGTTTGCTTGAGGGATAAATGAGTTAATGTAGGTAAACTATGAGAATAGTGTCCAACAGATAGTTATAAGTGCTGTCTTACAAATGCAACAAGGGAGAGAGGCTTCCACTAAGGGCAGTTATGGTGCAAATGTCCATGTCCTAAATGGGGCCGTGATGAAGATGGTGGTCATTGTTTGCAAACACTTTGCCATTAACAACTAACTCTCTGAACTTCATCACCTCTCACAATCTTCGTTTTCTTCCAGGTGTCTGTCCATTTCCTTTCTTTGCAATTTTACTTAATCAAGGAAAACTTGACTATGGTGTCTTAAGAGGTTCTCAGCCAAGCAACATTCTGCCCTGAAGGAGGCCAAATATGTGAGAGCCACTGATGAATGGGTGGAGGAGGGTAGGTCTTGGAGGAAAACCCAAACTCTTGATTGTGTAAATGGGATACAATCCCTTCCAATCATCTTTGATGTTCCAATCCCTTAACAGAGAATAGAAATAGAAATAAATTTCTCCTCTAAATGGTTTTGTGGTCCTTGTATTAGGGCTCTCCAGAGAAACGGCATAGGACCTCTGTATCCATATCCAAATGTATACCTATAATCTATCTAGAAAGAGATTTCTAGATATCTACCTACCTACCTACCTGTAGATACATATCTAGAAATAGGTTTATTATAAGGTAATGGCTCACACAATTATGGAGGCTAAGAATTCCCTCTATCTGCCATGTGCAAGCTGGAAATCCAGAAAAGTCAGTGGTGTAGCTTGAAGGCCTGGGAGCTGGAGAGCTGATGGTGTAGACACCCCAGTTCAAGGCTGGAGGTCTCAGAAGAAGGAGTACCAAGGGCAGGAGAAGATCAATGATCCAGCTCAATAGTCAGGCAGAGAGTGAATTCAGTCTTCCTCCATCTTTTTCTTCTATTCAGCCCCTTAGTGGGTTGGAGGATGCTCACCCACATTGGGGAGGGCGGTCTGCTTTACTTCGTCCCTCAATTTCAACACTGATCTCTTCTAGGAATAGCCTCACAGACACACCCAGAAATCAAGTTGAACCACCTATGTGGGCATCCTTTGATCCAGTCAAGTTGACACATAAAATTAACCATCACAGTCCTCAATGGTCATGACTGAGCCAGTGTGGTTTAGCAGGAAGAGCAGGGGCCCTGAGTCAGTCTTAGCTGGGTATCCTTGGGTCAGTCACCTCATCTTTCTGAATCTCCATTTCTTTAACTATTATGTGAACTTTACATTACCTATTTTATGCAGTTGTAGCTTAAATTATATCAGATATCTAGGGCTAAGGATAAAGTGCCTTCTTATAGACAATCTTCCACCTCCTTCTTCTATTTAATTATTATAGAAATAGATATAGGAGCCTATCCAATTCTTCCAAGTGCTTCTGACTCCATGCATCCCTATACCAGGGGTTAGCAAAAACATCCTGAAGAGGGGCAGATTTGATTAAGTGGATGCAGTTGACTTCTAAGATGTTCAGTGGCTGAGTACTCCGTATTTCCTCTGGGTCTTCAGGCATTTTCTGAAATGGAACGGAGTACAATCAGAAAAGGGCCACTTGAGTGATTTAAGGGGGTAGAAAGATTGACAATGAGAAGAAACTTGTTATACGTGAAGGGTACAGAAATAGGCTTACAGCAACTGTTGGCAAAGCTTTACTGTAGACAAACAAGGGGCCCCCTCTGAAACAATGAAGGGGCAATTTAGGAGTCAAAAAATTTTAGCGCACAATAGGAGGGGAACTTATAGAATTCCGTCCCACAAAAGGTGGAACAGGCTAGAAATGTCAAAAGTTCAATTAGGGTGAGATAGATTCCTTGGGTCACAACAGAAGAAAATGCAAATAGATCCATGAATTTCCAGGCCATATCCAGCACTGTTCTGTCGAAGGAAGTAGTCAGTATAGAGTCCCAGAGGGACGCAACTTAGGGTCGTGTTTAACAACAGGGATTCTAGAATCTGGTTGCATCAGTTCTTACTGAGGCTCCAACTCTCATTATAAATGTGATCATGACAAGTTTTTTAAGCTCTCTGCTTCAGTTTTCCCACATGTAAAACAAGCCAGACAGTGGTACTTACCTCACAGATTGTGTTGTGAAGATTACGTGAGCTGAGCCACGTACTTTATCACCATGTCCAGTATGTACTAAGCATTCCATCAATGTTGACAGCTGTTATGGTCATGGTTGTTATAATTAAGACTGAATCAGATACTAGAAGTCAAGGCTAAGTCAGGGAAACAGGGATCCAAGTGTTGCCCCTCCCAAAGAGTTTTTAGCAATCCTCCCACCTCTTTTGTTCAGATCACTCTAAGTCCCATGCAGTGTGTGGAAAACTCAGACTGAAAGCACTTTGCTAAAGGAGGTTCTGTGAGCAATGCTGTTTACATGGTTTGTCCCCTTTGGGCACCAAAATCTTTATTCTAAGAGTCAGGTAAGGTCAACCCATTTCAGAGAATTACCTTTAAAACTACCTAGAACTTTATGAACACACACAAAAAGATTTTGTGAGTCTGTAGGAGCCCTCCCTGGGGCCTAAGGACAATATACATTTTACTATACATTTAATTTAGGCATAAACCTGTACCATAAAGTGTAAGTTTCACAGAGGGCATTGACAAATTGCCAGTTCCTCTCACTGGTTACCCCTGCAGCTCAGACTAAGAGAATAGCCTCTATATGGTGTATCTGGATTCTGCTTCTTCCAGATTATTCTACCTAGTCTTCTTGTATTGGTCACTTTTTAAGGCCATCATCTTGATAACCATCAGGAAGTAGTTCTTAGTTTATAGAGGAGTTTCTCGGCCTTGGCCCTGTTGACATTTGGGGTCTGATATAGTTTTGTTTTGGGGAGCTGTCCTGTGCATCGCTGGATGTTTATCAGCATCTCTGGTCCTTACTCACTAGACGCTGTTAGCATGTGTCCCCCACTCCCAGAGGTGACAGCCACAAATGTCTCCAGATTCTTCCAAATATCTTCCCCCACTTCACTCCTGGGGCAGGGTGCAAATCATGTCTGGATGAGAATCCCTGGTCTCAGGGCATTACCCAGAGATCTCTTGAAGAAAATGAAAAGATAGATGGTATTCAGAGGAAGGATAAGAACAGCCCAGCTGAGTGCTGTGTGGGCCCACGTTTACCAAGCAGCCTCTGTAAAGGTTCAGTGTTACAGCATTGGCATCGGCAGAGTGGTCCCAGAGCGTGAGAAGTGGATCCTAGCTCCTCGGGCATGACGATCTGTATGCCAGTTTTCTCATTTGTAAAACGGGGATGAGAATTCCCCACAGAGAGTGGGTGTGTGCATGTGTGTGTGGTGCTTAGAACACGGCACATAAAGCATGCTATATGTTTGCTGTTATTACCTTATGTTGTTACAGAATCCTCATGGCGTAGGCACTATTATTATTGCTGTGTCATTGACTAGGATACAGATGTTCAGAGAGGATGTCATAAGCGGCCTGTCCGTAGATCTACATGACACAATTGTAATTATTACCCAGGTCTGTCTAACTTCAAAGTCCATACTCTTATCACTCCCTTTCCCCAGCACTTAAGTATTTAGAAGCCTTGTTTATGTCAGTATACCCTGCCTTCTTTCTCTTTTTATGTATAAAATAGTGCTCATCTTATTGATTTATTTTTAAAAGATTTTATTTATTTATTTGAGAGAGAGAATAAGAGACAGAGAGCATGAGAAGGAGGAGGGTGAGAGGGAGAAGCAGACTCCCTGCCGAGCAGGGAGCCCGATGTGGGACTCGATCCCAGGACTCCAGGATCATGACCTGAGCTGAAGGCAGTCACTTAACCAACTGAGCCACCCAGGGGCCCCGCATTTTAAAATGTTATTTTAGGGGTACCAGATGGCTCAGTCGGTTAAGCAGCTGACTCTTGATTTCTTTCTATTTTATTTTATTTTATTTTATTATTATTTTATTATGTTATGTTAGTCATCACACAGTATATCGTTAGTTTTTGACGTAGTGTTCCATGATCCATTGTTTGCATATAACACCCAGCATGCAATACATGCCCTCCTTAATACCCATCACGAGGCTAACCCATCCCCCCACCCCACCGCTCTAAAACCCTCAGTTTGTTTCCCGGAGTCCATAGTCTCTCATGACTCTTGATTTCTGCTTAGGTTGTGATCTCAGGGTCCTGGGATTGAGCCCCGCATCAGGCTCCATATTCAATGGGGAGTCTGCTTGAGATTCTCTCATTCTCTCTCCCTCTGCCCCTCCCCCTGCTCTCTCTCATTCTCTCTCTCAAATGAATAAATAAATGTTTAAAAAAGTAAAATAAAATATTATTTTAGTTCAGCTTTTTTGAGGTATAATTGACACATATGAATTGTATGTGTTTATGAGATAGAAATTCATGTTTTGATATATGTATTCATTGTGACATGATTACCACAGTCAAGCTAATTAACATATCCATCACCTCACATATTTACCACGTTTTCTTCCTTCCTTCCTTCCTCTTTTCTTTCCTTCCTTCTTTTCTTTTTTTTTTTTTTCCACGAGAGCACTTAAGGGTTAGCCTCTTAGGAAATTGCCAGTATCCAATCTGGTACTCTTCAATGTAGTCCCTGTGGGGTACATTATATCCCCAGAACCCATTCATCTTGCATAACTGAAACTCTGGGTCCTTTGACCAACATTTCTGCAGATCTCTCTAACACGTGCTCTGGGTCGTCTCTCAGTCTTTCACTCAGTAAGGCTTCATTTTAAATTCCATCGGGTGGGTAACTATACCTATCTTCCAGTTTTGAGGAATTAAGTAAAACAACATACTTAAAACACTAAGCACAGGAACTCGCATGTAGTCAAAATTCAATAAATGGTGGCTACTGTTATTGAAATAACCCTCCCGTGGGAGAGAGCTCTGAGGCAGATGACTCTTCCTGCTTCATATCATTAACCTCTATTCTTGGCTGTAGCCACTCCTTCCATGACCAATAATCATGTTCACTACAGCTAGATTCCAGGAAGCTGTCCGATCTCCCGTACTGGTGTCTTTGTATTTAGCTATACTAAATGCAGATAGCAGAAAGAAATGTGACTTTTGTTGCTGCTGGGCGTTGTAGCAGACCCTATTCCCTGGTCGACACTGCATTCCTGACCTCCTTCCCCCGCTTGCCTCCTCCAATATAGAGACAGGGAAAATTAAATACAGTTTCCCCCCGACTCCTTTGCAGCTCGAGGTGGCATAGTCCTTTAACACGGTTCTGACCTGGAAGAGGCAAGTCAAAGTTCCCTGGGAGCTCTGGGAAGGCTCTTAGTTGTCTCGCTTCAAGAACAGGCACAGTTCCCAGCTCTGCTTCTGTGGTGGTTGAATGTGTCTGCTGGTATTTGAAGATGCAACAACAGTCTTGCTCCATGAAGGAAAGACTGAGGGAATCAGACGAAATTGGGGATGTTCGGGGTGATAGGGCCATCGACAAGATCAAGGAAATCTGAGGCCACAGCGCTGACTCATGGTGCTACCGAACCAATGCCAACAAAACCCTCAACCAGATTATTATGCGATAAAACTAAATCCCTATTTGCTAAGACACTAAATCAGATTCTCTGTTATTTGCAACCAAATGCATTCATAATAGATATAAACATGCATTATGCATTTTCATGGGGCAAGAAGGCGGTGGGTTGGGAAGTGTACATCCTGGGGGTGAATTCCTCTCCTATGAGTGAAGAGGCAGAGGATGGGCAGGAAGGATTCAAGAGTTTTTAAGTTCCTGGCAGACACATAGTGATTTTACAACTGTGGCCTCATTTACTCAACAAACCTCTGGTGTTAGGTATCATTTCTCCCTTTTACAGATGAGAAAAGCGAGGTACACTGATTGTATAACTTGCTCAAAATCACACAACTAGTGAATAGTAGAGCCAGAATCAGAGCTGAGAATTAAATAATGATGGAGGGGCGCCTGGGTAGCTCACTCGGTTAAGTGTCAGACTCTTGGTTTCGGCTCAGGTCATGATCTCAGTATCCCGATATTGAGCCCTGCTCAGCAGGAAGTCTGCTTAAGACTCTCTCTCCCTCTGCCTCTCCCCCTCCACTCTCTCTCTCTCTCAAATAAATAAATAAATCTTAAAAAGAAAGAAAGAAAGAAAAAGAAAGAAAGAAAGAAAGAAAGAAAGAAAGAAAGAAAGAAAGAAAGAAAGAAAGAAAAAGAAAGAAAGATGGAACTCATGCACAAAGCATGCTTTTCCCAGCACAACAGAATAAATGCCTTAAACCTCACAGATGTGCAAGAATTAGATTCAGGAATGTCTGAACCTCATGACCCTAAATGACTGCCTTTATCAGGAATGGGGGGATCATCTCATCTCCGGCACACGTTTTTGTGCCCTGCTTTCCTCCAATAAGCTCTCTGAAATCTGGGGATCTGTGTTCGTCTGAGTAGAAGGCAATCTTCCTCGGCTTATGTTGCCGTCCTCGTCCTCGGCGCCATTTTGCCAACCTCCCTCCCTGCTACATTCTGCTAGAACCCATGCTTTGCCTGGTCCCTCCAGTAGATATGCTCTTCTCTGATGAACAGAATTTACAAATCTGGAAGCTTCAAATCCAGATTCCCTAGCAGTCTCAAGGAAATGATTTTGACAGCTGAGTGATGTCAACCAACTGAGAAATGCAAAATAGAACACAAAGAAAAAACCCAAGGGATGGTGTGCCTGGAGGATCACAGCAGTTTTATTAAACCCCAGCAAGCATCTCAGGAGGATGGGCATGGGGCTGGCATCAGGATAAATCTTGCTGCTTTTCTCGGATGGTCATCACAATCCTCTTCTGGGCAGCAGATGCTCGGGAGAAAAAAGGATACCAGCGCCCTGAGGTTCTGGTTTGGGGGAGGGGTGACCATTCTATTGGAGCTCTACAGAATCACAATGGGGTGTACGTTGCCTTGGCTTGGTAGGGGATGGAATTGGAGGTGTGGACACTGGTGGGAGGGGGTTCTCTTGGCAAGCCAAAATCCAAGCAGAGCCTGCCAGAATCTAATCAGAGGCTGACAGCTTTCGAATGTCACGTCAAGCCCAGGGTCAGCTCCATAATTGTACTTGCCATCATGTCGGAATGCAACCTTTAGAAAGGCAGCGGGCCACCAACTCTGCTTCTTCTCTTTTTTTTAGTCCTTGGATTCAGCCTGTGCCCTCTCTCAGTCCTCATGTCTGCAGGACAGCCACGCTTTTCTCTCTTCCCATCTGGTACCACCACGTTTCCAGTAGACTGGGCTTGGCGGGATCCCAGCTTGGCTGTGGGGCTCGCTTCTCACCCGGTAGTCCCAGGACCAGTCTCCAGTGAGTGGTTGGGGGAAACGTAAACCAGAGTGGGGCTGAATGTGAAAGCTGCCATGTCATAAAGCATTTTGAAATAATTTTGACTGCTCCAAGCCCAGTAGTCACCTCTGTGATATTCTGAGCTTTTGTCCTGGTATGGAGGCAAATAACTTAAAATTGGAAAGGCCCTAGAAACTGTCTTTCATCTAATCTGAGAAACAAAGCTCATAGTAAGACACCCAGTGGTAGCTGGAATACCTCCAATGATAAAAGATTTTAAAGAAGGGCTTGAGGACTGCTGGGCAGTAGTAATAAGAAGGCATTAGGGATGGGACAGAGATGCATTGAGCTTTATTCTTTTATTTTATTTTTTTATTTTTTTAGTGTAATAACATGGAGAAACCTTTTAGGCATTAGGTATAAGGACCAGGCATATTTACTTGGTTGTAGAATTTACCTGGCTACAAGTAGTTTTTCTTAAATAGGTCACTAGACTTGCAGTAGGTATAAAAGAAACTGGAATTCCTTCCTTTTACGTGCATCATGCTGCAAACATTTCCCCTCCACCCTGCCCACACGTCAGACTTCATGCAGCAGGCAGAGCTAGCGTGCTCCTTCCCCAGTCCCTGGCATGGACCTCCATGTCTGCTGTTTGGGGAGTCTAGCTTTAGAGATTGGCGGCATTGAACGGACAAAACACCCCTGAAGGAAAGAACAGAGGAAATATCACGGGAGGAAGAGAGGGAGGGAGGGCAATCTCTTCCCATAGGGCTGCAGCTCTGTCAGACCACTATCCCATACTTCAAGTCAATGCTTTTGGGGTTTGGTCCCTCGACCAGCAGTAGCAGCATCCCCTGAAAACTTGGTAGGAATGCAGATTTTCAGACCCCAGCCCACACTTACTGACTCTCCCACTCTGAGGTGGGGCCCAGCAGAAAGTCTGACAACTTCTCTAATACCTTGGTGAAAAGAAGCTCGATTTCTGAAGGCGACAAATTCTCTCTTGGTAGAGAGCTCCTTTGTAATAATTTTCTTTCTCCTTATGAGCAGCTGAATGGCATTCATTTCTCTGGGACTGCTAATTCTTTCTTTCCTTTATTGAAATTACCTGGAGTTATGCTTTAATTCAGCCACGACAGCTACGCCCTGCATTTGGCTCCCCTGTGGTTATAAGACCTTTATTATGTCCATTTTAAAGATGCCAAAGACCGAAGCCCAGATAGATGGTTCATCTGGGAAGCACCCACTAACTCAGAGTTCTTTGCAGTAAGTGATCCGAATTTCTGGTGATGCTAGCTGAAGCTGACAGTCCTTACAGGATAAAAAAAAAAAAAAAAAAAAAAAATACCTAGCAGATAAAATTCTTAAAGGGAGAAACAAACGCTAATGGAGGGAAATATTCCTGGCAAATACGATGCAAATAAAGTTGACGCTTGGTGAGTGTTACTGAATGAAAATATTAGCTGAATAAAAATGCTAACTACAGACACCAGTGTTAACAGCTGAACATTGCTGGTAATGCACAGCGAATAACACTCACTGAAAGAAAATATATTAACTGCGGGAGAAGGGAAAGGAGCTGAGTGATTTATAACAAACACACACCTAGCGTGGAGGATGCTTCCTATGGTAATAGATTGCTGTAGCATTCATAGCTCCGGTGTCGAAATGCCTCAACCTGCCTTAGCAGCTTTTTTTAAACTCAGCACTCTCACAAGATGGCTTTTCGTTCCAGCCACCAAAAGCGTGTATTCATTTATAAGAGAATTGTTTCCTACGCAGTCCTGGGTTGTTTGCCAAATCGCTCTCCTGTAGCTCATACACCTGGCGTCGCGCTCGTCCCTGACACCGCGCCTCGCCCCTCGCACTCTCCGGGGGTCGAACTGCAGACGCCGAGGTCCCCAGGCTTGAAGTCGTGCGGTGACCTTTTTTAAGGGACAGCCGAATTGGAACAAGGGTCTCCTCGTCTGCAAACAACTTTCTGGATCACTCTGCTCAAAGGAAATTTTAAAAAAGAGAGAAGTCTGTTGCCAGTCCCTGTCTCTACGAGGTAGATGTTTTGACACGCTGGCTTCATTACACGAACGAAACGCAGAGTTCGCTGCAATCCACCACGGCAAATGAAAAGAGCCCTTTTGTGCATGTCTACGCAAATTGACTTTGCGGTGCATTATGGGAAGTGTCAACTAATGCGGGGGAAGTGGGTATTTTCGTTGTTGTTTGTTCTCTATATTTATTTATTTATGTATTTATGTATTTTTTCTTTCTTTCTTTCTTTTGTTTTTTTTTTTATTTTTTTTGCAGCGAGGCAGAGATTTTGCATGTCAGTTGTAGATACAGTCTTTCTTCCGAGTACTGCGTTTGTTTTATCAACCTGATTCCCAGATTTTCTCTGGGCCTTACCAGGACTTTAGAGGCTCGGAAGGGTGGATAATAAATTATAAAAGGAAAAAAAAAATTATCAAAGGAAATTGTGGCAGTCTGTCTGACTAGATAGCCAACCCGTGTATCAACCTTTGACAAATATGTATCTGGCACATAGTAGGTGAGACGATCAATATTTATGGAATAAATGAATGAAATGTGTATCTAGAGCAAAGGCATTTTTCACTGGCTCTAGCAGTTACTTGCATCCTGTCAAAATACTCAAGGCAGGCAAATTTCACTCTTCAGGGTATCAGATTGCGAACCGTGGGACAGATAGGGGGACTCATTCGATGGGATGTTGGTTTAATGCAGTCTTCCTGTGCTCGCCAACTTGTTTGGCAACAGGGCCTGAAGGGGTTAATGTCTGCCGCGTGCTTGGAAAGTGGCTAATGTTGTGTGAATAGCAGAGTAAAGGATCATTGCTCTGCCTCTCTGAGACAGCTTCTAGGCAGAAGGAGCAGGAGGCCTCAGCCTACATCTGCCAAGACTAAGGAACCCTTGGGCAGGTGAGAGCAACCTCAAGGCATGTAGCCTCAGCTTCGGGCCTACATGCTGTCCGCCTGGACCTGAATCCTGGTAGGGAGACGGCCCCTACTGAGGTCTTCTGGATGGGAAGCTGTGTGAGATAAGCTATTTCTTGCCCACAAGGTTAACACCTCACACTTATCTCAAATACAGGTAAGCAGGGGGCAGGAATCTGGTGGTGAGATTTTTACCTTCAGAGGTAGGATTTTTCAAATAAATCTGTAGGATTTTTATTTTATTTTTTCAGGGGTTAGGAAGTTGCCTAGGGCAGAATACACCAGGATGTAAAGAATCTAACTGGCATCCATGCCCTGCTCTGCCAGAATCTTCCACTCTCTTCTCCACTTCCCCAAACAAAGCCATATTCCATCCTTTTTGCTCCAATGGACAAACTGAAGCTGGGGTGGGGTTGGGTCTGATCCAGGCTTGTTGTACGGTCTTTATGAGTGTTAGCCCAGTAGTCAAGCGGTTAGGTGCAGGTCCTTATTCTTTCAGCAACTTGCTGTATGACTCCAGTGGGAGATTTATCTTCTCTAGGCTTGTCTCCTTGATTATAAAATGGGAAATAATGGCAACTGCCTTTAGGACCCACACAGGGCTGTTGTAAATATGAAATAAAATAGTAATTGAGAAAGCTCTTTGAAATGTTTGAAATACTATATATGTATATATACATATATATATATATCAGAACCAATCTCCCCAAACCAGAGTGTTAAGGAAGATGGTGTGGTATACAGAAACCACACAGGGCTGGATACCTGGGTCCTGCTTCTCTCTCTCATGATGTTTTCTGTGATTCTGGGACAGCTCCAGCTAACTCTTCTGAGCCCCAGTTTCCTCATCTATTGGAAGGGGGTGATTGGAGAACCTTCCTGGTAGAGTTATCGAAAGGGACAGGTGCAGTCATTTCCGTGAAACCCTAGTATATTTTAGGCTCTTAGTAAGAGTTGGCTCAGTCGGTGATCCACTTACCCATTCATTCATTCCCTCATTGACTCAGAACATCTCACAGTCTCAGGTTGGTGCCTTGTCTCGGGATGTCGTTAACACTTAAGGCCTTTTTCAGCGGTAAAAGGAGCTGGCTTATAAACACCATCACCAGCGGTAGTTAAGAGAAGTAAGAATACATTCCTGCTCCTTTGTCTGTACATCAAATTGTTCTTTATTGCTCACAGAGTACCAGAAGGTTTGGGTTCCTCTGCTGGCTCAGGATCCTCTCTCTTTTGCTGCCTGGGTGTGGGGAGGGCTCCACTGAGCCAGCTCACCAAAAAGAAGGAAGAACAATAGGCTTGTTGCCTTTTCCTCCGTGAAAATGCTCCCTGAGGTACCATATAATCAGAGCAGGGTTGTGACAGTCAGCATGTCTCTGCTCTCCCCGTATCCTAGCCATAATACAACATTAGAAGCAATTAGAGCCTGTTCTAGGTTGTTTGTAAGATGATTATTATAGCCATTGCAGGGACATCTCAAAACAGTGGAGTTAAGGATTACAACGTGTTCCACATTTCCAAAGCTGCTAATGGCAGGTGGCGGGTGGCGGGGGAGGCAGTGTTGAAGAGCTTAAGAAACAGAGACAGACAAAGCCCAGCTCATTAACCCTGCCAGCAAGGCCCTGGGCCTGGACATGCATTCTCAGTGTGGGGCACCCGAGGACTGATGGGAAGTATTATGTCTTCGGTAGAGCTGCTCAGCAGTGGGGGCTCGGCGCTGGAAGGATGGGCTGGACCTGAAGCTCTACCACCGTATCCTTCTGTTTCCTCAGACATGTTGACAAGCCCCTCAGGATCAGACAGCCAAGCATCTGAACCACAGAAGGACTCTGGTCACAGTCCCTTTCTCTCTGTTCCAGCTAGCCGCACACACAGATACTTGACCACACTTGATGTGGAAAATCTTCAACGTCAATCTTTCACAATTATTACTTAAGCCTACTTTTATTCAGAGAAGACAGAAAACTGCAGGTCAGCTTGCTGTCCAGACTAGTCTACCTGCCTTTCCTTTATCACACTCTGTCAACACCATTCTTCTAGCTACTGAGGCAGAGAATCATGGGGCCATTTTGTCCTTTTTCCCTTTATTTTCATTCCAAGAAGTATTTAATGTGCTCCTACCATATGCCAAGCAAACAAAGACCCCTGCCCTCATGAAACTTACTTTATAAATATGTAAAGAATGCTATATGGTAGAAGTACTAAGTACTACTATATGATAAGTACTGAGGGGAAAAGAAAAAGTAAAGCAGGGATTCGAGGTACTAAGAAACTCATAAATTCTGACTTGGACTATGACAGTGGGTTCTTTCCTGGGGTTTGCCCTCTCCTCCTGAAGCCTACCTCTTGTGTCATCCCTGACTCAAGCAGAACTCTTAGACTCTCCCTGGTTCCTACACAGCCTTGAGCCTGGCATCCCAGGCCCTGTGTGCATTATCCCCAGCCTTTTCCACTTGGTCTCCCCCTATGTCATGAACCCGACTCCAGCCAGAGGTAACTCTCCATTATTCCCCAACACACTCTGCCTTTTCTTGCCTTATAGTGTACTATTTGCATAAAAAGGAAGCTCATATTTGTTGCACTTGGCTAACAGAACTTCGTACCATTTTAGATTTGATAGCAATTCTATGATGTACACGGCGAAGGAACAGAGGTTGCCTTGCCTGAAGTCACACAGTAGAATGTGCCAGAGACAAGATTCAAATCTCCATCTGTCTGAGTCCAAATCCTGTGCTCTTTCTCCCAGATCACACGGTTTATTATGATTTATTCCCTAATTCCGGATAGAAACTACTAGAAGAGCCGTGCCTATTCACCTTTGTGCTGCTTCCAGTGCCTGGCACAAAATCTCACACGAACTAGGTGAAAACATATTATCTGAATTAAATTTCTTTGAGTGTAATTAAACTAAGCTGAACAGGCTTTTATAAGGCTATTCATTAACATATCTTTCAGCAGCCTCTTGTTTAGCTTTTAATCTGTTGGTCTGTTTGTCAGCCCTCCCATAATCTGTGCGTTTCTCTTCTGACTTCTCTCCTGGTCCTCTGACACTCTCCGTGGGTCCTGAGCCGGCCCCAGCTGAGGGCCTTTACAAGGCCAATGATGGTAGATTTTTCATCTGTGTCATTCAATCGTCTTTCTTGTCGTTCTCCCTACCTGCCTCATTTTTTCCATTGGAGATCCTTTTATAGACATCCATTCCCCCACCCAAATTTCATTCTTACTGGCATGCGCACTAAGCCAGGCTTCAGGGGTCCTTGGTCCCGGCTCTGCATTTCCTGGGGAGTGTGGGGGACAGGGGGCTCGGGGAAGCCACATCTTCTCCAGCCCTTTGTTTCCTTATAGGGAACTGCACATATGGTTTTTAAATTCCTACCAGATCTACTATGTGCCATCCTCATTGTTTAATGTAGCATAATTAATAAGTAAATATTTTTAGATCCTACTGATGTAGAGGCACTTTAGAGTTTCTCTCCAGAGCGTTCTTCCGAAGCAATCCTTGGTCAGCCAGCTTGCTTTATGACCCCTCAAAACAGTTTTGCTTTCCCTCATAGGCCCCCAGTGATCAGCACACATCTCCCGGGAAGAGTCCAGAGCCCAGGGAAGGAGGAGGAAGAGCGATCTCGGTCTTTCAAACGGAGATGTTGAGAAGGAGATGGAGGTTGAAACAGGACTACTTGGGGGACATTTCTCACCTTCCTTTTGCCTCTGGATGGGAAAGGACCTGTGGGTTCACTCTGCCACTAACCTTTGGTCATCTGAAAAATCCCAGGACTGTGATTTTGACATCTTCAAACACCCACCTATTACATCTGACCACTTCCCACATTCCCTCCCTTAGGAGCTGCCAAACCACAAAAAGCCACCAGCGGCATGTGGCCCTGGTTTCAACCCCACAGATGGAACTTTTGGTAAAGGGGGATGAGTTGCTAAATAAATAGAATGCATTGTAAGTGTTGATAGATTTTCTGTTCTGTCCTGGCATTGTGCTCAGTGGAGGATTACCGCTGTGTGTGTTTAAATGCGACAGATGTTTCATTCACTCCCTGGCATGTTGGAGAAGCCGTGATACAGCCCATGATACGCCTTCAGAATCCTTAAAGTGAAATCCTCTAGAAAATTGAAAAAAAAAAATCCCCTCCCCACACTCCACACTTTCTGTCCCCATCTCTCTGCATACTCTCACTCATTTCCATTTATTGGATTTTATCTTTGATTTTTTTTTTTTATGTTCTGGATGAGAAATACCCCTGGAAGACCTTTCACCTCTGGTTGCTGGGCATCCCTGAAGCAGTTGGCTTCATTTGGGTACCCTGGCTGCAGAGGGAATGCAGAGCATTTAGAAACCTTAATTAAGGAACATTTAGGAAGATAGGCTGATGAGGGGCGAGATTAGCAATGGATTTCACTGTTGCCTGCCTACGACTCTCTAATTATTACAAGGGGAGCTGCCAGCAATGCAGGAAATGAAGGTTTGACAGTGAACTACACTGACCTGGATTTCTGTTTCATTAGATTTCATTTAATTTAGGCAAAAGGAGGCAATTTTTTACACCCTAGGATAGTTGAATGTTAACCTCTAGGCCACAGGAATGAAGGGGAAAGAATGTGTTTTATACGGAGCTCTACTAGTTCCCAGATGCAAAATCCTGCCTGGATCCCAACACCTCTTACTGTTTCAGGAGGTAGAGAGAATGGGGATCTATTGTGTCCCATCCAGGGCTCAACGGATCTGAATAATTGAGTCAACATTATCCTCTTTGAATTAAAGAGGGAAAAAAGAATACTCCCTACTAGAATTAAAGAAAAGGATCTTCCTTCCTCTGGATCCTTCTGGCTTTTCCTGAAATGGCTGAGTTTGTTTCTGATGACCCTGAAGGACCACTCCCACTTAGTAGCTTGTGACTGAGAAGAGCTGTGGTCAGGTGCTGGTTGGCACGGTAGGGGGTTGGGGGTGAGACTCTATGACTGG
Organism: Halichoerus grypus; assembly: GCF_964656455.1. Lineage (NCBI taxonomy): Eukaryota > Metazoa > Chordata > Mammalia > Carnivora > Phocidae > Halichoerus > Halichoerus grypus. The sequence continues at coordinate 89,250,345 of NC_135722.1, read as the reverse complement.
GGGCAGAAGGATTGTTAAGGATTCCCTAGGCACTACAGCTAAATCACCATATCTATATGCCACTCAGTGTTGACCTTCTACCTCTTCTCTGTCCTAAGCCAATGGTCAAAGTTGGTTGAGGGATTCTAAAAATTCAAGCAAGAATATTGGATCTAAAACAGAGCACTTGGGTTCTGCCTTCTCTGTACCTTAAATATCAGTAAATCTCTCTCAGTGTCCTCAACTAACATGATGGGAATACTAATTCCTATTTCACAGAAAGCTTATAGAATTAAATAAGAAAAGGCCTAGTATAGCATTCAGCACACAATAGGGTCTCAATATACCTTAGTTACCAATTCTACCCCATGCACATAGGGGGAGTAGGAAGACCGTGTTCTGAAGAAAGCCAAAGAATAAGCCACTCCTACTGGCCTTATATCAAGCAGAAATAAGAGAATAGTAAACAGAAATAACACACATTATTAAATAAAAAGTTAACAAGCTGGGATATATCCATACAGTGGAATACTTCTCAGTAGTAAAAAAGAATGGACTTCTGATTCATGCAAGAATATGTATAAGATAGCAATCTGTTTAGTAAGAAATCAGCTACTTATCATCACTTGATGATAAGCCTCAAGGACAGACTTCAAACTATTGCTCCCTCATGTCTAACTAAGACGAGCTCATTCAACAGCTCTCACTTTATTTTATATTTTCCCTTGGAAAAGGTAACAAGCATGATGCATGAATTAAGTCAAACACAAGGGGCCACTGACAGGCATCCCTCATTTTCTTGTGCTTCATTGTATTGCATTTCACAGATATTGCATTTTTTTTTTTTTTTTTTTTTTTACAAATCGAAGGTTCCTGGCAACCCTGTATGGAGCAAGTCCATTGGCATCATTTTTCCAACAGCATTTGCTCACCTCATGTCTCTGTGTCACATTTTGGTAATTCTCATAATATTTCAAATTTTTTCTTATTATATTTGTTATGGTGATCTGTGATCAGTGATCTTTGATGTTACTATTGTAATTGTTCTGGAGTACCACAAATCATTCCCACATAAGACAACTTAGTTGTTAAATGTCATGTGTATTCTGACTTCTCCACTGAGCAGTCATTCCCTGTCTCTCTCCCTCTCCTTGGGCCTGCCTGTTCACTAAGACACACCAATATTGAAAGTAGGCCAATTAATAACCCTACACTGGCCTCTAAGTTTTCAAGTGAAAGGAAGAGTCTCACGGCCCCCATTTTTAATCAAAATCTAGAAATGATTCAGCTTAATGAGGAAGGCGTGTTGAAAGCCAAGACAGGTCAAGAGTTAGACCTCTTGTGCCCAACAGTAAGCCAGGTTATAAATGCAAAGGAAAAGTTCTTGAAGGAGATTAAAAGTGCTATCCCAGTCAACACGCTAATGATAAGAAAGTGAGGGGTGCCTGGGTGGCTCAGTTGGCTAAGTGTCTGACTCTTGATTTTGGCTCAGGTATGGTCTCAGGGTCGTGAGATTGGGCCCTGCGTGGGGCCCCATTCTAAGGGCGGGGTCTGCTTGTCCCTCTCCCTCTGCTCTTCCCCCAGCTTGCACTCTCTCTCCTTCTCAAATACATAAAATCTTTAAATAATAAAATAAAAAAAAAGTGAAACAGCCTTATTGCTGATTTGGAGAAAGTTTTAGTGGTCTGGATAGAAGAGCAAACCAGTCACAACAAAGCCTAATCCAGAGCAAGGGTCTAACTCTCTTCCATTCTGTGAAGGCTGAAAGAGGTGAGGAAGCTGCAGAAGAAAGTGTGAAGCTAGCAGAGGTTGGTTGATGAGGTTTAAGGAAAGGGGCAGTCTCCATAACACAGAAGCACAAAGTGAAGCAGCAAGTGCTGATGGAGAAGCTGCAGCAAGTTGGGCAGAAGATCCTGCTAAGATCATTAATAAAGGTATCTACACAAACCTGTCTAAAACAACATTCAATGTAGATTAAACAGCCTTCTATTGGAAGAAGATTCCACCTGGGACTTTCATAACCAGAGAGAAGTTAATGCCTGGCTTCAAAGCCTTAAAGAACAGGCTATTTTGTTAGGGGCTAATGCAGCTTGTGACTTTAAGCTGAACCCAAAGCTCATTTACCACTCCAAAAACCATAGGGTGCTTAAGAGTTATGCTAAATCTACTCTGCCTGTACTCTGTAAATGGAGCAACAAAGCCTGGATGACAGCATATCTGTTTACAACATGGTTTACTGAATATTTTAAACCCACTGTTGAGACTTACTGCTCAGAAAAGAAAAAAAAAAAAGATTCCTTTTAAAATATGATGGTGCATTGACAATGTGCCTGGTGACCCAAGAGCTCTGATGGAGATGGACAACAAGATTCACGTTGTTTCATGCTTCCTAACACAATATCTGTTCCGCAGCTTAAGGATCAAGGCGCCATTTCAACTTCCAGTCTTATTATTTAAGAAATACATTTTGTAAGCCTAGAGCTGCCATCGTGATTCCTCAGATGGATCTGGACAGAGTAAATTGAAAACCTTTTGGAAAGGATTCAGCATTCTAGATGCCATTAAGAATATTTGTGGCTCTTGGGAAGAGGTCAAAATATCCACATTAACAGGAGTGTGGAAGAAGTTGATGTCAATCCTCTTGGGTGACTTTGAGGGGTTCAAGACTTCAGTGGAAGAAGTGCCTGCAGATGTGGTAGAAACAGCATGAAAACTAGAATGAGAGGTGGAGCCTGAAGATGGGACTGAATTGCTACAAACTCATGATAAAACTTGAGGGTATCAAGAGTTGCTTCTTACTGATGAACAAAGAAAGTGGTTTCTTGACATGGAAACTACTCCTGGTGAAGATGTTGTGAAGATTGTTGAAATGACAGCAAAAGACGTAGAATACTACAAGAACTTAGTAAAGCGGCAGCAGGGTTTGAAAGAATTGAGTCTAATTTTGAAAGAAGTTCCACTGCAGGTCAAATGTGATCACGCAGCATCGCATACAACAGAGGGATCATTTGTGAAAAGAAGAGTCCATCCATGTGGCAGGCTTCATTGTTGTCTTATGTCAAGACATTGCAACAGCCACCCTAACCCCTCAGCAACCACCACCCTGATGAGCCAGCAGCCATCAACATTGAGGTAAGATCCTTCACCAGCAAAAGTTATGACTTGTTGAAAGCTCAGATGTTGGTTACCATATTTTAGCAAGAAAGTAGTTTTACATTAAAGTATGTATACATTGTTTTTTAGACATAAGGTTATTGTGCACCTAATTCAGTATAATGTAAACATAACTTTTAGGTGCACTGGGAAACCAAAAAATTCACTTGACTTACTTTCTTGTGATACTCATTTTATTGTGATGTGGCCCTTCTTGGGTCTTTACCATCGTTTTCTAACAGTCCCCACCTTGCACGTTCTCTTCCAGGGGTGGTGATGTTTTTGCACACCTCAGCCACGTTGCTTCGGGTCTCATATCCTTGTTCCCCCCTTCCCCTTGCCAGCCTCTCACGTGTCCTTCAGACTCTGCAGAGGGGTCTCTGGTCTCTGGAATCTTTCCCTCAACCTCCAGGTTGAGCTGCCCCTCTGTGCTTTCCAAATGGCCCCCTCAACATCCTCTTCTTTGGACACACAGCACGCTGGACCATGAGTTCCTCAGAAACAGGACCTGAATCCTTAATATCTCTGGGGTATGCCTGTACTACATTGGTCAATTTCTATGACATTCTATAAAAGATAAAAACTTTAGAGACAAAGCGCAGATCAGCAGTTGTCTGGGACAGGAGGTGAGGGGAGGTGATTTACTGCAACAGGGCACAAGGGAACTTTTCAGGGTTTGGAAATATTCTATATATTATTCATGATGGTGGTTATGCTTAAAATGTACACTTAGAAATGGTGAATTTTACTGTATATAAATTGTACCTCAATAAACATGATTTTTTAAAGAGTCAGTAAAGATGTAATTTTTTTTCTATTTTTCCTTTCTAGAGGGATGTGACTTGTCCACATTGCAGGGTGCTAAGGATTCCATGGAGGCCTCCCTAGAACCTAGGGCCCATGGAATCACTAGGGAGCCCATGAGTGGACATGATGGGGTTTTAAATCACCTGTAATCCCTTGCAAATGTTTGCGTATGGGTACAAATGAACTTTCCTGGGAGGATGTCTCACATTTTTAAATAGAAGATTAAAAGTTACTTTGGCTCACTACACGTCCCTCATTTGAGAACAGTGAGAGAGAGAGGGTGGGGGGCGGAGAGAGAGATCCATATTTCCAGAATAAAAGATAAAGTGAGAACTATTGTATAAGTTTGTCACCAGGGAGACAATAGTTTGAGGTCAGTCCCTGAGCATTATCATCAAGTTACTATCATTAGCTGGTTGTTCTTATTAAAGAGAATGATACTTTATATGCAGGCTCAGTTCTGTGGACCTATGGTGTCACTCGCTCTGATTCCCAAGCTCGTAGTTGGGGGAAAAGAGAGTGAGACTTGCATAAATCTTCCTTAATTCGGGACACTTAATAGGTTCTTTGTACAGTGTTGCAGAGATTTGAAAATGCAAGCAGGGAAAGGAGGTCACCCATGATAGGTAGAAAGCAGGATGCCAAGCACAGCTTAATGGAATCTGTGGTATTGATCCAAGTGGCAAATGCATCGCATTGTAACAGTATTGAAAGCTTTATGCTGGGCATTAGCTCAGAAAAGGCCACAGCTGCTAATTTGCAAAAATATCAGGGTCTCAAAAGTTACTGGGGGTCTTTGAAAGAGAAATCACCAGGCAGCACACTCCCGTGCCTCTCGGAGTTATTTCTATCCAGAAAAGTGGGCCCTGAGTACACCCTCCTCCTGCTAGTGAAAGTGTTCTATCACAAGCTTCCAGACAGGACTATCTCTCTGTGCCCCCCACACTGAATAATTCATCAGTCTGAGATGTGAAAGGAGACAATAGCAGAGTGTTCCTCATGGGCCTGAAAGAGGGCATCATTTTGGACAAGGCATTTCCCGTGCTGGGGTGCGCACCTACAATGCCTGGCCACAGGGGCTCCATTCATGTTCATGGAATGCTGAGGAATGTTCTCTGCAAACACAGGCAGGGCCAGAGAAATGATGGGAATGCTGTTTCCATGGAGCCACCCAGAGCTTGGTATTTAAAGACAGATTTGCAAATACCGAGTCACAAAAGTACACCCTCATATACTGACCCACCCCCTCTTAGACCATATCCCCTTAATGTCAATGGCTCCCATCCCAACAACCTGGGTGCTACTTTTGTTTCTAAACTGGCAAGTCCGGTAAGACAGCCCTAGGTCAGATACAGTCCACAGAGGGCTAAAGAGGCCTTGCTGTCTTACCAATGCTAACAGTTATTTCCAAACAGAATCGTTCCTAAGTAGGGTATGAAGAAATGAGTGGCGGTTCTGGGGCAGCTGGTGACTCACGTGAATGAGGGGGTTTAAAAACAATGTTCGTGGCCTCAGAAGCCTAGACATATGAGAATATATGAGGAAGAAGAAAAGGGAAATGGATTCAAAGAATATTGTTGTGGGAATATATTAGAATTGACTATTATGAAGTAGTGGATAGCACATCTCTTATCTGGTAACTAAACCAGCATAGAAGCAGAATGTGCTGGCAATATTAGAAACTTCAAACATGTGGACATTTCCAGGGCATCTCATGCTGCTAAAATCAAAGGATACAACAACAACAACAACAACAACAAAAGACAAAGGACATTTCTGGTAATATTCTTTAGAATACAGGAAGCAGCAAATGACATGGCTAGTATACAGTACAAACCAAAAAGAAAAATTTGCTAGTGACATGAAACCGGTAAAAAGTGGGGAGAAAGTGACTATGTTATCTTGGTGTTCCTAATGTCCGGAGAACAAAACACTGTGCTAAGTTAGAGGAATATTCTAAATTTTTAGAAGGAAGATAGCAAAACATTTATAAATAGACACAAACGGGAGGCACAAGATGAAATGACAGGGAATTCTGTCAAACCCAAAAAAAGAAGCAGGTGTTTTGTTGTTGTTGTTGTTGCTTTTTTGTTTTTGTTTTTGTTTTTTTCCTCCCAGTGTTTTTTTTGCACAGGGAACTCTTTGAAAAGTGAGGGAAAGGGCGCCTGGGTGGCTCAGTTGGTTAAGCGACTGCCTTCGGCTCAGGTCATGATCCTGGAGTCCCGGGATCGAGTCCCGCATCTGGCTCCCTGCTCGGCAGGGAGTCTGCTTCTCCCTCTGACCCTCCTCCCTCTCATGCTCTCTGTCTCTCATTCTCTCTCTCTCAAATAAATAAATAAATAAATCTTTAAAAAAAAAAAAAGAAAAAAAGAAAAGTGAGGGAAATAAAACAGCTAATGATGGCTATAAGGAGTCAACATACCTCAATGTTAGACAAGCTAAATTGCAAAATAAACTGGGGCCAATGGCATCTTTTTGGAGACAAAAAGTACTGAAATGGGACAGGCTTGGATCTCACGAGAAAATGCTGTCATATTCAACATAACACTTCACAGCTCTTTTAATTCTTAGATTTTCTTTTCCTGTCAAAAAGAATGCTATCTGGGCTGAAAATGGCAGATCCAACAATTTTAGGAGAGTTTATGCTTATCTTATATCCTAAGCCAATGAGAAATTTATGGAAAGGAGATTCACACTGCTGTAACGGTGATTGGAAATCTTCAAGGAATCCTGGAGAATGGGAGAAATGCTGGAAAGCAGGAAATTAGCATGTTTGTTTGCCAATTTCAGAGATAGAATATTTTCTTTGGTGAATCTAGAAAATGCCATAGCCTGTGTATCTGGACGTCTGTACACTCTGACTCAGCTCTAGTAGGAGAAAGGTTTTAGCAGGGTGTTAAAGGGTCTTATCCTGTTAAATATTTTATCAGTGACTTGGATAAACGTCAAATCTGTGGATGCTTCACATTAGAAAGTTATATGATGTGTTGAATAGATAGAACTGGGATCCAAAGAGATTTAAATAAGTGATATTGGTGTGTCAGTTCTAACAAGATAACATTTAATAGATGATGAGCTTAAGGTCCCTAAATTTAGTACAAAAATCCAATCTCTCTTATTCATGATGGATGAGATAAGGCTTAATAGGAACATGAGAAACAAATAAAGAACAACAAGAAACTTAGAGATATCTGATGTCCAATGTGTAGTATGAATAAAAAGGTTGATATGTCGGCCAAAATATCCTAATGGACTCGGAAAAAGGGAGATGGTGCCCCCCGTATTGTACTCATCAGACTGTGTCTGAAATGTCATGTTTCCTTTAAGGTGGGGAGGGGTCATGCTTTAAGTAATACATCAGTGAATAGAGTACACTTAAAAAAAAATAATGCATATGTTAGAGATACTATTTCAACTAAAACTACGTATCACTTTATGAGTGAGAAATGGTTGCAGAAGTTGGGGATATTTATATCAGAAAAAAGGTGGAGCTTCTCCTTCAGCATTTGAAAGGCTATAAGAAAGATTCTTTTTTTATTCTGTGTGGTCTCAAGAGGAAAAACTCAGACTACTATAACCAAGTCTTAAGGAAATAAATTTTGGGAACTAATTTATTAACAGACATCTTCAAGGATAGAAGAGGTTCTTTTAAGTGTCCCAAGTCCCCGCCTTACTGGAAGAATTCATAGATGCGGGCACCACCTGATCTAGATGCAGTGCAAGGCATTCAAAGATCAGACGGATATTGAGGTGTAGTAGTTTTTCCCAGTTCACAGTCCATGAACCAACTGAGCCACCCAGGTGCCCCGAGTCTGTCTTGCATTATGAACAAATCTCTTATCCATGCCTGATCATGCACTGCTCATTTAGAAAATATCAGTTTGCTGACTTACGTAGATCTTCCAAATGTTGACACATTTCATCATAAAACACCGAGAAAGTTATATTCATTAGTAGGGGGTATCTGCCAAGCTCCTGGTAAAAGTTTTCCAAACTTCTGGGGTGCCTGGGTGGCTCAGTTGGTTAAGCATCTGACTTCAGCTCAGGTCATGATCTCTGGGTCCCTGTGTTGGGCTCCATGTTCAGCGGGGAGTCTGCTTCTCCCTCTGCCCCTCCCCCGATGCGTGCGCTCTCACTCTCTCAAATAAATAAATAAAATCCTTTTAAAAAAGGTTTTCCAAAATTCGATTTTCTTTTGAATGCTCAGATTTTATCACTGGCAACAAATACTGTCAATTGTATTCCTTGAAATGAGAGGCACAATCATTCATAAAAAAAAAAGCCTGCCAAAATACCCAAGTTTGAACAACCAGTTTGTCTGTCAATCATTCTTTCAAGAAAAAAAAGTTATTTCATGGAAAAAGCAGCTAGTTCAGCTTGCAACTAAAACAATGGCACAATTGCATTTCCTCAGGAAAACCACCATTCTTTTGTTATGCAGCGCAAGTCCTTTGTGTGTACTTCCCATTTTGTCAACTAGAATATTTAAAAGGCATGTAATAAGGATCAAGATTTAATAAAATTAATTATTTTTACTAGTTCTTTATTGTTTTTTCCTAAGATTTTATTTATTTGAGAGAGAGAGAGCAAGAGAGAGAGAAAGAGAGAGAGAACGAGCAGGGAGAGAGGCAGAGGGAGAGGAAGAAGCAGACTCTCTGCTGAGCAAGGAACCTGATGCGGGGCTCGATCCCAGGACCCCGAGATCATGACCTGACACTTAAGCAGATGCTTAACTGAGCCACCCAGGCGCCCCGCTTTAAGACTTGTTAAGAGAAACTGGCAATTTTGTTTTTCTTGCTGCAAGCGTATGAGGAATACAATGACTACAGATACAGTTTAATGCCAACACCTTAATTTTTGTTATCGATCCAGCACTGCTTTGACCGATTAGTGCAAACATCAATGCAATGACAAAGGCAAACAATGTCTTGGTAGTTTTAGAAAAAAATGGTTTTGATCTCATGAAGTCCTGAGAAGGTCTTGAGCACTCCTGGGGGGTCTACAGAGCACACTTTGAGAATTGTTACTAAGGTATAATGCGGCTTGGAAACCATGGGTCAGATCATTTTTGAAAGAGTTTCCAGCCCTGGTGTGCCTGGGTGGCTCAGTCGGTTGAGCGTCCGGCTCCTGATTTCGGCTCAGGTCCTGAGTTGGGTTCCGCGCTCAGTGCAGAATCTGCTTGTCCCTCTCCGTCTCCCCCACCCACAATCAGGAACTCCTAGAGACTTTTTCTAAAATGCACATTCCTGGACATGCACTTGGCATTTCTGAGTTAATATGTCTTTGAGGGTGGGGAAAAAGCTTACACATGTCTAGTTTGCAAAAACTCCCATGACTTTGATCTGCATCTTGGTTGAAAACCATTGCTCTGGGGGCATAGGACGAGCAGAAGCATAACTAGGTGATCACAACTGAGCCTAAGGATGTTGGGTTTATCTGTCTGGATATTAAGTAAAGCATGGCTGATTCCTCTTTGATGGTTTGGGGAGAGCAGTCAGGGCGGGCTTGAAAGTAGTCCTGAGGAGTCAAGGGAGTACATTCAGGAATAGTTTGATCTGAATCAGTCAGTGGAGGAAGATATCTCCCAAACCCCAGGAGCTTTTTCTTTTGCTGTCAATATCTTTATTCAGTATTACTTCACTCTTTAGCAGGAGAGAAGTAAATGACAACTAAGAATCTTAAAAGAAAAAAAAAGTAAAAAATGGCTTGGAGGCCAATAGCTGTCCACAAGAACATGTCTGAGTAGTAATTGCTACTTCGCTTTCATCAGTGTAACTTGCAGCCACTCAAGTAAGAACACTTGGAGTGGAAAATCTATTAATGCTGAAGCCTGGGACTGGTCAGAAGCACGAACTGTGCTATTACAGCTCTCTGTTTTCTCAGTGTTGTAACTCTTAATCTGCTAAAGACATTGCAAAGAAACTAGAAAAGCTTTTCTTTTGATTTTTACAAGTGACACCAAATACCCTGCTCCTGACAGTACATGAGCCTAGTTTATTTTGGAGAAGACTTAGGATGATGGGCTCTCTTGGGCACAGCCTGATAGATCGGAACACAGATGAGCTAAACCCATCACAATATTTGATCAGGCCAATTCATTACTGAACTCCAGATTGTTTAAAGAGGCCCCCAAAATGGCACATCTAGTTTTTTTCTCTCTTACAGAATTATGCAGTTTGGACAATGGCCCCTTGGATTCACACAGAGGTATTACCCCACCATTGTTTTTGCATTTTCAACCTCAAAGGAGGTGATGTCCCTTCTAGAAAGCTGCAATTTAGCCATGCTGTCACGAAGAAGTGATAGTGTTCAACTTTCATGGGATCCAAACTATATGGTGTATAATTTTCCTGAAATATAAGATGGCTGCTTTAGTCCATCACTTACTTGTATTAAAGCATCAATTTTCCATAAATTATTTAAATATCTTGTTAAAAGAGTTAAAGTGAAGCAAATGCCAGAATAGATAACTTTTGTGTATAGCATGACCTGAACTCTGAACATGACAACTAACATCTATTTAAAATAATCTACTTGCCTAATCAAAGTCCTTTCAAGCGGTAGCTCATTTAAAAATTTCAGTAATCCTGTGAGGTAGGTATTATTAATATTATGATAAAGAAAATGAGGCACAGATAAGAGAAATAATATGAGTAAGTTACAATGCTAGTAACTGATAGAATTATGTGTCATATCGCAGGCATTTTGGCTATAGAAATTCCTATTATAACAAAGCTACCCTGCCTCTACTTGACTTATCTTACTCTGATGGTTATTGTTACCTTTACTATATATTGTAACTTCATCTTATATAGTACTGACTAATTGTAACATTTTTCCAGGTTTTTTATCCCCTGACTTCCCCAAGATAGTAAGTTTCATGGCTAGTACATGTAACATATTATCTCTTAACAAGGATCCTTGGATCATCTGAAATGTGAGAAAAGTTCTCCTTTCATAAAGTTACATTAGAGAACTTAGTTAATAGAAAATGCCGTACAATATATGTGTTGCACATTACATTGGTATTGTATGACATTGGCTGTCAGTTGATAAGAGAACTTGCTGGATGGGCTTGGTCACACCATACAGGCACTGAGACACGATTTCCTTTCCATAGTGGGCATACGAGACTCATGATGCTTATACTTTGGCTTTAGTTTCCCAGCTTGCACGGGTCTCCACAAAATATATTAAGTCTTACAAGAAACAACTGTTTCTCTCGTTGCTTTTTTCAAGGGACCCACGCTCTGTCTGTTAAAACTGGCCTCTCCCTCCTGATGTCTCAGGCTGCAATCCTCTTGTTTTGTGGGAAGCTGGAGGCTGCCACATAGCTTTCATCTGCTTTAAAGCCCTTTCAGTATCAGAAACACATAGATCACCAAACCCTCTTGGAAGTTTCTAGAAGGGAAAGCCAACAATAACATCAGTTTGTTTAGTCTTTTGCTGGTTGTTTCCAATTTCTTTTTTTTTTTTTCTTCCTTTTTTTCTACTTGTAATCTTTCCCCCATACTTAGCTCATCCATTTTGAGGGCTCTAGGGAATTTTATGACCCCTGGGTCCTTCGACTCCTTGAAACTACACCTCTGTATTCCAGAATTGATATAGAATATACACTTTGTATCTTCTTCTGGCTCCATCCTGACACCCAAACTGTTCCAGATTTGAACTGTCTGGTCTCCAAGTCTCATGTAGCAGTGTGCCCTCAAGTGCACATGTGGGAAGAGCATCCTAGATTCTTTTTTGTGACTGATCTTTTTCAGTGTTAAAATAATTGTGTCATAGTGCGGCCACATAATGCTTGCTTCCTGGGATTTATGCCCTTGTGTATTGCCCTCCTACATTGAATAGGGCTGGCCTCCGCAACCAAAGAATGGTGATGGATGTGATAGTATGTGATTTCCAGGGTTGGGTCATAAAAGCTATCCTGGCTTCTTCTCTTGGATCACTCACTCTGGAGCAAGTCAGCTGCCATGCAGTGAGGATACTCGAGCAGCCCTACGGGGGAGACCCACATGGCAAAGAAACGAGGCCTCCTGTCCAAACCCTATGCCAACTTGCCAGTCACGGGAATGAGCCACCCTCAAAGCATATGGGTGACTGCAACCTCGGGAGAAACCCTGAGCCAGAACCCCACATCTAAGCTGCTTCCAAATTCCTGATGCACAGAAACTTCGATGCACAAATTTTGAGGCAATTGTTTATGCAGCAAAAGATGAGTAATGTATGTAGTGTTCTCCATCATCAACTAGTTTCTTTTTGCTAAAAGCTGTTTGGCAATCCCTAAGATTAGTTTGCTGTAATCACAGAATTTTCTCTGACTTCCCTCTCCAGGAAGGGGATTGAATAACCTTTTTCTCTACCTCCAAATCCACCTCTCAGGCCTGGAGCTAACGGACTGATTTGCATAGGATACTGAGATTACTTATCTAACAAGCTTTACTAAGTTGCCCTTAGCAACAACTTTGGATGCTGGCTTATTTTAAGTAGTTCAGAGTGGCCAAATGCCTTATAAAATTACAGGTAGTAAGAGTCTCTGCTGCACTGTGGAAAGAACTTTCACAGGTTTGGAGTCAGGCATATTCCGTTTTGAATCCAGGATTGGCCATGTAGTAACACAGAATATTAAATAATGTGTCCAAAGAATGAAAGGTTACTTTGAACAAATTATGTAACATCTCTGAGCTTCAGTTCCTCATCTGTAAAATGGGGATATTGTTTATCCTGTAGGGCTGGATGAAGATTAAATAATATATCTTTTGAAATAAATTTCACAAAATACAGTGCCATACGGATAATGGGAATTTAATAAATGATAGCCACCATTAATATTAAAAGGAGACCTTGAACAACATCTAAGCTGGAGAACTAACTGATCTGAGACCAGAGATCCAAACCGTGTTTCAGTATCTTTGATTCCGAGGCAGTGTGAACCTGATTCATAAGTATGAGAGGAAGGAAACCCCCTTCCGTTTGAGATGGGGCTCAGGGAATGGCCAGTCTCTCAGCCGCAGAAATGAGGAAGGGTGCCATTTAGGGCTGGAGAACAGCACGAGCAAAGTTAGAGAGGTGGAAAAGAAGCTCCTGTTTTGGGATGAGGTGTGGGCACAAAGTAGCTCAGACTGACGTGATCATGGGAAATACGCAGAAAACAGTAGATGGTACCAGTAGGAGAGGATTGGAAAACGCATTTGTGATAACTCTGGTTTAGATGTCCCAACCACGAGGACATTTTGTGCTGGATAAATCATTGCTGTGGGGTGCTGTCCTGTGCATTGTACACTGGCTTCTATGCCCTAGATACCAACAGCACCCACCCACCCCACAACAGTCGACAGTCAAAAATATCTTCCGACATTGCTAATCCCCACCCCCGCCCACCGCCCCGGGAGCAAAATGGCTCCTAGTTGAGAACTACTGCTTTCTTCTGACATTGTCACCTTTGCCGAGAATATCATTGCAGCCTAGAGAGGATGTGTGTCTGGACCAAGGACACATAGCCTGAGACTGCAGAGCCACGTCTAGACTCTTCCAGCGCTTCATCCTCATCTAGACACTTGAAAAGCAGCCAGATGGTCTTTGCCACATTAAATAGGAGTAAGAAAAATATCATTAAAGATACTTAGGTGTAAAGGAGCAAAATGTATCATTAGCCTGCATCTCTGAGAGGGACAGTCACAGATGCCATCTTATTTAAATAGCATTAATTTGGGTATCGAATGAGTTAACACTGGAGAGTGTCCAGCACAGTGTGTAATGCCTGGAAAGTGAGCAGATAGGAGTTTTCTTTCTTTCCTGATAATAGTTTGGGCTTAAATCAGTAGGCCATGGGGAATGATAGGGTACTTTTTATAGGTCAGTGGCATTATCATAGTGGAAAAGTGACATTCTACCTAAAGCTCAAGTCTATTGCTTTATCCTGGGAAGGTGCCCTATCTCTTGGGGACATATGCCCCCGGGGACTGGCATGATGCCTGCTCCCTAAGTGTCCTCAATTACCATTTCCACCCACCAAGGAGGCTACTCTCTCCAGAGAAGATCAGGACATAATGAGCCCCATGCCAGGAGTGATTAAAACAAATGACAGCGCAGTCTCACAAGGTGGCAGGGCAGGGGGGAGGTGGCTGAAGTGATTGGCTCCTCTTAAATGCAGCCGGATTTTGAATAATACAGCTGCTTACCTGATAGCTGACTGAATGCAAACCTTTGGCAGCTGGTCACCCTCCAGTGCCTCTGGGATGGGGTCACCAAGGGCTGGAACACACTTTCTGAATTGAAGCGGTGGACTGTGAAATAGGAATTACTGACAGCTCTTAAGTATATCACGAGAACAGCCCTATTCCTTAATACAGAGCCACTAATAGACATCTAGAAACCTATAAAACAGACAATTCCTCTATATCATCCTAGTTAAATCAATGTAGTTATATTACCCTCATCATTTTCCCTTTAACGTTTATTACATTTTGCCACAGTAATTTATTTTTTCATATCCATCAGCCGATTAAAGACTTTATTCTGAAGATACACACATCCTTGTGACCTGAAATTGACCTAAACTGTTAAGTAAAAGCAATTGGGTGGGGGAAGTCACACGGTCTCTCTCTTTCTCTCGGTGTGTCTCCTTCTCTGTCTTACACTTCCCTTGTCTCGGGGGTGGGGTGGGGGGGAGTCATGTTCTAGCATTTACAAACAATCCTGTAAGTTTACTTTTTTTTTTTTTTTTTGTATCCTTCCTTTCTAGGGATCGAGACAACTCCTTAAGCTCTGTGAATGTATCTTTTCATCACCTTTCTCTCGGTGTGTCCCTTTCTGGCTTTCGCTCCTCCTTCTTCCCCTCCCCATCCACCGCTTCCTCTTGTTCCTCTTCTCCAGTGTCCTGGAGTTTCTGATTGGCAGATATCCTAGACTTCCAAGGCCTCCTGGCAGCTGCAGGACTCGGGGGCTCCTCATCTGGAGGACTGCTTGCACCTGCTGCAGCAAGACGCCTCCGCCAGGGCTCACCTGTGGGAGACAGAGAGGTGGCTTGCTTTAAATATACCATTTATATAGTCAGTCATATTGTAATAATGTTGTATGGTGACAGATGGTGACTACACTTATTGTGGTGAGCACTGAGTAATGCGTGGCATTGTTGAATCATATGTCATACACCTGAAGCTAATATAACACTGTATGTTAATTACACTTCAATAAAATACATGCATATAGATGTATATAATATACCATTTAAACCACCTTCCACACAAAACTGCACAGGGTTGCCCATACCATGTTTTTGCTTCTTTAAGAAGAAACTTTGACATTTCGGCAAAACAGAGAAGGGGCGCTCTCCTGGAAGGGTAAAACAGAAAGTTGTAGTCATTTGCTAACCATAATTTATCATTAAGTGTGAGCAAAGAGCAGAGTTGTGTATCTTCAGGAGGAGACGCTTGGGGACCTCAGTCGCGTTGCAAGTCTGTGTAGTTAGGCTAAGTGGAGCAGAACGCATAGGTCCTGGGAAGTCAGGGAGAATCATTCGGGCTCTGACCTGCACAGGAAAAGAACACTTACATTCAAGGAGACGGCTGATTTCTTAACTAAGGCAAGGTTTTCCTGAACACTGTGCAGTGTAGTTCTTGGGCTTCCTTTGGCTACACAATTCTTCTTGAATTGGACTCATCCAGGGATGACCAACACACAAAAGAGAAAAAACCAGAGCTCCTCTTCCTGGGGGAGGGGAGGCAGACACAGGGGCCCAAAGGGGCCGACCATCGCCAAACTCATAAATTGAAAACCTCACAACATTCCGAAGCCCTGGTGACTTCCCTCTGTGTCTCATATGGAAAGATCTCTGTTATAATTCTAACCTCCCTTGCTCTAGAGAGAACTCACATCAATGTATAAGCCACAGTGGTGGAACTTTAGCCTGTTCCCGAGCTTGGCTGACTGAGAGTTTTGTCACACCCTGAATTCTCTCAACAAGGCAAACTCTGATTGATTCTTCAAATTCAACTCAAGCTCCCACCCCCGGGTCTGATTTAAACAGTTGTATCTCTTCTTTGCTCTTACAGCACCTTGGTGCATGCTTCCACCATAACACTCACGATCCCCTACTGTGATTATTATCTTGCATGGCTGTCTCCATCCCTGTACTGTGGGCTTCTTGAAATGAAGGACGATAAATGTCTCATTTGATTTGGTGCTTCTGGTAGATCCTGCTCTGCTTGAAGTTTTGCTGAGAAAATAAGCAAAGGACTAAGTATCTGCCCACTGTATTTAATTCCACCACTTTAGATTGACGGACCCCATTAACTAGCCCCCTCCTCCAGCTCCTGGACCCAACACGCCATTTCTTTTAAATCACACATTCATACTGCCTATGTGCTACACTTTCCCTCATCTTCCTGCAGGGTACCACCTCTCCATCACTCATAGAGTAAACACTTTGCCTTGAGATATTTGTCATCAATTTTTTCTGGCATTTACTTATGTTCCAACTGGCATGGGTGTGTGTAAACACCTTTTGTTGTATATGTGTTCCTGGGTGATAGTCCTTTGCAACTGTTTCTAAACCATAATTAGCTTGGGCCAGAGCTTTGTGGAGGTGAGATGGGCATCTTTAACCCTTCCTCTGCACATGGGGAACGGGAGAGATGAAATGATTTAAAAGTAACCATGTCTTAGATCAGTGCTCAGGATTGGTAAAGGGATTTAGTGCTTCCTAGACTTATGCTTTAGCCTCCAGGCCCTGCTGCCTCAGATAAATTATATATTTGTTCAGGGAAACCACATTCATAACATTCTGCTTACACAGAAATCCTGTCCATAGTCAAACTTCTCATAGTCAACCTAGATTCTGCCACCACATCCTCACTCCCCAAATGTAATATTTTTCAGACTCAAACGCTTTGGGCTCTTTCGTCCAGGATTTTACCCCATAGGAATTTGTTGTAATTTGCTGTAATTAAGTATGTAAGTGTCTTCTGACATTATTCATATGACCTTAATAGTAATAATAAAATGTAGTGATTGTAACAAAAAACACGCACACACAGTCGGGTCCTCAGTTTTTCCTGAAAACCAGACTCAGGCTCAAATTCTAACCTTAACTGAAATCCAAAGAATGCAAAATTTCAGGAAACAAGCTAAATACAATAAGTTAATACTTTAATCAATACCATCAATGAAATGACTTTACGATTAGCCAGTTAGCACTATTACTGGTATAATCTTTAGCTGGCGTATGCCCGTCTTTTGAGATATACACATTCCTAGTTCTGTTCTTGTCTATATTTACATATTGATATTCATACCACCTGTTATGGACATGGATACTTGAGAAAAGCAATTAACAACCAGCTGCCTTAAATCATTTCCTGAATAAAGAAATAGGAATAAATATGTATCCTCAACCCTGGTTTCCAGACACCTCATAATATCTCTGACTACTTCAATGGAGGTTTAAGAAGTCTGCCCTTCGAATAGTAGCAAGTGACATTTCCTGAACCCTTCCTGCATGTCAGGCTGTGCTCTTACGCAGCGTGTATATATAAACTCATGCATTCCTTTTTTTTAAATTGTTATGTTAATCACCATACATTACATCATTAGTTTTTGATGGAGTGTTCCATGATTCATTGTTTGCGTATAACACCCAGTGCTCCATGCAGAATGTGCCCTCTTTAATACCCATCACCAGGCTAACCCATCCCCCATCCCCCTCCCCTCTAGAACCCTCAGTTTGTTTTTCAGAGTCCATCGTCTCTCACGGTTCGTCTCCCCCTCCGATTCCCCCCCCCTTCATTCTTCCCCTCCTGCTCTCTTCTTCTTTTTTTCTTTCTTAACATATATTGCATTATTTGTTTCAGAGGTACAGATCTGTGATTCAACAGTCTTGCACAATTCACAGCGCTTACCAGAACACATACCCTCCCCAGTATCTATCACCCAGTCACCCCATTCTTCCCACCCCACCCCCAACTCCAGCAACCCTCAGTTTGTTTCCTGAGATTAAGAATTCCTCATATCAGTGAGGTCATATGATACATGTCTTTCTCTTTTTGACTTATTTCGCTCAGCATAATACCCTCCAGTTCCATCCATGTCGTTATAGCAAGTGACTATTAAAGCTGGAATATCTAAGGTTTTCCTGCTGATGTGTGAATGAGGTAAAGCTTCTGAATCTCTTGAAGATGGCCCTTATATTACTAAATTATCTTTCTCTGTAGATGTAAACACTTTAGAGAGAATTCTTCCAGATCATCTGCCTATTCCAAGGTTTTCTAAGTGGCCTGTGAGTACATGAGGCCATTTATCTGACTCCAAACTCTGTGCTCTTTTCTTTTTTTGTCTTTCTACCAAATACAAGAAAAGCACTTTTTTTTTATTTCCTGTGAAACTGCTGTTTATATCTTTTGAACCTCAGGCAAGGGCAACCAGAAGAGAATGCACAATGTGATGGAACAGAGCTGAGAGCTGGACTAGGATGAAAATGGGGAAAAAAAAAATACATATATACTGTTTTGTTTTTTTTCCCTCCTTAAGTTTAGAAATGGTGTTGAATTCCTAATCATATGTTTTACATATCTTAGGGTAAACATGGGATTTGTTGAAGGTGGGAGAGAACTTTCTGATCACATATTACCAATGAGAAATTTTGGAGTTTTAGAAATGGACATCCAGGGGTGCCTAGGTGCTGGGTGGCGCAGTCTGTTGAGGGTCCGACTCTTGGTTTCAGCTCAAGTCTGATCTCAGGGTCATAAGATCAAGCCCCAGGTCGGGGTCCATGCTCAGCATGGAGTCTGCTTATGTTTCTCTTCCCTCTCACTCTGCCCCTCCCCACCACACTCTCTCTCTAAGATAAATTAAATAAGTCTTAAAAAAAAAAAAAGAGCTGGACATCCAGGCAAGTGAAATCACTTGCCAAGCTAGTCTTTGGTAGAACCAAGCCCATATCTCGAATCTTCTCATGTCCAGACACTTTGCATTAGTCTGCACTACCCTTTGTCTCCAAGTGAGTCACAAATCACTTCTGTAGTGATCCAGTGCACTAGAAAATAGACCAATAACAGCTACATTTTATGATTCTCAGTAGGTGTGTACAAGAGCCTCTCCGAGAAGCTGTGTGTTCTGACCTCTGTTATTTCCTTCCTGCTTTCCCGTGCCTGATCACTCGCCTGCTTTGCACTCAACACACTTCTCAGGGACCCACTGCATCCATTAGAGTGGGAAGGGGACTTAGAGGTCATCAGCCCAAAGATTTTCAAACTGCATGTTTTAGAGGCTGAGATTTCAAAGGAAATGTTTAAGAGGACAGCTTTCCCAGGTGTGTGAGGAGGCGAGTCACCCGTTTCAACCAGAGCATCTCTGCTTTCATCGGTATTACGTATTATGGTTCCACACAAGATACTATTTAAAAATATGTTCTTGTGCTTAAACATACACTCACACACACACACGCACACACACACACACACACACACAAAACCAAACAACAATGACAACAAAAACAAGGACATGATGGACTCTGGTCAGCCTCTTCGTTTTCCCAGTATTTTTCAGGTAACAAATTTTGAAGCCCAGCTAGGTTTAAGATACTCCTACAAGGTTACACAGCTCAATTTCACTATGAATATGATGAGAAACCAGCACAGAGAACATATTTCCTCAATCAAAAAAATCAGAATGCAAGGCCCGACAAATCCAAGTACACTTATGGGGACAACAGGACAGAATATTTGAAATTGAGACTGTCTCAGGAAACCTATAATATATGGTCACTGCAGGAATAAAGCAAGAACATTTCCTGACTTCAAGCCTAGCTTGAGTGACAGGTGAATGAACTATGGTATAAAGTCACAGAGGGTGACTGTTACTTCTTTCCTGTTTTCTGCATTCTTTGATATATGATAGGACCTGCCAAATCCTATTGATTTTAGTGATACTTTCGGTATTAAGATTTATGCCCTAATGGCTCCTTTGGACTTCTCGGGCTGGATAGACTCTCAACTTCTGGAATGCTTTGGGATAGCAGAGGCCAGGAGGAAATGATTCAGTAACTAACCCAGCTTCTGATAAATCCAGTAGGAAAGAAGTCCTATGGTGTTGGCAGTAAGTAGAATTTTAATGCCAACAGTTGTGAGCAGCTATAGATAATATACGTGTCCTTTAAATTTTGTAAGAGCTTCTAGCTGCCACAGCACAAGATACTCAAGGAACGTATTCTATAAAATAAGTGAATAAATACAATAGAGAGAATGTGTGGTATTGGTACCATAACCTATCAGCTTCGATAGCTCAGCTCAAAATACTGCTCTACATTAAAGATATTACTTATGTAATAATACAAAGCATCCTTAAAGCCCAAATCTCAGCAAATGGGATGACTATGGAAAGGCAGTGAGTTCGAGCCGTGCAATTGCTAAGCTAGTCTGCTGCACAGACCAGCTTAGGGAGCTGCGAGCACCATTTTTATTCTGCAGAGTCCAGAGTGGCTGATCCTTCTTACCTGAAAGGAGTTGTATTTTTCTTTTCTCTCAGTGTGTTTTATTTTGCTTTTGTCCTTTTAGGATCTCCACCCCCGCCCCACCCGCCAAAAAAAAAAGGTTGTTTAAGAGATGGTTACATTGAAGCTCAAGTCAATATGATCACTTCAGCAACTGGGGGCTTTCTCAGGCTGGTAGGAGGAAGCCCAGTTTTTCTCAGCTTACCACTTGGGCAAGCCCTTCTTCCTCCAACTTAAGGGTGCCCAATAAAGCCACTAAAACACATGAAGGAGAACTGAATAAAAAAAGAACCAAAACTTCATTATTAGGAAACTTATCCCTGGGGAAGTTAAACCCATTGGCTACATTTTGGATGCCAGAGTCAGACAACCAGAGGTGGCCTCATTGGGCAGGTGTACCTGCGTAGACGCACACGACTCCGCATTTAGAAGGTCCTTTGGCTTAATGCTCTGGTGTTGCCATAACCAAAGTCTAAATGATACATGAACAAGGGGCCCTGTAAATTAAGTCTCCCATCCTACAAAGGGCCTCATAGACAATCTTCAGGGTGTTTCTGGTTATAGTCTATTACTATGTCAACACTCCAAGGTTGAGACCCCGTGATCTGCAATCAGACACTCTACCACTAATTAGCTGTTGGTTTGTTTATTTATTTATTTATTTTTAAAGACTCCTTTAGGATCCTCAGTTTCTTGATCTTTCTAATGGGGATGGCAATATGATCTATCACATTGCTTTGGAGGATTAAGTGTAACAATGTACCTAAAGCACTCACCTTAGCTACTGTCAAAAGTAGCCTCTCAGTCCATATTTGCTGAATGAATGAACAGGGATAAAATCACCTCACAGGGGCCTGGGATTTCTATAGACCTTTGATTGTCCAAAAGAAAGAGCATTCAAAACTTCAGGAGATTAAAATAGGCTTTTTCCAGCTTGCTTGGTCTGTCTATTCCTCCTTGATAATTTTTAGCCCCAAAGACATCTCTGAATGGTCCAGAATTCAGCAGGCTTGGCTGTTAGAGATTAAGAATGAGGGAGCTGAAAATGTAGACCAAAACTGAGCAATAAAGAACTCCTGCAACACATTGGGAGCTTGAGGACATTTTTACGATTGTTTCCTACGTGTCATCGAGACCGCAAATCAGTTCGTGGCGGCGGGGGCAGCGGGGGGAGTTGGCATACTTTTGTAGGTGTGTGTGCCCATGAAGAAGCATTTGCTTCAGAAGATAAACATTGCCTTAGTTTGTTTCTCTGGATCTGTGTATTCTTGATCACATGACGGAGACTGTGGTAGTTAGCACAATTTATCATTTAGTCATAATATTCATGTTTCAAGATTTGTGACCTATAGGTGCCAACGTCAAACCAGCCAAAGAGACAGCTTCGAAATAATTCAAGAAGAATCAGAATTAGAAGGGAATATATAGGCCATGGCCATACCTATAAATTCTAGGTGAAACAGAGACCACAGCAATGTCTCCCAAACCCCCTCTTCTCCTCCACCTGCTTTCATCATTCTTGGCTTCCACATGCAGCCTGCTCCTCCCTAATCTTGGCTGAAGTGATATTTGTTCTTCTGTTTCTTGTCCTCTCCCAATCTAGCACTAGGAAAAGCCCAAGCATTGTGGTGACAAAGCACGATGCTTTTTCTTTCTTTATTTTTTTAAGATTTTATTTATTTATATGAGAGAGAGAGAGAGAGAGAATGTGTGCATGAGTGTGGGGAGGGGCAGAGGAAGAGGGAGAAGCAGATTCTCCCTTGAGCGGGGAGCCTGATGTGGGGCTTGATCCCAGGACCCGGAGAGTATGACCTGAGCAGAAGGCAGATGTTTAACTGACTGAGCCACCCAAGCGCCCCAAGCATGATGCTTTTTAAAAGACTGGGAAATTAAAGAATTTGTTTCAGAGGACAGTGGAGGGAAAAGTCAATGATAGGTTAAAAAAAATTGTCCTGTTACATAGAATTACAATAGCATCTATTATAATAGTTCACCTACCACCTGGCAGGCACTAAACCTGGATTTTACAAATCTCATCCTAACTATCTTCGCAATTCTATAAAATGGGTATGATTGGGTATTGTAACAGATTCATCTTCCAGCAGAGATAATAGTCAAACCAAACCCAAGAGAGATTGACTCCAAAGTCAGTGATAACGTTGTTTCAACTTGTAGCAGGCATTCAGAAAACACTCCCCATGTGACTTACACATGTAGGAGTTTCTAATGGGCTCTGTGATGTTTCACCAAGAGGTTAGATGTGGGCCCTGACTTTCAGGGACTTAAAATCAAGTACAAAAGATTAGGCATGAGCAAAAATGTCTGCAATATAATAAGATCATAAGTTCATATGAGTAGTGCAAACAACAAATGCTATACACAGTGATATTCTTTTATGGGAGAAAGCTAAATATGCCATTTGGAATATCTTAGAATTATGCAGGACAAAATCACATTCTGGAAACTGGACTTAAGAGATGCCATTGGCTGGGGTGCCTGGGTGGCTCAGGTGGTTAAGCATCTGACTCTTGGTTTCAGATCAGGTCGTGATCTCAGGGTCGTGGGATCGAGCCCCATGCGGGGCTCTGTGCTCAGCATGGAGTCTGCTTGAGATTCTCTCCCTCCTGCTCATGCTCTCTCTCTCTCAAAAAAAAAAAAAAAAAAAGGTGCCATCTGCCAATTCAATGACACATGTTATGTACCAATGTCATGTCACATCGAAAATAATTAGTTCAGTGGTTTTGTTTTGTGTTGTTTGGTTTGGTCAGCCTTCTATGTTCTCCTATTATAAAATGAAACACATTTTATCAAATGTTACTCTCAAGTCAGGTATATGCCTTCCAGCTTTTGAGTTTTCACAGTTTACACCTCTGGAAGGAATTGGGAAAACAACAGACTGAATATTTCCTAGTTTGCAATACTCTATAGCCCAAGGGAGCTATGGCAGCAAGTTATTATCTGGGCTGGTGCTGTTCTGGGGCCGGAACTAGATCCTCTACTGGCATTGTCTTAATCAATTCCAGCCTGGTAGGAAGGACTAGCTAAGCTTTGGACAAATTTAAATGTAAGTTGAGCCTTAAAAGGTGGTGATGTGAACTTAGTAGGTATGAGAGAGAGGTTAGCAAAGGCATTTAGAGAAAGGCACAGCTTTGGGAAAGGACTGGCTGGGGGCGCCTGGAGGGCTCAGTTGGTTAAGCATCTGACTCTTGATTTCGGCTCAGGTCATGATCTCAGGGTCCTAGGATAGAGCCCTGTGTTGAACTCCCTGCTCAGCGGGGTGTCTGCTTGTCCCCCTCTCCATCTGCCCCTCCCCCCTGCTCGCTCTCCCTGTCTCTCTCTTTTAAATAAATAAATAAATCTTTAAAAAAGTAAAAGAAAGAAAAGGACTGGATGGAGAGGCTCCCGCATGTTGACAAAATAGTTACTAGTGGGGGTATAGATTGAATAGAGTAATGAGATCAACATTAGAAAGTTAGACAGGCAATAGTTTTGAAAATTTAAACAACAGCAATGGAATTTTGCATACATTTTTTTTTTTTTTTTGGCATGCGAAATGTTAATTTTCGAAGTAGGTGCCTGTTAAGATATGATCTGTTTCATGGTGATAACAGCGACAGGTAGTGCTAAATGACGTGGGGAAAATATTTGAGACCAAGGTTAGGGTTTACTAGTTAAGAGTCTTTCTGTGAAGCTGAGGTAAGGGGTCCGCATGTCTGGTTTGGGCCAGTGGCTGTGGCCAATGTGGGAAGGACATCAAGCCTGGTGGTTGCTGTCATTAGACTTTAGGGAAGCATTCTGGGACCTCAGCGGCACAAGCTGGCTCAGGAGACCTTAACATAACAGAGATCTAATTTGCTAGGTAAAATATAGCTCAGGGAGTCGGGTGGCAATAATAATAACAATAGCAATGGCATTACTAATAGCTGAAATATATTGTGTGTGCTGCACAGCGTGTTCCCGTCACCGTGCTAAGTGATTCCCCTGGGGTACTTCCTGCAATCCTTAACTCAGATCAAGTTGATGAATCAGGTATTGTTTTCTCTGCTCTCTAGATAAGAAAGCCCAGGCTCGAAGTGGTTGAGTAACTCCTGTTCCTTCGGCAAGTGGTAGCACAGAGATCTAAACCCAGACGTGCTGAGAAGAACCCGTTCTAGTCACTCTGGTGCCTCGTCTTCAATAGCTAAAGCCGGGGCATCGTGGTTTCATGGTGATAATACCGCACTGCTCAACATTACCAGCTGTGATGATGCTTTGGAAGAACTGTTCAAGTCCATTGAGCTTCCATGTCTCCGTCTCTAAAATGGGAATCATTAATAGTTGCTTGGCAGGGATATTTTGGAAAGTTAAAATCGATAACGTGTGTAAAATGCCTGGCAAGATAAATATTTCCATGCGTAGATGAAGAATTGCTTTGGGATTCCAGGTGGTCAGCCATACCCAGATCCTGGTAACGTGATCCTGGTCGGTTGGCTCATTCATCACTGTCCACATTCCCTTATTCCTCAGTGCTGTGTTGGAGGACAGTTGCTGGAGAGAGGAGCTGTCCAGTGAAGTCTAGGGGTCATTGCATTGGTTTATTTGGCTATGAGACAAAGGAGGGCTGCCGTCACAGAACCCTCCATACAGAAGTTCAGTCCTATAGATCAATGAAAGCAACAAAGGACGGCCAGGAGGAAAATGAGGGCAGAATTGGTAAATATGTGGGCATGTGGATCCTCACGCTGAGCCCAAGTCATAATAGATTGGTGTTTATGTTGACAAGATTAATCCCAGACACTACCCGTGAGTGTGCTGCAGCAGCTACTCTCCTTACAGACAGGAATTCCTGGGAGTTTTTGACATTATAAAGGGCATTGCCGAAGCCTGGAAAAGTGATCAAAACAGTTGAACGAAGCTTAAAGAAACTATGGCCAGAGGCAGAGACTTCAGGGCATTCGAAGAGAAGGGGAGAGTGATTTGTCTATTTTAGGAAGTCGTGAATAAGATACTGCCATAAGGATCCTGCTCAAAGGTCCCTGGCAGTGCTGATTTAGCTGGCATTCCCATTTCCAGGAATGATTTTCACCAAAGCACACGCACACACACTTACCGATGTACGGCTGGCTGTGCTTCAGAGAATTAGAATTGGCTCGGGCACCTTGGAACTGATTCTATGGGAGCAAAGGAATATAAATGGTAACAAAATATGACAAATACACTCCATCTCTTGTGTCCGCTTGGATCAGTACCCGGACACATGGGTCGTGCCTGAATCCTGACCTTCAGAAGGATTCTGAGCCCTCAGCTTGGACTTTGTCATCATTCACCACCATCTTAACTATTTATTTGTCAGTTTATGTCTTCGTTCCCCAATGAAATGTAAGTCGCATGAAGGCAAAACATCTTTTGTCTTTCTCACTGCAATATCTCCAGTAGAGGGCACATAGTCGGGTACTCAAAAAATAACCATTGAATGAATGAGTGAAGATATCCTTGGGCATATTTCAGTCGTTGTCTTCTTTATTCCAGAATATTAATAAAAAACCTTTCAAAGTTTTAAAAGTGAAAACCTAAATTTAGATATGGCCCTATCTTCTCTCTATTCCTTCTCCGCCCCCTTGAAGACTAACAATTTTCTCAAAAGCCCCCCACTGGGGTTGGAATTTATTCTGTAGGCATAAGGGAGGTTTTGGAGGTTTTTAAGGAGTGGATTGACATGGCAAATAGATTTCTCTTTCAAAAAGATAACTTTGGAAACAGCATGCAGCTTAGATGAGAAGTAAAACCGACTGCAGGCATAGAATCCAGTTAGAGTGCTATTAATGTGAGAAACCATGCAAATTAATAAATATTGGGACAGGTGGGTGTTGGCAGAATGCTTTGGGGAGACACATAGCTGTGTGCGGTGTGTAGTTCTCTTGCACTTCATAATGAAAGTAATAATGTTACTAGTAATAATACTAAGCAATAAAAATAAGTACCATTTATGGAGTGTTTATCCTCTGCCAGGGACTTTTCTAAGAAGTTCAGGAGATCGAGTGAGTTGTCCAAGTTTGCACAGCTATTGATAAGTGGAAGGGCTGGAATTCAGACCTAAGTTTTGATTCTAAACTCAGACCCCTTCTCACCACATTACAAACAAAATCTGAAAGTACCGTATGTGTACTTTTGAATGTAAATCTATATTACTTATGTAAATGCACTTTACTTTTGGATTGTAAGCTTGTTGAGATTGTAAGCTTCTGGAAGGCAGAAGAACGTTGCCTTCTTTTTGTTTATCTTAGCTCACCCACACGCATATATGCACATAGATACATATTATATGTAGAGTATGTATGTGTATATATGTATGTGACTCTCCTGGGTGAATATGCCCACCCCACCGCGACCTGCATTTTAACAGGGAACCATGGAGACAGACATCTCATCCCAAAGCGGTGCCCTTTCAATGGTCAGACTTTCAGGTAGGCAATAAAAGAACTCTTTTGAGTTACGGGAACCTTCATTTCTTCTCTCAAATAACAGGTTGCAATTCACAGCCTTCACCCTCAAGCCTCTTCACGGGACACGCCTCTCTCTATCTGTGTCGGAGGGAGGACTGACGCATCGAGAAGGACCAAAGGCTGCGATGCTGGGCCTCGCCTGTCATTAATATGCCTTCAAAAGCTTGCTGTTCTGTGCTCTCTTCCCTCTGCCTTGCTGCTTTCTTTACCCAGCAGCTGCTTTTTCTCCTGACACTGCGTGAAGCTCCAGGGATAAAGGGCCTTAGAAGAGAAGGTAGGTTTTGTACAAGGCCTCTACATCAGGAGGGAGCCAGTCAGAAAGCAGAAGCAGTGGCCCTCCTCAGCTGTGCCCGCAGAGACCCTTTGTGCAGGCCTGGGCT
The DNA here is from genome assembly GCF_964656455.1 of Halichoerus grypus. Taxonomy (NCBI): domain Eukaryota; kingdom Metazoa; phylum Chordata; class Mammalia; order Carnivora; family Phocidae; genus Halichoerus; species Halichoerus grypus. The sequence continues at coordinate 89,223,058 of NC_135722.1, read as the reverse complement.
CACCGCTGCCTTTCCCCATCTCGCCCGCCCCCTCTGGCTTCCCCCATCCTGCCGCTTTTTAGCGAGTCTTCTTTTTGGACATCCAGTGACAAACTCAGTCAAAAGCTTGTTGCGAGATTTGCAGAGGTGAATTCCAGAGGCCTTGGGGCCTGTTTTATTTGGGTGGCGGGCGCAGGGCGTGGGCCTGCCTGACGGAAGCGAGAACAGACAGCTCCTGGACTGCTCTTGGGGTTTGTGAGTTCATAGAATTTTACCCACAGAACTTTCACGTTAAGCAGCTACTCAGGTGTGCTCACCGCTGCCTTTCCCCATCTCGCCCGCCCCCTCTGGCTTCCCCCATCCTGCCGCTTTTTAGCGAGTCTTCTTTTTGGACATCCAGTGACAAACTCAGTCAAAAGCTTGTTGCGAGATTTGCAGAGGTGAATTCCAGAGGCCTTGGGGCCTGTTTTATTTGGGTGGCGGGCGCAGGGCGTGGGCCTGCCTGACGGAAGCGAGAACAGACAGCTCCTGGACTGCTCTTGGGGTTTGTGAGTTCATAGAATTTTACCCACAGAACTTTCACGTTAAGCAGCTACTCAGGTGTGGCTTTGCCTCAGGGAAGGGTGTGACAGGGCAGAGAGTAGGGAATGAATCTCTGCACGTTGGTGTTTCCAAATGCCCAAACCTAGAAGCCAATGATGTCTCAGAAGCACAAGCATTACGTTTGAGTGAGGGAGGATGCTCCCTTCTCTGAGGGAAAGATCTAGAGTCATTTAAGAGAGGAAAGGGTTCCTTCCCCATTTCTCCCAATAGCAAACACAGAGGGTCCCCTGGGTTAGAGAAGGGAGAGAGATATAGGAGAAAAGATGAGAAAGGGGTTCAGGATTGCCGAGGAGGAGAGGGCTGGGCCGGAAGCAGCATTGGCTGAATGTCCAGATGCTGCGCGGAGTTGAGCCACGGTCTGGAGGCCACCCTACAGGCAGGCAGCCTCAGCCCCCAGGCCACTGCTGGTCACCAGCTCTCGGTGCCTGCCAGAGACATGGGAGGACTTCCTTCCCGCAGCAAACACCACCTCTTACAGGGACTACCCAGCAGCCGTCTACATTGGGAGACTCGGCTTGATCCCTGGCCATTACCCCACGTGGCAAACTCCCACCTCGCGAAATTCCAAGGTAGTGGGATGCCCCAAGAGATGGAAGATGGCCACGGTCTCCTTGCAGAGCTGTGGAAGAAAGCATTTGCCCCTGACGAAGCGGAGTGTCGGTGCTACAGAAATCCGCTCGCTGGTAACTCTGTGATCACATTTATAGCAAAAGAGCATTGGCCACTGTCACTGTATCTCCCAATTCTCAAATCAGGACCCACTACTTGTTACATGAATTGACTCGTCGTAAGGTAATTTTAAATTGGGACCTTCTCAGAAACGCAGCATTTATGGTTTGGCCTATTGTCCGGAGGCAGAGTTATTTTTGGAGAGAATGTAGAAGAAATTCTATGAATTCCTAAACTGCTCAAGTGAAAATACACCTAGTCTCCCCCTCCCCACCCCTGCACTGATATCCACCATTCCCCTCAAAAGTTTCTTAGAGGTGGGATTTTCTTCTCTGGGCTCCAATACCAAATGAATTCCTCCAGGTGCATGTAGACTTAAGGCCGGAGTCAGATGTCTGTAGTTCACAGCACAGATTTGGCCTGCAGATGTGTTTTATTCTGGGTTGTTCCATGCAGAGAAATAGGCGTTGACTATTAAAAAAGAGTCAAGAGAGAACACACAAATATCTGGGTTTGGGGCTTCTTTTGGATGACAGGAAGATCTAGCAACATTGAAGCACAGCATCCCTTGTTGCCTCCCCTGAGATCTCAGGCTTGCTAGAGAGCCTCCAGCCCCCTCCAGTCCCCTGGTACATTTTTGACAGTGAGGGGAGGTGGCATCTATCACTGGGATCATGCTTCACGCTTCTTTCTTTTCTTCTCTCGCAAACCAGTTTTCTTTTTCATGTTACGGTCAATGTCCTTGAAAATGCTGTGATTTCATCTTAGAGCAGGAACTCTGCCCTTGGCTCCCTAGCAAATGCTGAGATTTGAACTTGAGAACATAGCCATGAGCCCAAACGGACTGGTCCCTCTGCTCATCTGGAAAATATTTGTGGGTATTTGCTTGTGGAAATAATACCTCAGTTTGGACTAGAGTTTTTATCATCTAAATTTCCAAACTGTTCTCCCAGAGTCTCAAAATGGGGAGTGCAGAGACAAGACTCAGTTAGCCCTCTAACTTGGAGCTTTTAACCTATCTAAGAGAATTCAGATACACTCACTCTTAAATTGTACCGCACCTCCCAGATAGACTGATGTGGGGCTCTACTGATGGTTCTGCATATTGCCCACTCATGGCTCACTGAAGTATCCTTCATTCCTTCACCCTCCCGGACACCTTGCATAAAAATGTATGGCTTCTTGCAGATCACACAGGTCCAAAGAACAGACATTTGTCTGAGGCAGTTTACCTTTAGAAATGAGCACTTTGTGGCTTGGAATTATGCCAAGTGTATTTGATTAATTAATTGTGTGACTTTAGACAAGTAACTTGCCCTACGAATGCTTTAGCTTCCTTTTATAAAATAAGACTAGACCTAGACTGACCTCTACTTATTCACGCAAGTGATTCATTCAAGTAATATGTAGCAAACACGTACTACATCACAGACACTGTCCTGGGGGCTGAGTATATATAAGATGTAAAAAGGACACCACTCTTGGGCATCCTTGAAGCCTAGAGGTAGAGACCTAGTATCTTTATATTGATTTATTACCTATCAAAATTTATTGTATGAATCTACACATGAATAGTAAAGAAAATGTATTCATATTATTTAGAAAGCAGTGGGATAAGGGCAAGGACAAACATGTAGCCAAATGTGTACAATTCTTGAACAGAAGCTCTTTCAGGAGACAGAGGAGACTTCAGAGTTAAAGGGTGAGTTTTGTGTTGGGTTTTATTATTTTTTTTTTTTAAAGATTTTATTTATTTGACAGAGAGACACAGCAAGAGAGGGAACACAAGCAGGGCGGGTGCGAGAGCGAGAAGCAGGCTCCCTACAGAGCAGGGAGCCCGATGCGGGGCTCAATCCCAAGACCCTGAGATCATGACCTGAGCCAAAGGCAGATGCTTAACGACTGAGCCACCCAGGTGCCCTGTGATGGGTTTTAAAGTATGAACAGAATATGGATGAGATTCAAGGCTAAGGGGGTATCCTGTGCGGAGCCCCAGATAAAAGTCAAGGTATTTGGGGATGCAGGAGCTTTGGGATGGCAGAGTGGGGCAGAGAGTGTGAGAAAACAGGCCTGAAGATTCCAGCACAGAAGGCTTTATAGAGCTGTGCTAAGCATTTTATACAGCAATTCCTCTGGAAGCCTTTACCCATAAATATTATTTTTGCATAAATCTTATATTTTTCTGGAACATTTTGGGGTTGTTCTATTAATAACTGCACAGCATTTATCCTCTTAAGTTTCATTTCAAAACCCAAACTTTGGAACAGTTGCACGAACACACGAAGCACGAGTAGGAAGCAGTAGTAGAAATTACGGTGGGGTAGTGTTGCGGCAAATGTTTGGATTGCGAAAAATACTCATCAGAAGCAGATGTGTCCACCTTGCTGTAGATTAGGGAGGAAAGCAACCCCGGAAGCTGAAGCATGAAAGGCGACAGTAATCTCAGCCTGGTGAGCCACTGAGCATAATTTCAGATAAACCGTTTCCTTATTCCTTTGGGATCACTCTGCGTTAATAGTGTCCTCTCTCTTACTGGGTGAAAAATATACTCAGGGATTCTTCCCATTTAGTAGTTCAAAGGTGAGAAAAGGAGAGATAAACTGTTTCTTTCCAGTTTCACCAAACCAGATTCCACTGGGTGCCCCTCGAACGGGTTGATTGGGTCCTTGCCAGAAGCTGCCTGTTGGTCTCCCTTTGGTTTTCTTTGTTCATCTTTAAATCATGAACTCTGTTGAGCTCTGAAAACATGGTGCTGCCAGTTCAGTTTGGCTCCCTCTGCTGGCCAGATGTCACCTCACAGCAGCAGTACCAGGCTATTTCGGGGTAGCGCCTTCACCAAGACTATCACACTATTTCTTTTAATTTCTTGGCAATGCAGTGTTGGAATTTAAAAAAAGGGGGGGGGCTATTTAAAATCCAACAGCCCTTCCTCTAGCAGATTATAATAATTTTAAAACACTGCAGATTAAATGTGGGGTCTCCACTGGGTCCCTGCCCTTGGTATTAATTAACAAAGCTTGAAACAAGCCATGATTAATTGCAAGTCCAGGAGCGCAACACAGTTTGATGAATATGTTCAGATTTCAGGGAGAAAAACATTCAGACCGTTGCTTGAGGCAGGAGGCTCCACAATAATAACCAGTTTGGTTTCAAAAACGTGTCTTTGCCATATAAATTGCAGAGCGGATCATCCTTGGAGTGAAGTCCGCTGATAATAGAGTAGAAGGGGGAATCTGAAGCCATCTGCACGGCATGAGTCTACTCAGCCTTCTTTTCTTTCTATTTCTTTCCTTCTTTTCTTTTTTTTCTTTCTCTCTTTTTCTTCCCTCCATCCCTCCCTCTTTTCTTCTCTCTCTCTTTCTTTCTCCTTTTTATTTCTTTTTCTTTCTTTCTTTTTCTTTCTTTCTTTCTTTCTTTCTTTCTTTCTTTCTTTCTTTCCTTCTTTCTTTCTTTCTTTCTTTCTTTCTTTCTTTCTTTCTTTCTTTTTTTCAAATTTTTCCCTCTCCAAATGATAAGACCTAAATAACAGATTAAATAAAGGTAGGAGAGTGAGGCGGATATGAGATATGGGATTTTTTTTAAGAATGGAAGATAACATTCACAGTTTTAATACACAAAGAAATGCATCCACACGATGGTTTTTTCTTCATTCTCAGAATTGTTGTAGAGATAGTTGTCCACAAGAGCTCAAGGATCTGGAGGGAAAGGATCATAGACCATTGGAAAGACAAGCGACCTCATGGTTACTAACTCTAAGCCCTGGGTTTTTAGTAGGGGAGGAAGTAGGAGGCAGGGGATGTGCAGCATCACCCAGATGGCTGGAGGCCGACCACGGAGCAGAATCCTGCCACGGCGGAGGGTAACGGCAAGATGGACAGATGGACATGGACTTCAAAGATCTAAGTCTGGGGCGCCTGGGTGGCTCAGTTGGTTAAGCGACTGCCTTCGGCTTAGGTCATGATCCTGGAGTCCCTGGATCGAGTCCCGCATCGGGCTCCCTGCTCGGCAGGGAGCCTGCTTCTCCCTCTGACCCTCCCCCCTCTCATGTGCTCTCTCTCTCTCTCATTCTCTCTGTCTCAAATAAATAAATAAAAAATCTTTAAAAAAAAAAAAAAAAAGATCTAAGTCTGAGTCATGGCCCCACCTCCATCCAAGAGCAGGGTTGGCTTCCTGAGTGTGTGACCTGCACCGTCATACAAGCCCCACACTTAGAAGGGATCCACACTTGGTTTGGTGCTCTGCTCTCGCCATCTTGAAATTCTTAAATTTTTTTTTTTTTTTAACATTTTAACATTTTCATTTTGCGTGGGGCCCTGAAAATTATGTAGCTGCTCCCATCTAGCACTATAGGACCTGAAGCACATCTTAACACATCTTAAGACTTCTCCAAGTCTCAGTTTTCTTATCTATAAAGGGATTATAATCATGCTTGCACTGGATGAAATAACTAAGTGGGGGTAATTCGGGGGAAACATTTTGTAAATTATCAAGTGCTATGCAAATATAGGGCAAAATTATTAGCTTTCCTGAGCTGCAGCAGGTTTTCCATAGCAATATTTTTCACGTGTTTTTCCTGGAAATTTATGAGCTGTTTTTCTGTTTTTGTTCAGGGTGCTGTCGTACCTGATTTAACTTCCCGCTATCTTATACAGAACCTCTGCACCCTCAAACAGAGAGGTTTTCTCTCTTCCAGAAAGTACAGCTTTTAAAGGGGAAAGTAAGAAGAGACAGTAATGGTCAGAGAAACCTTTAAGATACAAGAAATAATTACAGCTTGGGGTGAGGACTTCTGCAGAAGGCCACACTGAGAATGATTTAAGAGTGGTAGTAAAACGCAGTTTTTCTGCTAGGTACTCAGGCATGAAGGTCAAAAAAGCAAAACTTCTGGCTCTAGCTTTTATTTATCCAAGCGTATTTGGACAGTTAGAGGGTAGCCTTTGATAAAACAAGATGTAGGTGAATAGGCTTGCCTTGAATACCTTGGCTCTCTTTTTTCTTTTCTCTTTTCCCACCTTATGGGATCCCATTGCTCAGAGGCAAGAGAGAGCAAATAGAGCTGTTCCAGGTGGGAAACCTCAGAGAGCAGCTAATTATAGTCAGAACTAGAGGTCAGACGCTTGGTAGGGTTCCTGGGATTCTCATATGGAGGCATGGTGTAGGGTATGACTTGTAGGGGGCTGTGCTATGGGGATATGGACAGAGAAGGGGCATGAATGATAGAGGGAAGTTTTAGAAAAATAGGGCAAGGCTTCTATCTGTTTATACATTCCAGTGCCAGCAGGTCAGCAAGCATGAAGTAAAAACTTCAGGGGCGCCTGGGTGGCTCAGTTGTTAAGCAACTGCCTTCGGCTCAGGTCATGGTCCCAGGGTCCTGGGATCGAGTCCCATATCGGGCTCTCCGCTCCGCGGGAAGCCTGCTTCTCCCTCTCCCACTCCCCCTTGCTTGTGTTCCCTCTCTCGCTGTGTCTCTCTCTGTCAAATAAATAAATAAAATCTTTAAAAAAAAAAAAAAAAACTTTAGTGGACACGGTATCAGGAAATCTGTTACCATCCACGCTGGCTATAGTCATTAGACCTGTAACAAGACAAAGAGAAATATTACAAGATTTGTCTGAAAAAAATGTGTGCCACAGAGGTCATTGCGAGATCTGTCAAACTGTTTATGATTGGTTACCCCTCACATGCACACGGACACAGTAACTATGATGCATGCCCTTATCACATACAAAATTCCATCTGTTTTTGGATTTTATTTGACTGTGATTAGTGCACTTCTAATCTTCATTAGTTCAGCCAAGTTATCTGTGTAGGACTCACTAAAACCCAGGAAAGTGGAGTGAGCATATGCTGAGGGCACTGGTGAATATGTTAGCAAATCAAAGGCGTGATGGAAAAGGAAACAAAGAACAGAGTAAGGAGGATCAGGGTAGGGTGGGCAGGTAGGTCTATTGAGAAGAGGATATTTGAGAAAAAATTGAAAGCTGTGAAGTATAGGGAAGGAGATGGTTAATAATTCCAAATAAGGTCAGACTCTTGTTTTTTGTTGTTGTTGTTGTTGTTTGTTTGTTTTTTAAATATAGCTATATTCAGACCCACTAATGTTGCCCAAGTGAAAAGGCATGAGAGAGGAAAAAGCACATCACCTAGACCCGCATTTGTCTTGCACCCCCACATGAGGGGCACCAGCGCGTGTGTCTGTTTTTTCCCCAGCACGTTTAGCATACCTAGCCTTGCACAGGGAGGGATGAAAGGGAACTGAGTCCGAGGGGAGCCTGCTCTTCAAAAACACCTAGCGACAAACAGTCCTAGGAGGATGGCCACAGGGAGATGGTAGAACAGACTGAATTATTCTGATTTACCTTCTGCTGCTAATCAGGTCCCTTTGCTCCACAGGAGACTTAAAGGGGGGGATAAAAGTCAGCTTATTTCTCTTCTTTCATATGGAGTGTAGTTTTTTGAGCTCTCATTCTATATTCCTTATGTATCCTTAAAGAAATACTCTTGAGATAAGATCAGTTTCCGGAAAGGGTGGGGCTCAGAGCCCTCCAAGCACTGGGTTAGGAGAGGAAATTCTTTCCTGACCTGAGACACAAAATGCCTCCCAACTTCTTCTCCTGCTCTTATGAAAAGGTCTCAAGTCCAGAAAATCCATCAGCTTCACTTCTCTTGATCCAAATCTTTCCAGGTCTATCTGTACTAAAAGCGTTGAGCCTGATGGGGACTTCCACACAGACTCTCCAGACAGAACCTACCTGTGGGGGCTGTTGGGAATTTCAACAGGCTTGGCTTGAATTTGGGTGGTAACTCCATGAATACAGAACTCACTGTATTTTCAGCATTGGGGGTTTTATCATTCCAGAAGTTACTGAGTTAGTTGCGTCTGGAAATAAATGTCCTTGACAGTAAATAAATGTCCTGGAGTTCTTGGACGAGCCTGCTCTATTGGCCCTGTCTTGATACAAGAGTCTCCCTGAATTGCACATGGATAAGATCTTACTCAACTTTCACTCTTGATCAAGGGAAGACAGGACCGTATGAGGAAGAAATGGCCTTGCCTCAAGCATGCGTTTGCGCCCCACCCACTCTCGAATTTTCACTTGTTTGTTTGTCCTCCATGTTTCCGTAACTGATTCTCTTACAACTGAGGTTTCAGGACTAATTAAGATAATGAAAAAAAGAGAAAAACAGGTAAATGATTCTCAACCTAGAGGTTCATTGAGGTATTTAGAAAGTCCATGAGTTATTTTCACTTTTTCAAACTTGAGGAACAAATATTTATTTTGGGAAGGGTATAATAGGTTAACTAAAATGTCACGAATCTTTCCTTTCTTTTGGAATTCAGCCCAAGGTGGCAATTCTGGTTATGGAAAGCTGACCAGGAGGCTATGATTGGCTCAGATACCACTGTTTGTTTCTTTTTCTATAGTATATCTTCTATATTATTTACATATTCTTACATATTTATGTATTATTTGCATTTTTATTTCATTAGTCTCCTTCCACTAGAATATGAGCTCCATGGGGACAGAGAAGTTTTAATATTTTGTTCACTGTTAGAACCTAAACATCTAGGATAGTGTGGGGAGTGCATTATTTATGGTACAAAAAGAGTGGATATTGTCTAAAAGTTTAAATTGCAGTCAATGATTTGTTATAGAGTTCCTACTCTGTTCTACATCCTGTTCTAGTCACAGAATATCATGGGTTCTTCAAATCCACCTATCTACCTAGGTTAACTATACCGGGTGACTGTCCAAAGAAGCTATTCATGAAGGCAGCAGAATGTTCCGGCAGGAGTATGAGCTGGATGATTCCAGGTCTTTGGCTGACTACGTGGGTAGTGATCCGAGGTAAGGTGCATGTGCGTCCAGACACTTAGTTTCTGTGTCTCTAATGAATGATAATAATCCCAGCTTCACTAGGTTTGTGAGAGACTAAAATGAGATAATACATGCCATAAGTACCTACCTTATTGTTTGTCATATAATAAGCATTCAACAAATGTTAATTCCCCTCTTCTTATTTTGATAGGCAATAAAACCAAAGAGAGAACAAGCTATAAAGTAATGCATTTTCACAGCAACAGCTCCTAGGGGGTAAGCATTATTTCTTTTATGAATTCTTGACAGCTTCTTACTTCAGAGTACTTAAAGAAAATATATCATTGCTAAAAATTGCTTTTCAGGCCATTAACCTACCTTATTGGAGCAACTAAAAAATATCATTAGTTGATTATTGAATTACAATGGCTATTTTTCATATGTGTGTAGGTACCCTCTCTTTCAACTAGATTACAAAAACGGCCTGTGTCCCCCCATGGCCTTAGAAGACTTTTATAGAATTTGCAACATATTTTGTTGGTACGTTGCTTAAATGAAGACTCTCCACCATTTTGTTAAACTTTCCCAAGCTGCGTTTTAAGCGAAGCTCCCCTTAGTCCCTGCCCATTCAACCCACTGGTCTTATACGTGGCTCCCCTCATGGGAATTCCCAGTGTAGTTTACACAGTGAAGACTGAGGTGCTTTGCTCTTCTGTGCCTCTTGAATGCCTGGGTCTCTGGATTCCCTGCTGCCATGTTTCTGAGGAGGTTCATTGGGAGCTGGTGCCAAAGGATTGTCAGTGTATCCGGGCATCGTCCCAAATCTTAAACACAACTGGAAAAGCATTAGGATCTTCAGGGGATACAATTGACTAGATGACATTAAGCAAACTGCTTGAGAGCTGATGACTACATGAGGCCTCAAGGTTCCAGCCCAGGCATAAAAAAGGGAATTTGGGAAGGTAACAGCCTAGACACTAGCCCAGTTTTTCCCAAGTGTTGTCTGAGCCCCATTTTTAAAAGAATCACCCAGAGAGCTTTCAAAATACAGACTCGCAGGTTCAGACCTAGATCTGCTGAATCAAAATTTCAAAACCACCACTACAAGAGCGCCAACGACAACACCCCCCAGAGCTTTTGGTGCAGCCAAGTCCATCTACTAACAATGGAGTCATGAATTGTTTGCCACTCATGGTTGGCCAAAGGTTTGCATCAGAGTGTTCTGTGCAGTTGTTTTCTCCAGGGATAACTTATATGCTGACTTAGATGGAACCCTGTGTGCCTCTGCACATCCTTCCTCCCCCTTCTAGACTGTCTTTCCACCGTCTATCCTGTGAACGCTCATTTGTTATCCTCAGGGCTCTGTTCATCCCCAGTCTCCTATGTGAAGCTTTCCCAGCTCCCCCGAAGAGACCAAATGATTGACTCCCAGCGCCACATTTTGCATTTGCATTTCTCTCCATGTCTGCACTTATCACAATATTTGAAATTATTTGTTTGCCTGTGTTTTTCCTCACTGAACAAGCAGCTCTTCAAAGGGAGGGACAGCGCCATGTTAATTCTGATGCTTCCTCCAGCGTCTGGCACGGTCGTTAGCACCAGTACTTATTATTTAAATGGATGGATTGATGAGTGAATGAATTCTTGGGTGAATGTTTAATTAATTAGGAAAATAATTATTTTCCCCCGGGAGGAAAGGGCTCCAAGAAAAGCACCCGGACTATTTTTCACACCCAGGCTTTCTCTCTGAAGCTCCTGCTTTTCCACCCACGCGCACAGAACACCACACTGTAGGCAAAGAAGAATAGTGGGGTCAAGAGAACTTACGCCAATCCCAAATCAGAAAATTTGCCTTCTGTCTGTGAGCTACAGCTGGTTACCTGGGGAACGAGATTTATCTCCGTGTCCTCAATACAGTACATCTCAATGAGGGCACTTTTAATAACCAATTGATGTGTAATTGCCTGTATAAATTATGTATCTCTTACGCAGCTCCAGCTTCATGCACGGAGTGAATTATGGAGAAAACCTTCTCTCAGGATTATTCTGTGGCTGGTCTGATGCGACTGCAGGGCCCTTCAGAGGGTCCTAAAGGGGATCCAGTTCACTTATTTGGGGTTTCTCAGGCATTCTTTGGAGAGGAGAAGATGGAAAAGGAAGAACCATTGGACTCTGTAAGCTCACGTAACAGAGAAGCAGAAATACAGGATTATTGAAACTTCAGCCCTAGGAAGACCTCAGAGTTCATGGAGTTCAAATCCCTAATAGTTTACTTCCCCGAGTAAATGACATGTTAAGGGGATGTTTGGCGTCTGCTTGAATATCTTCAGTGGTGGGAGGTGAGTTGTGCACTGGAAAAGCAAAGTCTTTGTAGTTAGATAAAACAAAACTCATTATGGGGTGACCTAGTCAAGAGGATTAAGTCTTTCTGGGCCTCATTTTCTTTGTGAAGTGGGAATGATAATGCTTATCTTGCTGGGTTACCATGACTATTATTTTTTGGAGATTTTATTTATTTATTTGAGAGAGAGAGAGCGCACACAAGAAGGGGGAGGGGCAGAGAGGGAGAGAGATAAGCAGACTCCCTGCCAAGTGGGGAGCAGGACATGGGGCTCAATCCCAGGACCCTGAGATCATGACCTGGGCCAAAGTCAGACCCTTAGTCGACTGAGCCACACAGCCACCCCGACCATGACTGTTAAATGAAAATGTATACAATGACAATAATTTTGAGGATACTAAATTTTTTTTAGACCTGAATACATTTTTTATTATTATGTTAATCACCATACATTACATCATTAGTTTTTGATGTAGTGTTCCATAATTCATTGTTTGCGTATAACACCCAGTGCTCCATGCAGAACGTGCTCTCTTTAATACCCATCACCAGGCTAAACCATCCCCCACCCCCCTCCCCTCTAGAACCCTCAGTTTGTTTTTCAGAGTCCATAGTCTCTCATGGTTTGTCTCCCCCTCCGATTTCCCCCCTGAAGATATTAAATTTAAATAATTTCACCCTCTCCACCTTCCCAGTTACAAGTCACGTTCTCTGACAGCCATTCCGCCATTAAGATCCTTGAGAATGGAGAGGCCAGGGCTGCCTCTTGAGGAGGAAGAGAGGATATAAGGGGAAGTCAGCTCCATCAGAAAGGGGAGAAAACAAAGCCCTTCCAGGGGGCATGTGAGAGTCAGGAAAGACACGTACGCAGGAACATCGATTTCAACATTTGCATGCCTACCATAGGGAGAATCCTGCAGGGGTGAGCAGAGAGCTGAAGATGAGGGAGTAAATGTCTTTTCCTTATGTGGAGTCTAAGGAGGAGGCCACTGCACAGAGCATCTCCTGCCAACAGCAGGCATCAGAATAAAAATGGAAATGCAGCACATTTGGGCAGAACAAAGACTTGAGTTAGCATTTTGGGGCCTCTGTCAGCTCCTGTGGAAGGGATCCCTAGGTCTCTGAATGGTCTTCAAGATAAGCTGAGAGGGCCAATTTCAGAGCCTCCGGGTCTGTGGAAATGTCAAGTCTAGCAGAACGATGTCTCCTTCACCTCTTCACTGTGGGGTGTTTAGCCTAAACACCAGGCAAAACGAGGAGTGTGGCCAAGGACCAAAGGAGTTGTCAGTGTCAGGAGGAGATAAAGTGAGCCCGGTCAGCAAGAGTGGTCCAGAAGGTCCTGACCAAGCCAGGAGGACAAACCGTAAAGTCATCTCTCTGATTCTGTTTCTAGGTGAGACCGCCAAGACCTGGGTGGGTTAAGTAACGCACACACACATGCTTCATGGTGAAGACAGAGCCCAACCCTCTGTGTAGACTATTACGGAGACTGGGCGAGATCTTCTGGGACAACTACTCAATGAGTTAAAAGCCATCTATTTGTTTCTCCCTGAGAAATGGGGTCGAGCAGGAAATGGTGAAGGCACATCCTTCTGACCAGAAAATACGTTTTATTGATCTCTTGGCGTGGGATGCTGTGCTGAATGGCATACAAGTCATGCTCCTTAAACACAGTCTGTGCTCTCTGAAAACTGAGAAATGGCCAGGGCCACAGACACTTACAGGTCAAGAGCATGCAGAGAACTAGAACACACCATGCATGGAAGAAATCCATGTGTTTCAGGAAGATGCATTTATCAAATAAAACTATCATGTGTGATAAATGTGAGGATGAGTGTATATCAGGGAGGCAGATGAGGAGAATCTGAACGGAAGTGGGAGCGGGAGAGGGGATAGTGTGGAGGTAAAAAGCATTGACTTTGGAGACAAACTTTGAAAATGACAGTCACTTATTGGTTGTGTGACCTTGGGGAACTTCACCTTACTGAGCCTCAGTTTCCTTATGTATAAATAAGCATATTTGTAGGAGCTCATAAGGTTGCTTTAAAAAAAAAAAAAAAGATTTTATTTATTTATTTGAGTGAGAGAGAGGGAGAGAGTGCACCAGCAGGGGGGAGGGGGAGAGGGAGAAGCAGACTCCTTGCCCAGCAGGAAGCCTAACTCGGTCTCAATCCCAGGATCCCTGAGCCGAAGGCAGACGCTTAACCGACATAGCCACCCGGGTACCCCTAAGGCTGCTTTGAAGATTAAATATAAACTTAAATCTCCGATACCTAGCATGAGTTCTTGCACGGTGTGACCAGCTATGAGGATTGCTGTTACTGTTCTGACCATCATTTCTCAGCACAGGCTTGGGAGGTCCTGGGAGGGGCCATCAGCCCTTCCTTGATCCACGAGGAGGAGAGGGTCAGAGGGAGTTTATGTTTTCTTCTCGGCTTCTCCAAGAGTGAAACATCCCACACACTTTATGCCTGACTCAGTTCTTAGGCATTTAGTAAGGAGAACTTGCTCTTCATTGCCAGTGGCCCCCAGTGGGCAGGTCCTAGCCACAGCCCAACCCAGGCTCCACCGGAGGGGGGGCAGGGCGAGGCGGTCCAGCTCTTCCACGCCTGCAAATTTACCTCCTCTCCCAACACCACTTCCCCAGAAATGAGGACCTTCAATTTTCCTCTACACAATGTCTTGCTTTGTTTGAAATAATTTTGACGTAATTTTCTTGCTTCTAATCCTTTTGAACAAGCTTCTAATGTAGGACTCAAAGAATTAGCAACAAGGGATAATTTATTATGTCATGTTTTGATACATTAATAATATAATTTTATACCTTCTTAAATTGAAAGCAAACTGAATTCAGTCTCCTCTTAATTACAGTCATTCTCACTCTCAGATGTCCATGTTTTATCCTAATTATCAAGTATTCTAATATGAATAAATAGATAATTCCATGGGCGCTCCTGTTCTTTCATACCTCAGATTAAATGCCTGTCTTCTTGAATGGCCCCAAAAGATGAACCGCCATCTGAGGAATTCACTCTCAGCAGAGACATCTTTTCAAAGACCTATTTATTTTCTTGGTAACTTGCTGAAACCTTGGCTCTTAACCTTCGTGCCCTAGGTACAATGAGGATCGCCTGGAATTGTAAAGTGAGTTGAGATATGCGAGTAAGAGGTGTGTAAGTGCCTTGGGAGGGTCCCTATAAAACTGAACTCAGACCAGAGTGGATAAGCGGCTGGTAAATCACTTAGGATGATAAAGAGCTGAGTGGAGACTTCCCGGCCCTGTCTTCTTGAATTAATTAATTACACTCTTGTGCCATTTCCTGGCACCTGAGGCCTTTAAGGACTTGGAGTTAAAATCTACTAATACCACAGAGGCTAGTTTGGATTTTTTTCTTTCCTCTGCCCTGACACCTTCTGAATTGACAATCATGAATACTAATAGCTTCTATTAATTGAATGTCTACTATTTGCAGAAAATTTGCATACATTATCCCTAATTCTCATCAAAATTCTTGAAAGTGGGCCTTATTAGTCCCATTTTGTAGAAGGAGAAACCAAAAACCATAAAAATGAATATGCGTTTCCCATGGCTTCATATCTGATAAGCCACAGAGTTGGAATTCAAGCCTAGCAGCCCGGTCTTCTCCTTCCTTCTCCGTTTGGCCCAAATCTCCACAAAGCAGCATTACCCTGGAGAAAGAGGAGTTTAGTGAGCTCTCGGAAAGGGCCCTCTGGCTCTCCATTTGCTCTTGTGACAACTGCGGGTGGAGTGTGGAACAGAGAGATAGAGGCTCAGGGCATTTCAGAAAAAGCACCTGTTCCAGACGAAGATGGCTCCTCTCCATACAATCTGCCAGAACTCAGGTGGGATCTTCCTCAGACAGCTGAGCTAAGAGGGAGCCACTCGACACAGCAGGGCTTCCAAGTGCAGAGGGCGCCTGGGCCTTGAGAAAGGAAAGGTAAAAGCATTTTAGAGCATACTCGGCAAACTCTCTGTAAAAGGTTAGGTAGTAAGTATTTGAGGCTTTCTGGGCCAAATGATCTCTGTCATAACTGCACAAGTCTGCCACTTTAGAGAAAGCAGATGTAGACAACGTATAATTAACTGGGAGTGCCTGTGTTACAATAAAACTTTATGTGTAGTCTTTGAGATCTGGATTTCAGATAATTTTCATGTGTCACAGCATATTATTCTTGTGCCCCCCTCAACCATTTTATTTTTTTTATTATTTTTTTATTATTATGTTATGTTAATCACCATACATTACATCATTAGTTTTTGATGTAGTGTTCCATAATTCATTGTTTGCATATATCAACCATTTTAAATTGTACAACCGTTCTTAGTTTATGGCCATTCTTAGCAGGTTGGGGGGCAGATTTGGGCAGCAAGCTATACTCGTTGACCCCTGATTTACAGATTCACGGCATTTTTAACTTACAACTCATAATAACAGCTAATAATTTTTGACTAGCTATTATATACCAGAGACTGTGTTGTGTACTTTATTTTTCTAAGTTAGAATCTTTAATGCTTTTTCAATTATAAAGTAATTCCTACATATAAAAGTATGTGATATAAACATATATGTATGTTAATATATTAATAATATAAAAATGAACAAATGTATACCCAACATTACCTTAAAAAGTGTAAATTGCTAATACCTTTGAAGCCACTGGTCTTTCCCCCATACTATACATTCTTTATCCTAACAAGAAGTAAATTTTGTGTCTCTAAGTATGTTTTTCCTTTCATGGTATAATGTAACACAAGTACAGAAAAATAAAGCATATGTATATTTTAACACATTAAAAGTAATACCTATCTTTATTTCTTGAACAAAGAAGTAAATACAAATAGAACATCACTAACACCTTTTCATTATACTTTTCTATGTACACAATCCAATTTCTCTGCTTTCCTGGATCTACTGATTATTCATTTTTCGCTTCTTTTAAAAATACTATTTAACCTTGCTGGAGGAGGTCATCGGGAGGATGTTGCCATGGGTTGACCCCCACACCTTGGAATGTATGTTCTGTCCACTGTTGGTACAGCCACAGCTTCTTTCAAGGGTGCAGTCTTGAAGGAGCAAGGTGTTGAGACCCTCTGGACAAAATACATGACTGAACCCAGTTAAAGCCTCTATATAAAATTTTAAGATTTGTCACATGCGTGAGGAGATCTGCTTCTCTTGCTATAGAACCAAGCCAAGCCAAGCCAAGCATCAAATGTAAGTTCCCTTGCTTATGACACCTGTCACCTATCAATCTGGAGTGACCTGCCTCAGTCTCGGGTCTCTCCTTTCCCTGTGTGTACTGGAGCCAGTTTCAGATTTCACCTGGGAAGCTCCCTACTTTGTGAACCCAGAATGGGTGAGTCCACCAGAAGATCAAAGAAATGAGTCATGGGAAAGAGGCATCCACAGGGGAAATCTTGGGTTGGCCAGTGACCTCTATGTGGGGAGGGGTGGGCCCATGTGTTAGACACTGTGGACTACCACATGGGGACAACAGCTGCTTTATTTTGCTTATTTGGGGAACTGCACAGAGCACACTGTAGCAGAGAAAGGGAGCACCTGGCTATGTAGTGGGCTGGCCGCCCACTGATACCCAACTGGAGGCTGAAACTTGAGTTCAAAAGGTGAAAGATGGGCTGAAGGTAGAGGAGGACATACAGGTGTCCACTCATCTGCTGGCTTCAGGGCTGGCAGACAAGGCGGGAGAGCAGGATGATCACTTGGAGAGCTTAGAGCACCATTTTGAAAAACTAGGAGGATGTCGGCTGCCACAGATGAAGGTCTGAGCTCCCGTGACAAAGCCTGATTGGGATGCCAGGAGTTGGAATCCCTGGGAAAGTGAGGAGAGCAAAGAGGAGAATGTTGTGGGGACTGGCCATGAAGTGGTTGAAATATCCCATGCCATGTAAGGGCAAGGGAGAGCAAGAGTACAACAAGAGCAACCCCAGCCAGAGGGGGGCAGTCCCTACCCTAGTTCAGGAAGTGTTCATGACAAGGGAATATATTCCCACTGAGCTTATTGATGTGGTTACCAAGTTCAAACAAAAGGCCAGAGAGAGTACCCACACATGGTTAGTAGGGCTCTGGGACACTGGGGATGATAGCGTTTCTCTGACTGGGCAGGAGGCACAGGAAATGAGCAACATCACCATACACCCTGCCCTCTGGCAGCACCTGCATGGCAAATCAGGAGGTTCAAGGTAGTCCTTTATAGATTAGATTATTCTAGTCTGCAGGGAGGCTTGACCCAATGAGGGGAACCTCACTGAGCAGGGGGCCACTGAAAATCTATAGAGGAGATACAACAAATTCTTGGAGGCAGGGGGTGTAGAGAATGAGATGATCTATGCCCCTGCTCTGAAGGCCTTGATCACTGCAGGAATGAAAGCTGAGATTCTCTAGCCACCCCTAGCATCTGGGCTGGGACACCTATCCATGTTGAGCCCAGTCATGGGAAGACATTTACGATGCTGATCCATTGCAGATGTGGGGCAAACTGTCAAATCTGGGGAATAGGTCCAAGTTGTGGGAAAGACCTGAGACAGAGAAGAAGCTCAGAAAGCCAAAAGGCTACCCCAACTGGCTATAAAGGTAATCCAACAGCAAATGTGGTTTGACTTTTTGCTGCCAGAACCCCACCTAAAAAATAGATCAGCAACTCAACACTGTATTGGTCAGCCTGTGGAAAGCCTCAAAACCTTCCCAACAGCTCAGACATGCCCCATCTGCCCCCATCATCCCTAATGCTCCATCTTCTCCAGCAGGGGCCTCAGGGATACAGTCCTATTCAGAGTGGGATCCCCCCACACTGCAGGTTTGGGTGCAGGCCAAGACTGCCTCCAGGTAAAGTCTGTTAGAGGTGATCCCATCCTCATGTTAAGCTCACTATTCATTGGTTCCCCCAAAATAAACAAAAGGCGACAACTCTGATTGCTGCTGGAGCCAAATGTACTCTAGTACATGGTAATACTCAGAGATGTTCTGGTCCCCTTAGTGCCATCGATGGTTACGGAGGGCAAATAGTTATGGTCAGGGAGTTCCCTTTGACACTACAAATTGGACACTCCCCCTGAGAATTTGAGGTTTTTATCTCTCTGATACCAGAGAACATATTGGGTATTAAATATTCTACAAGGTCGAACTTGGTAAATCTTTATCAGTGAATTTAGCCTCTGGGTTAGAGTAATCAAACCAGTGCTGATAGGAACCAGTAAGTCTACCACCCCTGTGAATCCTAGGATTCCCTGAATGGGTCCTTGGAGTGTTCCATGCTGTGCTGGACTTAGCAAATGCCTTTTCCAGTATACCCCCTGCTTGCTGAGTCACAAGATCAATTTGCCTTCACATGGGAGGGGCCATAATGGACCTTTCAAGTACTTCCCCAAGGCTATCTGCACAACCACACAATACATCATGGGATGGTAGCCTGAGACCTGTCCCTGTTCTCCTTCCCCACATCAGTAAAATGGGTCCATTACATTGATGATACAATTTTAAGATGTGAAGACTTGCCTTGGCTCCAGGACACTCTGCAGATTTTGCTGCGACCTATCCAAGGGAGAGAATGGGCAGTGAAACCACAGAAAATTCCAGACCTAGGCACAGCAGTAAAGTTTTTGTCAGCCACATGGTTGGATTAGCTGCTCATTGTCTCAGAAACTATATAGATAAGGTGCAAATCTATCCAACCACAAAGAACACGAAAGAGATGCAAGCCTTTGTGGGGATTTGGGGACTTGGAAGATTTTTCTTCCCCACCTGGCATGGCACCTTTGTCCCTTATACCACCTGGTAAAGAATGGCTGCGTGTGGGGCTGGGCATCAGAGCAGCAGGCTGGCCTTTGAGAAGGCAAAAATAGCAATGCAGGAGATGAAAGCTCTAGGTATTGCCCAAGCAAGACTATCATTTGAGTTGGATGCTTCTGTGGCTCTGGAAGGTCTGGGTTGGACACTGTGACAGAGACAACAGTAGGACAGAGTACCCCTAGGATTTGGGTCTCAGGTCTAGAAAGGGGGCAGAAACCCAATCTGCCCCCATAGAGCAACAGCTCCCGGCCGTGTATCCTGTGCTCATCCAGGTAGAGCTTTTCACAAAGGAACAGCATTTCATGCTAAGAACCTCCCTTCCTATCAAGGGGTAAGCTGAGAATATGCGGCAGCAACCAACCTCTGCCAAGGCTCAAACTCACTTTGACCAAGTGTCATGTCTACTTGCATCAGAGGAACATCCTCTCTGCCAACCTGCTGTCTCTAGAAATGTGGGTGCTACTAGGCTCTCTAGAGTATGTGGATCCTCCAAATGCCCCCCACTCCTATTCCTGTGGTGGCCCCTGCAGCCTGTAGCGAGGGAGCAAGGGAAATCCCACCTGGTGCCTGGTATACAGGTGGGTCTAGTCAGGCATAACCTGCCCTCCCTGACCATCGTTGCTCTTCAGCTCAACACTGAAGCCATCTGAATGGAAATAGGAACAAACCACCATGGCCAGTGGGCTGAGCTCAGAGCAGTTTGGCTGGTGATCGCTCATGACACCTAGCCATTACTTACCCTTTTGCACTGACAGTTGAGCCATTCTGAAGGAATTAATCCTATGTCTTGGACCACGGAAAGCCGAGGGGTGAATGATCATGAATAAGCTCTTGTGGGGTCAGGATGTGTGGAAAGACATTTGGGTTTACCTGCAAGAACCTGAGGCAGTCCTCACTGTCTTCCACAGTCAAGCTCATGAGGCACTGACCCATCCTGGTAATTAAGAAGCTGATGCCCTAGCTCAGGTGATGGCAACTGACCCTTTAGTAGATAGAGCAGATTGGGTGCCTACAAGGAGTAGCCACCATCATGCCTGCGTGGGATGGCTTATTGTCAAGGAGCTACATTGATCTTAAAAATACAGTGACTTGGTTAATGCAGTAATGGCGTGTCCTATGTGTTTTAAACAACACCCAAGGCAACTGTTAAAGGAGTCTGGGGCCATCCACTGGAGTTCCTAACCAATGAGAAATTGGAAAGTTGATTATATTTGTCCCCTAAGTATTCTAAATATTTTTCGTGGACACTGAGTCTGGCCTAACCCAAGCTTTCCCTTGTCACAAACCAAGCTGCCACCATTAGGGGATTAGGGAATCTGAGTACCATGTACAGATAGCCTTATTGTACAGATAGTAATTGTGGATCTTATTTCAAAGGTCATGATGTGCGAGACTGGGCAAAAGAACATGACCTTGAATGGAGGTCTCCTCTCCCTTATAGCCCACAAGCAGCTGGGCTCATAGAAAGGAATAATGGAATATTAAAGCAGCAGATTAAATTATTAACAAGTAAAACCTCCTTGGCGAGCTGGACTAAAGTTCTATCTCGGACTTTAATACATTTGAACGATCAACCAGTAGGGCCTGTTGCCCCATAAGCCAAACTGTGGACCCCTGTTTAGACACCCAGCACCGTAAAGGTATGGAAGTCTTGGGACATGGCCATTGCCCCATAAACCAAACTGGGGACCCCTGTTTAGACACCCAGCACCATAAAGGTATGGAAGTCTTGGGACATGGCCATTGCCCTGATTCTCTCTGTGGAATGGGCTATGCTGCTGGGAAAACCAACACCCATCACACCTGGGAAAGGTGTTATCTACCAGAATTTGCCATGGAAGAGCCAAGAAGGATGGCTGGATAGACACCAAATGAGCCACTTCCATGCTAATGAACCCCTTTGCTGTCCACTCAGAGCACATTGTGGAAGAGGGTGGTCTGTACAATTGTAAGAGTCATTCATGAGGAGTGGAGTGTTGGAGAAGGTCATCGAGAGGACATAACTGCCAGTTGACCCATGAGCTGGACTCATGCAATCAGAGGCTCCTTACCTTCTACCCTATCCTTCAAATATGCACTCCGCCCACTGTTCCCAGAGTTGAAGTCATTTTCAAACAACGTGTTGTTGAAATCATGCAGACTGAAGATATTACTGAACCCAGTTAAAGCTTCGGTGTAGACTTGTAAGATTTGGCAGGTGGTGTAGAAATCTTCTGGTCTTGCCACCACCCAAGACAAGCCTCCCAAGTAAGTCCCCTTGCTTATTAAACCTGCCACCTACCAACCTGGGGTGGTCTGCTTCTCTCTTTGGCTTCTTCTTGCCCTCCCTGTAAGGGAGCAGGTTTCAGATTTCATCCGGAAGCTCATGAGTTTGCAAACCAACACACCTGTGTAGGCATCACTTAAAAAATATACTTATCTCTATCTATCTATCTATCTATCTATCTATCTATCTATGACTTGCTTGTATACACTGTATGATTGGAATCATATTGTATGTATTATTTGAGTCTGGCTTCTTTCATAGGGTCCATGGTATCATAACGTGTTTCCGTTTTTGGCAGTCTGGTGGTATCTCATTGTGGTATTAATGTGCATTTCCCCTTTACTAGTGAGAATAAGCACTTTCCTTTAAATGTATTAGTCACTTGGATATCTGCATTTGTGAAGTGCTTATTCACATCTCTTGTTTATTTCACTTTGTGAAACTTTATATTTTTTCTTTATTTTGTATACATGCCCTTTGTCAGTTGCATAAGCTACAAAGGTATTCTGCTGTTTCGTGCTGTTTTCACTTTATTCTGTCCTTTGATGAGCAGAAGTCTTTGACATAATGTGATTCATTTTTGATGTTATTTCTTTTTCAATAAACACTTTTTTACCATCTTGAAATAATGAAGATATTCGATATCACTATTTAAGATAACTATGTTTGTTATTTTTGAATTTTTAAATCCATCAGAAGCTGATTTTTTTTATATGGTGGTTGTATGTGAGGCAGGGCTTCAATTTCTTTCTCCCTCCCTTTCCTCCTTTCTGTTTTTGGATAGGGATTCTCAACTGTTTCAGAAACATGGATTAAAAGTGTATGCTTTCTAGTGATCTAAAATGACAACTCTGTCAGAAAGCAGCTATTTTTATATACCTGGATCCGTTTCTGGTCTTTCTGTTCTGCTCCATCCGTCTGTTTGTCCACTTTTCCTCCAGTACTGTGTTATCTCAATCTTATAGCTTTATAATAAACCTGGATATCCGGTAGAGCTTTGTGTTCTATATTGGGAAAAAGGGAGGAAAGGGATTGATGACAGAAGGCTGGAAAACATGGCCCCATTCAAATATTGATCTATGAGCAAGATATATTTCTTCATTTAGGTTTGCTTTCACATTTCTTATCAAGTTCTATAATTGTGTCCATAGAATTTTCTCCACATAGACTTATGCTTAAGTACTTCACTTTTTTTTTGTTATTCCTTTAAAATACTTTTAAGTTCACCTTCAAATTCATTCTTATGTAGGCATATATCGTACATCTTCATACTAATTTTGAATTTAGCAATTTTATTTTGCTTTCTAATTATAATACTTTTCTATAGATACCTATGCATTTTCTAGATGCACATTCATTTTATTTGCAAATAATGAGAGATCTGATCCATCCCTACATCACTTTTTTTGTGTGAAATATTGTGATTGGTAATACCTCCAGTAAAATGTTAAATAGAACTAATATTTGTGATCATTAACTTTTTTCTGCTATTACAGGTAAAGCTTTCTGTAGTAGGCAGACTTCTAACACAGCCACAGTGATTCTCATCCCCTTGAATTCACACCTTTGTGTGGTTCATTGTCCTGGAGTGCACGCTTGACTAGTGACCTGCTTCCAACCAATAGAGTATGCCAAATTTAATGGAATGTCACGTCCATCCATAATAACGCTACAAAAGATTATGATTTCTGTCTTACTAACAGGCTTCCTGTATTACGTTTTTGGATTACATCTTTTCATATGCTTATTTGCCATCTATATTTCTTCTTTGATGTGGTCCTTGGTCCACTTCGTAGTTGGATTTTTTGTTTTCTTACCATTGAGTTTTAAGAATATAGATAGATAGACACGTAGATATGTGGATAGATAGCAGTCCTTTATCAGATGTGTCTTTTGCAAATATTTTCTTTCATCTGTGGCTTGTCTTCTCACTCTCCTGATCTTATCTTTTACCGAGGTTTTTTTTCTATTTTAATGAAGTCCAGCTTATGAATTACTTCTTTCATGGATCAGGCCTTTGGTGTAATATTTAAAAAGTCATTGACGTACTAACGTCATCTAGGTTTTCACCTTGTGTTGTCTTCTAGGGAGTTCATAGTTTTGTGTTTTACATGTAGGTGTCTGATCCATTTTGAGGTAATTTTTGTGAAGAGGATCAGGTCTGTGTCTAGAGTCATTTTCTTGTTTGTTTGCTGGCGAGTGGATGACCAGTTGTTCCACATTATTTCTTGAAGAGACTATCTTTGCTTCATTTTGTTTCCTTTTCTCCTTTATCAAAGATCGGTTGACTATATTTAGGTGAGTCTATTTCTGGCTTCTCTCTTCTGTTTCATATAAGTACTGATGGCTATATATTTCCCTGGGATCATCACTTTGGCAGTATTCCATACATTTTTGTATGTTGTGATTTTTTTTCCTATCATCTCAAAATATTTTTAAATTTCATTTGTGAAATATAAAAGTATGTTATTTAACTTCCACATATATATAAGTTTTCCAAATTTTTCCAAGTGTATTGTGTGTGTGTGAGAAGGGTGTGTGCTCCCCCACTGTCAGGTGGAGTGTCCTTTACTTTTTTTTAAAGATTTTATTTATATATTTCAGAGAGAGAGAGTGAACACAAGGGGGGAGGTGCAGAGGGACAGCAAGCTCCCTGCTGAGCAGGGAGCCCTACACAGGGATTGATCCCATGACCTTGAGATCATGACCTGAGCTGAAGTCAGCCACTTAATCGACTGAGCCACCCAGGTGCCCCCAGTGGGGTATCCTTTAGAAGTCTGTTCAGCCTGGTTTGTTTATAGCAGTGTTCAGTTTTTACATTTCCTTCTTTGTCTTCTGCCCACTTGTTCCGATATTGAAA
Organism: Halichoerus grypus; assembly: GCF_964656455.1. Taxonomy (NCBI): domain Eukaryota; kingdom Metazoa; phylum Chordata; class Mammalia; order Carnivora; family Phocidae; genus Halichoerus; species Halichoerus grypus. The sequence continues at coordinate 89,198,691 of NC_135722.1, read as the reverse complement.
CTGGGGTCATGAAGTCTCTAAATATTATTGTTGTATTGTCTACTTTTCTTTTCAGTTCTGTTAGTGTTTATTATTTATTTTGAGGCTCTAAGTGCATACATTTTTCATTATTAATATTACTGATGGATTGGCCCTTTTAAATCATGAAATATTCCATTCTATGTCTAAATTTAAGTTTCTTTATTTTTCTTTCAGTAATCTCTACACCCATAGTGGGGTTTGAACTCACAACCCCAAGATCAAGAATCTCATACTCTTCTGACTGAGCCAGCCAGGTATCCTTAAATTTTTTGTTTTACAGTTTATTTTGTATGATGTTAGAATAGTAACTTCACCTGCTTTATAGTTATTGTTTGCATGATATATCTTTCCCCACCTTTTCACTTTCAATCTGTTTGCATCTTTGAGTCTAAAGTGTGCCTCCTATATATAGTTGGCTCTTTTTTCTTAAATCCAACGTGACAATCTAAGTATTTTAATTGGAATTTTAAAAAACTTATTCACACTTATTATTGCTGTTGATATAGTTGGATTCATGTCAGCCATTTTATTTTTTGTTTTCTATGGTTTATTTCTTTTTTTGTTTATCTGTTCCTCTTGCATTGCCTTATTTTATATTAATTGGGTGTTTTGTAGTGAGACAATTTAATTCTTTAAATGATTTTAAAATTATTTCAGAGTTATTTTCTTAGAAATTCCTCTGAGATTTACAAAATACATTTTAACTGATCACATTCTGTTTCAGATTCAAACATAGTTCCAGTAACATAGAAACTCTACTTCTATGTAGCATCATTCTTTCCCCAATTTTTTTGTGCTATTTCTATTATACATATTAAGTCTATGTATGTTGCAAGCACAGTAATAGTTTCTTACAATTACTGCTTAATATAATCTAATGTCTTTTTAAAGATTTTTTTTTTAAGGTTTTATTTATTTATTTGACAGAGAGAGACACAGTGAGAGAGGGAACACTAGCAGGGGGAGTGGGAGAGGGAGAAGCAGGCCTCCCACTGAGCAGAGAGCCTGATGCGGGGCTTGATCCCAGGACCCTGGGATCATACATGACCCGAGCCGAAGGCAGACGCTTAACAACTGAGCCACCTAGGCGCCCCTAATCTAATGTGTTTTTAAAAAGCTGAGCAAAGAAAAGAGAGCAAGTATAAATTCACATAATCTGTTATATTAACTGTTTTCCCTTCTGATTCTCTTCATTTCTTCCTGCAGATTTCCTTACTCCAATACAGCCTTGTTCCCACCACCTCTTTTGTGCTGTTATTGTCAAACACGTTACATTTTCATATATTGCAGACCCAACAAAACAAAACAATATACTGTTTTTTAAAATCAGCCAGGGGGAAGGCACCTGGGTGGTTCAGTCAGTTAAGTGTCTGCCTTGGGTCAGATCATGATCCCAGGATCCTGGATTGAGTCCTGCACTGGGCTCCCTTCTCAGCGGGGAGTCTGTTTCTCTCTCTGCCTCTGCCTGCCATTCCCCCTGCTTGTGCTCACTCTCTTCTCTCTCTCTCTCTGTCAAATAAATAAATAAAATCTTAAAAATAAAATAAAATAAAATAAAATCAGCCAGGAGTATAAAGGAGAAGAAATAAGGAATTATATTGTCTTTTATAATTACTTATGCAATTGCCTTCACTGGCACTCTTCGTTTTATCAGTTAGATTTGAATTACTGTCTTATATCACTTCCTTTCAGTCTGAAGAACTTCCTTCATATTTTTTGAAAGGAACATGTGCTATCAATGAGTTCTTTTAGTTTCAGTTTATCTGGGAATATCTCTATTTTGCATTCATTTTTAAAAGATAGTTTTGCTGGATATAAGATTCTTGATTGATAGGTTTTGATATTCTGCACTTCATCTTCTGGCCTTATTTGTTTCTGATTAGCTGTTAATCTTGTTTGACTTCCCTTGTACATAATGAGTCATTTTTCTTTTATGGCTTTCACTATGTTCTCTTTATCTTTAGCTTTCAACATTTGACAGTAATGTGCATGTATGTGTGTGAATTTCTTTGCATTTACCCTGCTTGGAGTTCATTGAGCTTCTTGAATGCGTAGGTTAATGTTTTTCATCAAATATGGAGTTTTTAAACCACTTTTTCTTGAACTATCTTTCTGTCTCTCCTTTACTAGTGGCACTCCCACTATGTGTATGCTAATGCACTGAATTATGTCTCACATTTTAATGAGTCTCTTTCATTTTTTAAAATATAGGCTTTAATATTTTTAAAGCAGTTTTAATATCACAGTAAAATTGAACAAATATTGCAGAGGACTCCATATGCCCCCACGCCCCATACACAACTTTCCTACTATTGGTATCCTGCACCAGAGTGGTACATTTGTTACAATTGATAAACTAACATTGACACATCATTACCACCCAAAATCCATGGCTCACATTAAGGTTCACTGTTGGTTTTGTATGTTCTATGGGTAAGGACATGTATCCACCATTATGGTATCATACATCATAGTTTCACTGTTCTAAAAATCCCCTGTGCTCCACTTATCCACTCTTCTTTTCCTCCAAACATAGGCAACCACTAACCTTTTTCTTGTCTCTATAGTCTTGTATTTCCAGAATGTCATATAGTTAGAGTTGCATAGTATGTAGCTTACTCAAATTGGCTTTTTTTTTTTTTACTTAGTAATATCTATTTAAGATTCCTTCATGTCTTTCCATGTCTTCATAGTTCATTTCTTTTTAGAATCAACTAATATTCCATTGTATGGATGTGTCAAAATTTATCAATTTGTCAGGACATGTTTGTTCCTTCCAAGTTTTGTCAATTATGAATGAAGCTATTATATACATCCACACACAAGTTTCTGTGTGAACTTGTTTTCAAATCATTTGACTGAGTACTAAAGCATGTGATTGAGGGATTGTATGGTAAGAAAAAAATCTAGTTTTGTAAGAATTGCAAAACTGTCTTCTAAAATATTTGTACCATTTTGCAATCCAACCAGTAATGAATGAATGTTCCTATTTCATCACATCCTTGCCAACGTTTCGTGTCATCAATGTTTGGGATTTTAGTCAATCTGGGTGTGTAGTGGGATCTTGCTGTTTTAATTAGCAATTACTTTACTGCCATAGGATGTTGAACATCTTTTCATGTTCTTATTTGCCATCTGTATATCTTCTTTAGTGAGGTATCTATTCAGAATTTTTGCCCATTTTTAAAATTAGGTTTGTATTCATTTTCTTACTGTTGTGTTTCAAGAGTTCTTTGTATATTTTAGATAACAGTCCTTATCAAATATTTCTTTTGCAAATATTTCCACCCAGTCTATAGCTTGTCTTCTCATTCTCTTTATGTGTCTTTCACAAAGCAGAAGTTTCTAATTTTAATGAAGTCCAGATTATCAATTATTTCTTTCATGGATCATGCCTTTGATCCCACTTCTAAAAAGTTATTGCCAAACCCAAGGTCATCTAGATTTTTCCTATGCTATCTTTTAGGGTTTTTTTGTTTTTGTTTTTTTTTATAGTTCTGAATTTTACATTTAGGTCTACTGTCCTGGAGTTAAATTTTTTAAAAGATGTAAGGTCTGTATCTAGATTCATTTTTTTTACATGTGGAAATCCAGTTGTTTCATCACCATTTGTTGCTCCATGGTAAAAAATCAGTTGGCTACATTTGTGTGGGTCTATTTTTGAGTCATCTCTTCTGTTTCCTTGATCTACTTGTCTATTCTTTTGCCAATAGTACACTGTCTTGATTACTGTAGTTTCATAGCAAGTTTTGAAGTCAAATATAGTCCATCTTTCAAATGTGTTATTTTTCTTCTATTTTGTTCTTTTTGTCTAGTGTGTCGATTATTTTGGATCTCTCCAAACAAACTCTAGAATTAGTTTGTCAATATCCACCAAAGAATTTTCTGGGACTTTTACTGGGATTGTATTAAATATGTAGATCAAGTTGGGAAGAACTGACATCTTAACAATCTTGAGTATCCCTATCCAAGAACATGTAATATCTCTCCAATTATTTAATTCTTTGATTTCTTTAATCAGATTTCTTCCAGTTTTTGAATTCCTTTTCCTCTCTGTTTTACATATTCTGTAATCTTTATTGACCTCCTTCCAAGTTCATTGATTCTTTCTTCTGTCATCTCAAATCTACCCTTGAACATTTTTAGTGGATTATTTCATTTGGTTATTGCCCTTTCAACTCCATAATTTCTATCTGGTTCTTTTTAGTAATTTCTATATCTTTATTTATATTTTCTATTTGATGATTTATTGTCATAATTTCCTTTAATTATGTATGCTTGCTTTTGTTTTCTGTTTTAGTTTTTTGAACATTTTTATAATAGGTTCTTCAAAGTCTGTCTGCTAATTCCATCATCTGAATTAAAGACAGTTTCTATCACCTGTTTTTTCCCCCTTGATATGTATCACATTTTCTTGTTTCTTTGCATGTCTCATTTTTTTTTTTTTTTTGAATTTGGATATTTTAAATAATATATTTTGGCAGATATGCATACTGATTTTTACCTCCCTTCATTGAGAATATTATTGCTATTCTTTTGTTGTTTGGCCATTCTTTAATTTGTTTAGTGACTTGGTTATGCTATTCCTATTGATTCTATTTCCCCAAGGTATGTAGCCTCTGATGTCCTTAGTCAGATTTTTCTCCTTTGTTCTGTCTCTTAGCCTGGCTCCCAAATGATTGCCTCTGGTTCACTTATTGTTCAAAGTTTTTATGTAAGCTCTCTTAGAATTTTTTTTAATTTTTATTATTTATTTTATTGAGAGAGAGAGAGAGCACATGCACAGGGGGCAGGGGGGGCGCAGGCAGAAAGAGAGGAAGAGAGAGAGAATCCTAAGCAGGTTCTACACCCAGCACAGAGCCCAACATGGGGCTCAATCTCAAGACCCTGTGGTCATGACCTGGACCAAAAATCAAGAGTCTGATGCTTTACCGACTGAGTCACCCAGAAGCCCCTAGATTGTTGAGTTTTATGACTTAATAGTGAATGTGTGTGGCTTATTGGCTGCTATCACAGTTCAGGGAATTTATATTATTTTGCCACATGTTCAACCAGGGACTCATAGTTGTAGGTTTCCTCTATGATCTCCTCTGAAAGGGCACTTTACAAATTCACACAATCTTCCATACTGCCAGGGATGAATGCCATTTTGTCTTTATGTCAGGCTTCCTAGGAGTCTCCCCTGGGTCAGAATAATTTATTGTCCAGTCAATGTTTTGTCAGAGCTTATTAATTCCCTTGTACCAATGAAGCATCTACTCTGTATTGATAGATCTATGTGAGGATTGGGGGATATTTAAGTCTGCCCCATATCCTGTCATGATTGTTCCTGAGTGGGTACAACCTTCCTGAATCCTGGAGTTGACTAAAATCCTAATAGGGCTCCTCTTGACTACCTCTTTCTGTGATTCTATTAAACTTCTGGATGCTCTGCCATTTTGTTTGTGTCATAGAGCTACCAAGAGCTTGCTGGGTGGAAGTGATTTAGACTTCAGTATTCTTGGCCTCCAACATATACCTTAAAGTTTCCTTTCTATTAGTAGGAGGTTGTTGAAGGAAGGGTGATCAGTCCTCTCTTGCCATGACTATTCATGGTAGAGCTTCTTCAGCATAAGGCTGGGAGAGGAGGAGATAGGAAACATTGGAAACTATAGCCCAAGACTGGGAGCTGGTGGTAGAGGGAGCCCCCATCTTCTTGGCCATGGCTGCCTGGAACAGAGCATTCAGGGTAGAACTTCCATATTACAAAACTGGAGATGGTAAAAGAGTGGGTCAGGGTTCAAATGACTAACACCATTCTTACTGAAATTTAGTAGATTTTCTTGAATAAATATTTTTCTGTTTGCCTCATGCTGCTGTTAGGACAATTCCAGAGACTTTTAAAAATTGTTTTGTTTGCTTGTTTAGTAATTCCCCTTGTTATTTTCATTAATTAATTAATTAATTAATTAATTATTTGACTGCCCAACTCCTTACTCTGCCACTCTGGGACCTCTGCCTTATTACTAATAGTTTTTCACTTGAACTTTATCGGACATTTTATATGCATCTATTAGAATGATAACAATTTCGTTTACTTTCTTCAACTTATTATTGGAGCTGGCAAACTATAGTCCACAGCCCAAATCTGTCCCACTGCTTGGTTTTGTAAATAACATTTTATTGGAACACAGGCACACCCATTCATTTAGTTCTTATCTGTGGCTTCTTTCATGCTACAATAGCTACTATAGTGGTAATAGTTGAAACAGAGGCCATATGGCTCATAAAATCTAAAATATTTACCATATGGACCTTTATAGAAATCAGTTTGCTGTTCATTTATTTTTTAAACAGTGAATTACCTTTTCTAAAGATACAGTAACTTTGTTTTTCTGGAATAAATCATATATATATATATATATATATATATATATATATAGCATATATAGCATATATAGTATAGATAGTATATCTATCTATCTATACCTAGTATGTTGAATATATATATATATATATATTCTGGAATAGATCATATATATATAATAAATCTGAATAAATACATAATATATAAATAAATATATAAATACATCTGAATAAATCCAATATATACAAATATATATAAACATATATACAAATATATATATTTGATATACTAGATATATAATCCAAATCCAAACTATAAATATCATTCTATTATTGCAGAATTTGGTTTGATACATTTATTTCATTAGAGTTTTTACATCTCTATTTATAAGTAAGCCTGACCTCTAATTTTCCTTTTGTTTACTGTCCTCACTGTGTTTTGGTATCACAATAATGCTGGCCTCTTTTTAGAAAGTGTTCTGTCTTTTTCCACTCTTTGGGCTATTGTACATTTTATCTAAAGTTGAAGTTTTTCTTATTTATATTTTTAAGTTTTTATTGGAATTCCAGTTCATTAACATACAGTGTAATATTAGTTTCAGGTATACAATATAGGAGTTTTTCTTATTTAAACATTGTTTAGAATTCACAGATAAAGCTATGAGGAATGGGAAGTTGTTTTGCAATCAAAACTTTAGTAGTAATTAAATTTCTGTTATGTTCGTAGAACAGTTTAGATTTTCTACTTTTTTCTTAAATCATTTTAGATAAATTATCTTTCTAGGAGGTTTTAGATTTTTTCTCAATTTTTAAATATATTGACATATTTTTTTAAAATAAAATCTTGCTAATACTCTGTAATAAAGATGGAAACTTATATAAGATTCCTTCCTATTTTAATCTCTGATATTGTTTGTGCTTGTTTTATTTTTTGCCTGAAAAATCTTGCCAGAAGTTTGTAGATTTTATTAGTTTTTTTTTTCAAATAAACAAATTTTGGCCTTGATTTTTCTGTTTTCCATTTATATTATCTTATTAACTTTTGCCCTTATCTTTATTATTTTCTTCCTGTGTGGTTTCTTGAAGAGTTATTTGTTTTTCTTTTCCTAACTTTTTGATGTGAATCAATTTCAAGATGGTGATCAGTATTAGACAGTGAGCCAGGATTGACAAGTAATTTTTTTTCTCACCGTCTAACATTGACTGCCATCTTGTAATCAATGGGCATTTCCCTTGTGCTTATCTCTTCCAACCACTTAGCAAATACCCAAAATTTTGTGTACTTTTATTTATAAGTGTATTTTATAATTCATAATTACTTTTATTCCTTTTTTTATTTTTATTTTTTAAAGATTTTATTTATTTGTTTGAGAGAAAGATAGAGAAAGAACAAGAGAGAGGAAGATGGAGAGGGAGAGGCAGACTCCCCACTGAGCAGGGAGCTTAATTCGGGACTCGATCCCAGGACCCTGGGATCATGACCTGAGCCGAAGGCAGATGCTTAACCGACTGAGCCACTCAGGCACCCAACTTTTATTGCTTTCAAAATATAATTTTATAGCATATATACAGAAATAGTAAGTGTGCTGCTCAGTGCATTTTCATGGCATGACCACACCTAAGCATGCAGCACACATCTAAGGAAATATATCACCAATATCCTTCTTGCCTTTTTATTTCCCTTCCATACTCCCCCCACTTAAAACAAACAACAAAATCTACTCTCTTGACTTCTAACAAGGTTAGGTTTTTATTTTTAATTTTTTTATGGTTTCCAAAACTCTATTTACATTCTCCGTATTTTTTATACCTATTCAATGATTTCTCTATTTTCTTGTATAGATTATTTATAGTTACTTAAAATTCGATTCTGCTAACTTCAAAATCTGGCTAACTTGTGAACTTGCTTCTATTTTATCCTTTCTTTTTCTCATATAGATCAGTTATTTGGTCCTATCTACTCACATACCTATCAATTTCATTTTAAATGTTGGATAGTGTGTTGAAAAAATTGTAGAGGCTCCAGAAGATATTATTTTCATGAAGAGCTAATTTACCCTCTATAAAGAGGGGGAAGATGAGTGTCTTAACTTAATCAGCTGGACAAGGCTGACTCACAGCTTTGGTAATACTCAGCCTACCTCTTGTTTGGCTCTGTTTCTAAGCTTTCCAGAGCTTTTTAATTGCAAACTTGGTGAGTCTTTGTTCCCCTCCCTCTAGATAATGGCATATTCCTAGCTTTGATGACAATAAGTCTCTTATAAAGAAAGACTTCTTACCTATGTCTTTGTCCTCGATGCTATGGGATTAAGTCCAAGTCTTAATATCTGAAATATTCCCTCACCACAGGTCAGATGAATTTACTCTTCCTCTTATTACTTTTGCTGAAAGCTAAAGTGGTATTTCAAATACGATTTAAACTAGTACAATTATTACTTTATAGGCAAAAGGATGATTGTCAAATAGGAATGCTTTTAGGTATCAACAAGCCAGGGCTCCAGCTTTTTGTGGCTTTAGTAGACTAAGTATTGCTATCTTGCTATTGCAGTGCAGTTACTAATGACCCAGTATCCAATAGGCAGCCAAGAACGTATTCCAAGGATGATCCTCTAAGGATGAGATCACATGTATATTTACAGTCTCTGACTCCAGCAATACTAATATTTTGTCCTCTGAGTTAGCTTTAAGGTTTCAGAAGAAAAATGGAAGACTGAACCTCAAAATGGCCCTTAACCGTACTGGTCACATCAAGCATATCAAGCGTATGAAACCTCCACCAAATGCTGCTACAATTGATAGGCAAAGGCAGTGACTCAATCAGCTCTTGGCTAAACCTCAGGCAGCCCATCAAGCCCAGGACTGAGTGTTGCCATAGTTACCTTGACTAGTCTAATCTCCCACATGGGAAGTGATGTTAAAATATCCAAGGAATAGAAGGATCTAGGGGGAAAAATCATCTCTGTTTTTCACTTTGCTGGGATGTTCCCCAGTATTTTAGAGAACTGAAGATTAGATACATTTTCCTTGTTATAAAAGCTGAGTGGGTATGCCTTTTTAGAAGTTTAAGTGGCAAGATGGCAAAATTGTATGTTTGTGTATTTATTTGTGTGTATGTGTGTGTGGGGGGGGTGTTAAGCCTTTGGAACAGGTTCTACAAATTATGTGCCAAGCCCAGGGAAAATGCTTCACCCTCAATCATTCAGGTCCATAGGAAAATGTGATTATCATCCATTAAAGAAACTGGGTTTGTGAAAGAACACAACATAGTAACAGAGAAGCCCAACACCTTCAAAACGTTTTCAAGTTCTTTTGACAGCCTCCTCACCACATGCACGTGTGCAAGTGTGCGTGTGCACACACACATACACACATACGTGCACGCTCACCCAGGCACACTCCCTTAATCTCTGATACTTTCCATCTGTCAGGGAGAATGCATTTTTCCCATGATTTTTAAAGCCATTCTGTTTTTGTGAAGCTTTGAGCTTGTACCCACTGAAAGTTTGGCAGGAAGCATACGTTTCTTACTCAAGTTCCTGAACATGACAGCTGTGCTTCTCTCACACAACTCGGGGAAATGTTCCCGGTCTTAATCAACTGGCACAAGGCAGCAGAGGGGCTAAATACAGCTTGTGCCACAGAGCATCCCTAAATGTGTCAAGTTCTCTCTTCTTCTAGATCCTCTACCCTGTATCTTTTTTTTTTTTTTAATCGGCCTCTATTTTTTTTTGTTTGTTTGTTTTTCCTTCAGTCTGTGCCACTTTTCTATTTGGGACTGTGCCTATTCTTACAAAAGGTATTTCAGTGTCTTGTCTTCTTGACTGTGGAGCCATTCATGGCCATTCATGGTAACTTAAGGAAAATTAGTGTCTGCTTTTTCTCTAATGTAATCTATATTAAAACAAAGAGGTAAAAAAAAAATCTTGCTTTCATTCTGGAGTACCTCACAAATTCTGTGCAGTGTTGGCACAAAAGGTACCCTATGAACAACAATAAAAATAATTGCAATTATGGGCGTTTGGGTGGCTCAGTCGGCTAAGTGTCTGACTTGATTTTGGTGTCGGTCATGATCTCAGGGTTGTGAGATCAAGCCCCGAGTCGGGGTCCTGGCTGGAGCCTGCTTGGGATTCTCTCTCTTCCTCTCTCCCTCTTTCTTTCTCTCCCACTCTATAAATAAATAAATAAATAAATAAATAAATAAATAAATAAATAAAATTATTGCAGTTGAATTTTAGTGATTGCTTACTAAATATCAGGCAGTATGCCAAACTCTCAACATCCCTTACGATCACATGAATCATTGTATATTTTATCAGCACCATTAAATTAAATTATTAAGTGATGTTATTAAATGGGTATCATCATCTCTACAGATGAGAAAGCTGAGGCTTACTGAGGTTAGGTGACTTGTCTAGTTCACACATTTTATAAATGTATGCTTTACAATGATAGGCTAGTTTCAGCTCTGGTATGAGGACTTGCATCTGTCTGGAGATAATTTCCTAGCCTACTAGGGCTATCTTTGGAACTGGAGCTTGGCTATCCAGGAGGACAAACTAGTAGTGACAATATTTGACCTTTTCTCAAACCACAAAACTTACCCACTCTTCTTCCCTTAGATAAAATAAGACTCGCAAGCAGATGCTTGGGTCTGAATCCTGCTATAAACTGATGGGTACTTCTGTACTCCTTGAAAAACACTTATACCCCTTGAATCTTTGTTTTGGGGGGTTATTTTTGTGTCTAAAGTGATGATTAAAATATATGCTTTACACGGTTTCTCTAAAGCTTAAAAGAGATAATGTATGTGGAAATGCTATTTTCATTTTTTATAATACAACACACATATATGCATATTCAACATGCATAAATATATATGCATACATAAATATACATATACATATATACATAATACATACATATATATGTGTATATATATATGTGTGTGTGTGTGTGTATATATATATATATATATATATATATATATATATATATATATATTTGAGGAGAGACTGGCTCTATTTGCAGCTCCATGATGTCTTCACATGTCCAAGAGAGTTGAGAAACCCCACTGTACTTGCTAAAAATTTCAGCTGATGACAAGTAGTCTTCCAGGTGAGGAATGTAGGTGGCTTAGAAAAATCACAGTGGATTACAGTGTTTAACAGACATGTGATGGTGAGCATTACCATTATAATCATCATCATCCTTCACTTTTTCATCAAATAATTACTCTCAAGGTCAGAGGTTTCTTGAAAAACTTCTGAATATGAAGAAATAGAAGGAAAGCTCCTGTAAACGGCAAAGATTGATTTGGGAATATTTTATGTTCTTTTGTGACCTAAGTCCTTTCCTCTACTTTAACGTAATTTGGTTATTACATAGCTATTCATCCTATAAAGCTTGTATTGCTCTTACTATAAACATTAGGTTTTGGCTATTAAGTGTCCTTTTGTTCATCTTTTTTTTGTCTTGTTACTTTTGTCTGGTAATGATGCCTTAGATCATTTGGGATCCAGTACAGGATTCTTAATTATGAGACAAGCATCTGGAGTACAAGGTGCTCTTCTTATTGTTTCTTTGCAAATATTATCCAAGACTCATATTTCTTTATCAGATAAACACAACCAATCCCACAATAACTTATTGTTTTTTTTAAATTGGAATATTTTCCCACCATATTCTCCTGTTGAATATTTTTAATCTGTATAATTTAAATATGCATATAATCTATGGATGATGTTTAATTTACCAAGTGAAGGCCCCAAACCATAGCATTAGTGAAATGATATCCTGAAAACCCTTGGTACATCAATATCTGGGCTGTAATGTCACAAGACACTAAAAGACGTCACACTCTGGGGTGCCTGGGTGATGCAGTTGGGTAATCGTCCAACCCTTGGTTTCAGCTCTGGTAGTGATCTCAGGGGTGTGAGATCAAGCCCCTCGTTAGGCTCTGCACTCAATGCGTCCTCTGCTTAAGTCTCTCTCTCCCTCTCTTTCTGCCCCTCCCCACCCTTTAAATTAAATAAATTTAAAAAAAAGATGATAAAATCTGTGATGATACATTGAGAAATTTGGGGGTAAACATCTCTGAGTTCAAAACGAGGCTTCTCATCTTTCTTGATGATGTTCTTCTTAATTATAGGATGTGGCTATGATGATGTTGAAAGGAGGTAAAAACTAACAGGGAACTGTGAAATATTATGATAGAAATAGTTACCTTGATATTACATGTCATGCTCAGAACACTTGTTTTGGAGTTAAGGTGAAGAAATCTATTAACTTCTGCGATGTCCAATATGAGGAGAAGGAAGAAGGAAGAGGAAGAGGCGGAGCTTATTTAAGCCAGACTGATTTCTTCCCCTTTTAAATTAATCCAAGTCCCGAAAGAGGTAAGGGGAGTCTCGCTGCAGGCAATGGTTTACTTAGAGAGGGTTCTGCAGGTCGGATGGGCTTCAGCTTTTCCAGTGCACCGTGGTCTGCCTTCTGAAGTTTGCCTCCTGCTCAGCAGTCAGACACATCCCTTGATTCTGGCCCACTCTCTTTTGTCTCGTCTGGTCCAGTCTGGTCTGGTGATGTGCAGATGTTCCTGCCAGGGAGTCAAGTGGTGATCACAAACAGTGAAATAAATGGAGTGAACTAGCACTCCACATCTTGTGAGCTCTTCCCGCTAAACCTTTGAGATCTGCCAATGAGACAAAGATTATAATTACTCAACATTAATTTATTATGTTAAATAACATAATATTTATTGAGCATCTACCCCAGATCCAACCAATGAGACAGAGATTGTAATTACTCAACATTAATTTATTATGTTGAATAACATAATATTTATTGAGCATCTACCCCAGATCCGACCCTTTGTTAGGCAATACAGAGCACTAAGGTGATAGCTGAGGGTGGTGGGCTACCATCTATAATGTACACAGGTTGCTGATTTTGAGACAAAAATGGTGATGGTTAAGGAAAAATCTTTTCCCTCTGTGATTAAGCTAAGAGGTTGCTGTGCAAAATGGAAATGTTTGGGGGTACATTTCACCAGTAGACAATTATTCCAAAGAAACAATACCATTGTCAGTCTGAATATGAGATGAATTGCGGTAAAATTATGTACTTTGACTTATTAAGCTATGGTCCTTTATGTAAAAAGGTAAATTTGTGTTTTAATTAGATTAATCTTTAAAAATAATAGTACAAGATAATGTACAAATGTTAGGTTGACCAATTTCCTTAGAATCATTAAAACATGCTGTCACAGTTTAAAATTTCTTCAGTCTGAGTTTTATAGAAGCAAGAGTATGCCTGCCTCAATCTTTAGAAGATTTCTTTTCTTACACACAATACCTTCAGTCAGTTAATCAAACTTGTGGATGGAAGAAATTGGTGTGGGAGGAGGTAAGATTACTATATCATTAAATAAAATGTTTATAGAGGTATTAACTAGCTATAACTTAAATCTTGAATATAATTCTAACTCCATAATTTCCCTTTGCTGGGAATGTTACAATGATTTGATCCCTCCGAAGCAGCAGACAGCTTTGTCAGTATGGACTCTCAAGACATTCTCCTATGTTCATTCAATTCTGGGGGGAGGAGGGCTTAAAGTTCCAAGTTTTTCTATATTTCAGAAGTTCATCAATATAAGCTTATGCTCCAAACTGATTTTAACCCTTAGCCAGTTAGCATACAGTCGAATTTTATTTTTAGATTACCTCTACATTTTTTTTACTATTGTTTCTTATTTATTTTTATTTACTTATTTATTTAAGATTTTATTTATTTATTTATTTATTTATTTATTTATTTGACAGAGAGAGAGAAGAGAGAAAGCATAGGCAAGGGAAACAGCAGAGGGAAAGGGAGAAGCAGGCTCCCCAGGAGCAGGGAGCTGGATGCAGGACTCGATCCCAGGACCCTGGGATCATAACCCGAACTGAAGGCAGACGCATAACCGACTGAGCCACCCAGGTGCCCCTATTTATTCATTATTTATTTATTTTTTAAATTAATATATAATGTATTATTTGTTTCAGGGGTACAGGTCTGTGATGCATCAGTCTTACACAACACCCAGTGCTCCCCACAACACATACTCTCCCCAGTGTCCATCAACCCAGCCACCCCGTACCCCCACCCCCTTCCCCTCCAGCAACCCTCAGTTTGTTTCCTAAGATTAAGAGTCTCTCATGGTTTGTCTCCCTCTCTGGTTTCGTATTGTTTCATTTTTCCCTCCCTTCCCCTATGATCCTCTGCCTTGCTTCTTAAATTCCACATATCAGTGAGATCATATGATAATTGCCTTTCTCTGATTGACTGTTTTGCCTCTAATTTTTTTTAAGGCTTTTATGAACATAATTTGGGTGGGAAGCTTAAAGTCTTGGATCTAATGGGACCCTAGGAGTCACTAGGTTGGAATGCAAGCTGGTGCAACCACTCTGGAAAACAGTATGGAGGTTCCTCAAAAAATTGAAAATAGAGCTACCCTATGACCCAACAATTGCACTACTGGGCAATTACCCCAAAGATACAAATGTAGTGATCCGAAGGGGCACATGCACCCCAATGTTTATAACAGCAATGTCCACAATAGCCAAACTATGGAAAGAGCCTAGATGTCCATCAACAGATGAATGGATAAAGAAGATGTGGTATATATATACAATGGAATATCATGCAGCCATCAAAAGAAATGAGATCTTGCCATTTGCAACAACGTGGTTGGAACTGGAGGGTATTACGCTGAGCGAAATAAGTCAGTCAGAGAAAGACATGTATCATATGATCTCACTGATATGAGGAATTCTTAATCTCACGAAA
Source organism: Halichoerus grypus (assembly GCF_964656455.1). Classification (NCBI taxonomy): domain Eukaryota; kingdom Metazoa; phylum Chordata; class Mammalia; order Carnivora; family Phocidae; genus Halichoerus; species Halichoerus grypus. Next base: position 89,183,502 of record NC_135722.1, on the reverse strand, counting down.
CAAACTGAGGGTTGCTGGAGTGGTGGGTGGGGGAGGGATGGGGTGGCTGGGTGAGAGACATTGGGGAGGGTATGTGCCATGGTGAGCACTGTGAATTGTGTAAGACTGTTGAATCACAGATCTGTACCTCTGAAACAAATAATACCTTATATGTTAAAAAAAAAGAAGAAGAAGAAGATAGTAGGAAGGGAAAAATGAAGGGGGGGAATCGGAGGGGGAGATGAACCATGAGAGACTATGGACTCTGAGAAACAAACTGAGGGTTCTAGAGGGGAGGAGGGTGGGAGGATGGGTTAGCCTGGTGATGGGTTTAAAGAGGGCACGTACTGCATGGAGCACTGGGTGTTATACGCAAACAATGAATCATGGAACACTACATCAATAAAAAAAAAACCTAGTGCATATTAGATTTTCAGTAAATAGTAGCTATTATTATTCCATAGGCTTCCTTTAAGATAGAAGAGTAAATGAGCCTCTAAAAAAGGAAAACTATCTTTATTTCTGTATCAGCCATGTCTTTTACTTTTTGTATTATGATGCTTTGGCTCCTGGAGACATGCTGGCTCTGGATTATGTGCCCTCCTCAGTGTTAGCCAGGTCCTGGAGATAGTAAACAACTAGCCTGTGAGCAAGCCTTTCATATGCAAACCAACCAGTTCAGAGCCTCTACCCCCAGTCACCTAGGTTGTTGGGCTCTCAGACTCCAGGCAACTAGCCATCTGCCTTAGTCACTCCAGAGCCTGGTACCAGACAAGGGACAGCCTCTGTGCCCCAGAGCCAACTGAAATTATTCAATCCAGCCAATCCTAAACCTGTCTATCCTGCCTTGCCTGTTTCTACCTATAGAAACCACAAGAAAGGTTCCAGACCACTGTTTCCCCATCTCCATCTCCCTCTGCCTCCGGGTCAACCCCAGTGCTTCTGCATATGACCCTCAGTGGTGTGCTGTGCCCCTTGTCTTGGGATCTGTGAGTATAACAAACCATCTTTCAATGGTAGTTGTCTCCTGATGTGTTGGCCTCACCATACCTGAATACTAATAAAACCTGTATTTGAAGACGGGTTGTATCATCCATCCGGGGTATTGGTTGTTAGGTCTTAGTTGTCTCCTGATTAGAGACAGTAAGGGAAGGAATTGCTGAGGAATCTTTTGCAAGGCTAAACCCTCTCAGTTAGGATTCTCAAATTGGCATTGCTGGTCTAGGATCAGCCGGTGGGGGGGGGGGTTGGAGAACTGGTTAGCAGATCTGGTCTCTTCCAATCATGTGAGGCTTATTCTCTGCATTTTGACGTTCATTTCTGGAAAGCTTCACATATCTAGTATAAATAGTTCCCCGCATAGTGTGATTGAAGCATCACTGTTGCAACCAAGAGAATGGCCCAGATAGATAGTTTGCAGCAATGTCTCCCTCTGCAGAGATGGTCTTCATTGAAGTGACACCTTTGCCTTAGGCATGGAGCACTTTGTCTCCATGCAAGCCCGGTAAAAATCCTTGATGTCTGTGAAAAAGAGGGATACCCTGCATTCATTTCAAGCATTCATTCATTGACTCATTTATCAATAAATATTTATTAGGTGTTTGTTGGGTACCACAACCATGATAAGTTTCATACATACTAACAATTCATATGTAAGCTGATAACTTGATAACTTCCAGAATATCCTGCATTTCAAGAAGCTCTGCCTTCTTTTCTCATTCTCTGCCAATCATAATCCAACTCACTGTTCGAAACCTATTCACTGTCATATTGTCAATCAAGTCTTTTTTGAGCTTCAAACATACTATTATTAGTACTATAATAATGATGGCAACTAACATGCACTGAGAATTTACTAGGCAGTAGGTACTGTGCAGCTTCATCTCATTAATACCCACAAAATACCTGTAAGATGATCCTGTTATTCCTATTTAATGAGCAAACAAAAAATGGAGTATACAAAGGTTCAGTAACATTGCAAAGTTTATAGATATGCTAAGTGGTAGTGGCAGGTTGTAAACAAAGAGATTCAGACTCTAAGACCTATTCTATTGACAGCCCATTTCAGCTCCATTTTATAGATATCCGAGGCTCAGAGAAGTAAAATTCCAAGGAACTTCACTGATTCCAAAACTCATGCTCAAGTTCCCCCTTCCTTATGAATGTCAAGGGATGCTCATACTGCCCATAAAAGATACTCCCCACTCTGCCATGCCATCTGATAGAGTTATATGCATAACGATCATACCTCTGCCGGATGGTGGTAAGCTCTTTGCTCTCTGGACTTTATTTAACTTAGAAATGCTTAACTTGCAGTCTTCCCATAGTATATGCTCAATAAATATTTGGCAGATAAAATGGGATAAGTTATTTAACAAATCTGAGTCTCTATTGTCTTACTAGATAAGTGAAAAATAAAAACTGCCTTCCTGTTTCAAAGGGCTATTAAAGGACCCAGGGAAATTATGTGCATGAGCATGTTACAAGAAGCACATCCTACTATATAAATGTAAAACATTATTGCAGAAATAACTGCAAGGAGACTTAATTTGCATCCTCTTTCAAGTAATCTTTGCCAAATACACCTGATAGGATAACTTTCAAAGCTCCCAACAAGGGCTTTTGCATTCTAGACTCCATAAGCCTGGAGAAGTTGATGACATTGAAAGTGTTGCTTGGGGTTAAATATTAAAGTAACCCTTGAGATCTGATGACGAACCGAACTCAATTATGTGCAGCTATAGGAAACCTGCCTCCTACATCTGTGTGAATTAACAGTTACCCAGGAACTGTTTGTGAGCACTACTTAAGTTCTTGCAAAATTAATTTTTCTAAAGGAGGAAAGAAACTTTCCTTAAGAATTGATGAACATTTCAGGAAAATTAATCAGAGGGAAAAAAGGGGAACAAAGGTAAGAATACAATAAAAATAGTATTAGCCAATTTCCACGAGCTTAGTTTTCTCCTGAGTGGATACTCAGGCATTTGTGGACCAGAGAAAGGCTTGTGCATTTGCTAGCACTTGGTATTTGCAAAAGTCACCTCCTCAGTTTCAAGTCAGCTACTCAGCTTAAGTTTGGTAGTGGCTCATTAATTCAATCCTAACACCACAAAAAAACCAGGAAGACATACCACATTCTTGCATAGCACTTAGAGGATGGTTGAAGAATGGCAACTGTATATGGAACTGAAAAAAAAAAAAAGCAAATAATGTACTTTATGAGTTTGTTTCTCTTTTTGTTGTTTGTTTTATTTAACATAATAGGGGCAGGGGTTGGAGAAAGGGGCGAAATAGAAAAAGAATTTGATTAAAAGGTACAAACTTCCAGTTATAAATAAGTCACAAGGATGAAAAGTACAGCATAGTGAATATAGTCAATAATATTGTAATAACTTAGTATGGTGATAGATGGTAACTATACTTACCATGCTGAGCATATCATAATGTATATAACTATGGGATCATGTTGTACACCTGAAACTAATATATGTCAACTACACTTCAATTAAAAATTTAAAAATTATCCAAAATGGAAAAGACTGATACCATTTACTACAATAAAAATTAAAAACTTTAGAGTGAAAACTACCATAAATAAATGACACTCAGAAAAAATATAAGTAGTACATATGACAAAGGAAAATTTCCAGAATTTAAAAAGTCCTTTTGCATTAAGTAGAAAAATGATGGACAAGCCAAAAGACAGGAAATCCACAGGTAAATAAATAAAAAGAGTAAATAATTTATGAAAAGGGGACCTTAGATTTTTGAAACTCTTTAAGTATATCCTTCCCTTGTATCCCAGTACAAACTTTTTTCTCTCTTTTGTTCTTGCTCTTTTCCTCTTATATCCTCTCTCTCTCATGTTCCAGATACATATTCATTCATAGCTTATGACTCAATTACTGCTTATATAATTTTACTGTTCCAGTTACAATGATCAAGGGAATCTCAAAAGTTTTCCCTCATTCCATTCCTGATTCTAACAATCAATCCAAACCCCCATCAGGGACCACCTCTTATATATCATATATTTTAAATTCATGAGATCATATCTATCTATAGGGGCCAAATTATTTCATTAAGAGGGATTGGAGTGACAATTTTCTAATAGGAAAAATAAATATTGAACAAACTGGATGGGGATAGTTTCACACCAGTGATGCAAGTCATGTCGCAGGGAGTATAATTAACACTCTTATAAACACACATCATTAACTTGATTTCAGTCCAGGAATCAATTTGAGGTGCAAATATCAAACTCACTGTGCTAGTGAGCATATTTTGTAAACATCATTTAACAAAAAATAAGGTTGGGGTCAGTTCTTTGGGGAACTAGAAAGGCCCATCCACATAATCCTATTTCTATAGGGATACCCACCCCCCCCCCCAAATAAAAGCTCCAACAGCATCAAAATCAGCAAAGACATCTGCCAAAGCTGACCAGTCAGGATCAAGTTCCACATTTTCCCATTTCATTCAAATAATCCTCTTCCTTCATTCTGAGGATGGTCTATTTCACTTGCATGGGGCTAGCTGGGAAACTGTAGTGATTAATACTAAACGGACGTTATTCCACAGCTGCCTTGCTCACAGGGAAGCCAAGAAAGAATGCTGGTTCCTGCTGGACAATCAGAGGGAACAGCGGTTGTAAAATTAGAGTCAGAGTGGGCCCTGGCACCATTAAAATTTGGAACAAGGCAACGGCAGACTGTGTCATTTTCCCAGTCATGAGCTCTCGGTTTGAGCTGATCAATTCCATACAGAAAAGAGAGTGTCGCAGAGTTAAGCCTAAAATTCAGCTCTTAGTGCAATTTTCTCCCGCTAAATTTAATACTGGGGGTATTGTGATCGAGAACAAATTTACATTTGCTTTGTCTGTTAAATGGAAAGGTGAAGTCTCCTCTGCGGCCAAGGCAATGAACCCCCAGAACAATCAAGGGCTTTAGAGTTCTCCGCCATCCAGGCTTTGCTGTCTTTGACACTTGAGGATTTTTCTTTCCCTTCTCTCTTTCTAGTTTCAAAAGAAAAGGCTTTAAAAAAAAATCTCTTGAACCTTCAGATTAACTTTCTGGACATCAAAAGAGTTTTAGCAATTAAGATTTCCATTACAATTAAAACCTGAGCCTCACAATAAGTCGTTTTTCCTTGAAATAGCAAGACTGATTTGGGTGGAGTAATTAACCTGAGGGCAAAAATAATGTGTATTGCTTTTATTAAATTTTTAATAGATACAATGGAGTATTCTAATATATATGTATAGAATAAAGAATATAAACAAATTAACACAAAGGTACATACCACTCAGTCTAAGATATAGAATAATACCCATACTTTTGGAATTCCTCGGACCCATGTTTTCCAACCCCTTTCTTCTCAGGGAGAATCCTAGAAATAACCACTTTTCCTGAAATTTGGGTTTATTATTCCCTTATGTTTAATATATATTTAAATATTTACTATACATATTTATATTTGCTAAATATATTGAATTTGCTAAATGTATTAAATATTATATGCGTATATATCCTTAATAAGAAAATTACTTGACACAGTATTTTTATATGACGTACACAGAGGGAAGTATATTCTCTGACACTTCCATCATTTACTCTTTTCATTCAATTTTACCTGGCTGCAATTATCCAGGTGCCTACACACTGTTGTAGCATGCTCATTTTCCTTACTCTATAGTATTCCATTGGATACATATATCACAACTCATGTGTTCCCTTGTTAATGGACATTTGGGCTGTTGACAGATTTTTGCTACTTTAACTTTGGCAACTCCTAAGCACTGTTCCACATCCTTGCTTCTGAATATGCAATTCCTTTTGCCTTTCAAGCCCCTTGTCCAGCTTGTGAATTTCTGTGAATTCAGATCCAGGGTTATTGAATCTGATCACCCCAGGTGGCTAGGGGCTCCCTCTGAACCCTGAACTGAGCCTAGAGCTGTTATCACAACATAAGTGGTGGCCACTGCATAGAAGATAAGCTTCTGGACGAGAGAACTACGTATTTTGTTTCTGCATTCCTGCAACCGAGGGGACAAGGAAGAGGTGAATATTCAATATTTCTGAGTCAATGTTATTTCCATCACACTCCCTAACTTTACATTTCTAAGAAATGTATTTTTATAAGGCACCCCATCATTGATACACAACTCACGTGTTCCATTATGCCCTTTAAATAGTGATTTCCAGTTTGTAGTCCATGGAACACTTACTCCACCTACTCTCCCTTGTTACTTCAAAAAAAAAAAAAAAAAGCCACCAGAATTAATGGGGATTATAGCACTGCTTTCAATAACACACACATTAATTCATACAATCAGTACAGACACAGATAAACACACCTCCTAGATGATATTCAAAGCTTTCCAGGGATATCCAAGTCATACTTTGGAAGACTTTCTTTTCGACAGACTCAAATTTAGCATGGTCCCTCACAGAAGGCTCACACATTGCAATGGTTTTTGTTAACTGACATGTTATTAACAAGAAATTTGGGTAATTTCTTTTTGTTGGAAGTTTCAAATTTAGAAACTTAGTATTAAGTATAAAATAGCAATGACCTTGTTAAACAATTTCTACTAATAGCTTGTGTTTAGTTTCCACATTAGTATTTTATGTCTACTATTCCTCAGTGAACATTTTTTATGAAACAAAATTCATGGAAATGTACAAAATTATTTTTAATGGCAGCAGACTTGTAAACTCAAGAACAGATTGTCAATGCCTAGACACTTTTTCATTACCTGCCTTACTGATAGGGATTGATGGAAGCATATGCCTTTGAGCTACAAGCCAATTGAAACATTGTGATCTAGCACAGCCCAGAGAGTGCCAGAGAAGGTCAAAGGATCATACCCATCTTTATGCCCCTAAATCCAGGATGCAAGAATCCCACCATTGGACACACAAACCACCAGACTCCAAATGACATAAGAGGCAGGCTATGAGCAAGACAGACAGAAATTCAATGCCCCGTGCTCTCAGCAATGGATCTCTTTCTGCATATATTCAGAGACCAGAACTCTCAGTATACATCATACCAAGGAATGGGGATGGGAGGAAATGCAGGCAGTGGTATTTGCCTATTGGAATCCTTTATCATTTAAGGTAAAGGCTGAAGGGCAAGGGCAAAGAGAGAAATAGCCATAAGAGCTGCACATTCTGGAAAGACTGGCTTCTTATGTTTTGCTCAACACCGAGACTACAATAAGTATTTGATTCTCTTACTTAGAAGACATGGTAGCAGTAAGAGACGCAGTGGTGGACTACACCAAATCACAAGTGCTCAGTATCATCATTTACTGTGGCTTATGTGTCTTTCTCATCTATATTTGACAGCACTTTGATACTAGCATCCAAGAGGCTAAGAACACTAACTATCCCCTCACCGTCCCCCACCCCCAACCGCACACCAAATATTCCAGAACATGCAAAGCCTGGAGAGAAATTCCCCCTATCTAGAATGAACAAACATAAAAAATCAAAGCAGACTGCAGCCGGAGAGGAACGAACGCATAGCCTGGAAAACCCAAAAGAAGGATGGATGTATCTCAGAAAAGTAGTTTCTCAACAGAATAACATCAATGAAAAAAATTAAGATTACCACTTAAAGCCTGTAGAAAAAAAGATTTGACCATGGAATGTACAAGAGAAATATAGCAGAAAAATATGCTAAGATGAAGTCAGAGAGTCAAAATGAACTCAGTGATGAAAGGCAAAACTACAAAAGAAATACAAAGAAAACAGTAGAAATACACTTAAGACAAATCAGATATACAAAAGACAAACTGGTAATTCCCTCCAAAAAATGCAGGGCAACAGGACAAAGAGATGGAAACCATAGTAGAAGATTATAAATACAGCAGCAAGGAAGAAGAGGTGCAATTTAAAGAGCAGAAGTTTTTGTGAAAAAGAAAACCAGAAACATTGGAAGAAAGGCAATATTTGTTTATTTATTGTTTTTATATTTAATAATATTTTTTTAATTTTATTTTATTATGTTATGTTAATCACCATACAGTACATCATTAGTTTTTGCTCCATTCAATATGTGCCCTCTTTAATACCCATCACCAGGCTAGCCCATCCCCCACCCCCCTCCCCTCTAGAACCCTCAGTTTGTTTCTCAGAGTCCATAGTCTCTCATGGTTCATCTCCCCCTCCGATTTCCCCCCCTTCATTTTTCCCTTCCTACTATCTTCTTTTTTTTTTTTTAACATATAAGGTATTATTTGTTTCAGAGGTACAGATCTGTGATTCAACAGTCTTACACAATTCACAGTGCTCACCATGGCACACACTCTCCCCAGTGTCTCTCACCCAGCCACCCCATCCCTCCCACCCCCCACCACTCCAGCAACCCTCAGTTTGTTTCATGAGATTAAGAATTCCTCATATCAGTGAGATCATATGATACATGTCTTTCTCTGATTGACTTATTTTGCTCAGCATAATACCCTCTAGTTCTATCCACGTCATTGCAAATGGCAAGATTTCAGGTTTTTTGATGGCTGCATAATGTTCCATTGTATATATATATACCACTTCTTTTTATCCTATATTTGTATCTTTGGGGTAAACACCCAGTAGTGCAATTGCTGGGTCATAGGGTAGCTCTATTTTCAACTTTTTGAGGAACCTCCATACTGTTTTCCAGAGTGTTTGCACCAGCTTGTATTCCCACCAACAGTGTAGGAGGGTTCCCCTAAGAAAGGCAATATTTAAAGAAGAGAGACAAAAATTTCTCAACCTGAAGAGCCCAAGCCACAGTTAGAAAAGAATTGCAGTTTATCCTAATAGAAGACACCCCTTCTTAGATTTTTTTTGGCTTTTCTTTTTCAATCTTAATGATGAAAAATTTAGAGGCTTGCATGGAATACTCTTAATAACATTACAAACATCAAAACAAAATAAAACTACCTTCAGACTTCTCTTAATGCTAAGATAGAAAATACACCAATCTCTAAAGATTTTCTTTTTTTTTTTTTTTTAAGATTTTATTTATTTATTTGACAGAGAGAGAGATAGTGAGAGAAGGAACACGAGCAGGGGCAGTGGGAGAGGGAGAAGCAGGCTTCCTGCGGAGCAGAGAGCCCGATGCGGGGCTGGATCCCAGGACTCTGGGATCATGAGCTGAGCCGAAGGCAGACGCTTAACAACTTAGCCACCCAGGCGCCCGTCTAAAGATTTTCAAAATAAAGTGGTTGATGATAACATGGAGATTGTCGGTTCTGCCTCGCGGCAGCCATCCCCTTCCACACGATCACGCTGAGCTAGTACCCGCGCTTGGAATCCGGCGGCAACCTCAGCCGCGCCTGCCGCCTGCCACCGCCTCTGGACCATGGACCCCCGCAAAGTGAGCGAGCTGCGGGCCTTCGTGAAAATGTGTAAGCAGGATCCGAGAGTTCTGCACACCGAGGAAATGCGCTTCCTGCGGGAGTGGGTGGAGAGCATGGGGGGTAAAATACCACCTGCCACTCATAAAACTAAATCAGAAGACAATATCAAGGAAGAAGAAACAGATAGTAAGAAGGAGGAGGAAAACATAAAGACAGACGAACCATCAAGTGAGGAAAGTGATCTAGAAATTGACTAGTGATTTAGAAAAGTGATCTAGAAGTCGACAGATACTGATACCCCTCAAGAAATGGGAGATGAAAATGAAGAGATAACCGAGAAAATGATGGATCAGGCAAATGATAAAAAAGTGGCTGCCATTGATGCCCTAAATGATGGTGAACTACAGAAAGCCATTGACTTGTTCACAGATGCCATCAAACTGAATCCTCGCTTGGCCACTCTGTATGCCGAGAGAGCCGGTGTCTTCATCAAATTACAGAAGCCAAATGCTGCCATTCGAGACTGTGACAGAGCTATTGAAATAAATCCTGATTGAGCTCAGCCTTGTAAGTGGCGAGGGAAAGCACACAGACTTCTGGGCCGTTGGGAAGAAGCAGCACATGATCTTGCCCTTGCTTGTAAACTGGATTACAATGAAGATGCTAGTGCAATGCTGAAAGAAGTTCAACCGAGGGCCCAGAAAATTGCTGAACATCGGAGAAAGTATGAACGAAAACGTGAAGAGCGAGAGATCAAGGAAAGAATAGAAAGGGTTAAGAAGGCTCGGGAAGAACATGAGAGAGCCCAGAGGGAGGAAGAAGCCAGACGACAATCAGGAGCTCAGTATGGCTCTTTCCCAGGTGGCTTTCCTGGGGGAATGCCTGCTAATTTTCCTGGAGGAATGCCTGGAATGGCAGGGGGGATGCCTGGAATGGCAGGAATGCCTGGGCTCAATGAAATTCTTAGTGATCCAGAGGTTCTCGCAGCCATGCAGGATCCAGAAGTTATGGTGGCCTTCCAGGATGTGGCCCAGAACCCAGCAAATATGTCAAAATATCAGAGCAATCCAAAGGTTATGAATCTCATCAGTAAATTGTCAGCCAAATTTGGAGGTCAAGCATAATAATGCCCTTCTGACAAATAAAGACCTTGCTGAAGGAAAAGCAACGATCACCTAATGGATGTTGCAATAATACAAACCAGTGTACCTCTGACCTTCTCATGAAGAAAGCTGGGTTGCTGTGAAGAGAATCCCTAACCCTCTGCCCCACATGCAACTGAAACATTCTATAGTGGTTTGCCATTAGGGTATTCATTCAGATAATGTTTTCCTACTAGGAATAACAAACTTTAAACACTTTTAAACCTTAAAAATATTTAAAAACATATTAAAAGGGTGTGTTAGTCCCTAAAAAAAAAAAAAAATGGGGATTGTACACCCAGCCAAACTCTCCATGGTGTGCAAAGGCAACAGGCAAACGTATATACATTTTCTAAATAAAATATTTACTCCCTCTGAATGAGAACAATTCATTTAATAAAAAACTTGAAGTATAAATAACTACTGAACATATGATTACCAAATTGAGCATAAAATCAACGTCCATTCTTGGATATAAAACTATATAGTAAAGTATGTTAAAGTCAGTCAGTGACTCGGAATTTAATTATACATAATGTAAATTTGAATGAGGGGGAAAAAACAAAGATGGGATGTGCCAGGATTTGAAGTTATTTATTTGTCAGAAACATGAGAAAAGCTATTATTTTGCTATCATTGCACTGATCATTGAGAAATATGTCATAAAATGTTATTTGATAAATTTTAATATGTCCCAGAAATCATAAAGGAAATAATAAAATTGATTTTGTAATTTTAAAGCACCCCTATGTTTATTACAGCATTATTTACAATAGCCAAGATATGTAAGTAACCGAAGTGTCCATCAATAGATGGATGGGTAAAGAAGATGTGGAATATTACTCAGCCATAAAAAATGAAATCCCATTTGTGACAACATGGACAGACTTAGAGGGTATGATACTAAGTGAAATAAGCCAGACGGAAAAAGATAAATATCATATGATTTCACTATACGTAGAATCTATAAAACAAAACAAATGAATGAAGAAAACAAAACAGGGGCGCCTGGGTGGCTCAGTCGTTAAGCGTCTGCCTTCGGCTCAGGTCATGATCCCAGGGTCCTGGGATCGAGCCCCACATCGGGCTCCGTGCTCCGCAGGAAGCCTGCTTCTCCCTCTCTCACTCCCACTGCTTGTGTTCCCTCTTTCGCTGTGTCTCTCTCTGTCAAATAAATAAATAAAATCTTAAAAAAAAAGTTATAAAGTAAATAAGTCATGGGGATGTAAAGTACAACACAGGGACTATAGTCAATAATATCGTAGTAAACTTGTATGGTGATAGATGGAAACTACACTTATTGTGGTGAGAATTTTGTAATGTATATAATTATCAAACCACTATGCTGTACACCTGAAACTAATATAATTTCGTCAACTATACTTCAATGGAAATTTAATTAATTAATTAATTTAAAAAACCTAAGACCTTATAATCAGCAAAAATATCACAAACTAAGTATAAAGGCCAACAACAATGAGGCAAAATCTGCACATTCTATGAAAGACAAGAGTTAACTTTTTTAATTTGTAAGAAACAAATATATTGAGAGAAACTATTAACAATATAGGAAAATGGTAAATCACATAGACCGGGAGTTCATAAGAAAAGGAAAAAATGTGGACAGAATCTTTAAACTATGAGGCAACTTTGGGGCACCTGCATGGCTCAGTCAATTGGGCATCTGACTCTTGATTTCTTTCTTTTTTTTTTTTTTTAAGATTTTATTTATTTATTTGACACAGAGAGAGAGAGCACAAGCAGGGGAGCAGCAGGGAGAGGGAGAGGGAGAAGCAGACTCCCCGCTGAGCAAGTAGCCCGACGTGGGGCTCAATCCCAGGACCCTGGGATCATGACCTGAGCCGAAGGCAGTCACTTAACCAACTGAGCCATCCAGGCGCCCCATGACTCTTGGTTTCTGCTCAGGTGGTGATCTCAGGGTGGTGAGTTTGAGCCCTGTGTGGGCTCCCCACTCAGAGTGAAGTCTGCTTGAGATTCTCTCCCTCTGACCCTCTCCCTGCTCGTGCTCTCTCTCTCTCTCTCTAAAAATGAATAAATAAATCTTTAATAGAATAAACTTTGAGGCAATTTTGTAAGGGAGAAAATGTTTAGTTTTTTCACTAATTAAAACAGGGTGTTATTGGCACAGAGATTAACAAATAAAAGGACTGTCACAGTAGAGAAAGCCTAGAAAATACTTATGTATGAAAGAAAATCTGATAGGTGAAGAGATAATCTTATTAATCAGTGGGGTGATGGATTGTACTGGGCCAATTAATTATCTAACTGAAAAAAAGATTAGATTCTCACCTCATACACACCCAAATATAAAAGTGGATTTAATCAGGTGGATTAAGAACATATGTAACTGAAGGAAACCTTAAATCCTCTAGAAGAAAATTTAGCATAATAACTTCCAGCCTTTGAAGTAGGGGAAGTAAACAACATGGAAAAAAGAACACATCTTAATAAAACATATTGCATAATATGCATATATAAAGCTTTAAAACTTCTGTACAGAAAAGATACCCTAAACAAACAAAAAAGCCAAGTCACTGTCTAGAACACATTTGAAATGTATATAACCAATGAAGAATTCATAGTAAGAATACATACTATATAAGTCACACAGAAAATGTCAAAGCATGTGTACTAGCAAATCACAAAAGAGGAATCTCAAACAGCCAATAAAAATTTGGAAAATTAGCTGAAAATTATAAAAAAAGAAAATTATCTCCCCTTACAATAATAAGTCAAAATATAACATATTTAGGATTAAACTCAATTGTTTATTATAATTAAGCAGTCTTTAATGAACAAAACTACATAATTTTAACATCTGACTTAACATCATTAGAAATACCAATGGCTAAAAATAAAAGGAAATGGTTTGCTTGAGACTGGAAAAAAAAAAAAAAGAACCCACAATCTAATATTATTTTACCTATTAAATGGGAAAAAAACAAAAGTACATCCACTGGCGGTAAGGTTGAGGTGATTCAAACACATACTTCTCAAAGGTGCATAAATTAGTAAAACGTTCTGGAAAAATAAGTGGTCAAGAACATACCAGTGTTTCAAATTTCTTGTCCATGGACCCAGAAATTCAATTTCTAACCTAAAAATAACCTTTCCAGACAAAATAATATTAATAATGGCAAAAGTAAATGAGAAAATAAAAATAAATGACAAAAACGACCAAGAGAATCAATCCACACAATAAACTAATATTAAGTATAAAAATATTCAGTTTAATGTTAACACCAAATTTAGGGTGCAAAACTATGTTATCATATTACTCTATGTATATAAAGACAAAATTAGAAACCCAAAAACAAATGTTTCTTGCTAAATAATGCACTTACGAGTTTTCTTTGCCATTTTTTATGTTCTCCCAATATTCCCAGTAGACATGGGTTTCATCTATATTTAAAAAATTAATTTTCTTGTGTTCAAGGAATTCACATTCTGATCTTGTCCCTGAATCATTGGATTTTCCTAATCCTGATACTTCATGATTTTTTTATCCATATATCTATCAATCAATGTGATATATATTTACAAAACATATTTATAGAATTCATATACACATACCAAAATTGTTCAGTACACTCTAAATAAGTCTAAGACGTTCATGAAGAAATAAAGGGGTTGGTTTCTTTAAGAAAGCATTCAAGTAAGCAGGAAGTTTGTTTTCAACAAACTCCATAAGTTAAATAGAATGTGAAATAATTCTATTTTAAAAATGTTGCTCTATGTGAAATCTAAAGGGATTTGGCATGGAGAGAGAATGACTGACATTCTGGTTACTAAGGTAACCCCAGTAAATTTTCCCTGATTGGGGAAGAGTCATGAACAATATTCCTTTTAATTTTTCAATTTTTTTTAAAGTAAGCAGGAAGCCATGCTCCAGGGGCAACATCTCTGAAGCTTGAACACCCATAAATAGAGTCGGACCTCTAATCAAGTAAACAAAATCTCAAAGCCAGGTTTTATGGGAGGTGCAAAAATAAAGAAATTGGGAATTGGTTTGGAAATGAAGGGTTTTGAGAGGGGATGGAACGCAATGTCTCTTGGTTGTAAAGTTAGAAGCAAATAAGAGGTGTGTGGTGGCGAAGGACAGAGGAAAAGATGACAATGATCATTTTCCACAAAAGAAAAGTCAGTTCACATTACACATAGATTAGAGACATTGATTCACCAACAGCTACACTTTCTGAATTTCTGGAAGTCACGTAAGAGGCAGTTCACAGTTACAACACCTAATGACTAGGTCTTGCTTTCTGGGATGGATCAGGGTAGGTTTATGGTATATTGTTTTGTTTTGTTTTTGATATTTTGTGTGTGTGTGTGTGTGTGTGTGCTGTTTCTTCACTCCCTCCTCCTCTTGCTGCTTCATCTTCAATTATTTCTCTTCTAAGATTTGGTACTTAAGGCTTGTGAAGACTAGTTGTAGGGAAGGAAGGAATGCACACCTTTAAAGGTGTATCCAGCGTGGGTCTTGAAGCAGCTGCAAGTCGCATATACCATGCTTTAGTAAAACAGTAAACAGTGTGGTCTGAACC
Organism: Halichoerus grypus; assembly: GCF_964656455.1. Lineage (NCBI taxonomy): Eukaryota > Metazoa > Chordata > Mammalia > Carnivora > Phocidae > Halichoerus > Halichoerus grypus. The sequence goes on along the minus strand of NC_135722.1, from coordinate 89,168,464 downwards.
GAGAAGTAAATACACTACCCTGCCTCACATTCTAATTTGAGCATGCCTGTGATGGAGGGGACACAGACAGCTGTGGTCACCCAAGACTTTGGGTTTGGACTTGGGGGACTATAAGGTTCATGATTGTTCTAGGCCCTGTAGAGTATTTTCTACCAATTACAAGTCCATGTAATGTAATTCATCCTTTTCTTTTTCCCCATGTTCTTCCATCCTTTTCCTCTCTGTGTTCCTCTCCTATCTCCCTCTCTATCTCTACTTCGTGATAGCTATATGGTAAAGGCTTCCATTCTCTATTTCTGACATTACCAGGAATACTAGGAAAGGTATCATGTGAGGAGGGATTAAATGATTTACTGGGGCCATTTGTATAAACATACAGAAACACAAATGTAACAGGAGTAAAACATAAACATTAATTCATTCGTCAAGTGTTTTGCTGAAAATGGTGGGCTGGAGGGTACAGAAATATGGAGGACTTTTATCCTTACCCTTAAGAACTGTGGAAACTAATGAAAATGAAAATAATACATAATTATGATATTCATAGTAAATATCATTTTATACAGCAATTAGGCAAATTTGTAAATAGTAGTGTCAGTGACAGTAATTAACATTGCTCTTACACAAACAAATGTACATTTTACAGCTCAAAAGAAACCCTTTCCCAATATGAATCAAAATCAATATGCACCATTATTATTCAGATGCTATCTACATATGGAATAATTCTCTCATTATACTCATGTGCACCTACACAGACTCCTCATCCATATAATATATCCTTTGTGTTTGCCTCTCTTATAGCCACGGTCTATAACAAAGGATTTCTGGATTTCTTTGATGCATTCTTATTTAACTGGGATGATATTGAGGAGCACATTCAGCTACCTCTCTTTATCATACAGATAGTATCATAGGTTCTATGGCATTTTGGTTCCAAAACTGACTCTGTTGATTCTGGCACAGATAGTGTGATCTCCATCCGCAGGTCAGGAGAAGGAATGAAACAAGAAACAGACAAAATTAGGAAGGGTCTTGCATCATTAATATCTGTGGAGTTTGTGGCAGAGAAGAGGAAGGCTGAGTTATAGTCCATTGAAGAGCGGAAAGAGAGAAGAAATGCAGGGGAGAAATTTAGTAAAGGGTACAAAGTAATGGTTCTCAAAATTTAATCTGCATAATCATCACCCAGGTTTTTTATTATAAAACAGATTCCTGAGCTCCTTCCCAGAGAATATGTCCTTTGTAAGTGGCCCTGTTTATTCCAGTGCAGGTAATATTGTCTTAAAGAACATGGCTAGAGAAACAAACAATGTTAGCTTGTCCTCTCAGCTGTCATGGGGTTGCCATGGTGGTGGTGGTGCTATGGGTGTCCAGGTCTGAAAGAAGAAGCAGCTACTAACTTGACTTGCATTCCTCTTCCCTTATTAGCTCTGGGGAACAGTTAGTCTGGAAGTGGCTTGCAGTCAGTTCAGCTTGGTTTGGATTCCTATATGGTGGGACATCCAGAGAGGCGTGAGCACGGGTCACACTTTTTTTTTTTTTCCTTTTCCACTCATTCTTACCCACTGCATAACATAACTTTTAGAAAATTATGCCTGGACTGTCTGTGCATATGCAAAAATTGATTTATGATTTTAGGGTTAAAATCAATTCCCTCCTGCTCTTCATGGCCTGCTGCTGCATGGAGTTCCATTAAGAAGGAAAGAGTTTTGGGGGCACCTGGGTGGCTCAGTCGTTAAGCATCTGCCTTCAGCTCAGGTCATGATCCCAGGGTCCTGGGATCGAGCCCCGCATGGGGCTCCCCGCTCTGCGGGAAACCTGCTTCTCCCTCTCTCGCTCCCCCTGCTTGTGTTCCCTCTCTCGCTGTGTCTCTCTCTGTCAAGTAAATAAATAAAATCTTTAAAAAAAAAAAAGAAGGAAAGAGTTTTTAATTCTACTTCCAATTTCTATAATTAAGGTTAAAAAGCTTAAAATGCAAATACCTAGGGAAGGAATTTAGGCTCACAAGTTTTTCAGGTACATGTGATGCAAAATAAAGACTGTCCCATTCACAGGAGGTAATTTTAAAGGGGAGGCTCTAAAATACTTAAAGGGGGTTAGTTCCGTCCAAGGGAAAGAGAGAGAAAGTAAGAGACTGGAGGCGACTGGAGACAGGAAAAGCTTCACACATTTCCCACAGGGCAGTGCCGGGGAGGTATTGCTGCAGGAGGAAGTAAGATAAGCATCTTTGGGGGTGAACCACAAGAGGAGCTGGGATCCAGAGGTGTTTTTCTCATCAGAGCATGAAGGGACGCCTTGAACCGATCTGTCTGTGATCGCAAATGCCCAAGATGCTGGAACAGACGTGATCCTAGTGAAGGTCAAATAAGCCAGCTAATGGAAAGACTTCAAGCCTGAAATGCAAGAACATGCCAGAAATAAAACCCCAGCAATCCGTTTTCTGAATGAGTGTAGCACCAAAGCAAGTAGAAACCTTCGAAGCTATCTCTGGACTAGAAGGAGGAAGAGAAGATGAATCCATAAGATATTCAAAGATAACCCCCAAACTTATGTGAAGATCAATTTTAATGTTTAAGTTTAGCAAGCCAGTTTGCTCATCTGTTTTAAAAACCGTCTTCTTCATATTGTTTTTATTTTGTTATATTTGTTAATTATAATTCTAATTGTTAATTATAATCTTGAAATGTAGGGTGATACCATATTTCCTGGATTCCAAGACAAAATTGATTTTCAAATGCACCACCAATTTCATAACAGATTTTGGGGGATGGGGAGCAAAAAAAAAAAGAAAAAGCCACCATATTAAAGTACACATACATCTGTGCATGTACCAGAAACATTCAAAGTATTTTAAAGGAGCTATTTTATTCATCCATACCAGCCTGGATTGTGCAAACCTTCCTCTCTCTGTCATCTGTGCTTAGCCATACCTTGTTCCACAAAGCCCCAGAGGTCCCATCGTGGCACCTGCCAAAACTATAGGCAAATAGATTAGGAGGCCTCTGGTAGGTTCTTTTGGATCAGCCCTGCTTTTTCAAACCAATGAAACAATGACAGCTTTCCCTGCTACCTAAGCAGAGCCCATTATGAAAATCTCAGAAGAGGACCATCCCTGTAGATTCTCAAACCAAAAAACAGCGATTTCAAAGCAAGCATTTAGGAACCGTGCTCCTTCTCCATTCACGGAAATGGAGAAATGCAAGTGACCCCAAAATATTTTCTATTTCTTGTACATGGAAGAACCTTCTATAGTTGGCTTGTCCAAAGTAAAAGGGGTTGCTTGCAAGACACAAAAGTATCTGCCCACATACAGATGAAATGCAGTTCAACCAGAAAACTCCTCAGTTTGCAGTATGGGAAAGCATACCTATGTGTTAAGATTAATTTGGAATCTGAAGCACTTTGTTAAAGCTTTACTATTAATCCTTAAGAAATGTAGGGATTTTGCTGCCTGTATTCAGACTGTGATTTTTTTTTTCCACCCTCGATTCTAAATGCTGTAAGGATCAAAATGGTGAAGATCCTGAGGGATGGGGCAGGATTACTCCCTTCATTTCACACTGGGGAGCTCAGACCGGCCCTGAGTCTCACATTTCAAGGACAGGAATTTCCAGAGGGACTAGTTAGCTGACTTTCCTGTTAAGGGTCATTTCATCTTGTAAATGAGTGTCTCGATTTCAGTTCGGGGTTTTCACCTTCAATTTCCAAGTAAAAGTAATAGCTCAATGGCTTCCCTTAAGTACCTGTTTTCAAAGAATCATGCATGGTGGTGGCAGTAAGGGACTGAAACATTATAGGTCACACAAAATGTGGAAGGAAATTCTAAAAGTAGCTGAGAAAATACCCCATCCATGCTTTTGACTTGCTGCATTTTGCTATGGATGGTACAAATTTTAAATTAGATATCGAACTCCTAACTATGATGGCTGATAGCATCCCAAATGGCTCTTATGTTGAAAAACATACTGTGTTTACAGAGTAAAATAAACTGAGAAGATGACCCAAGAAGAATCTGCAACACTCGTGGGTGGCTGTGGCTATTTCCATGATGGCCATTCTCCCTTAGGTGTTTCTGAGTCGTTTATGTGTGCTTTTGGCTGAAGCCCATGGAGTAGACCTGACAATTGTTTCATGTCTTTGCTTCTTTAAGATCCATTACTCTGCGACCCTTGTTGGGATGTTAGATACTTGGATAGATGAGCAAAATTAATACAGCCCTTACGATAGAAATGAACAATGGGAATCTGTGTGGACGAGGGCAAAAGCCAATCCAAAAGTCCAGAGATTCTCTCCTGCCTGTGATGTGCAGGGCAGAGGACATTTTGACCAGCCCAGAACAATAATAACATCAGATGCAGACCCCATTCATCCATGAGATTGGCCAGCCTCCCCTCACAGACGGAAGAACTTGCTTATGCAAAGAGAGGGGATGGGATAATTATCTCTGTGAAAAACCTTAATTTTCCTTCATGATGTGGCAGTGAGCAGAACTCTTAGCAGAAAACCAGTTTTCTTTCTTGAACTAAGAGTGAGGAGGAAAATGTATTAGACCAGGGATCTCCCTGCTTTTGTCACCACCAATCTCACACACGCGTGCGCACGCGTGCGCACACACACACACACACACACACACACACACACACTCTTAAGGATGGCTTTTCATAGTTGAAGAGCCTGTAGGTACTTAGCTATTTCGTACTTAACATCATTTCCATGAGCTTCTGGGGACCAAATGCTAACCCAGTCTTCTGTTCCTTGATCCTACCTCTAACTTACAGAACACTTGAACCCCATTTTCTTTCTTTTTTTATAAGGGATTTTTTCAATTTTATTTTATTATGTTATGTTAATCACCATACATTACATCATTAGTTTTTGATGTAGTGTTCCATGATTCATTGTTTGCGTATAACACCCAGTGCTCCATGCAGTACGTGCCCTCTTTAATACCCATCACCAGGCTAACCCATCCCCCCACACCCCTCCCTTTTAGAACTGTCCCCCATTTTCTTTTATTCAATATTTCTTCATCTATTTACTGATTCATTTATTTATTCAATAATGATTCATTGAGGGAAGCCTGGGTGGCTAGTCGGTTAAGCGGCTGCCATCAGCTCAGGTCATGAAGATGGAGCCTGCATTGGGCTCCTTGCTCAGCGGGAGCCTGCTTCTCCCTCTGCCTGCTGCTCCCTCTGCTTGTGCTCTCTCTCTGTCTCTCTGACAAATAAATAAATAAAATCTTTAAAAAAATAATGATTCATTGAGCATCTATGACTTGCCAGACCGGCTGCTAGTTGGTGAGGGTACAATTATATGCAGAGTCCCTCTTTCATGAATGTCTCATCTTGAATGGAAAATGTGTGTATGCTCTAAGGAGAAAATATTAAGTGACCTACAAGAAGTGGAGTGAATCTGCTATGAAAGCTCTGAGAATAGAAAAGAGGAAAAGTCTTGTAACACATGTGAGAGTAGATACAAGGACATAAAGGAGATAGGCTGTCAGATTCTCAGGAGGTAGAAATGTGTACCCTACTTACAGCATAGTTTCAGCAAACATGCATTCATATGAACACTGAATCATTTTTAAGGTGGTTAATAAAACAATCACAGACAGAAAGTTGTGGTGGTTTAGTATTCGTCTTGTGTGGCAGGTTGAAAAATGTGGATTGTATACTATGAAAGCAAACAAATATAGCATCAAACATATTGCACTGCTTTTGAGAAATCAACATAGAGTAATGCACAGAAAAGGTGTTCATTATATGGGTTTTAAAAAACCCTACATTTCTGGCTCATTTAGGAGGAGAATATTGGGTGAGCATACCATGTTTATCACAATAGTCAATCTTTTATGCTTAACATCAACCTGATAGACAGGCTCCTCCTCAACTCAGACACATTAAATGACCTATCACATGGCTCATAGTATATTTAAATTCATTTCTTTACCCAGTTTTCTTTCCAACAAGTTCATATTGAGGACTTAATATGTGCTAAGTATCATGCTGGGGGCCAGGGAGTCAGTATAAGAAAGAGAGAAGAATCTCTTCCCTAAAAGAATATTTTAAATTATAATTTGATATATATACATATTATAATTTCAGACAGCAAGTATTGTAAAGAAAACTTTAATAGGATAAAGGGGTATATATGGACCACCTTGAGTAGGGAGACTATGGAAGCCTTCTCTGAATAGATAAAATTTGAGGAGGGCTTGCAATGAAATGAGGAAGCAAGGCACGTGAAGATTTGGGGGAAGGAGTGGGAATTTCATGCAGAAGAACTAGCAAATGCAAAGGAGATCAAATAAGGCCTTGTAAACCATGATTTTAGGAGTTTGATTAAGGTCTCAGCATGAAGGAAAGCTATTGGAGGATTTGTTGCTAAAGATCATTCCAGTTGGCATGCAGAGAACAAAACTGCAGCAGGACAAAGTAATTCAGGTGAGAGATGATGGTGGCTCATTAGAGTGTCTAGTGGTAAAGGATGTGAATAATATTCTAGTTGTATTGGGGAAATTTTTTGAAGCTTAAGCCACCAGCACCTGCTCATGGGTTGAAGTATGGAGCATGGGAAATTAGTCCCAAATTCCATATGGGACTAAGCAACAAGGAGAATGGTTTAATGTTTTTATTGAAATGGAGGAAACAAGAGATTAAATCAATTGCAGGGTGGTTGAGAGATTTGTTTTTGAAAATTAAGTTTTAGGTGAGGAGGTAAATATACACGTGGGGCTCTAGAGAGAAGTTGGAGATAAAAACATGTCTTTGGGACCGAATGAGATTAATCAGAGAGAGAGAGAGTTTAATGGAGGAAGGGGGGGGGGGGAGTCAAGGAATAAACTTGAGAAATGCCAGCATCTTTAGAGGGTAAGAGAGGGAGGGATCAGCAAAGTGCACAGAGTATGTGTGGCCAATAAAATGAGCCGACGCCTGCAATGGGCCCAGATGAAGAAAATGTCACAAGAAGGAAGATCTACTATGTCCAATGCCACTGACAGACCAATGAAGATGAGAATGGGAAATTGCTTATAATCCAGATATAGGTGGTCACCTCGACAGGGTTAGTGTAATATTGACAGAGTGCCAGGGAATAAAGTGGAGTAAGTCCAAAAAGGTATTTGGGATAAAGAAGTAGAAATAGTATCAAACATTATTTGGGGAGTGTTGCTATTAGGGAAGTAAAATTATTGGATGGTAACTGGTTCGTTTAGGCAGACTACATTTCTGCATCAAATGATGTGCTGGGGTACTTTTGGGAATGACCATTCGCACTAGGGAGGGTAAACCTGACGATGCCTAGGAAGAGGGGATAACTGAGGAGCTCATTTACCCAAGGAGCAAAGTCCTTGAGAAGTCTCGAGGAGCTGGGGCACAATGTTCAAATTTGGATCTGGCTTTTGCTAGCAGCAGAGAGGGTGTGGTTCTTGTAACAGGAAAGAAGGCAGACTACGGGCATAGATTAAAGGGAGATGGGTGGATTGGGTGGTGGGAAAATGATGAGGTCCTTCTCTTATTAAATGTTTAATTGAGGGAGTTGCTAAAATATTTGTTCTACAGAGAGCCAAGGAAGGAAATGAGCATAAGCGAAGTAGTCAGGAAAAATGCTCCCAGGCACATAGCAGCCCTATGTGAAGCCCAGAAACAGAGTTCCTGGAAAACAGTGGGAGCAGATGGGACCAGCCTTACAGGCATTCTTCAGAGAGTGAGGCGGAGGGATACCAGGGGAGTTCTTCTTAAGTAAAGGCTCTCGTGAAGCCTGAGGCTGATCCACCATCTGCCAGAGCCTCTGCAGAGACAAACCAAAGGGCAATCTTTTCCAGTCTGTGGAAGGCAAGATGCTGTCCCCAGAAAGTGTGTATGTGTGGCTACTCGCACCCAGACCGAACACACAAACCCACATACCCTTGGAGGTTTTGTAGGAAAGGCAAAGGTGGTGTGTTGTCATTGGAAGAGATGGGGACAGAGACTCAAGTTCTAGTACCCATCTCTTCCCCCAAACTTGTGTGTCATTTTGTGTGTGTGTGTCATTTTTGAACAAAAACACAAAAAACCGTCCGAACCTTTGATGTGAAAGGTTGTGAAAAAAAGGCTAAAAGGTAGATCTTATGGTAAGATGTCAAGTGTTCTCAACACACACAAATAATAATAATAAGGGCAGGAGAAAACTTAGGGAGATGATGGGTATGTTTATGGTGGTGATGGTTTCATAGGTGTACACTTATCCCAAACTAAGTTGTATGCATTGAACATGTACAGCTTTCTACATGTCAATCGTACCTCAATAAAGTAGTTGCAAACTCCTTCACGAAGCCTGCAAGGCAGATCTTCAGTCTCCTTCAGCAAGGTTCCCACTCCCCAGCAAACAGCCCAAGCTTCTGTTTCTCTCCCTCCCAGTCCCTGGAGCAGGACATCTTAGGAAATAGGGCTGCTGAGCTTGTAGAGATCAACCAAACCAAAGCACACAGAATAGCATTCAGAGGAACAACCATTATTGTGACAACTGAGCAGTAGAAACTGCAAGTTTCTGAGGAAGTTCCTTGAAATTAGATCATCTGTGTGCATACATCCAAAACAGAGTCGCCATAAGGGGCTTCCTCACCACAGACAACGGAAAGCTGGTCTAAGCACAACAAAGAAAGGGTGCTTGGGTGGCTCAGTGGGTTAAGCGGCTGCCTTCAGCTCAGGTCATGATCCCGAGACGCCGGGATCGAGTCCCGCATCAGATTCCCTGCTCAGCAGGGAGCCTGCTTCTCACTCTCCCTCTGCCTCTCCTCCAACTTGTGCTCTCTCGCGCTCTCTCTGTCAAATAAATAAATAAAATCTTAAAAAAAAAAAAAAAGTACTCCAAAAGAAATGGCTGAAATTTGCTTCAACCACTCGCCTTGGTGATGCCACACAGGGTGAATTTGTGGGGAAAATGTGGAACATGTGGGCTAGTAAAGAAAGTTTGCATTCATTTCTTTCAGAACTATGGGCAAGTTGATACCCTTTATTGGGCTGGTCTTATGCTAGCATCATATTCTTTTGCTGTTGCAAATTGTCCCAATTACCTAAGAAAAGGGGGAAAAAGACAAATATGCAGTAAACTGGCCTTTGAAGGTCATCTTAGCTGGAGAATAATTTGGTTTGTTTAAGACTTTAGTGTCTATAGAGCATTAATTTGTTTATGTTTTGTGTTGATCTAGAAATAGTCCTCTTCATTATAATAGGAAGAGGTACAATTCCATGGGGTCCAAGAACTTCCAGGTACTTCTAGCTACCTACAGGCTACAGTGGAGCAGACAGACAAAACTAAACTAAAAAATATATATATATATATATATGTTTCTCCAGCCAGAATATTGAGCTTTCTCTATAAGAAAATATATAGAACTTAATTTTCCTCAACTATTTTGGAATTTTACCTTTTGTTTTATTTTTTGTTTTATTTTTTTATTCTCTGTCATGAATTTTTTTTGATGCCAAGCAGAGTGTTGGAGAAAGATCAATAATTTTGAGCTTACAGCATTTTATTGATCTCCTTTTCTCTTTTTAAATTTTTATTTATCTAAAGGAAAAAAAACACAGGAAATGGGTTAAAAAGGGGAAATCGTGATTTTTCTTTACTGGTCTTTTTTTTCCTTTCTAAAGTGTAGTTCAAACAAAAACTTTCCTGCCAAAGCAGTTAGTGATGGTGCAAATCAAAGTGTCTCCTTGCCTTGTTGGCAAAAGAAGGTATCTGACTGTTGGGTCCAGAGAACAGGCTTTCATTACAGAGAGGAGACTGGTGCTTTGTTAACTTCAGAACACACTGAGGCAGAAGGGAATTTCAACCTGGCCTCTTTCCTATTTTCTGTACTATGTAATGCTCAAACAGATACCAGAACTTCTTGAAGAGGTTAGGATGCAATTAGTGCCTTATTAAGGAGGATTGTGTGATCTTTCTTGGAGACGTTTAATAGAAGAATGGGATGCTTGAAAGAATTTTGGTGTAATGGACTTGGAGTTTATGAAGACTTCTATATACCAAAGGGAAAAAAAAAAGGACTAAAAATATTTCACTTTTTCTAATGGAATAAAATCCCTCTAGGTAGAGAACCTTGTGCCCATGTTACCAATGAGGTAACTGAGGCTCACAGGTTAAGAAAATCCAGGCTCCCTCTGCCCTGGTTCTTAATCTCTCTTCTGGAGACCCTTGTTTTCCTTCTCCCACTTCCGCCTCCTCACCTTTAGCTTCTGCTTTCACTTCAGAGGTGTGCCTGAGACTGGCTTCAGGAATAGGCGAGCTGGAACTAAGGGCTGGATAACCCAGGACCCTGTTTTCCTGATGGAAAGTCCAGGGAGGCAGGCCTGCTTGGTTGGTGGGCAGCCACAAATTTGCCCTCAGATTCTCTCTACCTCTCTCTGAACTGGCTACCTCAACCAAATATGGTTGCTTACTACTCACCAGAGTTGCAGTCTCCAAAACTATCAATCTTCAGAGCTTCTCTCTCTCCACTTGGAGAAGTACTGGAGTAGTGGTTTCTTCTATTTCGTAAATTTAGTATTTCTTGAAGCATTACAATAACACATTAAATAAGAGACTAAGAAAAAGCACAAGAGTAGAAAATATTTATGCATGAAGGATACAGGTGCAAAGGAAGAAGCAACGTCTCTGGATGCTAGTTTCAAAGAACTGGTCTGGAAGCTCAACATAGATATTCTGTGGCTGCATTAGGGATCATTCATTGGCATTGGTCTGAGGGTTGGTGAGACCCAGACCATGCTTCTTTGGCCTCTTCATGCAGCCTCATTGGACGATCGTATTATTCTGATCTTCAGCTCCTGGAGGAAAAAAAAATGGAATTTCTCTCTGAGTCCTTGAGACTTGATGAAATCCAGAAGACACTATGTTGACCATCTTTCCTTTGCTTTGTCCCTGTCCAGCTACATATCCCATGGGAGTTCTACCTTGACTTTAGCCCCACTGTTCTTGCTTTCAAGGTTTCTCAAGGATCTATTTTTGGCTTTTTGTTAAAGTTGGTTTTTCCCTGTGACAGAGCTCTGCTTTTTCACCTAGTCCTAAGTCAGTCTCTGAAATTAAATTATTTAGTGGTTATGAGTATTTAGCTAGTGAGCATGACTTTTAACTGGACTTTTTCCTCAGAGCTGTAGTCAAAGATAGATGTTCCTCATCTCTCAGGAGTGGTGCAATTGAGCAGTTAAGAGCATATATTCTAGAATGACACTGCTGGAGTTCAAACCTCTGTCCTGCTAATTGGAAACAGAAGAGAAGAACTGACCGCCTTGGTTTTCTGATCTGCAATAGAGGGATGAAAAAATGGCACACTGGTTGACAAACTTTTCCTTGAAGGATCAAGTAATACTTATTTTAGGCTTTTCAAGCCAAGAGATAAATGAGGGATATTGTGTAGGTACTTACATAAGCATACAGAATGTGACCATACAAAAATGTAAAAACTAACCCTAGCTCCCAGGCCATAATAAAATAGGCAGCTATACACATTTGCCACCAGGCTCTCAGTTCCCATTCTGGGCTGCAAGAATGCCAGATGGAGCTCTGAGTTTTTGTGTCTGCTGCCATGTTTCAGTTTTGGTTTCAACAAGCAATGGCAGTGGGTCTTTAATGCAATTCTGTCTAGCTATGAGGCCCAAACTGCAAGCTTTTTTCCCCACTGTACTTTCTAGTCTCCCTCTACCTCCCCTCTCTCACCCCACCACACACACACACTCAGGGACAAATACTAAGCCTTAGCTAATCATTCCCATAAATTATTCTCCGTGTGATTAGGGGTTGTACAGTTGGAAACAGTGGGTCTTAAGCAATCTGAGGCTGAATGAATAAGTGGTTGAAGTTGACCAAAGTCACGAACAGGACGAAAGTGTGTGCTGGGTCACAGATGTTCAAAGGCCTGGCTCTATGAGGTGAGGCATCTGGAGTTATGTAAGGCTGGGTGGTATAATGGGAGGAGTTTGGGATTTAGGTTTCATAGCCAGACAGACCTGAATTTCAATCTCCACTTGGTCACTTCAAAGCTTCACTAGCTAAGTTACTTCCTATCTCTGATCTTCAATTACCCCATCTCTAAAATGGTACACTGATGTCTACCTCATAATTTTATCATGAAGGTTAGTAATAACTTACATACAACATTTACACAATCCATGGAACCCAATAAGTATTAAAAAATAACTTTATCCCATCAATTGCCTGTAATCAGGTGATGTCCTCATTAATTGATGCTGTATTGTTGGGGTTGGGACGTGGAATTGGACCTTCCTTGTACTGGGTGAAATTTCTTTAATGGTTCATCCCCTGGACTACTCCCTTTCTGGGTATGACTACTGAAAAGCTACATTTTAGAAAGGTGTTATCAAGGCATTATCTTCAAAGCTAAAGAGCAGCTCGATGTGAAATTTCCCCAAAGCAGTTAGTTGAGAGATAAAAGAAACTGTCACCATAACATGGGGACAAGTTTTCAGGTAAGTCCATCATTTTGAGTCTTTTAAAAGAGGTATCTCTTTTTAAAGTGATATTCTCCTAATAGCCCCCAATAGGTATTCAGATGCTATACGATTATATATGAATTGTTTTCACCTATGTATTTTTTTTCTCATTTTTGAGATCAGTCTTATTTCTGGGTCCTTTCCAAAATTCTCTATATTTTTAAAGGAGCTTTAGTATTTAACCTTCTTTGAGTTTATTTTTTGCTTTTATTTTTAAGACTGCCTGAGTAGAGAAGCTTATTTTCATCTTGACCCTGTATTTGCCCCACTGTCAGTTGTAATCAGGAAAAAGGGGGTGCATTAATTTAACAGTTATTTATGAAGCATTGGTATGTGGCAGATACTGTTCTCCGAGCTGTGGATACAGGCATGGATGAGAAAGAAAAACACAGATCCTGCCCTCTGGAAGCTTACATTATGGTAGCACCTATTTATGAGTGTATAGATCTAACTTACATTAAGCCTTCTAAGCAGCTAATGGAGAAACATAGGAATGTTTCATATTTCCATTCAAAATTATCATTTCTACATTAAAAATTGTAATGGGTAAAGATCCAATAAAATTAATATTAATTCATTTTTTGAGTGCTTAACTAGCCACAAGGCACTTGGATAGCATAAGTGTAAAATGTAGCCCTTAACAATAAGTAATATATATTCTGGTCGGGCAGAACAAGCACAAACATAGAGGTAAACAATATCGTATTCAAGTATTAAATTAAACAATGCTAAGAAAAGTTGTCATGGGGCTTGGCCACTCTTGGAGGCTCATTACCATGAGATTTTCTGTGAATTCACAGAATGAATAAGGAGCAGGAAAGGCAATTTTTGTTTCTGCTTCTTTTTTCTTTCACTGTAAGAGAAAAAAAAAAAAAGTCTTAGGAAATAAAGCCATTCTTCCTCTTTTCTTTGTAAAAACCTGTAATGACCTCTCTTCCAATCAGGATAGGGTCTCCCTTGGCAACCACATCCCTTATTCCCCTTCCCCAAAAGCTCTGTAAATAAAAATTACTTTGAAGAGACCAGCGAAAGACCACTCTTTAACAAATTATATGCTTTGTCTCGCTCCAAATTAGATGTTGACATGGACTCTTGTTTAAATGAAATACATCCCTTATCCATTATAAACATTTTGAGAAATAGTTTGAATAATTTAAAAACATATCTACAAAAGTATTATTGATGACCTTTAAGAGGGTTACTTGAAGCCCTCAAGATTTCTGCCTTTTACGTTTAATCCTGCCTGTGAGATTCATCAAATACAACTTGAGTCTGGCTTTAGATAGAATTAAGGACAAATGGTGAAATCAAGTGCAATATTATGGCCTCACAAACCAGAGTTAAGTACATAGAATCAAAATGTATCTAAACAGAACACAAAATAGTTTGAAGAGAGAAAAATAAAATATTTCCTTGAAATCCAAGTAACCTTTCTATGCAGAAACATGGATGAGATTGACATGATCATAAAGATATTCTTAAATCAAGTCTAATATGTATTTTAAAAAAATAAGTGGTATATACTATTACACTATGCTCCTAAAAACCATTAAAACACTATTTGTTGCAACTGATTTATTTTTTTAAATACATATTAAACTTGATTTAAGAATATCTTCTTTTTTGAAAAGCTGAATGTGCAAGGAAAATATGAAAAGTTACCTAGAAAAAAAAATCCTGTTCAACCCAGAAGTGTTTGAGGAGTTGCAAAATGGATGGCATTGTTATGCTGCTGATAAATGACTACTTGCAATTGAAACTAAGACCTCATGTCTCCCTGTGGCCAGAGCCTTCTTTTTCAGGGAGGCTCACTGTGAACCAATCAGGGCCACAGGTTCCCCCAAATGATTGTATTTCCCTGTTAATCCTTGCCAAAACCAATCACAATTCTAGTCCTTTCAAATAGTGACTTGTTTTTTCCTAGTTACAATGTCATCCAATATACATTTTGCACAATTGGTTCAATGTCAGATTGCTTCTACCAAGCAGTTTGGTCTACTTTCCTGAGAGCCAGGCAACTCAGGTGATTGCCCAGGCCCATTTTGTATTTCCAGATTGAGAGGGAAAGCAAGTCTACAAAAACATGCTTTACCAAAATCTTCTTTACTAGTCTTCTTTATCAGTCCTCTAAAATCTCATCTGTGGTGGTTAGCCGCCAGAGTACCATGGTGGGGAACACAGAGAGACGGAGGGAAGGCAAATGGAATGGGCAAGAGTGAAGGCATGGGGGATGCTGCCAGGCTGTGATGCTGTCACCCTCTGAGCTTCCAAGGACACTGCATGACAGCATTGAATCAATGGTCTTCAAAACCACTATTTTACAGGGAAATGTTTGCTCAAACAATAGTCTCGCTGCAGATCACCATCCCTCTCACCTGAGAAAAGAAGATGGAATTGGAAACAAATCATTTAAGCAAATTAGCAGGTGTCACCATTTCTAGCTGCTGTCATAAAGATTTCTGTGGAGATTTAGGAGTAGGAGGTCAAGGAATTGAGTCCCATTTCATCTCTACTTGTGGTAGTTGAGACGCTACTGGAAAGCAAATGTCTGCAGTCCTCTTACTGACATTTTACAATTCTGAAGAGAACCACTCTGGACCTTTCTATCAAATATACCATACTGCAATTGGTCTTATGTGAGTTCTGCGCTTTTCAGTATTTTTGCCATCAGATCCATCTTGTGTGCTCTCATGAGATTTTTGCATTTATTCTTTCAATTGGCAAATATGGAGCTTCTGCTATGTGTCAGCTACTGGGCAAAATGCTGAGGATATCATGGTAACCAAAGTATATATATATCCCATCCTCACAGAACTTAAATTTAATGAGGGTAAGAAACAGCAATGAAATTGTATGTAAAATTATAACAGTGATCCATGCTTATTAAAGGAGATTTACATGGTGTTTTTTTAAAAAAAGATTTTATTTATTTATTTTCCAGAGAGAGAGAGAGCGAGCATGAGCAGGGGGAGCGGCAGGCAGAGGCAGAGGGAGAAGCAAACTCCCCACCGAGCAAGGAGCCCAATGCGGAACTCGATCCCAGGACTCTGGGACCACGACCTGAGCTGAAGGCAGACACTCAACTGACTGAGCCACCAGGTGTTCCTACATGGTACTTTAAAAATTTTTTTGTTAGAGAGAGAAAGAAAGAGAGAGAGATGCACAGGACTATAAGAATTTATGACCAGGAGAAACACTTCCATAAAGGTAGACTGAGGACCTCTGAAAATCCTCTCCACCATACAAGCAGCTAATTAACTGACAAAAATTATCAAACTCAACTTTTTCAGAACTGGAAAATAATCAAAGGTCTGCAACAATATAGTGTTTATTCAAGAAAAAAAAAACTGGGGACTCTCAGTAGGAATAATAAGCTTTCTGGTGTTTTAACATGTCTGATTCCAACCTCCTCTCTTCAGTTCCATGGTGGCCTTGAAGATGAACAGCTTATGATGATTGTAGCTGTGGAAATCAGCAGCCTAGCTGCCACAGGAGGGGGCAGAATGTATTTGGAACTGTCTAAAACCCTGTCTTCAGAGAATTATCAGTATTTGACTTGACCTGTCTGGAAGCTCCATGAAAAGTTCCATTCACGGTAACTTTTTTTTTTTTTAACCTGACACAGGGTATACCCTGGGTGAATAGCCTTACCGTAAATAATTTGTCAAGAACAATCAGTAACAATTATTTACCTTTGCAGCTGCCTGAGGATACAATACAAGTCAGGGATAACAAAAGGCTGAGCAAAATCTTAAAAAACAAAAAACCTAGAGGATAAGATGTCAATAGGAGTCTTTGAAAAGCTCTAATATATTCCTGGAAATCTAGAAGGTGATGAGCCATGTACAGAGGTGTGTATATGCCCAGGAAAGTCCTGAAAAAACAAAAAAACAAAACACACAAAAAAAACTAATATCTCACTTCCAGTTTATCTTGAAACTCTGCACAAGTAGGTAATCAAGGCTAAGGAAGAACTATAAAATGCCTACTGAAGCACTGACATTGACAGTGTTTCCCAATGCACAGAGAGCCCCTCAACAAGAGTAGGACCACTCATTACTTCAAGGAGCCCATAAAAATTTCTGTCCTATATTGACAAGGCACTCAGCAAACCTAGCAGAGACTTCAGTGGCTCTACATGAACAAGATACAGATTTGATAAAATTATTACAGAAAGGTCACTAAACAAACAAACAAACAAACAGCAGAAACAACAATCAACAGTAATGACACTAAACCTTAAGGAGGGAAGGGAATCTTCTTTCCAGAGTTATCACATTATATTATCTAAAATTTCCAGTTTTCTCAACATTTGCATCAACATGGATGGGACTGGAGGAGATTATGCTAAGTGAAATAAGTCAAGCAGAGAAGTCAATTATCATTTGGTTTCACTTATTTGTGGAACATAAGGAATAGCATGGAGGACATTAGGAGAAGGAAGGGAAAAATGAAGGGGGGAGTCGGAGGGGGAGATGAACCATGAGAGACTATGGACTCCGAGAAACAAACTGAGGGCTTTGGGGGGGGTGGGGGGATGGGTGAGCCTAGTGATGGGTATTAAAGAGGGCATGTATTGCATGGAGCACTGGGTGTTATACGCAAACAATGAATCATGGAACACTACATCAAAAACTAATGATGTACTGTATGGTGACTAACATAGCATAATTAAAAAAATAAAATAAAATTTCTAGTTTTCAACTAAAACAGTTAACTTCAAATCTAAAACCATGGAGGTCAGAAGGAAGTAAGATGATGTAGGTACAGGATATAAAGTACAAACAAACAAACAAAGAACCTAGTTGATCAAGAATTCTATATCCAGCAATGCAGGCCTACTTCAAGAAGAAGGAAAAAATGAACCTAAAATAAACAACCTAACCCTACACCTAAAGGAGCTAGAAGAAGAACAAACAAAGCCTAAAACCAGCAGGAGGAAGGAAATAATAAAGATGAGAGCAGAAATAAATGATATAGAAACTAAAAATAAAACAAAAACAAAAAACATGGTAAAACAGATCTATGTAACCAGGAGCAGGTTCTTTGAAAAAAATTCATAAAATTGATAAACCTGTGGCCAGACTTATCAAAAAGAAAAGAGAAAAGACCCAAATAAAATCACAAATGAGAAAGGAGAAATAACCAACAGCACAGAAATACAAACAATTATAAGAGAATATTATGAAAAGCTATATGCCAACAAATTGGACAACCTGAAAGAAATAGATAAATTCCTAGAAACATATAAATTACCAAAATTGAACCAGGAAGAAATAAAAAACTTGAACAGACCAATAACCAGCAGGTAAATTGAATCAGTAATCAAAAAACTCCCAACAAACGAAAGTCCAGGACCAGATGGCTTCACAGGCGAATTCTACCAAACATCCTTTAAGGAAGAATTAATACCTATTCTTCTCCAACTGTCCCAATAATTAGAAGAGGAAGAAAAACCTCCAAATACATTCTATGAGGCCAGGATTACCCTGATACCAAAACCAGATAAAGATTCCACTACAAAAGAGACCTATTGGCCAATATCCCTGATGAACATAGATGCAAAAATTTTCAATAAAATATTAGGAAACCGAATTCAACAATTCATTAAAAAAATCATTCACCACGACTAAATGGGATTTATTCCTCAGTTGCAAGGGTGGTTCAATATTAGCAAAATAATCAATGTGATGATACACAACATTTATAAAATGATAAGAACCATATGATTATTTCAGTAGATGCAGAAAAAGCATTTGACAAAGTACAATGTCCATTCATGATACAAATCCTCAACAAAATAGGATTAGATGGAATATACCTCAACATAGTAAAGGCCATATATGAAAAACCCACAGCTAATATCATCCCAAAAGGGGAAATAATACTGGAAGTCCTAGCCACAACAATCAGACCACAAAAAGATGCTTAAAATGCATCCAAATTGGTAAGGAAGAAGGAAAACTTTCATTATTTGCAGATGACATGATATTATATATAGAAAACCCAAAAGACTCCACCAAAAAGCTGTTAGAATTGATAAACAAATTCAGTAAAGTCACAGGATACAAAATCAATGTACAGAAATCTGTTACATTTCTTCTATACGTCAATAATGAAGCAGCAGAAAGAGAAATTAAGGAATCAATCCTATAAACAATTGCACCAAAAACAATAAGATACCTACAAATAAACGTAATCAAAGAGATGAAAGGCCTATACTCCGAAAACTAGAAGCACTGATGAAAGAAATTGATGACTCAAAGAAATAAAAAGTCATTCCATACTTGTGGATTGGAAGAACGAATATTTTTTAAATGTCTATACTACCCAAAGCAATCTATAGATTTAATCAATTCCTATCAAAATACCAACAGCATTTTTCACAAAACTAGAACAAACAATCCTAAAATTTGTATGGAATCACAAAAGACCCCAAATAGCCAAAGCGACCTTGAAAAAGAAAAACAACGATGGGGGCATCACAATTCTGGACTTCAAGCTATGTTACAAAGCTGGAGTGATCAAAACAGTATGGTATTGGTACAAAACTAGACACATAAGTCAATGGGATAGAATAAAAAAGCCAATAATGAACCCACAATTATATGGTCAATAAATCTTTGACAAAGCAGGGAAGAATATCCAATGGGAAAAAGAATGTCTCCTCAACAAATGGTGTGTGGGAAAACTGGTCAGCAACATGCAAAAGAATGAAACTGGACCATTTTCTTACACCCACCATACACAAAAATAAATTCAAAATGGATGAAAGACCTAAATGTGAGACAGGAAACCAATGAAAAAATACAGACAGTAACATCTTTGACATCAGCCATAGCAACTGCTTTCTAGATATGTCTCCTGAGGCAAGAGAAACAAAAGCAAAAAAAAAAAAAAACCCTATTGGGGCTACATCAAAATAAAAAGCTTCTGCACATCAAAGACATAATCAACAAAACTAAAGGGCAACCTATGGAACAGGAGAAGATATTTGCAAAGGACATGTCTGATAAAGGGTTACTATCCAAAATATATAAAGAACTTACCAAATGAAACACCCAAAAAATGAATAGACATTTCTCCAAAGAAGACATATTTATGGTCAACAGACAATGAAAAGATACTCAATATCACTAATCATCAGGGAAATGCAAATTAAAACTATAATGCAATATCACAGAATGGTTAAAATAAACAACACAAGAAGAACCAGGTGTTGTTGAGGATGTGGAGAAAGGGGAACACTTGTGTACTGTTGGTGGGAATGCAAACTGGGGTAGCCCCTCTGAAAAACAGTATAGAGTTTCCTCAAAAAGTTAAAAATAGAACTACCCTACAATCCAGCAATTGAACTATTATGTATTTACCCAAAGAATAAAAAAAATACTAATTCAAAAGGATACGTGCACCCTGATGTTTATGGCAGCATTATCTATAATAGCCAAATTACTGAAACAGCCCAAATGTCCATCAACTGATGAATGGATAAAGAAGATGTGGTATATATATATATAATGGAATATTACCCAGGCATAAAAAAGAATGAAATCTTGCCATTTGCAAGGACATGGATAGAGCTACAGAGTATTATGCTAAGGGAAATAGAGAAAGACAAATACCATCTGATTCACTAATATGAGGAATTTAAGAGAAAAAAATAGCAAAGAAAAAAAAAAGAAGAAACAGAGAGAGAGGGGCAAACCAAGAAGCAGACTCTTAACTATAGAAAACAAACTGATGGTTACCAGAAGGGAGGTGGGTGCAAGGATGGGTCAAATAGTTGATGGGATTAAGAAGTGCCTTGTAATGAAGGGCGCCTGGGTGGCTCAGTCGTTGAGCGTCTGCCTTCGGCTCAGGTCATGATCCCAGGGTCCTGGGATCGAGCCCCGCATCGGGCTCCCTGCTCCGCGAGAAGCCTGCTTCTCCCTCTCCCACTCCCCCTGCTTGTGTTCCTTCTCTCTGTCAAATAAATAAATTATTAAAAAAAAAAAAAAAAAAAAAAAAGAAGTGCCTTGTAATGAGCCCTGAATGATGTAAGTGTTGAATCATGATATTGTACACCTGAAACTAATATTACACTGTAAGTGAACTAACTGGAATTTAAATAAAAACTTTAAAGAAATAATTCTATATCCAGCAAAATTATCCTTCAAAAAATAAATGAAAATTTAAGACATTCCCAGATAAACACTGACAGTTCATTGCTAATAGACTTGCCCTACAAGAGATACCAGAAGTGTTCTTGAGTCTGAAATGAAAGGAAACTAGACAGTAACTTAAATCTACATGAAATAAAAAGCACTAGTAAAAATAACTGCATATGTAATTATGAAAGACAGTATAAATATATATTTGTGTATTTACATTTCCTACTTGATTTAAAAAAGAACTGCATAAACAATAGTTTAAAAAACTGGTGTATTTACGGGTTTCTGTTGTAAAATATATAATTTGTATGAAAATAGCACAAAGGAGAGGTGAGGTGACAGAACTATACTGTAACAAAATGTTTATATATTATTGAACTTAAGTTGATATTAATTTGGATTAATAGCAAATTAATTAGATTGTTTTGAGTTAACATGATAATTGTAATCCCCAGGGCAATCACTAAGAAAATAACAAAAAGTATATTACTTAAAAAATGACAAGAGGATTAATGATGCATACTGGGAAATATATATTTTACACAAAAGAAGACAGTAGTGGAGGAATTGAGGAACAAAAAGAGACATACAACATATAGGAAACAAATATTAAAATAGTAGATATAAATCCTACCTTATCATAAACATATTCAATGTAGTGACTAAACATTCTAATCAAAAGACAGAGGTTAGGGAACCTGGGTGGCTCAGTCTGTTAAGCATCTGCCTTTGGCTCAGGTCATGATCCCAGGGTCCTGGGGTGGAGCCCCGCATCAGGCTCAGTGGGGAATCTGCTTTTCCTTCTTCCTCTGCCCCTCCTCCCTGCTTGTGTTCTCATTCTCTCTCTCTCTCAAATAAGTAAATAAAATCTTAAAAAAAAAAAAAAGTTTAGCAGAATGGATAAAAAAATCCAACTGTATAGTGTCTACAAGAGACAAGTTTTATATTCAAAGACAAAAATAGGTTGAAATAAAAGAATAGAAGAATAAATATCAAACAGTAACCAAAAGAAAGCTGGAGTGGCTATATTGATACCAAACAAAATAGACTTTAGGACAAAAATTGTTACTGAAGATAAAAAAGAACGTTTTGTAATAATAAAGAGTAACTTGGAAGACATAGCAATTTTATACATATATATATGTATTATTTATTATATATTTATTATATGCAGGGAGAAATATACAATTCAATAATAACATCTAGAGATTTCAATATCCCATTTTCAAAAATAGGACAATTAGGAAGAAGATCAACAGAGAAATAGGAGACTTGATAAACACTATAATGAAACTAGAAACAACAGACATCGTAGAACATTCATTCCACTTAACACTAGCAAAATACACAATTTTCTCAAGTGCACATGGAGCATTCTTCAGGATAGACCATCTGTAAAAACAAACCTTAATAAATTTCAAATCCTTAAATTGTACAAAGTATGTTCTCCGACTATAATGGATCAAACTTAGAAACAAAATAACAAAAAAGTTAGGGAGATTCACAAGTATAGAGAAATTAAGCACACATTGTTAAATGACCAATGGGTTAGAGAAATCAAAGGGAAATTAGAAAATACTTTGATATAAGTAAAAATGAAAATAGCATACCATCAACTTGTGAGATACAACAAAAGCAGTGCTTAGATGGAAATTTATAGCTGTCAATGCCTATATTTAAAAAGAAGACTCTAGAGAAAGAAGAGCAAATTCAGCCCAAGCACACTGAGGAAAGGGAGTAATAAAGATTTGAGCAAATACACATAAAATGGAGAATCAGAAAATGATAGAGAAAAATAAATGAAAAAAGGTCCTTTGAAAATATCAACACAATTGACAAAACTTTGGTTGGACTAAGAAAAAAGATAGAAGGCTCAAATTACTGAAATCAGGAATTTTGCTGAGGTAGAAGCTATCTACCAATTTTACAGAAATAAAAAAATTATAAGGAAATAATATGAACAATTGCATGCCAACAAATTAGATAATGTGGATATCCATGTGCAAAAGACACAGATGTGCAGAATCAAACCAGCTACTGAAAATTACTCAGTAAGAAATAGAGATTTGAACAGATCAATAAGGAGTAAAGGAATTTAATTAATAACTAAAATCTTTCCACAAAGGACAGTCCAGACCCAGATGGCTTCACTGGTAAATTCCACTAAAGGTTTAAAGAAGAAATAATGTCACTACTTTATACATTCTTCCAGAAGTTAGAAGAGATGTGAACACTTTCCAATTCATTTTACAATACCAGTATTACCCTGATTCCCAAACAAGACAAAGGCATCCCAAGTAAAGAAATAATAGACTATTTTGCCTTATGAACATAAACACAAAAATCCTCAACAAAATACTAGCAACCTGAATCCAACAGTATAGTAAAAGGATTATACACCATGACCAAGTGGAATTTACTCCAGGAGTGCAAGATTGATTTATTATACAAAAAAATCAATAAGTAGATCATGCTATATTAATAGAATAAAAGAATAAAGCTACATGATCATCTCAATAGATACATAAAAAACAATTGACAAAATCTAACACCTTTTAATGATAAAACATTGAACAAGCTAGGATTTATTCATCCTGATAAAGAACACCTGTGAAAAAACCCACAGATAACATCATACTTAATAACAAAACACTGAGCGTTTTCCCTCTACAATCAGGAACAATATAAGATTGTCCACTCTCACCATTATATTCAATATCATATTGCAGGTCCTACACAAGACAATTAGACAAGAAAAAAGAAACAAATGACATCCAGATTAGAAAGGAAGAAATAAAGCTTTATCTATTTACAGATGACATGAACTTTTACATAGAAAATCCTAAGGAATTCACACAAAATTTTGGAGATAATAAGCAAGTTCAACAAAATTGCAGATACAAGATCAATATACAAACACCAATTGTATTTCTACACAGTAAGGAAATTCAAAATGAAATTAAAATCACTTCACTTACAATAGCATAAAAAAATCAAATACTTAGGAATAAGTATAAGGAAAGGATTGCAAAACTTATACCTGAAAGCTACAAAACTATTGAAATAAGTTAAAGAACATGTAATAACTGTAAACCATCCCATACTCATGGATTGGACAATTTAGTATTGTTAAAATGACAGTATTTCTTAAACTGATTCAATACAATCCCCAATAAAATTTCACCTGCATTTTTGCAGAAGGTGACAAGCTGATTCTAAAATTCATATGATAATGCAATGACCCAGGATGCCTCATTGGGTCAGTCGGTTGAGTGTCCAAGCTCAGGTCATGATCTCAGGGTTGTGAGGTCGAGCTTGGCCCTGGGTGTAGAGCCCACTTAGGATTCTCTCTCTTCCTCTCCCTCTCTGTTCCTTCCCCCCATATGCTCGTGCGTGCATGCAGATGAGCGCACTTTCTCTCTCTCTCTCAAAAAAAAAAAAAAAAATGCAACAACCCAGAGGAGCCAAAGCAATCTTGAACAATAAAAACAAAGTTAGGGACACACACTTTCTAATTTCAAAAGTTACTACAAAGCTAAAGTAATCAAGACAGTGTGGTACAGGCATAAGGATAGATGTATAGATCAATGGAATATAATTAAGAGTCCAGAAATAAACCCTTACACTTACAGTCAACTTACTTTGGAAAAGGACGCCAAGATTATTCAGTGGAGAATGAATAGTCTTTTCAACAAATGGTGCTGGATACCACATGCACAAGAATGAACTTGGACCTGTACATCATACTAAGTACAAAAATTAACACAAAAATGTATCTAGAACCAAATATAAGAACCAAAACTATGAAATTCTTAAAATTAAACATAAAATAAATCTTTGTGACTAATGGAATAGACATTCTTAGATATCACATCAAAACACCAGCAACCAAAAAAAATAAATAAATTGGACTTGATGAAAATTAAAAATGTTGTGCTTCAAATGACATTATTAAGAAAGTGAAAAGACAACACACAGAAAGGGAGAAAACATTTGAACTAAATTATTGAACTATTTCAAGTTTTATAGCTTTCAGGTATAAGTTTTGCAATCCTTTTCTTACATTTATTCCTAAGTATTTGATTTTTTATGCTATTGTAAGTGAATTTTTTTAATTTCATTTTGAATTTCGTTACTGTGTAGAAATACAATTGGTGTTTGTATATTGATCTTGTATCTGCAAGTTATAAAGCTGGTAAGAGATTATATATTTACTTATATATTCATTTACAAATATATATACAAATTTTTGAAGAATCTAAATAAACATTTCTCAAAATATGTATATATGTATATATACTAATGTTTAACAAGCACATTAAAAAATGTTCGGCATCATCAGTCATTAGGAAAATGTAACTCAAATGGGTTAGCCTGGTGATGGGTATTAAAGAGGGCACGTATTGAATGGAGCACTGGGTGTTATATGCAAACAATGAATCATGGAACACTATATCAAAAACTAATGATGTAATGTATGGTGATTAACATAAGATAATAAAATAAAATAAAATAAAACCATATGAGATACCTCTTCATACCCACTAGGATTGCTAAGACTAAAACAAAACAACTGAAACAAAACAAAACAAAACCAGAAAATAAATATTGAAGATGTGGGGAAATTAGAATCCCCATACATTGTTGACAGGATTATAAAATAATGCAGCCACTTTGGAAACCATTGTGGTAGTTCCTCAAAAGGTTAAACATAGCATTATCCTATGACCCAGCAATTCCACTCTTAAATATGTTCCCAAGAAAAATAAAAACATATGTCCATCAAGAATTTGTACATGGATATTCACAGCAGCATTATTCAGAGTATCCAAAAAGTGAAAACAGCTCAATATCTATGAATGGATATTCAACTTATGAATGGACAAGCAAAATGTGGTTCATCCGTACAATGGAATATTATTTGGCCATTAAAAAGCAAGAAGTACTTGCGAAGACATGGATAAACCTGGACAACATCATGCTAAGTGAAAAGAGCCAGTCACAAACAGCCACATGTGGTATGATTCCATTTATCTGAAATGTTTAGAATAGTCAAATTCATAGAGACAAAAAGTAGATACATGGTTGCCAAGGACTGCTGGGGGAGGTGGCCCACAAGGAGGTGTTCCTTCTGGGATGGATGAAAATGTTCTAAAATTAGACAAGGATGATGGGGTTTGTACCACACTGTGTATTTACTAAACACTGACTAGTATATTTTTAAAGGATGAATTTAACGGTCCACGAGTTATATCTCAATAAAGCTGTCATTTTTTAAGAGTGCTTATCATCAAGAGATTTGACTGGGATGAGCGACCACCCTCATTTGCATGGAACTGGGATGTTCTTAGAACTTGTGACTTCCACAGTTAAAACCGAGAAAATTCTAGGCCAATAGGTGTGTGTGTGTCACTCTGGCTCAAAGGAGGAATGCCTGAATTCAGATTTGGAGGGTAAGAAGGAAGGATAGCTGATGAAGTGGAAAGTGCACACTAATACCTTGCATGGGTTAAGGGAACAGAGGACCAGTGATGGGGTGAGTTTGGTTTGAGCTGAGGCTGGACACATAGGGTTCAGGCTTGCACGCTCTATAGGTGTTTAGACATTGAGCTCATCAAATATGACATAGTCTCCATAAGAACTTGGAATCTTACTGCTCTGGTCTTCCTCAGGGTCGGGGAGAGTAGCAGGCCCTTGGGAGGCATACGACAGATGTTTGGGGACAACGTTAAGTCCAATATTTTGCTTTCTGGTTTGTGGTTCGATGCTGTGCAAATGGATGTTTCACTGTTTCCAGCTCCAGGTTCCTCTTTCATTTTTCACTCTTGCCTGTTACCTGTCAGCTGGAGAGACTCGTCTCAACTTCACAGAGCTGAGAGGAGCCCAGACGGGTGCTTCTCAAAAACCAGGACACCAAAGGGGTGACTGTGCTCTCAAAGGAGGAAAGTGACAACCAGAGCTAAGAGTTTTTGGCTTTTAATTAAGTAACTTATGCCTGAAACTGGCAACAGCTTATCTGTTCTCCACACCTCCCTTAAATTACCATACGCCTGCCTCTTACTGCCTGGCAGAATGGCAGAACCTGTGCTGTCAGGAGACCAAAAGCGACTCCTGGGTAGTGAGTTGAGCAGATCCATATGTCAGTAGAAACATGAGAGAGATAGACAGGAGGAAACATTGAAAGACAGGGGAACAGAGGTAGGAAAAAAAAACAAAAACAAAAAAACCCACAACCCTGAGAGTTGAGGAAAGAGGAAGAATGAAAAGAATTCTAGGAAGTACGGTGCACAGAGAGGCCAATGGAAATAAGTCACGAGGAGTAGAGAAATCTCCAGAAAAGCCCAGGAAGGATGAGACTTACAAAGAGAATTACTCTCTCTAGACAGAAGACTGCCTCAAATCCTTGCCCCCACTGAGATTCAAATGCAGGCAGCCCAATCACTACAGTGTTGTTCCTGAATTCCCCAGGCTCTCCTGGAAATTGCTGATGAGACTGGCATCAGACCCGTCAAACAAAAATCACCCCCCCCCACCTCCTTCAAGCAGTGCATTCAATGTGGCTTTCTTCTCCTCTGCCCAATTATCCTATTTGCAATCAAAAGGAAAGTTGTACTTGAAGGCATATTAGAAAATATTTATTTAGAATGTTATTTACCACATTGTGCCAAGATGACAAGGGTAGGTAATAAGTAGGGGACACTTTCTTTAGGAAAAGAAAAAAAAAAGAAAATTTAAACGGTAGCATCAAAGGCAGCATTTCTATTTCAAAACACAAGAAAATAACCTTATAATGAGGAGTCATAGAGGGACTGAAGAAGCTGCTGTTACTACATATCCATCTTCAAAACCCCATTGTTCTAGTTGAAAGGGAGAGCACCAGAGATGGAAAGAGTCAGTAAATTAGAAGAAAGAAGAAAAGTATGAATAAGTTATGCTCCCTTAAAGGCACATAGGCGAGAAATATGGGATTCATATTTTAAAAAGGGATCTTTCTGCTGTTATTAAAACTTAAAGAACTTTGCAAAGCAGCTAAATTACTTTGTACCATTTATTCTTGTAAGCTTACTTTCTCCATTTCAATTTGTAGCATGAGACCAGAGGAAAAGAGGGGTCAGGTTTTCCTTTGATTTTTGTTACTTTACTTACCACGTTTCTTATATTTTTTTCCTACCCTGGTACATTTGCATCTACACTCACACATTCTCTTTAGAGAGCAAGCGCATTTTCTTAATTTTGTTTTCATTGCAAAATCTAAACAAAATGTTCTATAACTTTTTCTAAGAAGAATCATCAACAAGAGCCAGCTGACAACATCTGGCTACTTCTCCCCTCCCATCCCCATTTATTGAGAACTGCTCTGCACTAGCCATTACACTTGGCACTTCTACACTACCTCACGTAAGGGGTTCTTTACCCCTGGAAGGGTACAGGGTCCTTTGTCATTCAGGGTTGTTTTTTTTTTTTTTTTCTATCATGAACTTTTATTGAAGAAAATGAATCACCTCCTACCCCTTGCACTGCCAAGCTGCCATCTCTTCACCTGTTCTGGAAGGACTTTAGACTCTTCTTTACAGAAGTGGTTTTCAGTTTGGTCCTCAGAGAAGCAGCATCAGCAACTACTGGGGACTTATTAAAAGTGCAAATTTTCAGGCCTCATCCTATACCTACCGAATCAAAACTCTGGGGGGTGGGCCCTGCAAGCTGGGATTCTTGGGCACGCTTAAATTTCAAACAGTTGCTCTTTGGATGAACGGCAAGGCAAGCCACCAACCCAAGCTCTAGTAATGATTTCTTGTTAATATGGACTTGGAATTAAGCAGATTTCAAAAAGTTCAGAAAGTGGGTGCAAAGGGAGAGGAGACACAGAAGATGGAATAGGGTGGCTCTGTTTGGATTTACTCACCTGAAAAAATTTAATCAGGGATCCATCAGGAAACCCAGAGAAACCAACTCCTGTAACATATTTCTACGCAGCAGCATGAATCCTTTGGGAACTGTGACCCTCTCCATCATGGATGACTAGAAGACAGGTACATTAACTTCGTGATTTAGAAAATTCCATGACTCTCAGTTGCTGACTGAATTAGCTTCATCCTCTCCCTCTCCAAAGACTCCCATAGCTTTATAGTCTTCCCCTTCCTCAATGGAAATGCAAAGGGAATGCTAGATCCTGGAGTTTATATTGCATACTATATGGTTAGACTACATAAAATTGCTGGTCATTTAAAATAAATGTGCCATACTGGGCATTGCTTGGAATTTAACTGACATTACCTTATGAAAAGAACACTGTTCTCTGTGTATGAAATAACTGGATATGGTTTTCCAAATCAGCAATGGCAACAGCTATGATGCTTTTTCACAACCGGAATAAAGAAAACAGAGCTATAGAAAAAAAAGGAATGAATTTGATCCAGCAATATGCAATATTACCTACACTTAGGATGTTAACATCTCTGGCTTTTTATATGCCTGTACTATCTGATGTGCTTCTATTTCTGCTTCTCAGACCTTTGTTCCTACAGCAGAATCAAACACATACAAATAGTAAGAAGGTGCTGCAACGCTTGACGGATCCATTAATGCTATCCCGCTGCTAAGCCCATTCTTTTCCTGCTGATTATCTTTGGAGACCAGGAACTGGAATGGAAGTCGGAGAACTGGGAGGTGGGGAAGGGAGGCTGCATTCTAGAGACTGTTGATAAATGTGCTTCCAAATCATGCATCAGGAAGAGAGCTGACAGCAGTTTTACCCTGTATGTCCCCTTTGTTCCCACAAGCTGTGACTATCCCTTATAGACTTTTCCTCACCTGGTATGGCCCAAGACATATCATGGGTAGTTTAGCTACAAATTAAATCTCAGTAATTGTATGCTTGTGGCAGCAAATTTTTTTTTTTAAGATTTTATTTATTTATTTGAGACAGAGAGAACAAGTTGGAGGGGGGGCAGAGGGAGAAGCTGAGCAGAGAGCCCAATGTTGGACTTGATCCCAAGACCTGAGATCATGACCTGAGCCAAAGGCAAATGCTTAAACAACTGAGCCACTCAGGCAACCCTGTGACAATAAACTGTTTGAATGGTAGTGCATTTGGGCAACCCAAAGGGGTAAAAGGTTTCTTGATTCATGGATGGGCTGTCTGTCTTTACATTTTCCTGTGGCTTCCCTTTCATGTTCTTTTCATACAGGTTCCCATACTTAAGAACATGTGAGAATCTTAGAAAAGATTGTTAAGTAAATTTTATTCATACACGTATGACAGGTTGGGTTTCCTGGGAAGCAGAGTGTAAAGCAGAGATTAGCATGAAGTACTTACTAAGGAAGTACTCTTGAGTCTCCTATGTTCCCACAGCAATGTTTTGAGAATTAAATGCAATAATGCATCTAGATTTCAGCACAGTACATAGTAACAATCCACTGAATATTAGCTATTATTTACTCAAAAACTTTGGATTTCTGTAAATGAGTAAATTTTGCAAACCAACAGGCTTGACTGAAGAACTAAGGAAGGTGGACTTCGTGTTCCCCTTGAGCCCTGGATCTTTGGGCCTTCCCTGTGTTCTCAAGAAGTTCTAAACTTCAATTATTTTTGGATTTGAACCATCATTTTGAATAGTACTACTCACTCAGCTAGAGTGAGAAGACTAGAGTTGTTTCCTTTGGGAAGATGACCTACTTACACCTATCTCAAGCCACTCATTTTTGTCTATTTTTTGTTATCACATTACTGAAACAGAGCTCATGGGATAAATTGTCTTAGGCTTCATTACCAGTGAAATTACATCAATGAAAACCCCTGGAATTGTTATGCCTATTGACTTTTTTTACTTTGGCACTCATTCTTTCCTCTCTTGCCCCCCAAAGCAATAATGAGATTTCACACCTGGATCCTATTTAAATATCTGTGGTTGATTAAATGGACAATGGTTTTCTATCTCAGCCATTTGCAAGTTAATAGTATGTCAGGACAGACTGTATAAAGATCAGATATTTTGGCCTAACTAAACATTGCATTCATCCAAGGAGAAATCCCCAAGCATCCAATTCAGGGTTGGATTGCTTGAGAAAGGCAGTCGTCAGTAGAGACTTGATAAGTAATTTGGATGATGAGATGAAGCTGAATAAGACACATTACTGAAACCTCATTCCAATTTCTTGAATCATAATATTTGATATATTTATGAAGCACATGTAAATCATCAGAATCTTTCCATTTTTAAGATTCAATTTCATAGATTATTTATGAATATCTTATTACAGAATCCCATTTATACCTCCATTAGATTTCCAGCTAGGCCATTGTATAGTTCACACTACATTATGTCTTACAAAATTTCACTATGTGTAAGTAAATGCACCCTCTCCACCCCTTCCCCGTGTGTCTACTTAAGGCATTTTCTGGTTTGGAAGAAGTGTCTCTCACCATAGGGTATAGAAGGCAGTGGAGGCAAGTAGAGACAGAAAGGACCTAGAAGTATTTTTGTCCCAGCAAGTCATAAATGGTAAAAAGAAAGCAACAACCTAGGAAAAATAACAATGTAATAATTATTTGAACTGCGTACCTACCTACTAATTATGAACTATATACCTACTATGACTGAGAATCTGCTAGGTGCTAGGGAAAGAACTTTAAACATCACAGACATAGTACCAGCCTATGGTATTGGATGAACCTATGCCAAGGCTTGGGCATTGTCATATTATTATTTCTAAGAGATTTTGATCTCTTGCTCTCATGCATTCGATGACAGCATGTGGTTTTTCTACATATGGTCTATGTTTACATTTGCATAAGGTATACAGGTGGCTCTTACCTGCTTGATTAAGCATCAGATTTCTGGCCTGGAGAGTAAAACTAGAATGTGAACGCCTGTGAAATGTAACCAACCCAGCAGTAATGAATTTGTGTGTGTGTGTGTGTGTGTGTTTTGGTTTTTTTGTTTTTTACATGGGTCTTATCTTGTTTTCAAGTTAAGGCCCATCAATGCCTTTGAATAAGCATATAACTTCAAAATTTGATGACCTTGGAAAATAACACCCATCTGAGTGTGTAAGTTTCAAAGAATTTGTCCAAAGCATGCTATGTGATTTGTTAATGATCTCCTGTTTAGCCAGGAAATTGTAACTAATTTCTGGAGAATTTCCACTTCTGTTCAATGAGGCAACCAGCAGAATAGGACCCCTGATACCACAGTATTTGTGCCCAGTGGAAGTACACATATCTGTAAACCTTGATTATTTTTATCATGTTTATAATTCATACAAATATATCTCATCCACCAATAGTCTATGGTTGCCTATAATCAGCTGTTAAGATGGATTAATTACATTGCATTTTCATAAGAGTAACACTGTTTGCATGTCCCTCAAGCAACCCCAGAGACACAAGCTGTCTAATTTCGGATGCTGTCTCCCCTAGGACAGACTGCACACAGTCTTATTTAAATTTTGAGACTATAGTTTTCATTGAATTCCCAGTGAGGCCTCACTCATTCCTGCTTAATGATGGTGATGGGAAGTGACCCAATTCCGAGGCTCTGAACATCATTCCCTTGAGAATACAGGCTCCAATCTACAGTTCAGATGGGAAAATGGGACCAAGATAGAGAGTTAACTTAGAGTTAGCTATCTTGTATATTCCTCTATCATAAAAGATAATTCATATCAAAGTCAGGTTATTGATTTTTGGCTTCATAGCTGATTCTAGTCCTTATTTCTAAGAAATGAGATTAGAACATGTGCTTCTTTAATTAATATGCTTACCCATGGTCACTGACTGACATCAAACCATAGTACAGTGCCCAAGTCTACAACTGACTACTTTAATGTACAAAGCAGAACCATCTGATAGATTTCAATATATAATATGATGAGTTTCAACTGCTTTCAACAGACCATGGCAAGCTTCTGGGAACAGAATGCTAAACAAGATCAACCATTACCATCAAGGACTTTACCATTTTAAGGAGTTAAAACGTCATAATGGCAGGCCAAACCGGATAAATGCTAGAATACAGTCGAGGTCTAAACACGTTTCTGAAATCAATTTCCTCTTCTCTATTGCTATTCTCATTCCCCTCTTTTGTAGATATACTTTTTCTCTCTCATCTGGACTCTTATCCCTTAACTGGACCTCCAAACGCATCTGCTTGCTTCCATACTCCACTCTAAACCACCTTCCACATATTCAGCAGAATATTTATCTTTATAAAACATGCAGATGTAGCCCTCTTGCCTCCACATCTAGACTTCTTCAGTAGCTCCTCCTTGCCTAGGGGATAAAACCTCAACTCCTTTGAATGGCTTCCCAGGTCCTTTCTGATTTGGCTCCTGTCTGCCTATTTAGCTACACTTTCCTCCCTTTTCCCAGTTACTCCAACTCTCCAGCCACACAGAATTACTTATGCTTTCTCACCTCATACCTTTCCACAAGCTATTTCCTTGGCTTGGATTGCTTTTCTTGCCCTTCTTTGTCATTTGAATTCCTAATCATCTTGTAAACTCAGCTCTAACAGTACTTGCCCAGTATTCCATGGCTGGAATTGGATGAATATAGAACCTGTGCCTCTCTCTATCATAGCCCTCAATATCCTGTGTTGTAAATACTGGTTTATGAGTGGAAATATGCATAGGCACTGGCAGTAAGATCCTTGAAAAGATGAACCTGTCGTGTTGATCTTTGCATGCCCAGGGTTTAACACAGTCCCGTATGCATAGTAGGTACTCAGAATAGTTGGTCGAACAAATGAGTGACACCAAGTTCAGTGGAAAAAGTGGTTACCACTGACTGAGGTCTTCAGGGAGGGCTTTGGAGAGCATATACTTGGGTTGGTCCCTGAGAAGAAAGATTTAAACAAGGAGAAGCGAGAGC
This sequence comes from Halichoerus grypus, assembly GCF_964656455.1. Classification (NCBI taxonomy): domain Eukaryota; kingdom Metazoa; phylum Chordata; class Mammalia; order Carnivora; family Phocidae; genus Halichoerus; species Halichoerus grypus. The sequence goes on along the minus strand of NC_135722.1, from coordinate 89,134,952 downwards.
AGGTTATTGCTGGAAGGGCATACACCATGTAGAAAGGACCCTAGCTGACACTCGGCACCACCTTTGAAAGGACTTTTGGAGTCAGGTGTTAGCTTGATTCATTAAGGGTGTCTCATGGCTAATCAAACTAATCCTGATTCTTCAGGCAACTCATGCCCAGAAAACCTCAATTGCAAGCCAGGAAAGCTTGGTGAAGGGCTGATAGTTTGGGGTACTTCAAACGCCATTATGGAAGCAGCATGTTTTGCCCTGCCTTCTTGGCTAGATCCCACTCCTCAGATGGAGACACAGTTTTGTTCTAGCTCATTTCCCTTCATCATAACTCTTAGACTTCCCACCTAATGGATAAAGCTCTGTCTCATCAAACGATTTTTTTTCCAGTTGGATCTAAAATTATTAGATGGGTGAAAATAGCTGTTTAAACTGACTATTGGCTACCAAATCAGAGTTGATCCTGGAGAGAGAAGCCTCATTATTAACTTTCTTTAAAAAAGAAAAAGAAAAAAATTACAGCAGGGGTATTGACTTTATTCTCTCACTTTAAGGACTTGGCTGTTTTGGAATTTGGAATCTCAAGAGTTATTTTGAATCATTTGCTTACAGGAGTCAGCCTTGAGAGTCTGTGATGTGGTTTCAGAAGCTGAGCAGTGACAGGCTTTGATAATTCCAAATAATGACTTGAACAGTGTCTATACAGATAGAAGAATGCAGGAAGCTGAAATACTACCAAGATAACTCATGTAGATAGACCATTGGATGTTCTAGAATCCAATTTTTTTTTTAATCAGTTAATTTGCAGGTTTATTTCCTAACTGGTCCAGAAAACTGCTTCCAATCTGAAATTCACAATAGCCAAAGTCATGAAAATATCATTTTACTAACAATTTAATTGGAGACTAACTATAGTTTAGATGATAGCTATTGGAGTGTAGCCTTTCTTCCTCACAAGCACAGCATAGCATTTTGGATACCATCGACTACAGTTCTGAGAAATCACATGGCCAGCACAAAAAGAGAAGAAATAAAGATATTCAAATGCAGGGAAATTGACATTTTCTTGTTTCTCCCGTATGGATGTCCCTTTCTTTCTTTGTAGATGATTTTCACTCCCCTAGAGTGCCTTTTTAGTGATTCATGTTCATTTTTGCCTTCAGGATCCGGCACATTCATCCAGGCCTATACTTTGAAGGCCTATAATAGACATGGAGGACACAGCAATTCATTCACTCATCCTTTCATTCACTCATTCATTCATTCATTCTTTCATTCAACAAAGTTTTAATGTTCACCTGCCATGTATAAGGTATGGTTCCTACTAACAAGGAAATTGTAATGCATAAAGGAGAGAGAAAAGAATGCCAGTAATATCAATTGGGAGATTCAAGTACTATGCCAGGAATATGATTTTTTTACAGTGACTCCCAAGGAAGGATGTGATTGCATCTAACCATGTTGTGGAGAATGGGATGAGTGTCAAGAGAGGCTTCTACTGGAAGCATCTACAAATTGCCTCAACCTGCTGAGAAACTGCATAGGTATGATTGGCCACCTGTATATTATTTGGAATATATTAGCTTCCTCTTGGTTCCTGTCTTATTTCTGTTTTACAGCTAAAGAAATAGAAGTGTAAAGTGGTTAATTAATTAATTCTTTCTGATTTCCTTGTTCCATGTTTAGATTGCAAGTGCCTCGTACGTAGGGTCTATCTTTTTTTCTTTCTGTTTTGTTGTTGTTGTTGTTGCTGCTGTTGTTTACTTTCAAGGTCCCATAAGGCCCACTATATTTTGGAGTCCAAGTAATTGCTCCAAAATAGTTATTAAATAAATATTTATACATACACAGTCTCCTAGTTTTGATCTCAGTTTTCTGAAAAATTGACCCCATTTGTCAACTCACTGTAGAAAGGTAGTTGCAAGTGAACTGAATAAGGCCTGACAGCTACTTTCTGGGACCCAGTCTTTCTGTCACTAGGAATACATTTTTCCCCGATGATTGGAAAAAGAGTAGCACCACTGTCTAGTTCATTGGTGCTAATCCTCTTCCCGTGGGGAAGATAAAATACATTATGCACGTACACAAAATTGTGCATACACTTCCATGGTGTTGAGATACTCACACTCCCTCTCTCCCTATGCCAGTATTTTATGGGTCCTTCTATATAATGAAAAAAATGTGTATTGGGAGTGAAGAATGAGGGTTCAAATCTCATCTTTGGTGTGAACTAGTTGGTTGTCATTAGGTGTCACCTAATAGCTTTACACTGAGTTTCCTTTTCTCTGTAAATTGAGTAATCATAGATTCTCCATCTCCTAGATTGTTAATAGATTAAACTGAGATAAAGTATAAGAGGAGGATATGAGACACTAAATGTGTATATTATTATTAGAGATACTACTAATAATAAAAGTGAAGAATATTTATGATATTACTGCAAAGTAGTTTATTTAAAAAGAGGGCAGTCTGGTTGGAAATCTTCCCAGAAGAGCCACAGAAAATATGTTTGGGTCAGAAATAAGGCTGACCCTGATTTCAATTAATGAAACCACTAAGCTTTTAAGAAATCTGAAACGAAATCTAATTGACTTATTTTTAACCATTACTGAGTTGTAAAAACGTACCCTTGTCATGTGTTCCTAGAGGTACATTCATTAGAGTTCTAAGAAGTCAAATTCTTCGCATATTTAAAAAAAAAAAAAAAAGTATAGGTCTTTTCAAGATCTAACATACCTGCTCAGAAATATCCTAACAGAGAATGCCAAAGCAGAGATTCATGCTATTGCTTTACAGATTTTTATTTCCTCCTAATTTTTAATTTTTTTTTTTTTAAGATTTTATTTATTTATTTGAGAGAGAGAATGGAGAGAGAGCACATGAGAGGGGGGAGGGTCAGAGGGAGAAGCAGACTCCTCGCGAGCAGGGAGCCCGATGCGGGACTCGATCCAGGGACTCCAGGATCATGACCTGAGCCGAAGGCAGTTGCTTAACCAACTGAGCCACCCAGGCGCCCTCCTCCTAATTTTTAATGTCACCTTGCTGCTAGAGATGGACAGACCTGGGAAATTTGCAGATAGCTCCAATCCCCTGAGCTCGCTTGACAATCACCCCAGGAGGCAATCCTCCCAGAGAGACTGGTAAGCAGTCTGCTCTTAGCACCCAGCAGCCCTCAGGACAAAAAATTACAGAGATTTTAAAACAAAGATGATTTGCATATTTACCCTTTAAATTACAAATATTCTCTAATTAGGCATATGTCATCTGCAAAACTGCAAACCAGAAAGAGCAAACATATGCATTTTCTTCTGTTCCTTGACTTCTTCCCATCTTCTCCTTACGCTCCTCCTACTTAAACTGAGTTTTGATCTATGATCTATGATAAACCTCCTTGAGCACTTGGTCAGACGCCTGGCCTAGAGGGAAAGAGAATAATTCAAATTGAATGAGAACCCGGGCCACCCAGGAATCCTTCTGGGCAAGAGAAATCTAATTGTATGTCATTTCTAAATTCTGACTCATTGCAGCAGCCTGAGAACAACAACACAAAAAAATCGATAGGCAGATATAGCGAGTTGAGAGATAAATAGCACAAATAAGGAGGCAGACATGCAATAAATACAACCATTGATGTGAAGCCCCTCTATATACACAGCAGCCCAAGTTGGTTGGACATGGAGGCCCAGCTGTTAGTTAGACAGGAGTTCTGTAGGTAGAGAAGAGGTAATTGGATACAGTAGGTAAAAGGATTGACCTGGCCATTTATACAAATGTCTACTCCCCATTGGCATTTCAAAGAATGGGTGCCCAGAGACCCAACTCCAGTCTGTATGCACCATCCATCCACCTGTAAGGAGGTCTATGAATCATGTTTCTCCTGACAGCCTGCTCCGTCACTGTATTTGACAGCTGTCAATCACAGGCTCCCTGAGGAACCTACGTTTGGTATTATTTTCTGATATTTGTCAAATCCAGTCAAACCACGGACTCTCCATGAAAGTGCAGATGCAGATTGCAACCACTTGATTGTATTAGAGCCCCACACAATTTGTCTTCCATTATTGCTCTGGTGAAGCTTTCTTCCATTAAAAGACATCAGAGTGGACTATTTTTAACCCTGAGAATTGACACTGCATACTAAGAGGTAATGAGCTTTGCTCAAACTGCAGTCTTGCCCTGTGCCATGGTGATATCACTCCTCATTCTATACAGGAGGCAGGCCTCCAGTGTTGCCCCTCCTGTGTGAGCTAACCTGTCTACTACAGTGTATAATGGGAAAACTGAAACCCCTGGGGGTGTTGAGGCTGCCAAGAAATTGAAAATGGATCAAATACCGTTACCTTGTCAAGAAGATTTTTTTAAATTTATGTGGAGTAATAATATCTTTTTTTTTAATGCCTTTCCTCTAGCAGAATCCCAAAGTATTTTATGAGCTGTGTACATCATGTGGGGAAATCACTTTGCATGGCCATGACATACAGTCATCTCTATAAGGGTATATGCAAGGAGACAGGTAGAGCCCAAGCCAAGTACTGCAATATCCTCAAAGTGGTGTGTCACAGAAGCATGCTCCTGGAATGACTATTGGCCCAAGGATTTGTTGTCACTCTCCATATGCTGTTTGTACCTTTAAGATAATTTATGCTGCTGCCTGTGGAGGATTCTTGGTTTCTCTCTGGGGACTGTAGGTTTCCTCCCAATTTTTATGCACCTTTTCAAAGCCCCCTTTCTTTATATGAGGCTCATTGACAGGCACAAAGTAGGTACAATATCCAGATGCGGCCAGCTTTGGTGAGAAGTCTTTTTTTCTTACAGGAAAGGCATAGCAATCCTGTGAGGTGGAGAGAGTGGGTCTATTATTGTCCTTATTTTACAGTTCTGGAAACTATAGAACATATATGTTCATAGGACAACCGATTTTTCCTTCAGGGGACAAATGGCAGAGCCAGAACTTAACCTCAGGTTGACTGACTTTGAATCCTGTTCTTATGATCTGGTACCTTGCCTCATAAGACAGGCACGTTGTAATTCCTCAGTGTCCGTCTGGAATTGCTGGAGTCTAGCGCTTCCCCAATGTGTAGCTCCATCTCTGGAAACCCATCCCCTCCAACTGCTCAATATGGAGCCTCCTTAACACCCTTAGACACTGATCTAGGGCAGCTGTGACTGATGCTCGATAGTCTCTGCCTTGTGCAGCTAGCCAAGCCGTCAGGTAGTTCCACCTGCAGGATTTTCCTTGTCCGTCAATTCATTTGTCTTCTTTTCTTGGTCACTGACTCCCACTTTCAGCTCTTTGTTCTATTGTTCAACATCTTCAGCAATTTCTTTCCTTTTGCACATTTCAGGTTAATCTCACAGGCCAAAATAGTTGTTTTCCCAGAGCGGACAGAATGTGACATCATGTTTACAATCAAGCAGCATTCAAGAATCTACACGAAGAAGACAGAGCCACAAAGGTTATGCTTCTCCTCTCTGGTTGACATTCTGCCACAGGGGAGGACAGTGGCATAAGCTGTAATGCTCAGCTCCTCAGTGTAGGACAAGGTAATGGAAACCACAAGGTCTTTTCAAAATGTGGAGAAATTATAATCTGCCTTTTGGGAAATTATTTCTAAAGGGGTAGCTGAGCAGACATGTTCATACACAGGTAGCTCCCAAATTGCCCCCTACCTCTCCCCCTTTCTAGGAACATGACCCTGGCTCAGTGATCCTTTTAGATTTATGTAATGGGTCTGATATTGGATAGATACTTGACCAATCACAAACATTCTCTAGGATTTTTGAACATCTGGCCAGAAAAGTGTGCTTCTCAGCCATGAGTGTGTGTGTGTGTGTGTGTGTCCATGCTGACTCTAAAATAGTAGACTTGGCAGCTATTGATGACCACCAGAATATGAGCTCCACAGGGCAGAGATCTTTGTTTTATTCACTACTGTATTCCCAGTGCATAGTACAATGCCTGACATATAGTTGGAAGAATAAGTGAAGAAATGACTGTTTCCTGCCATGTGGAGAAAACAGACATAGAAGGATGAGGCTGATGTGCAGAGAGAGGAATAGAGGTGTTTGGGTCCCTCCATCCAGTTTGTCTAGACGCCCATCTCTGACACTCCCCTTTGCAGGGTTAAGAAAACCAAGAATGTCTTCTTTTGATTTAAGCTGCTTTGAATTTGGTTTCTATCACTTGCAACCAACCGTGTCCCGGATTACGTGCCTATATGCTCCTACATGCAATTTAATATAATCCAAACCTGTTTGTCTATCTAGTATCTATCTATCTATCAATCATCTATCTATCTATCTGCCTACCTACCCATCTATTTGTTTATTATGAAGGAAAGTAGATGTGCTGTCTGGGGGAGGTTGATGTGACTGGATTGGCATGGATGTCAACATGACCTTGATGTAAGATCTATGAGTAACTGAAGGAGAAGGTTTTGGCAAATGCATGAGAACCCTATTCCATCTGAGAATAGATGTGACACAAAACAGAACTCTGGTCAAAGGTAAGAGTGACGACAGAGGAGTGGTAGGAAAGAACTGAATGGTGGGAAATGCAACCAGGAGTCTAGAACACAGCTGTGCTTAGAATCAAGCTTTCATACTTCTGGGTTTGCTTGTCTTACCTCATCTTTTGCCTCTGTTTCTCTAAATGGGATAAAGAGTTTCTTGATAGAAGAAGAAATTTTCAAGAAGCTGTTTGGCATGGGGAATCAAATGCATGTTCCAGAGTACTCCCTGGTACCTAGTGCCACCTGATAGAGTTGTAAATGTTGTGCAGTTATTAGAGCTTTCTACACTTCTAATGACATTAAATCCAAGCAGTGGTTTCTGGACCAAATGATCTGTTCTAATTGCCCTGTCTCTGGTCTTGAAGGATGAACTGCATTTTATAGATCGGGGCTGAGCAGAGAGTATCTAGGCTATGCTGTGACCCACAGAGGCTCTTGACAGCTGTAAACCCTGCCTCCTCTACCTAACTAATACCACTGAGTGTGCTGTCATGAATACTCCAGAAGTGTAAAGGAGGACGCAATGCTACAAAGCTTCTTTTAGAAGGTGCAAACCTTAAAAGCTAAGCACCATTGTGAGATAACGTAAGCATGTGTGTTTTATCCAGTTCTAAGGACACCACCCGAGTTTCAGAATCCCTACCAAAGAATTCAAAATATCAAGCAATTTGAATCTCCAATGGAACATATGAGGGAAGCAGAAAAAGGAAAGAAGGGGAGGGAGGTAGGGAAGGAGGGAGAAAAGAAGGAAGGGAGGGAGGAAGAAAGGAGGGAGGGAGGGAAGGAAGGAGAAAAGAGGGAAGAGAGAGCAAACCTGTACCAGTCAAGTGCAACATTTCTGTGATCACTTTAGCTTAATTGCTGCAATACTATACATTGCAAATCATTTAGCCTAGAAAATCTCCCCAAATCCATCACCTCTTAGATAATTACTGCTTCATTATGCTGAGTTTATAATGATCCATTTACAATCATGGAATGAATCAGCCCCACCACAGAGAGCAACAACAGAGGCTGATTCTTCCAGTACCTCTTCCTGTCACCCAGCCTCAGGGAGGGCTGCCCTGTGGTACAGAACTGTCACAAAAGATCTGCAGAGTAAACACCGAGTGCTAATGGGGGAAGGGAGCAGAGAGATGGTTACCCAGAGAAAATGTTATGACCAAGAAAGTCATACTAACATCTCTCAATCCTTTAAATAAAACTGACTTGGTTAGCAAAATCACTTAAATTTTTCTCCTTGGGTCTTTTTTTTTTTTTTTTTTTTTTTTGCAGCACTGAGGGTTGCTGGAGTGGTGGGCTTTGGGAGGGATGGGGTGGCTGGGTGATAGACATTGGGGAGGGTATGTGCTATTGTGAGCGCTGTGAATTGTGTAAGACTGATGAATCTCCTTGGGTCTTGAAAACTGTGTCTGGTTTCAGAAAAAAAGCTGGAAAGCTCTGACCCTAGCTTGGAAGCATTGTCAAAGGGATAGTCACATGGAGGCCTGAGGCCATTCTAGACACCAAGACTACCTTTAAGGTAGAACGTGGTGAGAGCAGGGGCTCATGGGAAGCACCGGTGATGGAATGCTTTATTCATTCCATGGATAAAGGAGGAGACATCAAAGAGAAGAAGCAGGAAAAATAGAAGAGTGGGGTTTGATGAAATGGAAAGTAGGAGGCAAATAATGGAAACAGGAAGACAGTTCACTTTCTCAAATCAGATGCAGTAGCCCCAGCATGAGGAGCAAAGTAAGCCCCTAAAATTCCTGACTTCAAGGTCAGGTATCCAGAACGCCAGGTGACAGAGTACTTTCCTTTTGGTGCAGGTGAAAACCAGACAGCTTCTACCTTCCGCTTTCCACTCAGGCTTTTGAGAAAACTCAAATTATTTCTTTCTCATATACTTCTTGTCTGTCTTCCTTAGCTTGGCCACCCACTGATTCATTAGCTCGTTCTTCCATTCCTTCCTTTCGTTCACACACGTATTCACACTTTTTACTTTGTTATCTACTTGGTATCTACCAATGTTAGAGGACCTTTACAGGTAGAGGGAGCTTGAAATTCTTGTGTCTGGTACACACACTTCCATTCAATGCTTGTTAATCCCTTCCAGTGAACTGGCTCCAGTGAATGACCCCTCTGTACAAGGACTATACCTGGCCCCAAGGACCTGGCCCAGGGAAGTGAAGGGAAGGGAATGTTCCACATGCAGGACTGAGCTGAAGTTGACTGAGGGTGGTAAGCCCAGAGAAGAGATGATTCTGATAGGTATTATAACTACCTTCACAAAATAGAAGAACTGCAACTATTTTACGCTTTATTGTGTGGTTCCATATTGCTGCTGGTATTACTAAAATAGCCAGGCATTGAGCATTTGCTTTGCATTGAGCACTGTACATCATGTTGGGGAATCTTTGCAATAATCCAGTGAGATAAATATAATCCATTTTACAGGTGGTAAAACTGAGGCATTGGAAGTACATAACTTGCCAAGGGTCAGAAATTATTATGGTGGAGAGCCAGACTTTAAATCTAGGTATGTGTGATTTCAAATGACCAGTTCTTTACCATATTGTTATAGTGATTCACAAATTATTAAGATAACGTGTATGATGTGAAAAACCACAGTAAATCTCCATAAGTAGACAAACTCTTCTCTTCCTCCTTTCTTTTTCAGTTAGAGGTGTGTATTAGAGTTCTCCAGAGAGACAGAATCAATAGAATATATATATATTCACACTATATATGCATATATATATCACAAGGAATTGGAATATGCTTACGGAGGAATTCAAGGAATGGTAAGGAATAAAAGGAATTATAAGCAATACAAGGACTATGCTTATGGAAACTGAGAAGTCCAACCATCAACCACCTACAAGCTAGAGACCCAGGAAAGCCAGTGATGTAGTTCTATCTGAGTCCAAATGCCTGAGACCAGGGGAGCTGACCGTGTTAATCTCAGTCCAAGAGCAGGAGAGGATGAGATGAGAAGTCCCAGTTCAGTAGTGAGGCAGATAAAAAGAGGCAAATTCCTCCTTCCTTGGCCTCCTGTTCTATTCAGATCCTTAATGGATGGGGTGATGTCCACCCACACTGGGGAGATGATTTAAATGTTGATATCATCCAGACACCCCCCCCCCCACACACACACACACAGAAATCATTTTGATCCGGGCACTCTGAGTCAGTCAAGTTGACATATAAAGTGATCAAGTTGACAAAAACACTTTTTAAAGAAACACTCAAGAACTGTCTCCTCTCCTGAAGCGGTTACTGTTCCCCTGATTAGAGATACACAAACAGCCACATGATTATTTTTGTGAGGATTTTAGTTAGTAGAAGGCACTTTGTCATTGAACATGGACTCTTCCTAGAAGGCCTTCAGATTCTTTCTCACTCTGACATTCTATGAGGCTTTGGCAACACTTACCCCCATGTTGCCAAGGTGTGTTTCCAGATTGCAGGTGGCAACCAGTGAGCCACTCTTCCTCTCAGGAATGCTGTAAGCATTCTTTACTAAGGTAAGGGGGAGTGGGCATCCATTAGTAGATGCACTTGTGTGTTGAAGGCAAATCAACAGTTCAGCACATCCAGAGTTGCAGACCAATCAACTTGCCTAAGAGTGAGTGTGTTTTTAATAATCAATTGCTGTTTATTTGACACATGGCTGTCTGGGTAAATTTAAATGATGTGTATTTAGGAACCTTGATATAAACCGCTACCTTAGAAACATAGTCATTTATCAGGGACTAAGTTGTTGTTAATAACCTTCCCCAGGGGAATTGTAGGCAAATGGTTATGTATTTGGTGATACTGGGCCTTCAGTCAGACATGCTGGGAAACTTAATCTTCCATTTCAGAAGAATAATAGGATGTTATGTAGTAGAACAGTGACAGGGTCTGCAAAATAGACTGCATTATTCTCTCAGAGTATTAGGACAGAGGCGGGGCCGGGGTGCGCATGAATTTTGATTGGAAATGTGCTAAATTTTACACCAGAAGAAGCCTTATAAAGATGAGGGGCGAGCTCTGTCATGGGAAGAGTCACGGATTGTTCCAGCTACAGGCAAACTTGAAAATCATCTGGTCTAATCTTATCGTTGAACACCTTTCTTTTACTGATGAAGAAACTGCGGGCATAAGGTGCTAAAGTGGGGTGGACAGACGTCCTGTTCAAGGTCTCAGAGTGAGAAATGGAAGAACTCAGGTTGGAGTAACACCAAGACGCCACCCTTCACGGTTTGCAGGCCAGCTCCAGCAGCGATGTAAATACACAATTGAAGGAGCAGTGCTGTGTACATGGCTTAGTGACGTGCTGGGCAATGTAGCCAAGAACTGTAGAGACCCCCTGGTGGCCAGGAGGATGTCAGAGCTTGAAGCAACTTGGTATGACAATGACATTGAAATCATGAAAGATGAAACACCGGGGCATTATAGACATAGGAGATGTTGGCACAGACTTGGAATCAGAGCCAGGTAAAGCAGAGCTAGAAAATAGTGTTGATACCCTGGGCAGGAGTGAAGGGAAGTATCCGTGGCAGAGAAAGGAAAGAGGGGGCAGTTGGGAGGGGCCCCTCCAGCGTCTGGGTGAGAGGAAGAAAAGTTCTGCCACCTAAAGATCTAAAAACTTGAAGGTTTGAGAACTGCATGGATTTTGTAGCTGCATCTGTCTGGTCAAAGTAAGAGCCGATAATTATAAATCTTTCTGGTTTAGGACTTTTATAATTTTATCCTCATATTTCTTAAAATGTCAACTCCTTTGTGAAGTCTTTTCCAAAATTTCTTATGCTTAAATAGTTTGCATAGCGCTGGAGCACCAACATACTCATTTTCTCTTAGCTTTTCTTTGTGTCTACCTCCTCTGATATTCTTTGTTACCTTATCTGAAAAATCTTGATGACTCTGAAATCTAGCACAATTTTCAGAAAATAATAAGCACTCAAGGTATATCGGGAATAAACACAAGTAAAATACTGAGTATTATGCATGCAGTACTTTCTAGTTAGATAAATGCTTTCACATCAGTTATCTCTTTTAATTCCCACAATTATCTTAAGAAGCAGCTCTAATTATTATTCATAGTTTTTAAATGAGGAGACTTACTCAGAGAGGTTAATTATCCAAGGTGATGCAAGTAGGAAGTGACAAAGATAGGAAGTCTTAGAACTCCCATTGCATCATGTGGGGGGAAAAAAGGACTAAATAATCTCGGGGAATTGCTTTCAAATTCAAACTTGCTTTGCTTGTGCAGACCCAGCTGTCATGCTAGAATGCAACTAATAAACAAATGCATAATGACACCTGCTATCTGTCCAGCTGCCTAAGCTAAAACCATCCGTCTTAAGACTATATCCCATGGGGGACAAAGCCTTGAGGTAAGTCGAACAACTGAGTCATGAACAGAGGGTCTTGGGACCATGGAAGTGGGAACTATCAGTTCAGAGTGAAGAAACCTCAGAAATTTTCAGAGAGAGAGAGGCTGGTGTTGGACCAGGACCTTGGAAAATCAACAGGAATCTGGAATGCTAAAAAGAGAAGGAAGTTTTATCCAATTGGATGAAATAATTTGACTAAGAACAAAACAATGTGAATATGTAAACATGTCTGAGGACTTGCCAAGGGTCTGGGAGGAGGAATGGCAGGTGGGTGGTGGGTCACAGGAGAGACGGGTGAGCTTAGAAAGGCGGCGTGATCATAAGGAGATAGACATGCACCAAGCCAGGAGTTTGGACGTAACACTGTAAACAAGAGAGCTTTTGCAGAGTTTAAAGCTGGAGAATGACTAGACCAGACATGCATTTCAGAAAGATTGTTCTACTGACTTTGTGGAGAGTGGACAAGCTCGGACACAGATAGATCTTGGAGGAGTTATTGCATAGTCGAGATCAGTGCTCCTCAAACTTTAATGTGTGTTTGGATTACCTGGGGATATTGATAAAATGCAGCTTCTGATTTAGGAGTTCTGGGTAGGACCAAGTATTTTGCATTTCTAAGAAGTGCTCAAGTTTGGAGTAGTAAGGGTGTAGGTGACAGAGAAGAAAAGCCCATACTAAAGCAATATAGTAAGAACCGAAAGCCAGGGATGCCTCCAAGACATTGCTGAGTCCTCCTCGTCCCCCGAAATCAAACTCTACCTCTCTTTTATCATCTAGCTAAATTCCGTCAGGTGTTCCCAGCTATCTCTTGCCCACACATCTCCTTCTGTACTTTTATAGAGCTTAATTTGCCATGACGTATTTGGGCATTCAAACAGATATTTTAAAATAGAAATTTATCATTATGTGTGTGTATTTCCGGGCTCCAAAATGAAATTAAAATTCCCTAAAGGTCACAGATTATATCATCATCCTCCTGCTGTACTCCAGTGAGCATATAGTATTTGGCACTAATAAATACTTATTAAACTTAGTATGTTCCTGAAAAACAAACATATTGGCTTCTTTTGATAAAGGTAAATCATGTTTTTGGTGCTGGCGAAGGAAATGTGAAACTCACAAGTTAAAGTTGATCTAGCCTAAAATGTTCAAAAATCCTTTTGAATAATTATTACATTTAATAGAGTGAGATATTCAGTAATAAATATCTTCCTTCTATAATCTCACTTTAGAAAGGTCAACCTAATGTAAGTTTTCCATATAAAGAGAAAATTCCTGCCTATGTGTTTTCAGAGCAAAACCTTGAGCCCCCATTTGGGACTCAGAATAAAAATCTAAGTATTCAAGAATTCAGTGAAGGCAGGGAAAGTTGTGGCCCTTTGAAAGTGATAAAGTCTGATGGTCACAATGGTTAGAGCTGACACCTTTCTTCCTCAAGAGAATGGAAACAAATTGGTTCTAAATTCGATTGAGTTAACTCTGATTCTTTCAAATTGCTTTAGATCCCTGAGCTGGTAGAGCTTGGACTTGAACTTGGCTTAAACCCTAGCAATAAAATGTCCTTTAAGTTCCATAAGTCTGGAAATGAAAATGCTGCATGGTCTAAGGTAACGGTCATGACTCTTTTGGAGAGAGACAGATATGAGTTAAAGCTCTCCTGGTTCTATCAAGCACCAGAAGTATTATTAAGTAATTGTGGGCAAGTTATGTAACTATGCTAGGCTTCAGAGCATTCATCCATAGAAATGTTCAAAACCATACTTACGATGCTTCAATGGGACACAGGATTCTCTCTGGTCAGACATATTTTGTTTTTTTGTTGGTTTTGTTTTGTTTTGTTGCATTTGGTCCATTCAGATTATGACTTCCTTTAACACTGAGGGCTAGGATATGGGCAACCAAAAGCTCTGGGTGATAATAATTATAAAAAAATATAAAAAATGATTATTATCTATCTTGTCATAAGCTAAATTATAACTTTAGTTTCTAACTTTTCATTGAATATATAAAATGCCTTAGGTCGTCAAAGAAAATGTGAACAATATAAAGTTAATACTGTTTTATTCTCAGTGTTAGGGCAGGTAGAATGTTGTGTGATAGTCTGCCACCTTTTGGTTGGTTGGATAAAAGGAAAAGAATCTTCCTGGGTGATAGGGTTCATGAGACAATACAAATCTGCCAATCATTCCAGTGGGATCAACTCTCATGTGAATATTTTCTAAAGCAAATCTTTCTCTCATTTCAACTGTTAGCCTTTTTCTTTATTGAAACATGGTCCTTTTCCTTTGTATCTTAATACTGTATTCATCATTGGTTTGGTGTGTGCTTTTGATTTAATTCACTTAGCCTCTTTGGGCCTAAATGAACCAAACACAAAATCCTATGTTCTCAATGTGACTCATGAATATTTTAATAAATGAAGTGTTTATTTATGCAGTAAAAACATTTTTCATCAAAACATCCTTAGTAAGTTTAAGAAAAATAAGTGCAAAAATATGATTTTAACTGCAGATACATATGAATGAGCCTTGAGGTATGGTCTATCCATTCATGCTATGTATTGATGGTAGTTACTAGAACAATATTAATAATCACTTATTTTGTGTTGTGTCGTACAATTTATACCACACATATTATTCAGTTTTTTTTTTTAGCTAGAATAATGATATTTAAATTTTCCTGTTACCCACTGATTGAAGCCCAACTCTTATCTTCTCTACCTAAAATCTCCATCTATTTTTCATTTGTCCAAGGAATATTGTTTATTGAGTATACAATATATGCCAGGGACTCTGTTAAGCTCCATAAATACAGTAATTGCCAAATAAAAATCTCTGTTCTCAGGGAACTTCTCCTCTAGTGTAAGAAGACAATAAAGAAATAAATAGACAGATGATATGAAGTGTCAAGAAGAACAATTAAGCAGGATGAGAAGACAAGCTTGACTGTGGGAAGGTATATTGTTAGAATCGGTTGTTAAGGAAGAGTTCTTTGATAGGCAGTTTTTCCCCCATTAGATATGAAGGAAATAAGAGAGCAAGTTAGGAGGATGTCTTGGAGAAGAGTTTTCTTCCACCACGTGGTGGAGCAAGAAAGCCAGAGTGGCTGGGGCAGAGGAAGCAAGGGGAGAGTGGAAGGAGATGGGGTCAGAGACACAGATGGGAGGCAGAGCCTTATAGGCTGTGGTGAGGATCTTTGAGAATTCTGTGAAGGATATGGAAAGCCATGGCAGAGTTTTGAGCATGCAAATAACATAATCTGGCATGTTCCCTGCTTATGCCGG
Organism: Halichoerus grypus; assembly: GCF_964656455.1. Classification (NCBI taxonomy): domain Eukaryota; kingdom Metazoa; phylum Chordata; class Mammalia; order Carnivora; family Phocidae; genus Halichoerus; species Halichoerus grypus. The sequence goes on along the minus strand of NC_135722.1, from coordinate 89,119,803 downwards.
ATTTTTCCAGTTGCCTTTCTGGGTCTATCTCCACGAAGTCTCCATCCCACTCTCTGTCCCAGGAGCCTGACCTACAGGGAGATCTGTGATGGACTCTTGTATCTTACGGCTTCCAGGTGAGTTTAGCCAAAGGGGAACCCCAGCTAGAGATGGAAGAAGGGAGTGCTTATTCCTCTGGCTCCCTCCTTAAAAGTTGCTTCGTGCTAGCTATGTCCCTCCAGACAAGATCATTCCACCCTTCTAGGTAGTTTTCTTACAGGACCCTTTCTCCTTCCTGGTTCTGGTAATTGTTTTCCTCCTCAGGTCCCTTGAGGCCCGTGGTAAGCCCCAGCTGCTCCTGCTAGCCTGGGGTTTCCTATACCATTACATGTGGTTCTCTAACACCCCATGTGCTCCTTTTTAGTTTGTCTTTTTATAAATACACTCTCCTTGAGTTGTCCTAATTTGACTGTGCCATCAGTTCCTTGTGGAAGAATGTCTGGTACATTCTCCATCCCTGAAGATAGTTACAAGAATGAATCACTGTAAGATGAGCCTAGCAAATGGAATCTTAGCTATCCCATGCTTTGGAGTAGCCTCCATAGATCATAACGTGAATTAATTTCTTAAGGGAACAAAGGAAAAGTGAAGAGAATGCTTTTCTTCTCTGACTCCCTCTAAACTCAGGAATTCATTAAGCAGCCTTTGAAAGGAAGTGTTCAAGACAAATCTTAAAATACCATGTTTTTCAACTGCAGTCTGAAAAGCCTGTTTTATATTTCAAAATAGGTTATCGGATGCCTTTATAATGAGGAGAGCTTCTCAGCAAAGGCAGCTCCAGATTGCGCCTTTGACTTTCAAGGAGGTTTCCTTATTTGCACACCACTGAAAGGGCTTCACCTCAAGAAGGTGGCAAAGAAGAAACACAGCTGGTGATGCTAAAGCGTAGCTTTGTGATGTTGAAAAAGGGAGATCAGAATAAGAATTATTTAAAACAAAAAATAGTTACTTAAACTCAGGGTGAACTAGAAATTGAGTTTGGGGCCAGAAGAAATGCAAAATAGCTTAATGGGAATGCCCTGGGTAATTGGGATGTTGTGTATTTGTTTCAATGACCTTGGAAAACTTTTAATAATCCAGAAACTCCAACCTGGATCCTCACAGTATTCTAGGAAGAGAAGAGCAGGGAGGGTTAGGGGGTGATTACAATCTTCAGAAGCCCTACATTGCAGAAGACATGGGCAGAGAGGCCCCCCTTTTAATCTCCATATTCCCAGCACCTAGCACAGTATCTGGCAATGTTTTAGGAATTCATCATGTTTACTGGGTAAATGTAGTGAATGAAGAGAACGGCAGCAAATGATTTCCAGGATATAGTAAGATGCCATAACATCCATGAGATTTACTACTTCCAAACTGATTCACATGGGTAAAAAAAGAATGAGTCAGGAGAACAAATATATTGCCTGCCATTGTGTAAGCTAAACAAGTAATATTTCTCATATTCCACCTGTTGCTTTGAATGGATGTGTCTAGTGATGCATCATAATATTGTGTTGTTCTCATTGTGACAATACCACTTATTTCCAACTCAAAAATGCTGAATGGCATGCTTTTTGGAGTAATAAGGATAAAATTTTTTTTAATATCAGGTTTTGGGAGAACATTTAACAACACTCCAAAAGACAGATGGTTATATCTGAAGTGTGGAGAGACTAGACCTACCAATGAGTAGCCCAAGGAGAGATGTCTAATGATGTCTAGGGGCAGGGATTTTCCAGCCTTGGGAACAGCAGATAGCGATCACAGGCAGAGGAATGGCACAATTTCAGGAAGAAAGAACTGCCTGTAATTTTTAGTCCTCCTACAGATTCAGTCAGTGGCTCCCAACCCCAGAGAACCCCAAATTCACTGATAGTCTCCACTTGCTCGTTTATAGGAAAAGGAAAGGAACATAGCTAGCTAGACAGTGTTTTTGATCAACTGGGGACCAGTTGTACTGTTACATGGTATTTGATTCTTTTTTATCTTCTCACCTGGCTCTGTTCCAGCAACTGCGGGATTTAACTGTTCCAAATTAGCTTGTTCTTCACACCATTGGTGCTTAGGTGCTTGAAAGCTAAGCTAGGAATCTGAACATCAAATGGATCTATCACATTCTTTGACAATAAAAATAAGATAAGCTCCTTCGATTCTTCTACTCACCATCTGGCTTGGTTCAAATTCTAACTGCGAAGAACTTTTTCTTCTCTAAGTCTCTAGTCTCCCATTTGGTATGCGTCATTTTCTTTTTTCCCTATAGGACACTTTATACTGTCTCCTACCCAGCAACCCATTGCCCCCTTGTACTCTCCTTTTTATTATTTTTCAGGATAGGCATTGAAATCATTTATTTACCCCTTAGGATGAACGTAATTAACAGGATTAGTTCATTGTTATCCTTAATATATAAATTTCAAACATCAGAAAAGAGAGTTATAATAATGGTATGAGTACCATATCCTTTTTTCCTTAAGTCATAACCCACTGATGGAATCTATTTTAATATATTTTATATTAGATATATAATATATAGTATTATATATTATATATTAAATATATATATTTATATATATTTTAATATAAGACAATGTCTAGAACATCCTCATTGTCTTTCTTTCTCTATGGAGTAAGAGAGAACACAGACTCATACATCTTTCATCATATATACTGGCTTTTAGTAGAAAAAGTAGCCATATCATTTAAGAATGGGGAAAAACTACATAGATAACCTTTTCTCACAAATAAGATTTGACCAAATCACAAACTTAGTGAAAGACTCGAGTAAACCATAAGTCTTTCAAATTTTTGTCCCCATCTTTTCCAAAATCCCACCCTGGTCCACTTGCTCTTTTGGGCCCCCAATTTTCACATTATACTGCTTTCTTTGTGTTGAGCTACATATTGGGTATGTTAGTACATGCAAAATATCTGAATAGTTAAAACCCCAAATGTATTTTTCTAGCTACTATTCAGTTATTTCAGGCGAAAGAATTTCTTTGCCCCTATTATTGGAGTAATTTCAGTACATAAAGTCAATCTGAGTTTATACCCAGTGTTAATGTTCAAACCATTTTCTTCCTCCTTTCTGAGTGATAAAAATTTTAAAAGAACAGAAAAAGCATTAAATGAATATATTTTTGCGGTCGTTTGAAGGTCTGTAATGAGAGCAGGAAATACATAATTGAACACAGAGTAGTACAAGGTAAGTCATCAGTGTAATAAATTGGAACACACAGTCGTGCAAAGTAATAAACCAGAGCACTTTTGTATGAGGTCAGGTGTGTTGCTTTGAAGTTGGACTGCAATTTGCCTTCCCTAGGATGGAACTGTCTCCTGATTCTGCATGCTCATTGATCTACAGTCATTTAATGAGGCAAAGGGTGACCAACAGGTGATATCAGGAAATTTGCTCTAGTATCCACAGGGTTAGAGATCAGCTACAGTCTTGAACATGCAAAATTTGGTTTCTTTATTCTTGTGTTGATTAACAGGCTGAGCTCATTTTGCACCATGACATCTTACAGATAACTTCATGTTGCATCTTGACTGTTATTCCTATACATGGGAACAATAACACCAATCAGGAGATGTCCTCCCATCACTTAGTGGACAGCATCTGGCTTCTAGTTCTAGCTCTATCAAGATTCGTTACATGAAGAAGAAAAACTTTTCTTAGAAGACCCATATTCAAAACTCTCCCTCTAAATCTTCACTCCTTACCCATCATATTTCATGGAGGGGGTGCTTTAAGCATGAATGGGCTGATACAAGGGATGTTTTCTGAATTACTTCTGGAAATAAAGATAAAAACCAAATCCCAAAAAATTACAATATAGTTAAGGAGCTATAGGTGTGAAAAAATTCTGGCAGGTGTCTGAAAATAAGCAAAGTCCAATTAGCCAGAGAATTTTTCCCAGTGATATTTGATGAAATTGACTCCCAGCTGGGCTAGAATTATAACTAGCATTTTGCCCCTTAATAATTTCAGAGAGATCTCAAAATGTTTTATAAACATTGATGAAGCCTTAGAACCTTTTTTTGAAGAAGACTTAATAAACAGAATTGGGTATTCCTGATATGAATGGGGTTTTAAGAATAATCTAGCAATGGTACCTTTTTTTTGAGCTCTGTTAAATTTTGCAGAAAAGTTGTGTCAGGTGTTTTAATTTGTGGCACACTTTTTCATGTCAGCAAATCTCCCAGGGGGAGCATAACTCTGAATGCCTTTGAAGGTTTTCGTCTACTCTTAATTGAATTATTCAACAAATTTCTTTGGAGCACCTACTATGTATTCAGCCTGTACTAAGCATTTTGAGGCCTTGAGACAATGAGCCATATGACAGGGGAGAAGTGAAAGTATAGCACAGGGAAAAGCAGCAGGACAGGGAGCCACAGTAAGGAAAATAGGCCATTGAGAATGAAGAAGACCTGGTTTTTAAGATCCAATTGAATGTTTAATAATATGCTACTATTTTTCCTTATTAATATTAACATACCCAGAAAGCTGGAGATAAGTATTAACGAGACACTTCTTTCATTACCAGTTAATAAAATATTAGAAAATCAATCCCCCATCCCAACCTGTTGGTCAAAGTTAAGCAAAGAGATATATTGATAATTGTAAACTTAGGTATGAATCATTTATTTCTTACTGAAGCAAAAATTCTACCTGATTTAAGAGCAGTAAATTAGAAATTTGGTGTTCAATAGCAACAAATCTAAGGACTTCCAGGAATATTCTAATTTTACAAGAAATCAATTGATGTTAGGTGCATGGCAATCATTACCCTCATTATAGGCTATGTACCATTTTGAGATGCTGCCTATGTCAACTTGAGTTCCCAATGACCTTTCTGAGACTTTAGTTAAGACAGAGGAAACAAGGAAGACAAAAAGAAGCTGAACTTAGAACCAAAGCCACTTAGCTCCATCTAGTTATATTTCCTATAAGTAATAAGGCCAGGATTGAGGCTTAGCCCCAACCCAATTACTCAGTTTTACCTATCTCTACAGATTCTATAGACTATAGACTATAGATTCGTCCAACAAAGCTGGCTATCTGTCTTCAAGTGGATTCAGTCAGAAAGCAAAGACACCCCCAAGGAGTATCAGACACTGTGCATGCCATGGTCAGGCTGGAATTAGAGTTATCTCTTTTAGGAGCAATTATAATTATAATGGCTATTTCCTACTGCATATTTTGGGAAGCAACATTCTCCTTAATTGTGGCTACCCTGCTATGCTAATAATTTTATATTTTTGTTCAATCCGACAACTCTGACTCTCATTCTTTCCTTCCCTTTCACCCTCACTAGACTTGACTTTCTGGATCTCCCATGATAAGTTACTAGTAGCTGAAATTAAGGCTACACTGATATGATTCTATTCCAAAACACAGAATCAAAAAAGTAGGTTGTGTGGATAGGACAGCCCCATCCATATTTAATATGAAATTCCTTATTTCACATTGAAAGTCGTGGTTTTTTTTTTTTATCCTTCTTTAGGATCTTGGTCCTCTAATTAGCCCATTCATTCAACCATTCAATTAATACTTATTGAGTGCCAGACACTGTGCTAGACGTGGAATGAAATGGTGAGCAGAAGAGCAAATAAAATCACGGTTTTAATGGAAGTTTCAGCTTAGTGAGAGACAGACTTAATTAAGTGATCACACACAATTAAATCTAAATTTTGAACTGTGAGAAGTGCATCCAAAAAGTACACAGTGTCCTAAGCTAGGTAAGTGTGATTTCCTTTTGGCTAGATTTGAGGTCTCTTTATTTCTAAAAATCAGTCTAGTAACTATTCTTACTATTCAAAACAAATTGGTTCTTGGGGCCTTTGAAAGTTTGCACAGTAGCTACACTTTTTTCCCTGTTACCCCATTATTTCTCCAGTGGTCACTGGGTGCCAGGGAGACACTGAGGCTCCTGTGATAATGTGGGAGAGCGAACACAGCAGAGCATCTCTTGGGAAGACGTATGATCTATCAGCTAGCTCAGTTCAATTATTTACTCACCCTGTAGCCTTGCACAATTCTCTTATTCTCTGACCATAATTTCTTTACCTGTAAAATGGGGATAATAATTACCAGCCTCCTGTTATGTATGCCATACTGATATATGCAAAGACAGTTTGTACATTGTGAAATAGAATATAAAGTTAAAGCAGCGTTTTGATAATCATTTTGGCTATGGATATTATGGCAAGAACAAGAAGAGCTGAACTGAGTAAACATACAAATTCCATGGTCTTTTTCTTTCATCCCTTGTTTCTTGCCAGAAAGCAGAAAAGCCAAAGGAGGAGCTCTTCATTTTCACGCAGGCAGACCTTGTCACAGCATGAGCTTTCAAGCTTCTGGTGACCATCAATTTCCGACACCAGAAAAATTGGGGCATGTGATCTGACAAAGGCTTTTTCCCACTGATTTATGACTTTCTGTTTATGAAAATCTATAATAATTATGATACTTAAAGATATAATTATACTATTTCAACTTTATATTAAAGAATAAAAGAAAATAAAATGGTGGTCTCTCAGAAATTCAAGGCATAATGTTACCCTATCCTTGGCCTGCCTTTGTGGAAAGTGGTTGCAAATTGGAATTTCTTCTACTTCTGGTGGCTTTCAATGCAGGGCGAATAAATCTGTCCCCACGGGCCACCTTCTGAAAGGATGATCATCTCGATTCTGAAGATATTTATTTACCTCTGCCGTGATTTAGAGACCAACTCCTCCTTCCCAGTTTCCTCCTGCCCTTTGCTGCTGATAAGGCACCCCTGAGGATTTATGTTGCTACCCAAGAGCGGGATTTGTGAGTTCAGATCATGTTGCTGGCACTATCCTGGATAAGATACATTTATCACAGCCTTCCTTAGTCTTATTTGCATTACATTGTGTACTATCTATATTGTTAAAACCAATTGCTTTTAAACTGTGGGCTGGTAGGTAGCGTGTCTCCCAGATCTATCAGCAACAACAAAATTCTGCCTTTAAAATGAGGAGAGCAGAAATTAATCATGCTCAACTACTAAAAGTATCTCCACCTCCAGCCTGCACCTGCTGCCATTTTTTTTTTTTAATCACCAGTAAGGGGGGAAAGGCTGGAAGTCATCTTAACAAGGCTTTATCCAAGAAGCAAAGATGATGGGTCTCAGAGCCCCCAGGGGCACAGGGATCTTTCAGGAAGGCTGCTCCAAGCTCTTGTTAGGTAAGTGGCTCTTTTGGAAATCACAATCTCAGAATATTTATGAGTTGCAAGAGATCAAGTCACTTGAGTTAATAATGAGTCAGAATGGATCAAAGGCTGAGTTGGGTTTCAGAGGCCTCTAGTCAGTTGGGTCGGGTAATGGGGGTCTAGAAAAGAAGGAAGCATTGAATAGACAAACAACAATCTGGCTTCAGTTCAGTGGTGATTGAGTAGGAGGTCCTTGTTTCCAGGAGTCACACTTTGCTGCTCTTCATCTGTGAAGTGTTATTTAGCAAAACACAACCCCAAATTAAGTAATTCCAAAGGTCATTTGCAAAACAAATGATTTCTATGCCCTGATTGCAAGAGCCTAAAATGAGATTTAAGTTCCTGGAGTCATAAAGGATTTTCTGAGCTTTTGTCTGTTTGTTTTGCTTTTTTAATTTTTTTTTAAATTTTTTTTTAATGGAAACAGCAAAGATGCAAGTCAATTGAAATTAACTTCAGTCTTAAATAATATCTTAAATTTCTGCCACAGAAATGGTATCAGAATGGCTTTGGCTGAGCCATCCCCCTCTGTCAGGGTTTTGTTCTCTTTGTGATATATTACCACCCTTGACTCCTAGTGCAGTTCTGTTAGAAAGGCTGCTCCCGCTGCCTCCCTGCCATGAAGGCTTCTAGCCGTGGCGACCTCCCCACTTCTGAACTCCCAGACTTCACTGAGTCTCTCATTCAGCAATTAATCACACCCTCCTCTCCTCAGTGTGGTCTTTGTTGTTGTTTAGTATTGGATTGTTTCGGGTTTTTGCATGCCTTGTCTCAAAATCTAGATGGTAAATTGAGGGAAGCGATATTATGTTATATGTGTTATGAAGGCAAAATTTGATGAAAGAAATTGTGGATGTGACATTTACTTGTCAGATAAATTTGGGCAACTCTTTTAAATGCCAGTGATCTAATTTTATGACTTTCAGGAATCCCATGCTAGCTGACAGAGTACTTTGGGTGTGATGGATGCATAATAATTGTGTTACTTGATGATAAACTTTGCTCAGATCCCTTGTTACATTACCCAGTCCAATCGAATGGGAGTGGGGTGGGTCTGAATGTGATCCAGAGGGACTACATTTGGACAAGGACATCTGGAGGGCAAGGCTAAGCAGGAAAGACTATTCCTGGAACATTATTAATAGCCAGCGAGATCCCAGGGGAGCAGGTGAAGGAGTAGATGGAAGGACCAGGGGCGACTCCAAGCAGCATGGAGAGTAAATGGTAGATAGACAGGAAGGTTGGCAGCCAAGAGGTCCAGGAAAAATAGAGTGACACATAGAGAGAAAGTGACAGTGCTGTGTGGAGCATGGGAAGCAAACTGTTTGGAATTCAATCCATGAACTCTGGGCATGTAGTAGATGTTTCTTTTATGGCACTTACAACAACAGCCAGAACAATGGCTAAGCGATATAGACTGCCTTAAAAAATTCTACCGACCCCTGCAATGGCTTCTTTCAATCCCTCCCTAATGCGCCTAACTACCTGAAGGCTAAAATAGGGACAAGTCCCTTATGCAGAGTTCCTAGATAAGGGGCAACTTAGGGAAGAATACCAAACAGGAGAATCCTGGGGAGCTTTGCTCTGTTCACTGGTTCCAGTCTGCAAGTAAACCCTGTCAGCTAGCCACCCCGAAAACCAGCATTCAGACTCAGGCTCAGACCTGAGGCCTGAGCCAAGGATCCAGAGTAGATTTATGCTATCCCATTTGCACACTATCAAGATCAAGAGGGCCATCACAGTGAAGCTGGGTTTATCAAGTCTGCATGAGACTACATTTGGAGCTACCTGCAATTGGTGAGCTGCTGATGCATTAGCATTTTGCTCAGTGAATATCAGAGGAAGGGAGGAAGGGACGGGACAAAGGAATAGTCAATATCAGGTGTATGAATCTCTGCACTTCCTTTTCTGTAGGAACTAATTGTTGTTTTCTTATTTCTGCTATGAACACTGGAGACTGCAATCTGGAGACCGAGAAGGGGAGAGAGAAAGAGCCAGACCCAGAGAGTTCCTATGGTTTCAGCTGGACTTGGTATAGCTGTCTCTACTCTGCTGTCTATGTTTTAATAAAACTAAAGCCTACAAGACTCACATCCCAGGAAGTCTCCTGTTTCTCCACTCATGGGGATGAAAATGGTACAGCTTGTGTTTTTATAGGTGCTCTGAACACAGATTTGTTTTCACCTTCTACCTTTTGGGCTAAATCCAATAATAGCCAATGGCTCTCCAGCGCCGTTTATCCGGGATGCTCAGACTGCAAACTGAGCTGAGACATACGTGGCCCCTGAAGTGTGGCCAGACATGGCAATCACCTTGGTCACATCTTTACAATGAGTCAGATGAAAGTGGTGACTGCAGAGCCCATTGTGTAGGTGGGGAAACTGAGGCCAAATGATGGCACTGGACCCAAGGAATAAGCAGAGTTCTGTTGGTCAACAAATGAGCTGCAGAGCTGGGCCAGCCACCGGCTTCTTGACCCCAGACTGATACTCTTAAATCAGAGCATATGTGCTATACCAAATATACATACTATAGTTTACAATGCAGATAGGACACTGGGCTAGACACAGAGCAAGAAATAAACAGTCACTGCGCAGTTGGAAAAGGGCCAGTCCTCAACTCTAACTGCATCTGCTGTGTGTTTAGCAAAAGTGACAGAATTCTAAAGGCAGTGCACTAAGCTCCCTTCTTCATATCTGTGCTGGTTTGGGGCTTGTGGAGAAGTAATTTGTAAGGACATGGACGTTCAGGAAGAAGAGAAGGAGGGACAAAGGACGAAAATGTATTGGGCACCATCCCCAAGATCAGTTCTGATAGTTTTGTCCGTTTATCTCACTTCATCCTCACTTTGGGTAGATGCTTTGCCCTCATCTGTCAAGTAGAGTGATGATGCCTACCTCCAAATCATGAGTGGGTGATATGGGCTGATGCACAGAAAGCATTTAAAACAGCACCCAGCACTTATTAAACATCTGTTGTTGTAATTGTTACGATTATCTGCATATGAAAAAATGAGACTCAGAATTTTATTTTTTAAAGATTTTATTTATTCATATTTTAGAGAGAGAGCATGCATGCACTGCACGTGTGAGTGAGCAAGGGGAGGAGCAGAGTGGGGAGGAGAGGGAGAGAGAGAGAGAATCCAAAGCAGGTTCCAAGCTCAGCACAGAGACTGACTCAGGGCTCCGTCTCACCACCCTGAAATCATGACATCACAACCAAGAGTCAGATGCTTAAACGACTGAGCCACCCAGATACCCCGAGACTCAGAATTTTCAATATTTGGCCAAGATTTCAGCTGATAAGGAACTAGGTTATAAACCCAGATCCATATCGTTTGAGAAGAGTCAAAATGATGTAACTAAAATATTTTTATGTTGTTAGCTGGGAAGACCTTAAATTCTTCCACAGGGTAGACATTCTAAAGATGAATAGGCAGATCCAGCTACAGGCGGGTAGAGAAGAGGGAAATTGGGATAGAACTCTTCTCTGTTGGCTAGGGGAAAAAAAAAAAAAGAAAAGCAAAAACTACTGAAAGAGCGGAAAGGTTGTCCAGAGCATTAGCTATGTAGCACCACTCTTCCCCAGAGGAAAACAAGAGATCTTCCTCCAAATCTATAGAAAGCAAAATAATTAATGGCCCAATATATATGAAAGTCTTTCACATAGCAATTTTTACAGCTGATCAGTCTCTGTTCTAAGAATTCTCCTACACGATATTTTAAAAAAATATTTTTTCTAGCTGTCCCAATAATTCACTTGAGGAGCAATAAATTGTTCCTCTCTACTATTTCTTACATGCAAAAATATTTCAGGGCTGGGCGCCTGGGTGGCTCAGTCGGTTAAGCGACTGCCTTCGGCTCAGGTCATGATCCTGGAGTCCCGGGATCGAGTCCCGCATCGGGCTCCCTGCTCAGCGGGGAGTCTGCTTCCCCTCTGACCCTCCTCTCTCTCGTGCTCTCTGTCTCTCATTCTCTCTCTTGCAAATAAATAAATAAAATCTTTAAAAAAAAAATATTTCAGGGCTATGGTAGTATATGCATACTGTGTCATTTCAATAGCAATTGATATTTTTACCTTTTCCGTTTTAAGCTACATAACCCCTGAGTTAAGGTGATCAACCATGCAGGTCTTTGGGTATTAAATAAATCACCCAAGTAACAAAGGGTCAAGCTCCTCTGTGGAACAACCAGGCATCTCCCAGGAGCCAGTGGCTAATCTGGACTTCAGGAATGTTCTATGAATAGCAAGGGAACAAGTAGCTGGCTGCCTAGGTTAACATCAAGTGGAGTGTGATATGGATGGATGGATGGCTTTCCTTAAGGAGGTGATAGAGGTCTCTGTCCTGTGCTGTCTTCTATCCTCACTAAGATCCACTCTCAGCTGGATTTCAGGTTGACCACAAAGAAGAAATGGGCCTGATATTCACCTACTATTGTGTATTTCTCAAACCTTCCTAAAATAAACAGCAGATGCACAAATAAATTTCTCTTCTGTTGGTATATGGCAGGAAGTCTCTGTGTATAAAACCCTAAAACCCACCCCCAAAGAACACCAGAATATTATATTTCTTAATAGAAGACTGTGTAGTAGGGTGGTGTGTTCTGGGGGGGGGACGACAAAATAAAACTGTGTCCAGTGTCGCATTAGATACAGGCTTTTAAAAAGACTAATGCATTGAAAAGCAAATATATTGGCACTACCCATAACCCTGACATTTTGACAAATACATCAGTATCTGCCTGTGTGATCAAATTGATTATCCCTGTGAGTTTTGTTCAAAGCCAGTCACCTCTGTGGCATCTTCCACTTGGTTCTATAAAACCCTGGGGCCTGATGCCAACATGCTGTTTGTATCCCAGAATTCTTTGCCACTTGGTTCCATTATTCTCATCCCCCAAAGAAAAGCCGTTCAAGGGATGCAGTGGGAGGCATCTTAAGAGCAAGGTAAATGTGCTTAATTGCCAAGTTTTGTTGGGGGAAAAAGGCTTCATTAGAGGGAACTCAAGACAATTCAATTTCTTCTTTCTTGAAATTTTCCCTGAGAAGATTGTCCAGGTAAGTTGCCCTGGCTGGGTTTTAATTCTGCCATGTGAAAGATAGCTGTGGAAATATAGGAAAATATAGTTCGCTGGGCTGAACTCATCTGTTAATTGCATTGACTCAAGCATAGAAAATGCCTAGCAAATATTAGTTCAGCGTGGTGTTCTCTGGAAGAGGAGGAGGAGGAGGAAACAGGAGATATTTCAATCTCTACGGAACTCTTTAAAGAAGATAGAACTGCTGGAATTAATTTACCTTAATTTGTACTAAGCCATAAAGAAACTATGTCTCCATCCATCCATCCATCCATCCACCCATCCACTTATTCATTCATTCAGCAAATGTTTATTGAAACTTTACTGGGTCTCAGGCCACATGCTAAAGCACTGAGAATGCTAACAAAGGTTGTCTCACAGGTTATAGGCAAGTTTGTCTAATACTGTTCCAAAGAATCTTCCTTTGTATTGCATTTTCTAGTCTTTGGCAAGAAGAACAGAATTTGAGGCTGGAAGCTTGCTATCATTTTTTCTTCAGAAAAGAATAAACTAGAAGGTGAGAGACATTTCAGCGACGATATGAGGAAAGCAGATCAACACGAAGTGAAGAAGGGTATCTCATCTGTGCCACAGATCAGTTTTTGTGAATAGAATTGACATTCTTTCCATCATTAGTTTAGGCATATCCTATGTCCAAAATTGTTCATTCATGTTCCCTTTTTTCTACCATGACCAACATAAGTCAAATCTCAATTATTATCTTTTTCCTTGGTTCACCAGAGTGGCTTCTAAACTGATCTCATTTCCAGGATCATTCCAGAATACCTCCAGTTAACCACCAGCAGGAGCTTTGTGGAACCAGTAACTCCCCAACTGAACCCTCTGCCTTTCAACTCTCCCATTCAAATCCAATCTGTATGCAGCCTCCAGATGGACTGAACCACCCCACGGCTCTTCATGGCACTCCAGGCTAAAGTCTTTAACCCAAGGAATATTATGATCAACTCCCTCATCAACTACACAGGCTCTCTACAGTGCTTTGTCCCGGTTGTCCTACACCTCCCTAACGGTGTCCTGCATGCCAGTTAAACTGGACTTCTGACAGATCCCAAAACCCCTCTGGCTTTCCTGTCTCTTGGGCTTGCTTGTGTTGCTTTCTTCCTCTCAAAGAGTCCCTGAAAATTCCTTTCTTTCATGACTTTATTTTTTTTAAAGCATGTCTCAGTCCATCTTCTGTGAAGCCTTTGTGCACCCATTTTATGAATTGTGATAGTCCCTTCACCTGACGGTCCTTATCTTTTAACCATTCTGAAGGCATCTGGCATATTCTCTCTTGAAGCTCCCAGCGAGACCACTTGTTTAGTTACCCTGATGCGCAGTGAGACCTCAGGAAGGTTGTGAGGGCATCTGTTCTTTCCTGCCAAACTCAGCACTGTGCCCGGCACATTATCATGTTATTTTTGAAGAGATCAAAAAAGTAAGTTGATGATACAAATTAAAAAAAAAAAAAAAAAAGGTTTTAAAGTGAATGCAGTTGTTAAAACTTGTCCTAGTTCTTCAACAAGACTTGTCCTGTAATATGGTCATGAATCTGCCTGAATAATGACAGATTTGAGTGAGAATGGTCTGGCATGGACCCTTTTCTGTTGCTGATGCTTCTTTCCATGTATAATGGCGCCATCCTTGGCCGATCACATTTAGCAATGTGACTCTTGTACTCTGAAATTGCCTACCGCCATCTCAACAACTTTTGCTCTAAGTTTTGTCATTGTGTTTTTGTTTTGTCTTTTTATTTATTTTTTTAAAGATTTTACTTATTTATTTAACAGAGAGAGACACAGCGAGAGAGAGAACACAAGCAGGGGGGGTGGGAGAGGGAGAAGTAGGCTTCCCATGGAGCAGGGAGCCCGATGTGGGGCTCAATCCCAGGACGCTGGGATCATGACCTGAGCCGAAGGCAGGCGCTTAACGACTGAGCCACCCAGGTGCCCCTTTGGTCAGCTTTTTAAAAACAGCTTAAATAGGGGTGCCTGGATGGCTCAGTTGGTTGAGCATCTGACTCTTGGTTTTGGCTCAGGTCATGGTCTCGGGGTTGTGGGCTCAAGCCCTGTGTCAGGCTCTATGCTCAGCTGGGAGTCTGCTTGGGGTTCTCTCCCTCTCCCTTTGCAGTTCCTCCCACTCTCTCTCTCTCAAATAAAGAAATAAATCTTTTAAAAAATAAAAACCGCTTAAATAAATATATGACAGGCAAAAGGCTGCTTCCTAATAGCGTAACCCACTATACCTGTCATTTGGACCATCGAATTCCTTTTGACGACATCCCTCAAACCAAGGGCTCCAGAGCGACTACCAACAAGGAATTCCAGATCCGATCACCTGGGACCCACCTGGCCAACTGGTGTCTGGTCCAACATTCTCAGGACATATGCTGAACATGAGTCATGGTAACAGCGAGGTAGGTAAGGGCTTCTCACCCAAGTGAGTATGCTCTGACCACGGACGATGACAATCTGGGTGTCCTGATGATTTCAGCATCCATGGAAAAAATAGAAATCATGTGCAAGCCTCAAGGTAAACCAAGGTAAAGCTCACGTGTACCGACAGAGACTGCTCTTTGTTTTCCTTTTGCTAAAGATGCAGGTAGTCACTCTTCCATCTGCTGCTGAGGAGACAAGCCTTATCTTCCTTTTTGTAACTGAGGAAGTACTATGCAAGTAGTTCAACCCTTACCTGGAATCTTCTTTTCTACATTTACTGACATTGAGAAGCCAAAACCCATTACCTCAAAATTGGCTAAATAAGGTCTCTCCAGTTAATTTTGCCTATAAAACAATTTTCCTATTCGAGAACACTGAACACTGGACTCCATCTCTCATAATAAAGAGGCCATTAATTCTCTGCTACTGCTCATTATTCTTATTAACTATTCGCAGACTTTTTGCTGGAGGCAAAATGTATCTATTAGAGCCAGCAAATAGGGATTGCTAACATGCTGAGGCCAGCGGCCTCTCCCAGGCGCTCAGCAAAGCCAGCAACATTGGACTCCAGCAGCTGGGCCCTGTGCAGAGCATCTGCTGCCGTGAGCCCCGAGAGGGAAGGTGGGAAGACAGGCTGTTCCCGCAGCAGAGTCGTTACCCAAATTTGCTTATGCAGAGCCCGGTACCTTGAATATGTAGTGAAAACAGTTTCCTAAGGGTAAGAACTGACTGATCACTTGGATTTGTCTTTAGGTTTGGGGGGGTTTTGATGGGGGAGGGTTGTTTTATTGTGTTTTGTTTTTTAATGGGAAAAAAACATCTTCTATGAGGTGAGGGTGAAAAAGAGGAGGAGGCATGGTGGTCTCACTTGGTGCTCCTTGTGAAACACGGGAGAGGTGGAAGACAAAGTAAAGAAATGGACATTTCCTGAGCAATTAACTTACTTCTTACAACTGGCTTTTTAAAGTATCCTTTACAAGTCATGAAACTTACCCATTTCCTTTGTAAAATGCAACCATTTTTACTAACTTTACTAGGGAGTCCAATTATCACAATAAATTGATTTTAGAACACTCTCATTCCCACAATAAAAATCTCTTCGGCCCTTGTATAGGTAAGACTAATCCACTCACATGCCCTAGCCCCTGGCAACCACTAATCTACCTTCTACGTCTTTCAATTTACTTTTTGGTGGCAGTTTCTGTAAAGGAACCAAACAATACATGGTGTCCTGTGTCTGGCTTCTTTCATTTGGCATAATGTTTGAGGTCCATCCTTGTCATAGCATGTGTGGGCAGTTCCTTCCCTTTCATTGCTGAATAGTGTTCTCTGTAGGATACACCACATTTTGTCTATCTGTTCACCAGCTGATGAACCTTTAGGGTATTTCCATTCTGGGACTGTTAATAATGCTGCTATGAACGTCCATGAATATCCACATGCCTGTCTTTGTGTGGACATGCGTTTTCAATTCTTTTGGACATGCACTCAGGAGTGGAATTGCTGAGTCATATGGTATTTTTATGTTTAACCTTTTGAGAAACTTCCAAACTGTTTTCTTTTTTTTTTTTTTTTAAGATTTATTTATTTGACAGAGAGAGACACAGCGAGAGAGGGAACACCAGCAGGGGGAGTGGGAGAGGGAGAAGCAGGCTTCCCGCGGAGCAGGGAGCCCGATGCGGGGCTCGATCCCAGGACCCTGGGATCACGACCCTAGCCGAAGGCAGACGCCCAACCGACTGAGCCACCCAGGCGCCCCCAAACTCTTTTCTTAAGTGGCTGCAACATGTTGTATTCCCCACAACGTTGTATGATGGTTCCCATTTTCTCTACCCATTTCTCAACATTTGTTACTGTCTTATTTATTTTAGCCACTCCAGTGGGTGAAATATGATATTTTGTTGTGGTTTTAATCTGTATTTCCCTCATGAATAATATGTTGAGCATCTTTTCATGTACTTATTGGCCATTGGTGTCCTCTTGACACTAATGAATATGAATGATATTCATATTCATTACCTACTTTTTTATTGCATTGTTCGTCTTTTAATAATTGAGTTTGGAGTATTCTTATAAATTCTATGCTAGTATTTTATCAGATTTGTGTTTTGCAAATATCTTTCCCCCAATCTGTCGCTTGTCTTTTAAATTTTTTAACAGTGTCTTTCAAAATGTGAAAGTTTTTAATTTTGATGAGACCCAATTTATCACATTTTTTTTTCCTTTTTGACGTCCTATCTAGAGAATCTTTGTCTAAGACAAGGTCTCAAACTTTTGTTATAGTCTCTTATAAAAATTGTTTTAGGGGTTTCTGGGTGGCTCAGTTGGTTAAGCATCGCACTCTTGATTTCAGCTCAGGTCATCATCTCCCGGTCATGGGATCAAGCCCTGCATCAAGCTCTGCGCTCAGCACAGAGTCTGCTTGTCCTTCTCCCTCTGTTCCTCCCCCTGCTTGTGTCCCTCTCTCTCTCTCTCAAATAAATAAATAAATAAAATTTTTAAAAAAATTTTTAATTTCTGCATTTCAGTCTGTTTTTCATGTTGAGTTAACTTTTGTGTATGGTGTGAGATGACAGTCTAAGTCTTTCTTTTTGTACAAAGATATGCAGTTGTTACAGCACATTTCGATGAAAAGACTACACTTTCCCATTAAATTAATTGCCTTGACACCTTAGTAAAACAATTGATTGAGAATATAAGGGTTTATTTCTGTATTCTTAATTGTGTTTACAATTAGCTTGAGACAGAAGTATTGCCGTCTCAGTTTCCAGATGATGGAACTGAGGCTGGTCAGTGTTAGAGCAGGCTCCCAGAAGTTAGGTCTTCCTTGGTCTAATATCCATGCTCTTTCCTTCAAATAACTCCAAATATAGAAAACTATTATTCTAAAATTTCATAATATTGAAAAAGGGTTCGGGAATCTGGGATTTGTCTTTAATAATGGCCTTATTGGAAAGGATGCCAATTATCTTTCAATATTAGGAAAGATAATTTAGATATATAGACCCCCTCTTATTTTAGCCATTCATAATGTAAGAAATAGGTACTCCCCTTCTTCATTCAGTTATTCATATAACACATCTTTATTAAATGTCCACAATCTAGAGAATCCACTAATCTATTAATAACGGCTATTTATAACGTGTCCTTTATGGTCTTCTCAGGAAGAATCTCCGTTAATTGCTGCTCCCCATCTTCTGGCAGACATCAATTCAATCACGTGTCCCCAGTTACTTATTCCCTTCCCTCTACCACAGCAGGGCAAGGCCCAGAAGTCACAGACTCTGGTTTGGAACTTAACAAGAACTATAAAAAAGCGCCAGGCCTGAGGCAAAAACCTGTCTCACGTAGCCTGCTCTGTCAGGATTTGTTATTCCACATCTGTTCTCTCACGTCTTGGCTCTCTTCCTTTGGTTCCTGAGAATTCTTGGTTCCTGCATATTTTCCTTTATCTCTTGACTACCTGTTTTACCCTACTTTTTGGTTTGTGCTGTGTTTTGAATTTCCGTTCTCTACTTGACCTGTTCTGACCTTCTCTACTGATCCGTGTAATGACCTCTCCCTTTGGCCTGTACCCCTCCCTCGACCTCCTTAGCATGAGAAGCATTTCCCGTAGGAATTGCTTACCTGATTCTAAATGCTCAGTTCAGCCTTGACCATCAAAAACTTGGCTCTGACATGGAACTGGCACGTCTCTGACTCCTTAGGATCTGTCTTCTGTTTTCATTGACATTACCCTGTTTCAAGTACTAGAGGGCAGTGATCATTAAGGATGTGGGCTCTGCGCTAAGATTGTCTGGGTTAAAACTTTGGATGTGTCCTTTACTACCTACGTAAACTTGGGCAAATTACTCAGTCTTTCTGTGTCCTAACCTCATCCATAAAAAGAATAATAGCAAAAAAAAAAAAAAAAAAAAAAAGAATAATAGCAATATAACTTCCTGGGGTGGTGATTCGAATAAAAGGAGTTAACACTCATGTCAAAATGGTGTCTGATACATAATAAGCTCTCAACAAATTTAAGCTGTTCTTCTGTTATGACTACATCCACCATTGTAGCCTGTCTCCCTGCCTCTGGGTTTGCTCCCCGGAAACCCATTCTTTATTCTGCAGCCAGAGTAGTTTTCCTAAGACATAAATGTAGAGTGTCGCCCACTTTGCTTCGGGTAAAATATGCACTCTTGACCTCTCTTACAAGGCCTTTCCTCGCCTCACCTTTACCCCTTCCTCACAGTTTTCAGGGCCAATGTCTTGCCAATGCTACAGTCATATTTTGCTTTGTTGCATTTTGTAAGTATTTTTATTTGTTTGTTTGTTTAGTATTGCATAACCTCTTGCCTCCATGCTTTTCCTCAGGCTGCTTCCCCGGAAGGACACAAGCCATATCTTATCCCCTTACCCAGGTAACGTCTTTGTTTTTTTTTTTTTTTTTAAAGATTTTTTATTTATTTATTTGAGAGAGAGAATGAAATAGAGAGAGAGAGCACGAGCAGGGGGAGGGTCAGAGGGAGAAGCAGACTCCCCGCTGAGCAGGGAGCCCGATGCGGGACTTGATCCCGGGACTCCAGGATCATGACCTGAGCCGAAGGCAGTCGCTTAACCAACTGAGCCACCCAGGCGCCCCTGTTTTTTTTTTTTTAAGATTTTATTTCTTTATTTGACAGAGAGAGACACAGTGAGAGAGGGAACACAAGCAGGGGGAGTGGGAGAGGGAGAAGCAGGCTTCCCGCTGAGCAGGGAGCCCGATGTGGGGCTCGATCCCAGGTGACCTGAACCGAAGGCAGACGCTTAACGACTGAGCCACCGAGGCGCCCCCCGGGTAACTTCTTATTAACCTCCAATTCTTAATTATCAGTTCCTTCCCTGGGGATGTCCTCTGGTTCCCTGGAGCAATTTAGGAACCTCCTTTTGTGTTCCCATAGCACTTTAAATTCCCTTATCACAGAATTTATCATGCTCTATTGTAATTGCATGTATAGATGGCTTTCTCTTTCACTAGATAGCAAATTATTTAGGTCATAGTTACCTCTATACTGTTCATAGTTTTACTTCTAATACCTAACACAGTATTTAGGACAGGATACTCTCCCAGAAGCTCTGTATTAGGCTTCTACACAGTTGACAGTTGTCTAACAGTTTTGATAGGTGTTTATAAGTGGAAGAAAGGCAATCCACAGACCAAATCTGAGAATATTCATTTTCTGATATTAGAAATCATATTAATGCATTTCCTGAGGCAGCTTTAGTTTTAAAAAGGGTAGGACTAGAATAGACTGATTAATGCAAAAAAAAGACAAATGGAAGAAGATTTCAGAGCTCTCTTACCCTTCCATGTATCTTCATCGAACAAATTGAAGACCTTTACGTGAAAAAATCCAAACACATGGCAGAGAGAAAAGTGCAATGTTGGCAGTGACGTAATACCATTTGAAGATGGGCTGCTTCTTTTGGATACCCAGATGGTGGTGTGTGAAATTGCCACCTAGTATGGCGTCCATAGATGTTTTCATGGGAGTGTCCCCATGCATTTCATTTATCTGTCACTTTTGTTTACTGAAATTTATATACTTAACTAATTTGACTTGACATAATCAGGACATGACCATGAGAAATAAGATGATGTCTTTTAAATATTTCATTTAATAAGAATGTATTGGATGCAGTCTTCTGTTCCTTTTTATTAAGGAAGGAGATATGGACTAACCACCATTACTCATAGGGTTAGCATAAATTTATAATAAAATTCTCCAAGACATGTGCAATATCTACACTTTAACTAATGGGGATTGATTTAGAATTGTATCCATTTTTAACGAGTTATAATGAACTTTTTTTTTTACATTGCTCCCAGTCATACATTAGCCCTTTAAGTGCCATACAACCTAAAAGAAATCTGTACACTATAACAACTTATGATGGTGTTTGTTCAGCCAAATGTGTTTTGGCTTTTCCACAACCTCTTGGATGTGACATGGCCTAATTGAACATGGCGGATTTCTCAGTGGCTTGGCCCCATTCCCTCTGAAAAATAAATGCAAAGGTTTGGAAGTCAATTAATTTCAACTGCATTTGTTCAGTGAAAAATTAAGGATTTATAAGAGACCTATCTTGTCTTTATAAAACTGTGGTTTCAGTGAGCTGAAAATCCAATTCTCTTAATGGCTCTTCTATATTCAGTTCAGTTCCCAGAGATCAGAAGGAAGTTTTTAAGAAAACCAAAGAAAATTCTCTTACTTCTCATTTTGGATTGTTTTAAAGGTAATATCTGAAGATACAGTGTGATCTCCTTTCTCATTGGTACCATCTGTGGAATTAAGTCTGACTTATGAAACATCAGTTGTTACTAATCAATAAAATATGATCTGCCAGAAAAGGAGGAAAAGTATGTGATGCCTATAAACTGAAATGGCTTTTTTCATTTAGGAACGATTTACTTGCATCTTGCCTCATAGAAGTAGCCCATATTGGACTAAGCAAATATATATTGTCCAGAAGAGTAAGAATAGTAGTCTACAGGCTTTTTTTTTTTTTTAATTATTCAGAGGGAGTACTTCCAGACACTCTGAAATGAATTCTAAAGCATAATCATGCTTTAATGGCAAAATGCTTAATGATAACATGACATCATATGCAGAATCTTCATGTGACTGGTATGACCGGCATATTCAGCACACTTCTCCAAACAGCTCTATGTGGTTGGTAGGTGGTAATTTCCTCAATTATTATTGTTCATGTTATCACAAACATGGTCTTTTTTGCCTTCCATTGGTCACTGACTGATTACAGTCCCTCAAATATTGCTAAACGATGTTAAGGAACCACAGATGAAACACTGCTCGCTTTACCTCTTGAGAAAATTAGCTCACCTGCTCTCCAAAGTTGACTGCTACTGATCTCAGTCCTCTCTCAAGGTCTTATTTATAAGCAGGCAAAGAATTTTTCTCTAAGTTTAGGATCTGGTTACAAGATTGTGTGTGTGTGTGTGTGTTCTTTCTCTCTCTCTCTCTCTCTTTTTTTTTTTTTTTGCCCTATAATTGTCATCTACAAATATAGACTTCAGCCATCTGTTGATTCTTTTACTCATTTACAGGTGACATAAGGAGAAGTGAGACTAGCTAGGGATTGAACATCAGAGCGCTACAACTTTAGTCTTACTCATTCCTGGAGCCAAGGAATATGGCTTCTAGGTTTGAAGAGACCAGAAGGTGTGCTTCTTCCAAATGAGTCTCTACCCCTGACTGAGCTGCCTTTCTGTCATGGTCTTAAATGTTAGTACCTATACTCATTCTAATTTGGAGTGCACATCAATCATTTCTTGGGCCCTGGAGGGATAAATGAAGATTAGACACTAACAAAATGATATTATTCCTGATTTCCTGGAGACCTGAAGAACTATTCATTCATTCATTCATTCAATAAAGTTTTTGTGAGTGGGTGTACTCTGTCACTT
The DNA here is from genome assembly GCF_964656455.1 of Halichoerus grypus. Taxonomy (NCBI): domain Eukaryota; kingdom Metazoa; phylum Chordata; class Mammalia; order Carnivora; family Phocidae; genus Halichoerus; species Halichoerus grypus. The sequence goes on along the minus strand of NC_135722.1, from coordinate 89,097,579 downwards.
CCGTGAGCATTAGGAAGCTAATCAAATCTTAGAAAGCATAACTCTCTTAAGAAGCTTATCATTTAGGAAAAGAGATGGATATAAGAAGGAAAATAAAAGAATTCTGTTTCTATCTTGGAGGTCTGAATGTATGAATTACAGTAAAAGTGTAGGAAAAGAAACACTAACATTTCTTTCGGAGGGAAGCAGGGAAAGCTTAATAAAGAAAAGAGGGTTTGTCCTGCACCCTGAAGGATGAATGTTTCCCAGGATGCAAGCAGAGGGGGCAGCATGATCAAGGACAGAGGGCATGATGTGAAAGGGAAACCCTCTAGAAGAGAAGATGCAGGTGTATCAGCAGAGGCCATTTCTCCCCCTTAGTGACCTAGAGGACATGGAACTGCTACCTTCCCAGAAGAGAAGGGGAGAACAGGCACAAGGGGCTGCTCATTCATCTTGCTGAGCAACTTCAGAATGTGCCAGGAGGCCAGTGGGCATAGAGCAGGATTCTAGATAGGAACCAAGCCCCTTTTGACCTTCTTGTCGCCCGATTTCAATCACAAACAAGGCAACAATAGCCTGTGACTTATGTCATTCTGACTAGGCAGGCGAGATCTGTGGGTGTGATTCTGGAAAAAGTCTCAAATAAACACCCACGGCAGTTGGTCCTAGTCTGAATGTTGTACATTCACTCCTTCGTTAAACCAACTGTGCTCAGAAGCATCTGCTTCATCTCTGGCTGGTGTCCAGGCATTTCTGGGAGCCTTGAAGCTGAAATACTTTGCAAACCTCCTGAAGTTTTTAAAGGGGCACATCACTGGGGTGATTAGGAAGTTCTGATTCCAGTAAGTGAGGTGATAGTTCATTAGAAAACAAACTTTGTTTTTGTTGAAAGAAGGTAGTAATTCAGCAGATGAGCAGGGATACCAGACGCTCTGGCCACTGCAGTGGAGCTGGAAGGACTTAAAAAAATCACGATAACATTGCCTTCCCGAGAAAGCAGGAACCTGTCAGTAGCACGCAAATATCTAATTTCTTGGAGGCAATGACACAGATGGAATATAGTTTAGGGGACACTGAGTCCCTTTTGGTGGGTGAGCCATTGACTAGTAGATGTACAATTCCAGAATGCTGAGAAAATAATTTCAGAAAGTTTCTTTTTGAAGGGGACTTATTAAGAAGACCACTCCAGAACAGATCTCCTTGAAGAATACTGAGGACTTCTTGACATTGGTTAGGGTCTTTTTCCCCACCCGTTAAAATACCACCAACAACAGAGTGCAGAAAGAGAGGGTATGCCAATTCAGACTAGGATTCGGTATTTCATGTCCCTTTTGTAACCTGCCTTTAGTTCACAGAAATACCTATTTTTGCAATCCATAGAACTTAAGAATATATGCAACATAGAGAACGTGGTTTCAGTAGGTGGAAGGAGCCACTGTGGTTATTAAAGCTTCATGATGACCTGTGAGGCCGAAGCATGGCATCTCTGAGTCACTTCTTGCAACAAATTATGGTGCCCTGAGTTTGGAGGAGGAGCCATAGAGGTAATTCCTCTAGCCCCTGGAAAGACGCTACAACTTCAGGAGGGCTTGACTGGAATATATATTTGCCATCAATTGCCCTGTTTGATCTCATTTATTTTACATAAAGTAGTTGGAATTTGGGGGCCTTGGGATAAACATGTAAATCTAAGCAAACCAGAAACTGTGTTTATAAAATATACAGTGAAAATGTTGTCTGGATTGCATAAAAAAAAATTCATGTAAGCCAATCTCAGGCAGCTTGCAGAGGATGTACTCCAAAGGGGACTGTGTGTTCTAAAGTAGAACAGAGGGTGGATTCCAAGCTCCCTTTGTTTCATGATAGTTTAGTTATTACTCCCACACTAAGAATCCCCTCTTCTCTGCACAAGTGGTGGGAATCTTGGGGTACAGCATGGTTTTGTATGGTAAACAAAACACAGGTGCCTGTAGGTGGACATATGGGTTCATTTATTGGTTCATTCATTTATCCAATAATACAACAAATCCTTAGAGCTTGTTATGGGATAGGTAACATTTCTGTGCACTGGAAATATAGCAGTGGATTCTGCTTTATGGATTTTAGGTATCGACTGTGTAAGGAAGGCCAGAAGTATGAAATAACATGTAAAATATATAATAAGATGGAATGTTATAAGTTCTAGGTAGGAGAAATGAAGCAAGGAATGGGAAAAGGGAGTGTTGGGAGGGCTATTTTAAATAAAGTGGTTATTGATTAGGTAACTTTTGAACTAAAAAGTTGATAAAGTTGTGATTCATGAAGCCATTTAAGGGAAACCATGCCAGATGGAGGGAGCAGCAAGCATAAGGGCCTTGAGAGAGAGATATGCTAGGCCACTAGGCAGTGGCCAAATAAGGAAAGAGAAAAGTAGTAGAAGATGAGGCTGGACAGGTAGTAAGGGACTTTGGGATGTGAATGTTGTGTGTTTTTCTAAGGGCTTTGGAGCTGTGCCTATGTGTGTTTATGTATATGTATGTGTGGGGTGGGGTGGGGTGGGGAGAGGACACTTCCCAACTACCCGTTCAGGATTGCTGGTGTGAGACATCTGAAATAGGAAACGAGCCTCAAGGTCAAATGTCAGTATATATCTTAGCATTTCAAGCTGTCAAGGTGTGTTGGGGTTTATCAGGTACAGCACAATGTGTATGGCACCAGGCATAAGTTGAAAGTTATTTCTCTGATCAGATGCATCCGTTTAATACCTTCTAGTACTACCTGTGCATTGAAGCATCTTGAGGCCAGTGTGCTTGCCTGGCTTATCTTTGTATTTTCCATAGCACTTTAAGAGGCTTTCTCAGGAATAAATACCTACTAATATTTATTGAACAAATAAGTGAGCAAAATAATAATAAGAGGTCATTAGGGCTTGACCATATAGAACAACACAAATCTTACATGATAGGTAACACTAATATGTATCACAAGTCTTCATCATGAAAAACTTACAGGATCACATCCTTAAGTGAAAGACAATTGGCAGACGTAAGTGTTTCCACATCATAGGGATGTGAGCACAAGGAGAAAAGAGCATTTTTTTTTAAAAAAAAATCACTTTTTCTTCTTAGGTAATGAATATAGACGCAGCATCCAGCTCATCATTTCAAACTGCTGAGTCATTTGCCACTTGAAATGAATTGAGGGCTGTTAAAGGTTTTATAGAAGAATTCATTAAATATGTATTGAGCCAGCTTAAGATGGAAATTGTTATAAAAACTGGCAACAGTTCAAACAGCAAAACGTTTCAGTTTATGATGGAGATATTTTACTCCTGCCTGGATTGTGTCCTCCATTAGTCCATTCAAACTGGCGAGGTTTGAGTCGCCGTACAGGGCATGGTAATTGTTGCAACTGCTCACACGGCTGTTCTGAGAGCCAAGGAAAACATTGTGATTCCAGCCAGGTGTTCCCTCTCGTAGAAGGCATGGCATTCAGCGAGATCCGAGCATTCACCTAAGCACTGACACCTCCTGATTGCCCGGATTTGGGAGCATTGGAACAAACACGCGCATATGCATACAGGTGCATACGCAGTCACCTTGCCGTGCGCGCGCACGTGCACACACACAAACATAGGATGTGCAGGTTCTTCCCTATGCTCTTGCTAGCTTGGGGATCAGGAGGTGATGAAAAGTAAGACGGGAGAATAGTGGGCGCCTGGGTGGCTCAGTTGGTTAAGCGACTGCCTTCAGCTCAGGTCATGATCCTGGAGTCTAGGTATCCAGTCCCACATCAGGCTCCCTGCTTGGCAGGGAGTCTGCTTCTTCCTCTGACCCTTCTCCCTCTCATGCTCTCTCTCTCTCTCTCTCATTGTCTCTCTCAGATAAATAAATAAAATCTTTAAAAAAAAAGAAGGGAGAATAGTATAATGGAAAGAACAGGTAGCTTAGAATGAAACAGAACTGGATTCTGTCCCACTCTGCGGCTAAGTGGTCAGAGTCAAGCTACCTAATCCGACCTTTTTGACCCTATTTATTCACACAGTTTTGAAAATAATACCTATCTTTGTGCCTGGTAATTAGTCTGCTCTAATGTTTTATATGTATTCCTGTTACTCTAAAAATTCATGCTTTAAAAAATAACAAGATAAAGGAAAAATAGAGTTGAGAGCAGACCTCAAAATCTATACAATTTGGTAAATAAAATACTAACAAAAATTATAAAAAAATACAACTAGTAATTTTAAAATGGTAAAACTCCTAATAAATAAAAAGCAAATATAAAACTTAAAAAACAAAGATGACAGTAGCTTGACCCAAGGCAGTATAAGGAAGGGTAGAAACACTGAGCATGGATACAAGGTCACAAGGCGTAAAGACTGAGATAACCACCAGTAAGCATTTCTAAAAAGTATGTGGTGAGGATGGGTTAAAAGCAAGAACATGGGATACATGGGTATTATGTACAATGTTATGTTTTTCTGAAGCTTGCTGTACTCTGCAGAGTTATTGTACTTTGTGTTCAGGTGGTGTTACTTGGTGACACAAAATGGAATGAACTGGAAAAAAAATTACTTATTAACCTATAAGATTTCCTCATTTCACTGATGACATTTCCTCATGTGAGTGAGCTATTTTGCCTTACAAAAAAAGATGGAGACCGGGTGCCTGTGTGGCTCAGTCGTTAAGCTTCTGCTTTCAGCTCAGGTCATGATCCCAGGGTCCTGGGATCGAGCCCCGCATCGGGCTCCCTGCTCAGCGGGAAGCCTGCTTCTCCCTCTCCCACTCCCCCTGCTTGTGTTCCCTCTCTCGCTGTGTCTCTCTCTGTCAAAAAAAAAAAAAAAAAAAAAGATGGAGAGAACAGACAGTACTTAATATATACTTCTGAATGTAAGAAATAGTACAGAATTGTGAGTGATTATGTGATGTTGTAGAAGATATAGGGTAAAGTACTTGGCACAGTGTCCAAGTATATGATAAACATGTGTTTCAGAAGATAAAATCAGGAAGGGTATAAGTGTTTAGAATCTTGTCCAGAAAAGGGGCCAAGAAATCTAGAAGGCTCAGCATTGCTCTGCTTAACATTAGTTGAAGTAATTCCAAGTGTCAGATATGGGGCAGAAAGTATCATTGGACAGGAGTGGTTGTGATATAGAGAAAACTACTGAGATCCTTCACATGCTGCAGAGGAAAAACAAGAAACACCAAATGCCCCGATATCATCATGATCTCTAAGACAAATGGTGACTTTTCAACTTGCCAAGAGATTTCTTGATTACAAATTATAAAACAGTCTGGCATAGAGGGGCGTGATAAATCATGAAAACCATTGTGTTGGGTTTTCACTCTGGGACTCTAAAGAAAACCGGTTTTACTTACACATTCTGCTGTGATATCACATTGCATGTTGCCATAAATTCGATTATCACTTAGAATTTAGCCTTGAATTCTAGATTAAACTTATAATACGAATGAGAGTAAATATACTGGAAATTATATGATAATCTATAGTTTATAAAGTGTATGAAAGTATAAAACTTATGAAATATAAAGCATTATTATGAAATCCCAGGTGTCTGTGACAACTGGGGAGAAACCGAATGTGAAAAGCTCTCCATCCTCTGACTGACCATGGTCAACCCAGACACAAGCATTTTGAGATAAATTTCACACCGTCACATCTACTGACCCAGTTATGTCTACACAGTTGATACATGGGAAGGTCAATTCACCCAGGAAGCCTCCCCCAACCCCAGCCTTCACGGGACACCTACTGTGTTTTCAGCTGTGCTAAGAGATGACAAGACCACAGCCCCTGTTTTTGAGCAACTCACGATCCAGCATGTTGTGTGTCCAAAGAGGAGGATGTTGAGGGGGCCATTTGGAAAGCACAGAGGGGCAGCTCAACCCAGAGGTTGAGGGAAAGATTCCAGAGACCAGAAGACCCCTCTGCAGAGTCTGAAGGACACATGAGAGCCTGGCAAGCAAACATGGAGGGTGTGATGAGACGGGGATGGGGGGAACAAGGATACGAGACCCGAAGAAACGTGGCTGAGGTGCACAAAAACATCACCACCCCTGGAAGAGAATGTGCAGGTGGAGACTGTCAGAAAATGATGGTAAAGATGTAATAAAGGCCACATCACAGGCATACCTAAGAGGGAATGTGGGTGTAGTTCCAGACCACTGCAATAAAGCAAATCAGGCAATAAAGAAAGTCAAATGAATTTTTTGGTTTCCCGGAGCACATAAAAGTTATGTTTACGCTGTACTACAGTCTATTAAGTGTGTGATAGCAGTATGTCTAAAAATGTACATACCTTAATTAAAAAATACTTTATTGCTGTAAAGTGCTAACCATCATCTGAGCTCTCAGGAGTTGTAATCACTGATCACAGATCACCATAATAAATAGAATAATAATGAAAAAATTTGAAATATTGCTAGAATTGCCACACAGTGACACAGAGACATGAAGTGAGCAAATGCTGTTGGAAAAAATGGCACCGAGAGACTTGCTGGACACAGGGTTGCCACACCTTCCACTGGTAAAAATGCAGTGTGTGTCAAATGCAATAAAGCCAAGTATGCCTGGATAGGGTTTGGTTTGCTATACGAAAGAGTTTTGATTTGATCTTGTAACCACTAGGATAAAACTGAAGGGTATTAATTCAAAGAGGAAGTGGGTCAATTTGTGATTTAAGAAAACTAAGTGGAAGAAAATCCTGAGAAGGGACAGGTCTGGCTAAGGGAGACTCACAAAAATGACCTGCATTTTGGCTTTTTGTAATCAAAGTTTTGTCTAGCTACTTTTCCCACGTTCTGAGTACGCAGGGTTCAACCTACCTCTCCTGCCCTCATTTATTTCCTTATCTTTCCTACCTCCATTTGAAACAAGGGCCTATTTAAATTCAACATAATTAGATCGTGAGAGGTCTGGAGTTAAGATGTGCCACAAGCTATTGTGGAATAGGGAAAAGTATGCTTAGCTGGAACAGTCATTGCAGGCTTCCTGGAGGAGGTCACTGTTGAAGAAGCTATGTAATTCAAAAAGGTGGAAAGAGTAGTGAACTAGGACTCGGACTTATTATCTAGGCTCTCTTAGACAAGTGTGGCTCTAGTCACCTCTCGGAGATCCAGTTTCTATATTGTTCCAGTAGAAAGTTAAGTAGGATAATTGTTAAAATGGCTTCCAATTGTGGCTGGTCTTTATGGTTCCCTAAGGTGAAAGGAGCATGGGGAGGTAGGTTCTCGCCGGCTGGAAAAGGAGTTAATGGCATGGGGTTAATGGAGTCTAGACCACAAAGGCAGGGCAGAGTTTGAGAGGCTGGAACAAAGTCATCCTGCTTATCCCACCACGAAAGGAGATGTGACACCGTTCTAAACCAGCTCCCTCCAAGGCATGGGACTTAGTCATTTCCAGAATGTTCAGGTTTAGTAAAAGGTTATCGGAACCTTTTCCTGAGCCAGATCCCTGGAAATAAGCTTCCGAGATAGATGATGTCAGCTGAACTCTAGATGCAAATTATACTCTGTTCCTCACATGGCTGCTATTTTTAGCCCTTACAGTATGTGATTTCTCTCAAGGACAACAGGAATGTTCATAAACTATGCATAGGTCATGATGGTGGCTTAATGGGGAAAGAACCATTTGTTAACAGAGCATTAAATGTTTAATAGTCCATTAGCATAAAATCTTTCTTAAAATTTGAGAATATTTTCTAATATGCCTCATTCCACTAACCAGATGAGTGTTGCAGTATTGAAATTCATAAAGGTGCCTAGTCTTTTGACCCTACCAGAGTCCGGTAGGTTTTTCACCTAATTCCTTGGAAATGTCAAGCTTAATCACTCTATAATGATCAATTAAATATTCAGCTGTATCTCCTCATGGGTCCTCTGCATAAACATTTAAAACAATTAGAAGCTGAATCACCGTGATCCCTTTATGAGTGGAGGTGGAGAGGGGTGGGCCGTTCCTTGTTAAAGAGGGGCCTCTGATACAGGGCTACACCGCTTGAGCTTCCTGGAGGATGCTAAACACACCTGGGTCCTCCGTTTGCATCTGTCTTCAGAATTGCTGGCCATGGAGTCAGATTCACCTCTGTATCTCTCAGCAAGGAAAACTGAAAGAGGGTTGATAGGAACAGGAGGCAAAAAGAGAAAGAAGTGGGTGGTGTTGCTATCCAGAGCTTTGCCAATCAAGCTGAGAAGAGCTGTAAAAGTAGAAGAGCCAAAATCTCTGCAAGCCAGAGCCTCCCTACTCCCATAGCCAGTGCAAGCAGGACTCCTACTTATTTTGATGCCAGAGAAAATGGAGACAGAGCTGGTCAGCAGACCAAAAAAGGAGGTCGGCGCGAGGCACATTTCTGATCTGCTCAGACATGCAGCATTTCCTCTTCCCAGTCCATTCCTCAATAGAGCCGAGTTCTCTTGCTGTCTGGGGAGAAGCAACTCAGAATCTGGAATGTTCTATGAGGACTAACTCCTGAATGTTGAGGGGTTAAGGCACACCCCAAATCCATGTGTAAGGCCCTAACCTTGACTCTCCTGAGACCAAGGGCAATGCATTGCAATGCTTTGATCAGAGAATAGGATGAAATATTTATTATTACAGAAATTTCTGTCCATTTTGTTTTTTCAGAGCACTTGTGTCTCCATTTTACAAATACCCCAGAGGCTTTGGACAGGGAGTATTACTGAAAGATCAACAATAATTACAATAGTAGAGAAGTAAACAGATCAAACACTGACATTGCCTTTTAAAATTAGACTAACTGGTGAAAACCATAGATCATAGATACTTGGAATGTTCAGTCTGGCAGGGACCTTAGAGGTTGGCTAAACTGATTCCTTTGCTTTGGAAATGAAGACATTTGCAGAGATTGAATTACCGCCCCAAGGTAACAACTCTAACCGGTGGCAGAGTGGGTCCTAGAAACCAAGTATCCTAATTTGAAAGGGAGAGGTTTCATGATCAGTCTTATTTGTTATCAATAACTTTCAGAATAATAGCAATTTCATTTCCCCAACCAAACAGCTGGAGGTAATTCTGTAATTTGAAATGGAAAATTATTAATACAAACCTAAGAAAAAAGATGGTGGTCATATATTAAAAAACCCGTGTTTTTAAATCCTGAAATTGGTAAAGTTGAAGCTTTGGGGCTCACAGTACGATTTTCTTAGGCTAATCTGATATGTGTGTTAATTAATATCATTGACACAATTATATATAAACACATTATATTTAAAACCTCAGCTACTTGCATTTATCACATTGACAGAATGAATCATATGCTGTTTTATTGAGGCCTTTGGTAATTACATTATTCATGCTCCTGATACATTGTAATATTTTGTATCAGTTTGTATTTGTCTTTCTACATCTCAAATGCAAAACAATCTCCCTCATTGTTATGATGAGTTACAAACTGGAATATACTTATGTCAAAACATGCAAAATTTAAGATTCAAAACCCTGTGAGTTTAATAGACTTATTTATAATCTTGAATATCGTACAGACCTTTTCACATTTACTAATTCTGTGTGTTTTAATTTGCCAGTGTAGATCTGTTTTAAAATAAATTTCTGGGGTTTAATATCCATTTTTTTTTAAAAAGTAAAATGATTTCAAGTACTTAATCACATACCCATTTGGATGACCCCGGTAGGTGTGAAGTTAATAACTTACTGAAATGAGTGGGTGCAGGAAGGGACAGATCACATTACTGATGTTCACTGCAGATTTTCCTTAAGGAATGTTTTCTTTGTCTTGTTTCTCTTTTTTTCTACATTTTTTTTTTTTTTAACGTGCTCCTTCAGGAGAAAGCCTTACAAGATCCAATTCAACCTGGTATTTGACTACCTTTGTACCTTAGTCATGGGGACAAAATGGAAATGACTGGAAAGAAGTTATCTTCTCCCTTTCCCTGTGATAGGACAACCTGTATAGGGCTGCGATTCATATCAAAAATAATAAGAATTGTGGTGAAACGGATAGATTTTGTCTTCTCTGATTTCTTATTCACCATTCCTCCTAATCCATGTGATGTTATTATAGTGATTGCATGTTGGGTCTTTTTTTTTTCCCCTAGGAAAAAATAAATTTTAACTAAGATATTGCCTTATAAGTCTTCATTCTTCTTACTACCCATCCTTGTAATATAACCATTAAGTTTAAAAAGTGTTCTAAAATCTTTTGGTAAAGAGAGATCTCACAGATGCATTACATTCCAAGATGCCTGGAAACCTGTCTCTCTTGGATGCCTCACCTTGCCATCTATACTCTTACAAAGTGTGAATCATTCATTTGGGAGGAGAGGTGGCATGCTCTGTCTGCTGGGAACAAATCGATAGGCATGTCTGGATTTGTGCTCTAAACTTGCCTCCACAGTAGCCTTGCAAGCAAGAATGAATAGGGGCTGCAGTTGCTAACTTAGTTTCTGCAGTTTGTGCGTGTGCGTGTGTACCCAAACAAAATGTTTGGTTATGAATATTGATTGAGTTGATTAGCATGGACCCACTCTGCAGGGCTTGGAAAACAATAGACTTCTCTTCAAAGAAAACAGATGTGCCAGATATGGCATATGAATGAAATATCTGATTAGGAAGGGACATTCGTCCTATTGAATTTCAGCTTTTTACTCTAATCTTGATTGATAGAGGTAGGAAGGCCTAAGAAGCCAAAAAAAAAAACAACAAAAAATGTAGTTGAGAGTTTGGTGTTTGGTGGATTACTTTCAAACCTTTTGGAAAATTGATTTTAAAAATACAGGTGTTACAAATGATTGTACAAATACATTGTAAATCAGTTCCTCTGATTTATTTTTTTGTTCATTCATGCAACAAATGCTTTTGACGACCTACTATATTTCAGGCCCTTCTCTAGGCACCACACATAGAGTGGTGAACAAAACAAACAAAAAGAATGGCTCTCATGGGGCTTATATTCTTTGGAAGAGAAAATCAGTATTAGTCATGCATCATTAAAAATTCCTAGGCTGTTTAGAATAATAACTAGTGGTAGTCTAGTAAATATTCACAAATATCTAGATTGCCTAGTTTTCCAGCAACAAATATACATTCTATATTCACATGCTATTAATTGTTTAGTTTGTCACTGGCTGAATCCTGACCATCTGCCCATTACATTTGGACCTGTTGAACTGAGTTAGGATCTTTCTCCATTTCCAGCTTCACGTTCCCAGTGTCCACAGAAGTTGAACTGAGCAGACTGTGCTGTTACTGCCCTCTGTTTGGCTTATTACCACCACGACCCCTCGATCCCTCTCAGTACCAGCTCTAAATAAATTTAAAACTCGAATCCTTGGGTGGCAGGCATTGAGAAAGAATGTGCAATCTGCACTTGACCTCATATCTTTTCATTCCAAGTTTATACTAAATACGTTATAATAGACATAACAAATCTCAAGAAATGTATATCTCAGTCTTATAAAGTTGAAGAGGAATGAGCCATGAAAATTAAAATGAGCCAGCTGTCTTTATTGTAGGGGAAAGCATGGCTTGCTGTGAGGAGTCCTGGGAGTTGGGCTATTAGCCATTTTGAATTCACATATCTGAATGCAGAAGCTTGGAGTGGTACAGGTGTTTATTCAGAACCTGGACCTGTGCTCTTGCAGAGATCACCTCCATCTCTCTAACCAAATCATGGTTCCACATGGAGAAAAGCCACTGGCTCAGTACCAAATACTCTCAACATTATTGATCCCACGGTTCTGGTCCCAGATGCTCCGTCATATCTTTGGGTCTTGCCAGCAGGTGAGCTTTTCTTGCAAAAGAGGAGATCCTTCTGGAGTCATTGCTGAAAGCATCTACATTTGTTATTATTATTTCAAAGGAAAAAAAAAATCCTCCCAAAATATCTTCTTTTCCTGGACTTAAATCCTTTACAGCCTGAAAGGCAAATGGGGAAGGTAGAGCTGGGTTTTCTTTTATTGAATTTTTTGATTCATCTCTACACTTTGCTGGAACAGTAAGTGTATCAACTTATGTCCCTGCAGTCCACTTAAAGTAGCACAACATGAGAAGCCTGCAGCCATGTTACTGCCATTCCCGGCTGTGATCTTTTAACACAGAAATAAAAATAAGAAAAGACTATGTCTGTCGTGCAGGTACATGAACAATAGTCACAGTGCTAAATGTGGGGTGTCTGCAATTTTTTATTTTTTTCTTTTAAACTTTATCTCTATTCCAGATACATTGAAGGGAAAAGTTTGGCTTTCCAGATTTTGAACCCTGAGTGTCTTTTTGGAAAATTGTAGAGTCAAGTTTCAGTCATTGTGATGCAAAGATGGACACTGTAGGTGGTATTGAAAACAAGGCAATGATAGGGACCCTTTGAATGTACAATGATCAATTCTCCTTTCTCGAGAGGAAATTGAGACCAGAACAGACTAATTCGGGTTGAAGCTGTATTTCTCTGCATGTTAGCAGGCTGCCTTCATCTGGAAGGCGTGCTCACCTAGCATGAGCCCCTGGCCTGTGTGCTGGGAGGGCGGCGGTGTTCCAGGCTGGCAACCCCGGCCTCTAGAGCTTCTGTAATTGCAGAGCATACAGATCTGACAGAGTTACACGTGTTGGGACTGGTTGCTACAAGAGTATTCAATAGAAGGACCTAATGGTGGCTAATGGTTGGAGAAGGCTTCCTTTAAGAAGTGATATTTGGGCTGAAACCCAGAAAATGCTTGGAGTAGGTTGATTCCTTATCACATGTTGGTTAAGTAAGGAAATTCCATGAATCCAAAGTCCTTTTTTTATTTACTCAAAATAAATGTTTTCAATAGTTAACTGGATGTTATATGCTCTTGGGCTAAAAATCAATATTAATTATTAGAATCTATATAAGCATCCACCATATAGTAGAAGGCGTATTTAGATGTTTTCCCCCCATCTCTGGCTCTGTCCACTCCCATCCAAAGGAATGCACATGAATGTCACCTATCTCCTCTTTGAAGTGGACTATGAAGGCTCCAGGTACTGTCATTTGGGTAACACCGGTTTTGGAAAGATGCTGGAAGATTATTGGCGTTCCTACAACCACCAGGTTTAACATCACCTTCGTTCAGGCTTCTGACACCTCCCTCCAGGGTTAGTTCACTAGCCTTTACTTGGTTTCCGTGACTCTATACCTTCCCTATTGAATCCATTCTCCATAGTACTGCTGGGGTGAGCTTTCTCATAAGCAAATCTTATGGTGATATATCTGATGGTGATACTATTTCTTAAGCCATAACACGAGGCCCTTCATCATCAGCCTCTTTCCCCTGCCTTGTCCTTCCAGTAAATTCCACAACCCCCCGAGCTGTGTCCACTGTGAACAGTTAGTGGTTGCTAGAGCATAGCGTGCTCTCCCACACTCCAGTGCCTTTACATTTACTGTTTCATCCACCCAAAGTATGTTTCCCGGCCTTCGATATCTACCTTGTTAACTCTTACTTCGCCTTAAGTACTCAGGTCAAGCTTCAGCTTCTTCAGGAAATCATCTCTTACTGTCCCAGTCAGAGTGAGATGTCTGCCTATGCGCTCTCATCCCATCTGGCACATTTGACCCTCCTAGACTTACCACACACCACGAGAATGACAGCCGCTAGCCACGTGCGGCTATCTAAATTCACAGTATAAGCTAAACGATGGAAAACAACATGGAGGTTTCTCGAGAAATTAAAAATACAACCATATGATCCAGCAGTCCCACTGCTGAGTGTATGTCCAAAGGAAATGAAATCATGATCTCAAAGAGACATCTGCATTTCCATATCCAGTGAAGCAATATTCACAATGGTTAAAGTTTGGAAACAACCTGTCAGTCAACAGATGACTAGATACAGAATAACTATATATATGGTTTTTTTAACTTTTTTTTCAGAGAAGTGATTGAAAAATGATTGTTAGGGGCTGTGTAGTTGGGGCAATAGGGAGAGGTTGGTAAAAGGGTACAAACTTTTAGCTACAAGATGGATAAGATGTGAGGATCCAAGGTAAAACAGGGTTCTATAGTTGGTAATACTGATAATACTGTATAACTGTTGATAATATTGCATAATTGAGATTTGCTAAGAGAGTAGGACTTCAGTGTCCTCATACACACAGAAGAAGGTAAGTACAAGAGCAATGGATGTATTAATTAACTCAGTGGGGAGAATCTTTTTATAAGGTATAAATATACAAATTACCACACTGTGCCCTTTAAATATCTTGCAATTTTATTTGTCAGTTATATCTCAATAAATCTGAAAAAATAAATTTACAATAATTAAATAAAATTTTAGGTTCTCACTGGTGCCATATTTTAAATGTTAGATAGCATGTGTGCTAGAGGTAACTGTACTGGATCAGAAATGTAAAGCCTTTTCACCATTGTGGGAAGTTCTATTGGACAATGCTGGTTAAAAGGTTTGGAATATTTATGTATGTCCCTCTTTGGCTTTGAACTTCTTGAGGTCACATGTTTCCCCAGTATTAGCAATGCTCAATAGATGTTTGCTAAAAACATTAGTAAGTTAAAAAATATTTAAATTAGTAAATTATTAAGATCTGAGTTTTACATCTGTTCTGTTATTGCATACAAGCAATCAAAGACTTCTTTTTTAAAATCTAATGATACAAATTTTGATCAAAGGGGATTCTGGACAGGTAGGAGGAGAAGTCAGAGGAGGGGAAAAAACACTTTGCTCTTGGAATATCTCTTTCCTCAAGCTCAGGAAAGGATCAGGTCTCCACTCCAAAGCCTCATCAAAAAAAAAAAAAAAAAAAAAAAAAAAAAGGCAGTAGAAGTTTAGAGTTTAATTCTGGGAAACTATCCACATGATTAGTTTTTTTAGTTGAGTTTAAGAAGTGGTAGCTGGTACAAATATCACTTAGAGAAACAGGTTATATTGTCTTTTCTACAAAGGAAGTCCACTAGACCATGCCATTTTTGGTTGGAAGGCAATACTAATGGTAGCTTAAATGTTTTGTTTTAATTGCTAAGAGGAGTATATGTTCAGCTTAAAGTGGTAAGAGGAGCAATTCAAGTGAGTGCATCTTTAAATTATTCACCAGCCATCTACCGTGTGATTAGCCATGGTTAAAGATTTTCTGTTAAGCACAGACTGTTCTCTGGGGTTATAGGATGATCAGAAACAATGGCCAGATCTAGGAGGATCAAGTATAATGAGCAAGGCAAGTCTGTTCTCCCCTAGCAAAACAAGTGGGCCTGTGGGCCCTTAAACCTGTTAATAAAAAAGAAATTGATCCTGAAAAGAAGGAAGCATGAAAGAAGAGAAGAAAGTTGGTTTTGTTTGTAGCTTTTGTTTTGTTCTCTGAATACAACTGCACTATCTGGTTAATTCTTTACTTTGTGGCAAATATTCACTGATCCAGTTTCCATCTTTTTCAAAGTTGAATATGCTTGCAAGTGAAGCCTCTATCCAAGGTAACCAGTGGTAATTAGTGTAGCTTCCAGTTTGAACTAAGCCTCATAGTAATTCCTACTTTTGAATGACTCATAATTATTGGCAGATTTAGCTGGATTTATATGACTTAAAAGTTAGTTCCCTCTTTTTCTGTTCTTCTTCCTCTGATGACTTTGGATAGAAATTTGCTTAATCAGGAAAAAAAGGTCATATTACATTTATAATTCTGGTCTAGCTATTTGGCAATGATATTACTCCTTATCATGGGTTGAGTTAACCTAGGGGCAGCCAATCCTAAAAAGTGTTTTGGACATTTCCTTTAAAATATTAACATAACACATGGGAAAAGTAACCCCAACTTTAATCCCACTACCCCAAAACAACTGTTCTTATTTGTACCTTAATTTTCCAGTGTCTATGCACAGACACATCTTATCAAAGGTAGTTTACATACTGTTTTGCATTCTGTTTTTTTCTTGTAAGATTATATTTCAAACATTAATAAAATTCAATTTGGGGATGCAATAACTCTGGTATCACTCTGCCTCTGAAGAGGCCTTTACTACCTAAGGAAACCCAGTAAATCACTTCAGGCTTCTGCCGGGCTTCAATGACACCATTTAGGCAGAAGTGGAGGTAAGAAACAAAAATCATGTAACCCTGTGAAGGAAGAAGGCAACAGGGTTGCCAAGTGCTATTGTCTGACAACATATCTCCAGAGAGGCTAGGATGAAAACCACACAAATTACTGAAAGCAATTTAAGAAATTGGAGACTCTTTGAGTGTGGGAAAGGAAGATGTGAAGGATAGTGTGGTCTGGAAGAATCTTTCTTTTTCTCAAGAATATGTGGTCAAGGTGGTTAGCTAAGCGGGTTTGTATATTTCCAGAGTGCCCTCCCCGTCTGGGAAAGAGGGACGGGCCAGTTGCACTGCATTGGAGGGGAAAGTACAGATTTTGTCCTGCAAGGCTGAAGGCTTTTGCGGCAGGGCCCTCCTCTGCCTGCCTTAATCAGTCATTGTCCTTGGCTTGACCTTGCAAAAACAGTGTCTTTACATTTTCTGTAGCTAATCTGCTTCTGCAATGCTGTCCTTTTGAAAGGGGCACTGCTGCCTGGCCTAGTAACCGAGTAAACACACAAGTATTCTCTTTTTTTTCTTTTTTTAAGATTTTATTTATTTGTAAGTGAGAGAGAGAGAGCACAAGCAGGGGGAGTAGCAGGCAGAGGGAGAATCAGGCTCCCCACTGAGCAAGGAGCTGATGTGGGACTCGATCCCAGGACCAAAGGTAGATGCTTAACTGACTGAGCCTCCCAGGCGTCCAAACACACATGTATTCTATGTGTGCATGTATTATACCTATGCCATCTTCTCATCCGTTCAGAGGGTACAAAGAAGACAATCTTTCCACCTTTTTTAAAAAAGATTTTATTTATTTGACAGAGGGGCGGGGCACAAGTAGTGGGAGCGGCAGAAGGAGAAGCAGGCTCCCCACTGAGCAGGGAGCCCGACGTGGGGCTCGATCCCAGGACCCTGGGACCATGACCGGAGCTGAATCAGACGCTTAACCGACTGAGCCACCCAGGCGCCCCTCCACCTTTTTTTTTTTTTTAACTCCTCTGCTGTGCTGGGGTTTTCTCTTGAGTGTGACTCTCAGGAAGAGAGGGGTCTAGGTTTACCATACAGCACTGAGGATTTAACTCACTTGTTTGCTTTTGTAACATAGGCTTCAGTCAACTAACTAGTTGCCCTTCTAGCTGGTGCGTTGGGATGAGAGAAAAGAAGTGAGCCCTGCCCTTTTCTTGGTGCCCAGTGCATCCCTGGCACATTGATTTGCGGACGGAAGGGTGTTACGCTGGCAGCAATCATCACCAGCCAGAATTCTCAGGAAGGACCTGAGGGTGATTTTTCTCATAATTCCAGGCTCCTGGGAGGTGCCACATCCTTTTTGTGTGCCCTTGACATTTCTGGTTCTGTTTCCTTTCTTAAAATAAGAGGGAAGGACTTTAGAGATGCCATCTCAGACTCCTTCCAGTTCTAACGCTTCACGGTTAGTTGTGTGATTTATTTATGGTTGGACCGGCACAGTGAGGGTGACGGCTTAGATGGAAGCTAAGGAGAGGGGCAGAAAGGCACTAAAATTCATCACGGGTTTACCATGTACTGAGAACCGGCTGAGCACTGCACCTGTGTGATATCCTTTAATCCCCAGCTATGGGGTGACAAAGTTCTACTCCCGATATGAGATGAAGACATGGGTCAGAGATAAATAACTGCCCAATGTCTTCCAGCCAGTATGCCACAGAATCAGGAAGGGGGCACGATTTTCTTTCAGCTCCCCCCCGCCCCCCCGCGCCCCGCCATCCAACCCCTTTCTAATTCAGCTTTGTTAATACCACGCTGGCCACGCCCACCACAGGGCCGTGCCGTCCCCTCTCACACAGAAACCTCCAATCTGAGGCTCTATGGGGAGGGGAGGTCGCAGAGAGGACGTGACCTTGGGTTGACCCACAAGCCGGACTTGGGGGAGCTAGAAGCTCCTCACCCCCTCCCTGCCCGGTCCTTGGAATGTTCCTGCCGCCCACCATTCCCACAGGCAGAGCCTTTTCACAGATGCAGCACTGAGAGAGTAAGTTGCAGAGACCATCTGGGCCCAATATGTGGCTGAACTCAGTTAAGGCCTCTATGTAAACTTTCAAGATTCTGGAAGGCGAGTGTGGAGCTCTGCGCCTCTTGCAGGGGACAGAGGCTGGCCTCCTAGGTAAGTTCCCTTGCTTATTAATCATGCAGGTGAGGGGAACCTGGTCTGCCTTCCGCTCAGGTCATGATCTCAGGTTCATGAGATCGAACCCCATGTGGGGCACTTCGCTCAGCAGAGTAGGCTTGAGATTTCCTCTCTCCCTCTGCCCCTCTGCCCCTCCCATTCGTGCACTCTCTCTCTCTCTCTCTCTAATAAAAAAACAAACAAACAAAAAAAAGCAAAGACAAAAAAAACCAAACAAACCAGCCTGCGATGAACCTGGAGTGGCCTGGCTCCTTCTTCTGTCTCTCCCTGTCCCCTTATTGGGGCCAGTTTCAGATTTCAGTGGGGGAAGCTCCAGGGTTTGGAACCAACGGAGGGAGAAGAGTGGAGAGCAGAATAGAGGGTAAGGGAATGGGCTTTGGAATCACTATGTAGTTTGGACAGAGATCAAAGAGAACAACTGTGAAAGATCTTTGTGCTTTACTAAATGAAAAGTATAAAAACAAGTTAGTCTTCAGAGTCAAGAATCTCCTAATCCCATCATCTGCAAGCAGCTATTTTAAGCAGTGCATGCATATACATATTCCACATATTTACAATTATAGTCCACGTGTCACTTTTGCTTTCCCATTTTTTTAAGTTAATATTTCATAAACCTTTGGAGGGGTGCTTTAGCTGTCCCATGATATCATGTTATACCTGTCATTCCCTCTAACACATGCAGAGCATATGGCAAAGAAGAAAGCTACTTGAGACCAAAGGACTATTTTTCTAATTTCTTTTTGGAATATGTCAAACTGAACATATTGATTCTATAGAAATGAAAACATTAATTTTGTAAAAATTAATATATTCAGGGTTTCAGTTCTCTCTCTCTCTATATGCACGTATATTTTTTTTTCCAGAAAAGGCATTTATGGTTGATTTCACTTTGTAAGTAAGTGCACCTTTGAGTCATTGATCATACAAGTTAGCATAATGTCACGCCTGAATTTCATTAATTTGATAAGCAATCTATACATTTTAGCTCTGTTTGCCATATATAAGTCCATTATATACCCATAAAAATTTGGAAAGCAAGGATTTCAGCTAAAGCCTAATTCTAATTAGGAGAAATAAATGGTGTATTATGTGCGAGGAAAAGCCAGGCATCATCATTGACTGTTACCAGTTTGCCGTATTAATTTGATGGCAGTATTTTGTGCAGGATGAGAGGGATAAACATCGCATGCAGACCACTTTGATGTGTATCATTGCCCTGATTGACCTGGGCCTGCCAGATAATCAGTTCCAAAAAGCTTATAATCTGAGGGCTCTTTCATTTATCCCCAGAGAATTAGCAGACTGAAGTTAACTCGACGGAGGCAAGGCTGTGTCCTACAGCTGCCCCATAGGTTTACAGCCAAAATGAGCTAGCCCAGATACCCAGCAAACTCAGATGCTTCGAGGTTTGCCCTTGCCCTTGTCGACTAAGGGCACTTGTTTTATTGCTGTTATTTACTGCAGATTTGATCTGTCTGGTTTATTGTGCTGCTACCACTTTCCTAATCGTGTTTCCCTTTAGCCAGGCAGTCTGATGGTCACGAACGGCGTAAGGATGTGAATAACTGCTGGAGAGCTGAAAAGGATGGAAATCTGAAAATGTGAGTCTGCTACTGAGCTATCCCTCTCACCCCTGCAAGGAGCGGGTGAGGAGACCCCCGCGCTCCAGGCTACCCCTGTGTTTTTGGTGGCTGTGAAGGTGGGGCTTTCCTGGCAGGCAGTGGTTTCTATTGTGCGTGGGACCTAGGTGGAGCCCTGCCTGACTCATCAGGGAAACAGGTGGCCCCCATTAGGGCACTAATCAGCCTAAATGGGACCTGATTAAGGGGAGCCCTCGACGCCACAGCTGGTTAATTCCTGAGCGTTGCCCAATGCTTGGCTCTGAAATTCGAACTGTGTGCGTAACCTCCCCTTCCAGAAGCCACCGGCCCTGGTAAACTGCGGCTGGACTGCCGAGAGTGGTATGGAGAAGCCCAGTGGGCCTTGACTCCATTTCCTGCCTGGATTGCTTTGTCCTGAGCTTCTAAATTTCGTCTCTGCCCTTAGCAGAGGATCATTAGCAGTCTGCCCATTTCCATGTGTATCCCCTTTTGGTCCCAAACGGCACAGCAGTTGCCCCTCAAAGGTAATTACAAATGTACGGGTGACTGACCCAGCCAGTATATTGTGGGTGGGAACTTAAGTGTCGTCTCAAACGCACACAGCATTTGCCTAACACACTATGCCGTAGAAAGGCTTTGGCATCAGATGGGGATGCAAATTCTAGCTTTCTCGTGTAGCATTTTGTGATATTGAACAAGTCCCATCACTTCACTTTGTTTCAAGTTTCTCGTCTATCAAATGGAGCTAATAATATCGAATTTTCAAAGTTGCTATTAATAATAAATGAAACAAGAATGATCATAGTACCTGATACCTAATAAACTCTCAATGATTATTATCTAAAAAATTATTAGTTAATGTAATAATTTATACAACCCAGTCCTGTGGAGTACACTTAATCCATGTTAATTGTAGTTACTGATATTAATAATAGTAAGCATCTTGTATGATGGTAAGGCAATGATGATCAGCCCTCAGGGAGCAGTCAGTGAGGTGGTAAACTGAGAGAAAATGTCAAAAACAGTGTGGGTAGATCCAAGGAAGCACCAAGTGGGGCAGAAAGACCATTGTCCACTGAGCCAGATACACAAAGGCCTAGGAGTATACATACACTTAGCAGAGTGTATGTCCAAGGTTGGCATGTGGGGAAAGGAAGGACAAGGAGTACACCATTAAACTGGCAAGAAGGCTGCCTATACTTAGAGCTGTTTGGGCCAAAAGCCAAAGAGATATCCTTTAATTTACTCCCCGCCCAACACCAAAATAGCACTTTATTTTCCATATTCTAAAACAAAGTCTAAAGATGTGGGTTTAGGCCAGGACAGGAAAATGGATGTAAGATGGCCTGGACAGAAAACGTCTAACCTCAAATAGCAGAAATAATTGAAGAACTTTCTAATAGATAATATAGTATCATTAACTATAGTCATCATGTTGTACATTATATCCCCAGAATTTATTTATCTTATAACTGGAAGTTTGTACCTTTTGATCACATTTACCCAGTTCCCCACCCCTCCCCCCCACCCCCTCACCTCTGGCAATGCCAATATGATTTCTGTTCATATGAGTTTCCTTTCTTTAGATTCTTTATCCATTCATTTGTTGATGGGCACTTAGGTTGTTTTCAAGTCTGGGCTACTGTAAATAACGCTACATGAACGTGGAGGTGCAGATAATCTCTTCAGGATAGTGACTTCATTTCCTTCAGATAAATATCCAGGAGTGGGATTGTTGGATCAAAGTTGCTAAGGGAGTAAACCTAAAAGTTCTCATCACAAGGAAAAAAGAAAATTGTAACTATGTGAGGTGATGGATGTTAAACTTATTGTGGTAATCATTTTATAATATATACATATATCAACTCTTTATGTTGTGCACTGTAAATTTATATAATGTTATATGTCAATTACATCTCACTGAAACTAGAAAAAAAAACAATTGAAGGGAAGTAGAAACAAAGAGTGTCTGGGAAGGTTTGGCGGTATTGCCATTTGTAATCCCTTTCATAAGTCTGCTGCTTTACAGATTGTGAAACACTTTTGCCCACACTGTTTATTTAATCAACCAATGATGTGATAGGTGGATGGACATTTGTAGTCTCCTTTTCTGCAGATGAGGAAACAGGGCTAGGGTGGCTGCCTGGTTTGCCCAAGGTCACACAGGAGGCAAAAAACAGGATCGGGGTTGAAATCCAGGTCTGTAACATCCAGCCTTCTATTAAACGATGAAGAGCTGCTGGTCAAACTGTACTTTTAATTTATTTATATTTTAGAATCTCAACTATGTGCATTTTGGAAGCCTTGAAATTCTCTGTTTTAGTGTAGGTCAGTAATGAACTTTAGCAGAGAAGATGAGACCCATATCCTTACCTGGCTACACACAGTAGATATGACAGTAAAAGAAAATAAGCTGTAAGAAAGTATCTTACAAAATATTAGTTCTTCCTGTGATTAATACTCAATTTTAACATATGCTACAAGGTACAATCACACATCATTTGATAAAGGCTAAAAGCATAATTTGAGACAAAAAAAAGGGGGCAAGAAAGAAACAAGGAGTATCAGGGCACCTGGGTGGCTGTCGTTAAGCGTCTGCCTTCGGCTCAGGTCATGTTCCCAGGGTCCTGGGATCGAGTCCCGCATCGGGCTCCCTGCTCAGCAGGAAGCCTGCTTCTCCCTCTCCCACTCCCCCTGCTTGTGTTTCCTCTCTACCTCTCTGACTGTGTCTCTCTCTCTCAAATAAATAAATAAAATCTTAAAAAAAAAAAAGAAACAAGGAGTATCATTACCTATTTTTCACCAGTTATATTTGGGCTTGGAAGAGAAAGCACGTGGAAGACTATATGGTTAGTGCATGCTATTAAAGGACTGCTGAAGGTTGTGGAATAACCACCCCCTCCATCCCTGAAGCTGCCTCTGCAGCTGAAGTTGGACGTGGACCCGATCTGCAAAGGAAATTCCTTCTTGGGTGGGGGTGGCGCGGATAGGACCATATCTCCTTCCTGAAGGGCTCTTGTATATGTAAGGCCTTCCAGTGACAATATACCTCCTCTGGAAACACGAAGTTTGTTGTGTATAATTGAACTCATATGATTTTGTGGCAATAAGTACTGATCCCGTAAGTCCTATTCTATCAGCACAGGAAGGGAGGGTTATTCAACCTCCTCATTTCATAGAGCAGACTTTTTTTTTTGCCATTCTTTTTTTTTATTATGTTATGTTAATCACCATACATTACATCATTAGTTTTTGATGTAGTCTTCCATGATTCATTGTTTGCATATAACACCCAGTGCTCCATTCAGTACTTACCCTCTTTAATACCCATCACCAGGCTAACCCATCCCCCCCCCCAGAACCCTCAGTTTGTTTCTCAGAGTCCATAGTCTACTATTGAAACCTAAAGAAGTTTTTTGACTTACCATTGTTCACCCAGTTAGAAAATTATTAAATGGCAAATCTAGGGCCCTAGTTTAGTACTTTATCTACTCTTCTACACTGTCTTTCTTGCTGGGAGGTGTGCATTGGATACACATTCTGTATCAGTTATCTGCTTTCTCTGGGTTGCTAGTTAAATTCAACACAACGCTCATTTATGGAGCCTTCACACTTTACAAAGCACAGTGCTAGGAACAAGGACACAAGACATGGTATCTGCACTCAAAGAGCATCCTATCTAAGGGAGAGATGGATCAGAATCTACTTGATGTCTGCTGTTTCCAGACTGTTGGAATTTCTCCTGCAGGGGTTTGGGCTCCCAGCAGAACACCATACTTGATATTCATGATACTCATTTGTCTGTCACAAACTAACATTTTATTTTATCTGTTAAGTTTCCTGTTTATATCCCCTTCACCTTTGTGCCACCACAACATTGCTTATGATGTATTTTCTATCACAAATGCCCCCCCTCTCTCATTTCATAAGTATATTCCTCCAAAAAGTCTTCCACGCTTTCCCCATACTTGTCTATTTTTCCTTCCACTGAATTCCTGTAATACCCTGTCTATATCATGTTATGTTATCTATATAACTGTGTCTTTTATTGTGCTTATGGATGTATATATCATCTCCTTTACTAAGCTTTAGATCCTTGGGGTAAAAATGTAAGTCTGATCCTTATCATGCCTAGAAGAGTCATCCCATGAGTAAAATCTCAATAAGTAATCATATACATGAATCTAGAGATTGCATAAGTTATTCAATTCAACACTCATGGATTGAACATTTACTTACAAGCCTGCTGTGGTGAGTGAATATTAGTTTTTTTTTACTGACCATTAAACAGATGCAGTCTTGAGCATATGGATGTGATTGTTCCTTTTGACTTGATGCATAAGCTAAATCTTCAGCCAGTGTTGAGGGAAATCTGGGAAATTGTGCAAGCCGTGCATCTCCATCAAGCAGGTCATTGAGGATTTTTTCCTTAAGGTTGGACCTTCAAGGACTTCTGGACACCGCAAGACAGTTTTTCCTCAAACTAGATCCTCAGGGAAATGTAAATGAACCTTGTTTCTCCTTGATTCTCCAAGCTTATTAACTCCAGTGTAAGTTTTTGGATAATTGTTTGGTTGCAAATTTGTATTTTGCCATGTATCATTGTGTATCTAGCCAATGCGGAGTTCACAGGCTTGAAGGGGAAGTCATGTTTTTCAAAGGATGCCCTTCTTTCTTTCTGGTGAAATACTTTCTCAAGGCTACGTTTATGTGTTTGGAGTCTTCCCGTGCTCCTACTTAAGACACTTTCTATAGAGTTCCCATTAATTGCTTTACTGTCTATCTTCCATATCCAATGGCATTTACACATGACCTCATTAATTAATACCCACCCTGTTTGGTATTTACAGCATTGATTTCCAGTTACATAGAACAAAATGGGAAATGCTTTTCAGAGAACGACCTCAGAATCCTCTTTCTAAAATAATAGAGCAGGGTTCTGGCTGGCTTCATTTTCTGTTTTCAGTTTTCTGTATCTGAATTTATTCGAACACAAAACCACCTATGCCCAGTAGGGCTTTGTAATGAATCTAGAGCCCAGATTATAGCTATACTAATTATAAATTAGCATTGGCAATTCCTGTTACATTTCACAAAGGTTTTGCACATTGTGTTATCTTGCTTTATAGAACAACATGTCAGGAGGGTATTCTTGTGACTACATTATAAATGAGGAAACTAAATTTCAGAAAAGTTGAATGGCCTTCTCAGGCTCATATAGTCAGTGGTTTGTAGAGCCAGGATCTAAGCCCAGATTTTTTAAAACCCAAAGCCATAATTTTTTTTTTCCATCTATATATGACTCTAGATTCCTCTAGAAGTAGACTACATATAGCAGTTTTGTACTGCCCCTGAATATCCAACAAGTCCTAACTAAAATTTACCAATAAACAGAGCCTGCAAGCAGGTCCTGGCCTCTGTGTTCATGGTCAGTATATGATAGAGGAAGCAGCACAAATCCATGTGAAGGGGTCAATTATTCAATAAATGGTGCTGGGAAAATAGGCTAGGTTTATGAGGAAAAAGAAATCAATTTAGATCTTCCTATAAAACTAAACATCAAAATAAAATCTAGATTAATTAAGGACTCCTACTAAAAAGGAAATAAAAATGGAAGAAAATATAAATGAATTATTGCCCAATCCTTGTTAAGGCAAAATTTCCAGGCTTAAAACTAATGAGATATATCTCACAGGAAGCAATCAATAGAGTTGGCTAAATAAAAGTTTGAACTTTTTTTATGTCAAAACTGTAACGACAAATAATAAAGGGAAAAACATTTGGAACATGTATGGCAGAAAAGGCTTTATAGCCTTGATATATGAAAAGCCCATATTGATCAATGAGAAATCATTAAAACAGTTAATAAGAGAGGATAAAGGAGGGATATAAATATGTGAAAATGTGTTAAACTATTAATCAAAAATATTAAGCAAGAAGTTACTTTAAAAAAGTAGGTATACATTGTTTGTAAAGGTCCAGTGAGACAATACACTCTCATTCCCATATATAAATTAATGTAGCCTTTAAGAATGCAATTGAGCAGTATGTATAAACAGTTGTAAAAAAAATTTTATATCCTTTAACCTAATAATGCTGCTTTTAGGAATTTATCCCAAAAGTAATTAGAAATGTGAACAAAGATGTGCACATAAAGTATCAATTACAACCTTATTTAAGAAAACGCATTAAAACAAATCCTTACTGTTCTAGTCATCATTTCACTCTCCTTGCCAAAAATAGGGCCTTACACTAGGTAAGAACTTCGAAAAATTGGTTGAATGGTAGAATTAATGATGGGCTACAACATAATATGTAATAGTTGAGGAATAGTTAAGTATATTATACTATATCCAAATAATCATTAAAATCAATGTTGTGAAGAATTTTAAGTGCAAAAACACTATTGATGTAACATTTTTAAGAAAATAGGATACAAAGTATATGTGCAGCATGTCAGCATATGCAAATATATTGCAAATTATATATATAGTATATATAACATATATTTATCATATATATAATATATAGAAAAATTATTTAAAGAGGAAAATACCAGACAGAAATGTGGCAAAATGCTAATATTGTTTATTTCCTGGAGTTGGAATTATGATGGATAATTGTCATTTTCTTGATAGTCCTATTCTGTATTTCTCAGTTTTCACAGAGAGCATATACCACATTTAATTTTAAAAAAGCACACAGGATAAAAACAAACAAAACAGGATAATCTGGAAAGATTTTTGAAAAACAGTCAATACTGATTATCTCCAGGTGGTGAGATGTTTTTAATTTTTGTAAATTTTTTATAATAAGCCTGTGTTATTTTTAATCAGAAAAAAATATTACATTAAAAAGAAACAGCATCAGTTTATAGCAAGAATATGTCAGAAGTAAAACTGAGAAAGAATGAACATCAGGAAAAAAAAAAAAAAAGAATGGACATCAGAGTCAAAATAGGCGTGCAGCAAAATGAGACCCTGATCAGAGTGTGACCAATTGATTACATTAATGGCCCCAATTCTTCTTTTTTTTTTACTGAAGTACAGTTGACACAGAATGTTACATTAATTTCAGGTATACAACATAGTGATTAGACAAGTCTGTATGGTATACTGTGCTCACCACGAGTGTAGCTACCATCTGTCACCATATGCTATTACAATTCCATTGACTATATTGTAACTTTTCTCCCTGTGACTTATTTATTCCATAACTAGAAACCTGTGTCTCCCCCTCTCCTTCACCCATTTTGCCCATTCCCTCACCAGTCCCTCCATTCTGGACTCCACCAGTTCTCTGTATTTATGGATCTGTTTCTGTTTTTTTTGTTTGTTCATTTGTTATTGGGGTTTTTTGTTTTTTTGTTTTTTTAGATACTACATATAAGTGAAATTATATGGTGTTTGTCTTTCTCTGTCTGTCTTATTTCACTTACATAATGCCTTCTAGGTCCATCCATGTTGTCACAAATGGCAACATCTCATTCTTTTTTTATGGCTGAGTAATATTCCATTTATATATAAACCAAATCTTTATGCGTTCATCTGTCCATGGACACTTGGGTTGCTTCCATATCTTAGCTATTGCAAGTAATGTTTCAATAAACATAGGGGTGCATATATCTCAGGGTTCTCATTTTCTTTGGGTAAATACCTGGTAGTGGAATTACTAGATCATATGGTATTTCTGTTTTTAATTTTTAAAGGAACCTCCATATTGTTTTCCATAGTAACTGCATCAGTTTACATTTCTACCAATAGCGCATGAAGGTTACTTTTTCTCCACATCCTCACCAACACTTGTTACTGCTTGTCTTTTTGATACTAGCCATTCTGACTAGTGTAATGTGTTATCTCATTGTGGTTTTGATGTGCATTTTCCTGATGATTAGTTATGTTGAGCATCTTTTCTTGTGTCTGCTGGCCATCTATAAGTCTTCTTTGGAAAAAATGTCTATTCAAGTCTGTCCATTTTTAATTGGGTTATTTGTTTTTGTTTTTGTTTGGTGTTGAGTTGTGTAAGTTCTTTATATATTTTGGGTTGCATGACCCTCATTCCTAATACTTCTCTATATCTATTGCTCCTACTATGTAACTTTCCACAATTACTCTGGGCTTGGCCAAGTGGTTTGCCTTGGTCAATGGCTTTGCAAATATGACATAAGCAGAGTTTGAAATGGGCTTGTATTTTGGGACCAGTTTTCCCCTGTAACACTACCATGAGAACATAATCCATCTGTCCTGCTGGAGGTGAGAAACACGTGGCTCAGTCAACTTTATTACGTCACCTCACCAACAACCAGCTGCCAGACATGAGGGTGAGATCAGATCAGATCAGATCACGTCAGAACTACCTGGCTAGTCCAGGCTAAACTGCTGATCCAAAGATGTGTGAGCTAAATCCATCCTTTTTTTTTTTTTTTTTAAAGATTTTATTTATTCACCTGACAGAGAGAGAGAGAGACAGTGAGAGAGGGAACACAAGCAGGGGCAGCGGGAAAGGGAGAAGCAGGCTTCCCGCCGAGCAGGGAGCCCGGCGCGGGGCTGGATCCCAGGACCCCGGGACCGTGACCTGAGCCGAAGGCAGATGCTCAACCGACTGAGCCACCCAGGCGCCCCGCTAAATCCATCCTTATTGTGGTAATCCACTGAGTCACAGGATAGTTTGCTATTAAAGCATTATTGTGACAATAGATTCTGATGCAGAGGGGTGTAATGACTATTTGTTGATTAGAAAGATCACAACAAAATCCTTGCTTTGTTGTAAGGAGATTTATGTCTTTAGGCCTCACTGAGGGCAGCATGAAACATTTCTCTTGACAATCAGCTTCCCATTGCTCAAATGGCATTCTCTCTAGTCTACTTATAGCCCACAAAGTACATAGATTTCAAGGGGAAGAAATGCCCCTGATAAAATACTAGAACATTCTAGTTTTGGGAAATATTTCCATACTCATCCCTCATAGATATTAACACACTGACATTCAGATTAACTTATAAATCTCTTAGCATTAAAATGTCTCCAAGATTCTGATCATATTGGGATAATGGCAAGATGCACTTTGTAGGAGTAAAGAGCTGAGAACGGACCCTGGAATCTGGGCGGTGTACTAATATACTAGTATTGTATGGGGCTTCCTAGCAAAGCAAAATCGAATTTTTCTCCAGCTGTTGCTATAATTGTTCCACAATTCTTTAACCTTCAACAGTAAACATTAAACCAAGTGCACAAATTAAAGGAGTGCCAAAATTTAAAGGTAGAATGCACTACTTATGAACTCATTAAACATGATGAAGTTTCTATCCAAACACTGTTTCAGGGACGAAGGACCTTGTCAGTCTGATGGGCCCATCAGGCTGTCAGAGACTGATGTCATCATCTATTTGAATTACAAAAGTAATGATAAAAGCTTCCATTTACTGAGTGTCTAAAACCTTTCAATATTGTGCTATTGTTCTCTTTATGCAATGACATCATAATAACCCTGTAAGGTAAGTGTTATTCCATCCATTTTATAGAAATGTAAAACAGATACAGTAGCTGAGGTGTCCAGAGGCAAGGAAATATTTCCAGATCACAGGCTGGCCCGGGACCGAGTCAGGGCTCACACCCACCATGTCGTGGGACTGGAAGGCCCATTTTTACAAGCCCAGATCACTCTCCTTCCCAGAGCGCCATCCTATCATGCGCAGACATGCTGGTTTCCACTTATCTTGGAAGTTACATTTACCCTTGTTAAATCAACAGATTGGCATTTTCATTTTTAAACAAACTTTAATTTCTAATTACCCCAATTTTCTCCTCCAGAGCCTCTTTCATTTGACTCACATTGAGACTTTTATACTTGCCTTTCCTATACATCTGATAATCTTAAACACTCCGAAAAAATATAAATTCACCTAGCCATCTGTAGTCACTTTAAAATGAGGACTTAAAGGACAATGAATTTTCTTCATTTGATGCTGAACATAACGGTACCTTCTGATTCTGTTAGTATAATATGATAATTACAAATGCACATGATTTAATGATAATGTTTACCATGCGGTTGGTAGGCTCATGATTGTAAAAACAAGCAGTAAGATCCCTGTATAGCTAATAAGCCTTATTTTGCATCAAAGCTGGCCCCACCCTTCCCTAATTGGATTCCCTCCTCTCTTCCCTTGCCCCTCCAGCTCCCCGGCTTGGGTCAGCCTTTTGGCCAAATGAATCCCAAAGCCTCGTATTACCCTCTTCCCCATCAAGCCTTGTACACAGGGGGCTGTCTCTTGGAAAGATTTTAATAAGCAAATCACATTAAGATATGAATTTACAGCAGCTTAAAATCTTACTGCCTCCGGATTACATGTGTTTTCATAGGAGCAGTGATAAACTTAAAAAAATGAAACTGGCAGAAGACATCTTAGCATTGACTTCAAGCTTTATGAGTTGAAATACTTTCAGAAGTGAATTGCTTCCCAGTGCCCCTCAGCTCGCATTGCTTAGGTCCCGTTTTTCTCAGTGATGGAGCATTGGTCTTTCCCATTAGCCGTAAGTCATGGGGAGGCTGCAACAATTCATGCTTTCCTCCAAACCATGAGAGACCAAAGTTGAAACTCAAAACTTTAGGTTACATTCTAAGTGCCTTTCTATAATTTTATTTTCTGCAACAACATTTTGGTCTGAGTCAAGAAAGAGCTACGCTTGTCTGCTTTCAGACATTTAAAGGAAAATTAGAGTAATTACAATTCATTATGATGACAATAGTACCAATTTAAGTGAGCAAGAAGGACTGTGTCCACATGTACTCAGTGTTTCATCGTCACATCTGAAAAGACATTAGGCAGATAATAGACCGTTATCTGTTGAAGGTAGAAATGCGGGAACATTTGCATGTGCGCGCACGTGCGCACGCACACACACACACACACACACACTGCACGTGCACTCACGTGCCACAATCATATATATTCACTGCACCACATACACAGACAGGCACACACACACAATCGCTTCCTGAGATGTGGGGAAAAAACCCTTTTATATATCATGCTTACCAAGGTGTATATTTTCTTTCTGAAAAATCCCAAGAGGGGGAAAAATAATGCCAATTCCTTTTTCTTCTTTATAAAATATTGAATCTGATCAATTGGCTGGTTGATGGATTACTTTCTATAGGGAATTTTAACTGAATCACCTAAATGTTTGTGGTGGTCATTATTTAACAATCCTAAATCTTGAGGAAATGGTGTTGGCTCAAATGCCTCTCCGAAAGATTAGGTTTGGAACAGATCTGATCCCGTTAGGTTTCTCTTTACTGAAGGATAAGAGCTAGCAACTCCGTAACCTTTTATAGGATTCTCAGCTCAATCAGACAGAACTCACCTGTCCCCCTAATTCTGGATTTAGAAGTGTTTCTGGAATTAGGACACTGGGGAAAGGGTATGGAAGGACAAGGGAATTAAGTAGTACTGAAATGCCCTTTCCTATTTTCACCCCACTTCGGTATTACAAATTTGAAGCAGCACCAGCCACTAAACCCTCTAGCTTGGATTATTACATTCATCAGAGGGGTCTTGAGAACAGACATACTGGTGCGGAGCTTACGTTAAAAAAAAAAAAAGTAAATAGGAGAACAGACATACTATAGAAGACCATAGAATTTCATGAATTCGCCCGCATTTACATAATTCCTTACAGTAAGTACTTGACTAAAGCACCATGCTTGAGATACTGTGAAAGTAACATTATTTTATTCTTTCTTCATTTAAAAATGTTTATTGAGCACTTACAAACATTATTCTAGGTCCCATGGATAGAGTAACAAAACTGTATTTAAAAATTCCACTGAAAGACCTTGAACTTATATTTAATTGACAGAAAATAAACAAAGATAAAAGAAAGATAAATAAAAAATACACAAGACTATGCATCTTCCCCACACACACCCCAGATGACAAGGAGCATATAGAGTAGGGGGCTAGAGAGTTTTAGGTTGCACCTTTGAAACATGTTCAGTTCTCTTGCATTAGACTGGAGACACAGATTACCTTCAAAGGAGTGTTTGGCATGTGCATTGGTGTTGCAGGGGTGATAGTTTGGAGGACTGGTGTAGGGCTGAGGTGGATTAAGCACTGCCTCTTCCTTTCCTTCCAGGGGCTGGTTTGAAAGGTACCAGCAATTGTGCCTCTCTGATAAGGTTGCTTCAAAGGGGAAGTATGGCTCTTTGGCAGGCAGTGAATCCTGCCTGTCCTGTTTGTAGGCACAACGAAAACCAAATAAAAGTCAGCTGGATTTCAATGAAGGCTGCCAAGAAAGCTGTGCTCCGAGCTGCTCATGATCCTGTCCTCTTTGTTGGGTCTATTTTTGTTGTAAAGGCATATTTGTATCTGGCAAGAGCCTGCAGACTCCCCACAGAGAGATAGAATCAATCCCTGTTTTCTGTCCCTTCGAGCAGAGCCGACTTGCAGAGCAGGTAAGCTTTCATATGATATTATCATGTCTGCCCTTTCACCTCTAGTTTTAGCCTTTAGTATTCCAGAGAGCGCTTCATAAACCTACCCTGAGGCTGATAAAGAAGGTGACCTAGAGAAGCAAGCATGGAGTGAAGATGGTCATCTACAATTGGAGCCCAACCAGTTAGGTTAGCAGAAAACCTGTGCTTGCTTATAAATGCATGAAGGTTCTTGGGACTTCAACCATATTCAGTAGCAGTCCATAAATTCAAAGTTTAATGTAAAAGTATGAAGTGAATGCAATTTGTTCTAAATTGCTTTGTTTGATCCCATGACTCAAGGGAATTACTCCTCACTTCAACCTGTGTTTGAAGGTAGAGAAAGGCAAAACATCCAGCAAAATCAAAGGCAAAAAAAAAAAAAAAGGCCTACTTTTCCTTTGAACTACAGGAAGGAGCTCATTGCAGAGTCAACCAGAGTTGACAATTCTCTGGACAATTACCTTAGATCAAGGCTTCCCATGGTAGTTTCGTTATATAGAAAAGGTTGTCTAATGATGTCAGCTAATGGAGGTTAAGTGTAACTACTTAAAGAAGTTGTTGATTCTCATGTATTGACATTGCCATTATATGCTTCCAGAATACCTTTTTAATGCATCACATTGAAGATTAAAGGGAAAAAAATCATACGATTATATCAAAGAGAAAAATTAGTTGATAAAATACATTACCTATTCATAATAAGAGGTTTTAAAAATAAGGCAAAGAAGAAAATATTCTTATTCTAATAAAATACTTACCACAAACACTACATTCAATTTTCAGAAATTAGAAGCATTCCTGCCAAAGTCAGGAAAAGTCAGGGATATTTACTACATTCACCTATTCACCCCATCCAACATTATGCTGGAAATCATATACAATGCAATACAACAAGAAAAGCTAGCAGTAGATGTAATGTAAGGTGATTAACATAACATAATAATAATAAAAAAGAAGAGCTAGCTGTATAAAGAAGGAAAGAAACTGAATTATTATTTTAATAGATAGTATTCTAATTTCCACAAAATATCCAAAATAATTTATAAAATATTTGAATTATTAAGATAATCCACTAAGATTGTTATATTAATTTCAAAAACTTATAATATCAACCATACATTGAAAGCAACCAATTAGAAATTATAATATGAAAATCATAGCAACCACTTGTAGTGGCACTAAAACTATAAGCCGTCTAGGAAGTTATCAAACAAAAGTGTGCAAAGCCTATGTAAGAAAAATTATAAACCTTTATTAAAGGTAATTAGCATAGCTAAAGTAGATATAAACCATATTTATAAACATAAAAACCCGTAAAATTCAATGAAATTTCAAAAAATCTCAATTATAATCCTGGTGTGATTGTATCTCAAATTCATATGGAAGAATAAGAATTAGGAATTGCCAAGCTGATTTTGAAGAAGAAAAGAAGATGGAATTCAGCCTGGTGTCAAGCCCCATGTCAGGATCAGAGCTCAGAGGAGTCTGCTGAAGTTTCTCTCTCCCTCTCTCCCTCCCTGTGCTCACTCGCACGCTCTCTCACTCTTTCTCTGTCAAATAAATAAATCTTTAGAAAAAAAAAAGGTTACAATGCAGATTAATGGGGAGAGAGAATTAAAAAAAAAAAAGATAAAATTATATCCCTACCTCATCCCAACACACAAACAATTCCATATTCATTAGAGACATAAATGTAAAGGGCAAAATGTAATATTTTCTTTAGAAAATAGGAGTTGTATATTTGTAGTATGAGAATAAGAAAACATTTCTGGAAAAGACCTAAATAACACATAATAAAGGGAAAAATAGACACACTTAACCACATGAAAACGAAAAATACAACCTCTTTATTTTTTTATTTTTTATTTTTTAAAGATTTTATTTATTTATTTGACAGAGAGAGACACAGCGAGAGAGGGAACACAAGCAGGGGGAGTGGGAGAGGGAGAAGCAGGCTTCCCGCTGAGCAGGGAGCCTGACGCGGGGCTCGATCCCAGGACCCTGAGATCATGACCTGAGCCGAAGGCAGATGCCTAACGACTGAGCCACCCAGGCGCCCCCAACCTCTTTATTTTTTAATAGATTTTATTTATTTGAGAGTAAGACAGAGCACGAGTGGAGGGAGGGGCAGAGAAAGAAGGACAAGCGGACTCCCCGCTGAGCAGGGAGCTGGATGACCCGGGGCTGGATCCTAGGACCCTGAGATCATGACCTGCGCTGAAGTCAGATGTTTAACCAACTGAACCACCCAGGAGCCCCTGAAAAATACAACCTCTTAATAACAGTATAAACAATCCTAAAAAAACAAGTTACAGTTTTTTTAAAGGCACTTATTTGCATATTACAAATATAAATATTTTGAATATATAAAGAGCTCACTTAAAATGAACAAGAAAAATATAAACAACAAATAGTAAAAAACGTCAAAAGTTTTGCACTAGCAGATTTTAGGTCAGGAGAGCTGAAAGATCAGTATATTCATTAAGAAATACCCTGTATATTATATAGGCCTTGCTTTGCCCACTTTTGATATGCACAAACTTTAGTTTTAATACTTAGACTACACAAGTTTCCCAACACTATAGTTCAAATTTCAGGTACGATGGCATATTAACGGTGAGTGATTGCATAAAATACACACTTTGCTGCTGGCTTCTGGCTTCTCAGTTCACAAATTGCTATGTAAATAACAAGCTTATCATGATCAGTGACCAGCTGTGTCTCTTCTTTCACTCTGAGTCTTTGGTCATTGCTCATCTGTTACTTAGTTCAAGCAGACAGAGCCGTGCACGTAATTGCATTGCTTCTTTGTCTCCTAGAAATAGCACCATGTAACATTTTATAAACAATGAATACTCGAAAGAGGAAACTGGCCAACAAAGAAGAAAGTGCAGCAAAGGAATGAAAAGTAATTACACCGGAAGCAAAATTTGAGTCAAATGGAAATGAGGTTGTAGAGGAACCAACTGACCCTGGCACAATTCTGACACAGCTACATTTTGAGAGGCTTCTCAGGAACTTGGTGAGGGCAAACTTACCCAAGCAAATGAGGGGAGAGCGTAATGAACAGGTGGAAGTGATTCCTGCCAAAAAACTTTACAATAATGGGGACACTCAAGAATATTTATACCTTTATGTAATGAAAGTGTAAAGGGTAAAATGCTGAAAGCCTTCCTAACTTTTAAATGTTGAACTTGGAAAGGAGTATGAAAATCCATTAAGGCACAGGGAAAATGCTTTCTCCATGTCATGTGATAGAGCAACAAGAAGGCAAGCACTATTTAAACTACTCTTCAAAAAATTTTTTGAATTTATTTTTATAATTCCTGTATAATTAACAGAGAGTGTTATATTAGTTTCCAGGGGTACAATACAGTGTGATTGAACAGTTCTATATTACTCAGTGCTCATCATGATAAGTGTGCTCTTAATCTCCTTTATCTATTTCCCCATCACCCGCCCCCCCCCCCAATCTCCCCTCTGGCAATCACCAGTGTGCTGTCTATATGTAAGAGTCTGTCTTTTGGTTTGTCTCTGTTTTTCATTAAACTGATTTTGGTAATTTTTTTTTACAAAGAGATAAAACACTTTAATTCTCAATATTGCTAGTGGTTTAAATGACAGTGTACTTAGTAAATATTAGCACTACTATTTTTTTTTCATTTTCTTATATCTTTGTAACCAATAGGAAGAGAGTTTTTAATGTTTTGACAAAAGCTGACAAAAATTGGACGAATTGCAATTTTTCCTATTGAATATATCACTTTGCATGATTTTGGCTTACACACTTATTTTTGTAGTTTTGCAATACTGTGCAAAGTGAGGACTGACCGCCCTCACTGTTAATCAGGACAATGCAAATCCAATACCATGAGATAGTATTTCAGCTCCATCAGACCAGCAATATCTAAAAATTTCAGATGTATTTTTATGCGTTTAGCTTTGACTCTGTGGCCTTCTATGCCCTCTCTGTGGACCAAATTCCTTTGGGTAAGGGCAGAGAAAAGCATGATCAATCTAACAACAACAATCCAAACAACAGCCTGGCCAAGATGGCTTCCATATTAAGTCAAGTCACCAATGCATTGGGAGAGGAAGTCCATAATTTTTCCCAGTCCAGGAATTCTTTGTAAAGTAATGACTACTAGCTATAAAACAAGTGAAACAATGTTGAAACAGTGTGAAACTGCAACTTCATGATTTATTTTATTTTATTTATCTTGTTTAGCTATACTGATCTGACTTTAGATAGCAGGATAAACTATAGATTAAATATTTGTGTAAAATCCCAAACTTGTTTTCAATCTTCGATCTCCACCCAAGTGTTTACCTAGTACCTTTCTCCAGGTTTTTTATATACCCCAGGGCAATCTCAAGCAGTGCCCGTTTCTATGACCAAATGAGATGTATATATCTAATTTATTTTATTATCAGGTCATTATAATAAAGGAAGTGATTTGGTATTCTAGTTGATGCTCAGAGCCATGCAGAGAATATTCTTGTTGATGATCCTAACGTGTTTTGGTTTTCTTCTAAATGTAGGTAAACTATTTTTCAATCTTTTATAGTTCTCTTCTTCAAGTTGAATGATTTCAGTTGAACTACCTTCAAGTTTATTACTCTATTTAGTCATGTCCATTTTGCTAATGAACCCATCCAATGCATTTTTTTTTTTTATTTCAGGCATTGTATTTTTCAATTACAAAATTTCTTTTTTGGTTCTTTTATGTAGCTTCAGTTTCTATGCTTGGAGCTTCTGTTTTCCATTTATTTCAAGAGTGTTTACCTGTAGTTCATGGAGCATCGTTATAATAGATGATTTGATATCTTTGATAATTCCAACATCAGGGTCATTTCAGGTTAATATCTGTTGACTATCTTTTCTCTTGAGAACTGATCAGTTTTTCTAGTTCTTTGTCAAGTAATTCTGATTGTATCTTAGACATTTTGAATATCATGTTTTGAGACTCTGGGTCTTGCTACAATCCTCTGGACAATACTGCTGGTTTGTTTGCTTGTTTAGCAACAATAAATCTTATTAGGATCAGACTGTGAGTTCTGTTTCATTTTCTGTAAATGATGGCTCCAAATATTAGTTTGGTGTTCAGAATCTTTGCTGTGTTACTTTGGGTCTTCACCATGCATGTGTCACTCAGAGATTAGTCTGTTTTATATACAGTAGTGTACAACTCATAACTTTGTTATGCTGTTTTTTTTTTTTAAGATTTTATTTATTTGAGAGAGAGAGAGTGAGTGGGAGGGAGAAGGAGAAAGAATCTGAAGCAGAATCTGCACTGAATGTAGAGAACAACGCAGGGCTTAAAGTCCCTTGACTGCAACCCCGAGATCATGACCCCAGCCAGAACCAAGGGTCTGCACTCAACTGGCTGAGCCATGCAGGCGCCCCTGCTATGCTAGTTTGGGCTTGTTCCACAAAGGTGGTACTCAAGGTCGAGCTTAGAACTTATATCAGCTTACACACAGAATTGGGGTATCTGCTTCTCCACTTCTTTTTTCTTGGTTTTCCCCACACTCTCTGATTCCCTTTTCCCAGTTCCTGTTACTAGAGGTTTTCTCTTGGAATTACCACTGCTGTGCAGTTCCATGATGGGGACAACCCTTGGAGCAGAGTCAAGAGAGAAAAAAGAAAGAATTTTAAAAATGGGGATTCCCCCTATATTCTTCAACTCACTAAGGCCCCTTTTCTTATTTATCTGCAAATAAAGGGGGATTTCTTGGAGTTTTAGTTGTCTATACCTGCTTTGTGGCACCCTCCCCCTTGTGGGAAGCTGGGAAATATAAGAGGACAGACAAAACCTAAAATCAAAACCTAGAAACTCACCCAATACTGCAGGGTGGTCGTTCTTTATCTTTGACTTCCAATTTACTGATGATTGTTTACTTTTCAGAATCCATAGGTAGTTGCTTTTTGTATTATACCCACTGTGTTTAGTTGTAATCAGTGGCAGAGATGGGCTATGGTGGGTTTCCTCTATTTTGATCTGCTACTATTATTAAAATTACATACAGAACCAGATAATTGCTTTCTATTATATTAACAGTAAATTGTTAAATTGACTTTCTTGTTCTCTTCTCTTTTATAATTGATTCTATTTTTAGGTACATATATATTTTCCTCCTTTTAAGTTGACTTATATCATTTGTCCTGCCTTTTCATTTTATTTTACTCTCCAACAGTGAAGTATCATTTTTTTTCCAGCCTTTTTATTTTATTTTACTCCCCACTGGTGAAAGTTTAGGAGTTAAAAGATTCTTAAGTACCACCAATAAAGCATAAATTAATTAACTATTTTGAGACCAATTGGGCAATATCTAGTAAAAGTGAGGCCACATATGTCCTACAACTCAATAATTCTACTCACTGATATATACACCAGAGACTCTTATAAATGTGTACAAGGAGAGGTAAACAAGTATGTTTATTTCAGTATTGTTTATAAAGGGAACAATTAAAAAAAACTTTGTGTCCAAAAACAGGAATGCAATGTAGTATTTTTAATCAAAGGAATACTAAGTAGCAATTAATATTTTAAGAAAACTAAATATGTGTTTATAAACATGGATAAATATAAAAAATTCTAAGGTTAAAAAAACTGTTTGCAAAAATTATGGATGTTATAATATTTACATAGCATTTAAAACCAGAAAACATTATACAATCCATGGATAAGAATACATACCAACCTTTAGAATAGCACTTTTCTCAGAATTAAATATAGGGCTCTGGTTAGAATGTATGAGTGGGGATATGGCTCTATCTAATGTTTTAGTCCTTACAAAAATGTCAACATTAAAATGGCAAGCAGTGTTACCATATAACAAATCTGCATGGTGGGTACATATGCATTTGTAATATTTTTTACATACCTTTCAACATATTTGAAATATTTCATAATGTATTTTATTATAATTGTTTTGTCCAGCTGTAGTTCTTTTTGCCTATTGATTAGTGTGACTTAAAGTACATTTCTCATAACAATACCACACATGCATTATAAAAACTTTGGATGGAAACTATGTAAGTGAAAGTAAATTATATCACCCATAGCCACCCAGAAATATCACCACTGATCCATTCATTTACTCATTTGTCTATTAATTTACCAATCCATTAAGTAACTGTGCACCTTCTAGACCCTGGGCACATTGTAGGAAAATATAATACTTGCTCTCATGGGGCTTATCATCTGGTAGGGTAATAGCCACAATAAGAAAAAATATATACATGCCCAGAGGTAGTGATAGAGACAGAGAAAGAGATAAGCAATAGAGATTTCATTTTGTGAATTTCTTTAAAGTCATTTTTATACATTGTTTTGCACAATTGAAATAAACTGTATAGTACTGGTTTTAAGTATAGGTACTAGATGGGAGATATAAACAATGGTCACTGGATGACAGGAAATTATGTATTATTATTATTACTATTAACCTTTCCCAATTTGAAGGAAAAGGGCCAATTATTCAGTTTATTCAATTGAAATTTTTAAGGTGCTAAAAATCATAACTACAATATTTGGGCAATGAAAGTAGACATTACTTTCTCTATTTTGCTCTGTATGTGAGAAGAGGGACAAAATGGCCTTTTTATTTTAGTGATTTTCCTAACAGGGGACTTCAATCTTATTGAGCCACTGTTAGCAAAGCTGGAACAGAAGAACAGAACACCTTATTGTTCTGGTAGTAATCAAAATTAGAAAGCAAATCCATCTGAACCAAAGGATAGAAGAAATAGCATTTTACTTGATCTTGGAAAAAGCAAAAGTTTAAATAAAAAACATAATAAAACTTCCAGCTTCAATATTTCAATACTTATGGATCTTGGAAATCATTATTCCCATTTTTACAAGAAAAAGCTGGATAAACTAAGAAATAGTGACTTTGCTTGGACTAATCAGATAAACTGTCACCCCAAAATCTAGAGAGATAGAAATATCCAGAGAAACACAAGAAATCTGCTTACCTGCAGAAGCCACTAGATCCATTAATGAGTGGGAATATTTATATACTATGATGAGTTGCTGGAGGCTGAGGGTGGACCATCATTGGAAGAAGAAATCCTGGGTGCCACAATCTTAAGGGAACTCCACATATTTGTGGGCTTTAGCTCCAGAAATCCCATTAGATTCTCATGCTAAATATCTGAGAAATATCCCTGAACTCTAACAAGAGGAGTGGAACACAACCAGAGCCTCCTTTCTAACAAAATGGTAGAAGTGAACAGTGGGCTTATCAGCAGATTTGATCAGTAGACTTGATATATTTAAGAAAATAATCAGTGACCTTGAATATATGTCAATAGAAACTTCCTACACTAAAGGACAAATAGAAAAATATGGATATACAACAAAACAAATGGAGCAGAACATGTAAGAAATCTGGGACAACATCAAAAGGTATATACCATATGAATAATTAAAATTCAAGAAGAAAGACTGGATCAAGAAAAAAGTACACACACACACACACACACACACACACACACATAATGTAATGATGGAGAACTTTCCAAAATTAATGACAGACACAAAGCCACAGAACCAGAAAGCTCAGAGAACACCAAGCAGGATTAATAACACACACACACACACACACACAAACACATACACACACACACACCTAAGCATAACATACCCACATTGCAGAAAGACAAATACAAAGAGAAAATCTTGAAAATGTCCAGAGTCAAAAAAGTATACTTATAGGGGCGCCTGGGTGGCTCAGATGGTTGGGCGTCTGCCTTCGGCTCAGGTCATGATTCCGGGGTCCTGGGATCAAGTCCCGCATCGGGCTCCCTGCTCCTTGGGGAGCCTGCTTCTCCCTCTGCTTCTGCCTCTCTCTCTGTGTGTCTCTCATGAATAAATAAATAAAATCTTAAAAAAAAAAAAGAGTACTTATAAAAGAGAAAGGATAAGAATTACTGTGCACTTCTCAATAGACCACAGAAGCAAATATAGAGTATAGTGAATTTTTTTAAATGTTGAAAGAATAAACCACCAACCTAGAATTATGTATCCTATGAAATAATCCCTGGAAATTGAAGGATAACTACTTTCTCAAACAAAAAAATTGAGGGAAAGCCATCACCAGAAAACCCTCCCTACAAGAAATGTTAAAATAATTCTTTCTTAGGCCGAAGAGAAATGATATAGTTCAGAGACATGAATTTAAACAAAGGATGAATGAATGAAGAATGAGTAAATAAAGGCAAAATAGAATCTTTTGTTTTTCTTAATTGACCTAAAAGATAACTGGAACCAGAATTTGGTTTTTTTGAAAAGATTAACAAAATTGACAGACCTTTAGTTAGTTGGACTAAGAAAAAAGAAGACTCAAATAATTAAAATCAGAAATGAAAGTGTAGACATTACTACCAATTCTACAGAAATAAAGATTATAAGGGAGTACTATGAAGAACTAAAAGCCAAGCAATTGGGTAGCCTAGATGAAATGGATAAAACTGTAGAAACAAAAAACTACCAAGACTAAATCACAAAGAAATAGAAAACCTGAATAGACCTGTCCAGCGTGTGCGTGTGTTTTTTTTCTATACCACCAGACAATTAACTCAATTCTGACACTGTTTACCTGAAGATAGCATCAGATCCCACAAGTTAAGGGCTCAGTCCCACAAGACTGCTCCCCTACCCCCACTTCAGAAGCCTTTTGCAAGTCCAGGTTGTCACCTATGCTTCTGATTGACTGGCTATACATCAGAGGTTCCAACAAC
Organism: Halichoerus grypus; assembly: GCF_964656455.1. NCBI lineage: Eukaryota > Metazoa > Chordata > Mammalia > Carnivora > Phocidae > Halichoerus > Halichoerus grypus. The sequence continues at coordinate 89,055,593 of NC_135722.1, read as the reverse complement.
TTTCTCCCTGATTTGATTAATCTGTTAGAGTGGCTCACGGAACTCAAGAAAACAGTTTACTTATTATTTATCAGTTTATTATAAAAGGATATGATTAATAAAGGATACAGATGAACAACCAGACAGAAGAGATGCATAGAGCTAGCTGTGTGGGAAGGAGGTGTGTTGAAAGGAGGAAGTAAAATTACCTTTGTTTGCAAGTTGGTTCCCCTGGCAACCAGCACCCATCCTTTGGATACTTAGGGGTTTTCCAAAAGCCACCTCATTAACATAACAAGATACTTTTATTGCTCCCATCACTTAGGAAATTCCAAGGGTTTTAAGATCTCTATGCTGGTAATGGGGATAAAGACCAAATATATATTTCTTATGATAAATTATAATACCATAACCTATGATCGGTAAGAGATTGAATCAGTAATCAAAAAATTGCCCAACAGAGGAAAGCCCTGGACTAGATGGCTTCATTGGTGAATTCTACCAAACACTTAAAAAAGAATTAATACTAATCCTTCTTAAACTTTTACAAAAAATTAAGAAGGGACTACTTCCTAATTCAGACTACGAGGCTAGCCTTATGCTGATACCAAAGCCAAAGAGGCACTACAAGAAAAGAAAACTACAAATATTCTGTATGGACATTGATATAAAAATCCTCAAAAATTACTAGCAAACAGAATTCAGAAGCATATTAAAAGGCTCATACACCATGATCAGGTGGAATTTTTCTTGTAATGTAAGAATGGTTTGACATAAAAAATCGATCATTGTTAATACACCACATCAGAATGAGGGGGAAAAACACATGATCATCTTAATTGATGCACAAAAAGCATTTGACAAAATTTGACACTCTTTCATGTTAATACTGGACAAACCAGGAAGAGAAGGACACTTACTTCAACATAATAAAAGCCATATATTAAAAAATACACAGCAAACATAATACTCAATGGTGAAGCACTGAGAACTTTTCCTTTAAGATCAAGAACAAGATGAAGGTGTCCATTTTCAGCACTTCTATTCAACATAGTACCAGAAGTTCTAACCAGAGCAATTGGGCAAGAAAAAGAAATAAAAGTCACCCAAATTTGAAAGGAGGAAGTAAAATTACTTCTGTTTGCAAGTGGTATGGTCTTATATGGAGAAAACCCTAAAGATTCCACACCAAAAAAACCTGTGAGAACTAATAAATGAATTCAGCAAAAGAACAACAAGTTCAACATACAAAAATAAGTTGCATTTCTATACACAAACAATAAATCTGAAAGGAAATTACAAAAACAATTCCATTTATAATAATGCCAAAAAAGAATACATGCTTAGGAAATAAATTAACCAAGGAAATAAAAGACTTGTACAATGAAAATGATAAGACACTGATGAAAGAAATTGAAGAAACAAGTAAGTGGAAAGATAGCCTATGTTCATGGATGGGAAGAATTAATATTGTTAAAATTTCAATACTATCCAAGCAATCTACAGATTCAATGTAATTCCTATTAAATCACAATGATATGTTTTACAGAAATAGAAAACCCATCTAAAATTCAAGTGGAATCTCAAAGAAGCTGAATAAGCAAAATAATATTGAAAAAGAATAAATGTGGAGGATTTCCACTTCTGGATTTCAAAATTTACTACAAAGCTACAGTATTAAAAACAGGATGATATTAGTATAAAGATGGACATGTAGACCAATGGAAAAGAATAGAGAACACAGGAATAAACTCTTGTATATATGATCAAATGGTTTTTGACAAGGGTTTCAAGGCCATTCAATGTGGAAAGGACAGTCTTTTCAACAAATCGTGCTGAGACAAACTATCCACATGCAAAAGAATGTTGTTGGATGCCAGCTAACACCATATACAAAAATTAACTCAAAATGGAGCAAGGGCCTAAATATAAGACCTAAGGCAACAAAACTCTTAGAAGGAAACATAAAATAAAATGTTATAACTGTGGATTTACCCATGCTTTCTTGTCTGTGACACCAAAGGCACAAATAACAAAAGAAGAAAAAAAAGTCAAATTGGACTTCATCAAAATTTTTTAAATTTTGTGCACCAAAAGACACTATCAACAAAGTAAAAAGGCAACCCACAGAATGGGAGAAGATATTGGTAAATCCTAGATCTTGTATTTAACATGCAGAATATATAGAGGGCTCCTAAAACACAACAACAAAAGCAGCCTGATTCATAAATGATAAAGGAGTGAATAAACGTTTCTCTAAAGAAGATATACAAATGGCCAATAAACACGTGTAAAGATGCTCAGCATGACTAATCATTAGAGAAATTCAAATCAAAACTATAGTGAGATGCCACCTCACACCCATTAGGATAGCTACTATCACAAAAACAGAAAACAAGTGTTGGCAAGGATGTTGAGAAATGAAATTCTTGTGTGCTACTGATGGGAATGTGAAATGGTACAGCTGCTGTAGGAAGCAGCATGATAATTCCTCCAAAAATTAGAAGTAGAATTATCATATGATCCAGAAATTCCACTTCTGGGTATATACTACAAAGAAATCTAAAAACAGGGTCTCCAAGGGATACTTGTACACCCGTGTTCATAGCAGCATTATTCACAATAGCTAAACATGAAAGCAGCCCAAGTGTCTATCAACAGAAAAATGAATATGCAAAATGTGTTTATATGTATAGTGGAATATTATTATTCAGCCTTATAAAGGAATGAAATACTGCAACATCCTACAATATGGGTGAACCTTGAGGATATTATGCTAAGTGAAATGAGTCAGTAAAAAAAGACAAATACTCTATGATTCCATCTATATGAGGTAGAGTAGTTGAAATTATAAAGGCCGTATAATGGTGGTTGTCAGAAGCTTGTGGGGAGGGAGAGAGGGGAGTTATTGTTTAATGGGTATAGAGTTTCATTGTTACAAGATGAAAAGTGTTATGGTGGTGATAGTTGCACAACAACGTGAATATATTTAAACTTAAAAATGGTTAAGATGATAAATTTTTTGTTATATGTATTTTACCACACACA